>NC_138057.1:38811733-40011733 GCF_964194185.1 Rhinolophus hipposideros | reverse complement strand
ACTTGACATTTATTAGGAATTAGACCTGAATATGACACATAATAAGCACATATAGTATTTATTTTTTTATAAATAAATCCACATTGGATCTCCGCTAATAACTACATAATGCTCAGAACATACTAGACACCACGTATTTGCTGATCAGTTGGTTATTGGCCATTTTTGAGTTACCTTTCCTCACTCATAATTAATTTGAAGTTTCAATGACCTATTATGGATGAATAAGATTCAGAGTTTAGAGTTGGGAGTCAAAGATGTCTGACCTCAAGCAGTTCAAAATATAAAGAAGGCAAATATATAAGAAGTTATACTTGAATAGTAATTGATTATTCAATATGGGAATGTGTATAAATAATATATTGCAGACTCATTCTATTAATTGTGGCCAAGCTGCCTGGTACTTCTAGAAACAGATCTCCTTGGCTAATATCTAAGTTCTATGAGGTTTATGATTCTTTTCTTATTCTCCTCAATAGTGCATTGAATGTCAGCATATTTTTAATATATTATCATCCTCTTAAGACTCAAATACTTTCACTCATTTATTCAACATTCATTGGATGCCATATTTTTGGTGGGTGGGTCATGGGAATACCAAGTTCAATAAGACATGGATCCTGTCCTCAGGGACTTGACAGTCCACTGTTGGGGTCAGAAAACTGCCTTCCAAAATTTAGTCTGCCACCTGTTTTTGTAAATAAAGTTTTATTAGAATACAGAGACTTACATATTGACTATCGCTGCTTTTGTGCTACAATGTCAAACAAAGTTAAGTGGTTGTGACAGAGACCTTATGGGCTATAAAGTCTAAAATATTACTATCTGGGGCTTTATGGGAAACGTTTGTAGACCCCTGGTCTAGTGGAATTTCCTGAAGTACTTCTTTTTTGAGGATGATATTGTTTCTATCTCATGGTTGCTGATTCTAAGATTAGTGGTCACCTAGAACTTCTAAAGAACTGACACTTAAGAAACTTGGGGGAAAAGAAATGTTAGTTACTGTCCAAATCTTCTCAAGTACGATTGTGTCTGGTCCTCTAAGAAAAATTAATAGAGAACAGGTTATCATCCTTGGTTCTTCTTAAGAGTTTGAAACAGTTGTTGCCTAGCTGCTCAGTCTAATGCAGTTCCTAAGCAATTAGGATACCAGATTAATATGAACCTGAAGAACATGGCAAACCACTGTGAACTAGGAATCACGGGTCCTGGAGCATTCCCCTTCATCCTAGAACAGTATAAGGAGACTATATAGTACACTATATCACTGGATATATATAGTATAGTAGGATATAATTTCTGGGGCATTTAAATTTTATATTTTAAAATAAAACTGATGAATTGCTCTTTAAATACATGAATGCAATTTAAATCTCAAAATGTCTTGACAGTATAAATGTGAAAAAAATCATAAATAAGCTCTTCTGTAATTTAAATTTTACAATATATTTTCTCCTAAAATTCATATTTCCATTTTACTCTCCCCACAGAATTCTATTGTCAAAATTTTCATATTTGAAAGTCTTTTATTAATTAACCTGGTTATACTTCTCTTTTTTATAACCTTACACTTTATAACAAAAATAAGTATTCATATTTAAATTTAACATTTGCTCCCCCTGTGAACATGAGTTCTGAGTATAACATTTCTTCTGGATTGATTGTTATTATTACCAAATCACAATTGATAAGAATTACAGAAATATATCACACATTATATATTTGCTAAACATAAAGACATATATTTAAATGAAATTCATTTCATAATAAGACAAATGGGCGTTTTTTATTTTCTTCCAATTAATTCTGGTATCTGTGCTTGTCTATTATTTACTACTAGACTGTAAGGGAGTTTAGCATCACTTCTATTCTTATTTTTGTTTTTAGAAATGTAAGTATTGGAAAATATATTCATATAAATACGTAAATGAAAGTAGAACTAATTTTGCCATAGCAATTTAACTCATTTCTTTAAACTCCTTCTGAAATATATGCTTTAAATCACATAGTATTCTATCATCAAAACTATTTTTAATGATTTATAACTAACAATTTGATTAGGTCTTTCTTCAATTTTGTTGAAAGTAAAGAAATGGGAACTATCTGACTTGCAAAAGGATGCTTTGTGCATTTCTTAGAATCATTTACTTTCTCAGCATCAAAATCAACATTCCAAATTGTCCATTTGTTTTAGTACAATGGAAGTTTTCCATCTTGGGAAACACGTACATAATAAAGTCATCTGAAATGAATGAGAGTTCCGGTCTCTCTTTTGTTGAAGTGGGGTTATTGTGAAAGGGAAGGTTGAAAAGAAGAACCAGGTTTCTCAGATAATACATAGGAAAACTGAGGATCTGTAACATGATCCCACTTAGAAAGCCTTTATATACTTCTAGGGTACTGTGTCTTAATCTTAGCACTATGGACAATTTGGGACAGAATAATTCTGTTTTGGAGGACTGTCCTGTCTGTCCATTGGGGAATGTTTAGTGTTATTCCTGATCTTTACCTACTGGATGCTGGTAGCACCTTCCCAATTGTGACAACACAAAATGGCTCTTGGCATTGCCAAATATGTCAAAATGATGGGGGCAAAATCACCACCTGTTTTGAACCATTGCCCCAGTGGTATGAGTGCACATGAATGAAGACTACCTTAGTAGTGAACACCATACTTGAATTCTGCCTTGCGAAATACCGATGAATTTCCAAAAGCCGTAAAGGCAAGTTGAGATTCCTCATCTACCTTACAGCATAGAAACATTTAAAAATTTTCCCACAACTTCATCAATAGGGAATTAATCATCCTCCAGCTTCTTACATTTTGAGACCTGAGTGTGTCTGTGTTGGTGTTCTTTAACATCTCTAGGGATTTCAAAGTCCCACAATGTATTCAGGGGATAGATGTGGGCTAATTTAATGGAGGTAAAATGAAGGCAAGTTGATCAATTTCTCTATATGAGTATCCTATCCTGATCTTTCCTTCATCATTTGAAGTAATATATTTCTCAAATTAATAAAAGCCTTCAGAGACAAAAAAGGGCAATATTAACTGACACTTAATAAAAAAATATTAAGGCAGAACCCTTCTTTTTCCCAATGATGGAGAAAGTTTTAAAAACTGCACATTATTAGTATTGCTACTTCCAGTATTTAGTGTGAATTGCAGCAGATGGCTTTCAAGAAGACTAGACTCTAAGCTCTTCAGAAGATGGGACCGAATCCCATTTACCTTGTATTTTCAATACTTAGGGTAGTACCTAATGCACAACAGGTCCCTGATTAAATGTTTGGTAATGAATGAGGGAATAATTGTGAAAATATTAAGTAAGTTGATTTTCTCAATGAGCCATTAGACTTTCAACCTTAACCCTATTATCATACTAGCTGACTTCAGGCAAATGGATAAGCTAAAATGCAATGAGCCATAGATAAAGACAGCCTTACTACATGCCAGAGTAAGTGAGCATTCCCTTTGACACTTAGGATGAATCTACAGAGAATGTGTGGGAAATTTTGGAAGTACAGAAATGACAATGAGTAGGAAAACAATTACCTGATATCTTAATATCCTGAGGTGATTTTTAACATTTGTGTCTGTTTTCTTCACTTTTTTATTCATTTTATACAATTTAGATCATATAGCATATACAATTTTGCATTCCAACTTTTTAAATTAGTCTTTAGGTTTAGTGAGATCTGGGATGATGTTTTTCTTGCTTGCCAATTTATCCCTAGAAGACCTAAAACACACTGTCACATTCACATAAACACTTAATACTAGTGACGTATATTGAATACATTGTGAATACATACTGGTAAAACAGTGAGTACATACTCTGTGAAAATGTGCCATAAGGAGCATTACAACAAGGTTTCCCTGTATTGTTGAAAATATCCTAATGAGGCTACAACGTCTTTAGGCACAAGTCTTTAGGTATAAAGTCTTTTGCTACTTTAGTTTATTTGCTTTGGAAAGATTCCCAGAAGGTGAATCACTGGCCCCAAGATTATGGTCATTTTTAAGGGTGTAGGCTCAATGATTGTAATAATATAAAAGCCTACTGCAGAATTTAAGGGTGTACAATTCATCACACCATGCTATAATTTGACAGGTGAAGATGCCATTCACATTGTTTTAGTTCTTTAATAAGTGAAGTTGAGCTCTTTCCAATAGTTTATTAATCATTTGTATTTCCTCTTTTTATAAAACAATTGTTTATGTTTTTGTTTGGGGACTATTTTTTAAGGTGTTGAAACTGCATTTTAAACTCTTAAAAAGCACTCTGTTTATATCTTTGTATTTCCTTTGGCTTAGCTACCCAGGGCACATTCCTATTCATACCCATCCTGCGTATCTCACAAGATGGCTGTGTGGATCATCCAGGTGGCTTCTACAAAAGCCCATTGAGATCTACAGAGCACTAAATACAGGCAAGATATTATTATTAATTTTACATTTCTAAAGAGATGAGACTGCATTTGTCAGCTCCTCTCAGGTTTACATAGTTCCTTTTTGAAAATGTTTTCAGAATTTTCCTTAAGAGCAACAACAGTACCAAGACTTACAGAATTAGTGAGTATGAAGAAATATACCGCTATCTCTAAAAGAGCAAGCAAAGAACTATTGTATGTGAGGTAAAACAAAGAGAATCACCTGAGATAAACCTATAGTTTTTCCCAATGTGGTATTATTAAACATACTGGATAACTAAATATAAGATGAAGACAATCCAATGCAGATTCTGGTGCAGTCCATTTTCTTTCTAACAGGATCTGTGGTCCAATTAAGTTGAATCGTGGGAGTCAGGACCATTACATAATAAGATCAATTCGAGTCCTGGAGAATAAATGACTCGGTAGGGTTGGTGTTTCGAACTATGTTTGTATAGCACAATATACACTGAAGAGGCCTGAAAAATCAGTAACAGTGGACTAATAAATGTGCTTTTAAAGAAATGTGCGTGGACTTAATGTGAAAGCATAAAAAATAGCCATATAAGTGATAGCTTGATGTAAGGACTATTATGTTTCAGCCAAAACGCAAAACACATTAAATTGCGGTATTGTTAAGGAGGAGCAGAACTCTGCAATTATTTAGAATCAATGTCAAACTTAATTGTTTTTTTTTTCTGTATATGGCCAGCCACAATTAGATATGGCACCTTTTTAATGTTGTCAAGGTTTATTCCTTAAATAAATATTTTATGCTTCTACAAAGCATAGAATTGGACAGGATGATAATAGACCTTTGATAAAATGGTGTGCTGAGACTTTCAATCCCAATCAATTAGACAAAATTAATTAAACCCAGGTAAGTAAATGGTGGTATGTTAGGCTACCCATTCTGTCGTTGAAATGCTTATGGAAAAAGATAGATAATCCTCCTCCTGACAAACATAAAAACCAGAGAAGAGACAAATGAGTGGATTAATATTATAAACTATTAGGCAAGTGTATGTTGATTATTGAATGAAGAGGAATGTCATATTTAGACATCAATAGTCTTTATAGCTACTTCTCATAAAATTGTTTCCTTCCCTAAAGTAGATGCTGATAAGTTAGGATCTGAGTGGAAGAAACATCTGTAAATATGCAATTTTAGTAAAAACTTGAAATCTCCATAAAAGAAGGCATATTTTAGTTTATGAAATTAAATTTTAGAGTCTTTGAGGGGATAATTATAGTAACAAAAGTGTTAACTGTATATACTGTGACTTTGTTACTGCTTTTATTGGACGGCTTCTATTCAGAATCTAGATTTTTTCTTAATACTTATTTAAATTTTTCCTGAGATTGCTAAATGTCATTATCATTATTTTAGGAGTGAAAACTTGCTCAAAGGGATCATGTGATCAAATAAAAATGGTTGTATTATAATATCATCTATTCTTCATATGGTCAAAACACTTATGAGAGTTTTGGTAAAACTCTCAAGATAAAAAAAAAAGTTTTATGTTGAGGGCCAATACTGGCCAATGGTAGTGGAGGCTGCATGAGGATTTAGCATGATTAATTAGTGATTATCTTCTATAGGTGCAGTAGTGGCAAAAAATAGTACAGTCTAAGAGAGAAAACGTAGAGTCATAAAAATAGCACTGGATTCAGAATCGGAAGCCCTTGATTAAAGTCAAATTCTGGGGGCCACCTCTTTTAACAAATAATTCTGGACAAGTCATCTATTTTTCTCATTTAGAAAAAAGAGATCAAATCAACACTGGACATTTGAGAAATTCAAATTAAACAAAAAATATCTAAGCAATTCTTTAGGAGTTTTGTAAAAAAAAACAACCCACTTTTGTTGTGCTTGAGACTGTTATCTTAGAAAGCATCACCTCTTAAACATTGTAAGTACTCAAAAATCAAGACTTTTTGAATCACATTTAAACTTGATCCACTATTGGGGTTGTCACCTATTATACAACTTTGTCATCTAATTTTTGTTTGTTTGTTTGTTTTTACTTTTTGGTCATGATAAAAGAAAGTCTATCTTGGATTATAAATCAACAATTATGTCAACCTTTCCAAAATTATTAATGAAATTTCAGTGGAAAGAAATTCAAAATCAACTAATTCCACTACCAAAGAACACTTTCTATGACCAATAAAATAAATTTTAATTTATTGTGATATGAGTGGCAGTCAGGTTGAGCTTTAGTAATAATAGTAAACAAAACAAAATGAAACAAATACACAACTGGAAGGATATTAATACTATCTGATTAGTATTCTTATTGTTGATATTTCTGAGCTGCCCTTGGAAAGATAATCCAAAAGTCTGTTCCTTTGGTCCTTCATTTTCTTTTCAATTACAAGGATAGAAATATATATCCAAGGGTGAAAGTACTTAGAATCAAGCCTTTTAAAAGGTACTAAGCATTAAAACAAAACAAAACAAAACAAAACAAAACAAAACAAAACGTTTTAAATTTAATTTTAGAGCAAACTGATGAATAGGTGAGGATCCTAAAAATTTCTAAATGAATTTATCTGAAATATTTTGGTTTTGTAAAAACAAACAAACAAACAAAAAACTATCAACAACAGATTATTGCCAAGAAACACTACACCTTAATGATACGATGTGTTTTTCCTGAACAAATGTTACTTGATTCAACCAGACTGTGTGGCATTTACTCATACTCAAAAACTGGAAATTTGGAACAAGGTTTCTTCTTCTTTTTGAATAAAAAGTGTTTATATTGCTAAGTGCCAGGTGCAGTTATGTACAAATTAGTAGAAAGTGTTCTGTATAATAATTTTATTATTTGACCTGACAATGATAATGATAGCCAGTTATTCATTAGAAACTCAACATGTCTAAATTCTTTAAACTTGTATGTTATTATTTGATTTTTGAATTTAGAAGCCAGCAGCTGCTGGATAAAAAAATGTGACTTGAGTGTTCATTCCGTCTCAAGCTATATAATGAAACTTTTACTTGGGAAACAGAATATGGGTTTTCATGTTAATCCAGTATTATGGAACCCATATAAAGCACGTTTGAGAATCATGCCTTGGATAGGTGAAATTAAACATATTTAAATGTAGTTTGATAAATAACTAGTTTTAATTATTTTTATTACACTATTTAGAAAAATAAAAATAATACACGTGTCTGAATCGTATGTTCTCAGAATTAATTACAGCAGGCAACACATTCTGACCCTATTTAACATGACTGTCTTTAAAAAGTCTTTTAATGGAAAGATCAAAATGGTTGTTTAACGTTATACTAAGTAGTAGGCATATTTTCATAAAAAGCTAGAGTAAAAATCTAGACTCATATTACATATAGCCCTTCAAGCAAAACCACTAGTTTTCAAAGGTTCAATTTACATTTACCACCCAGAATAGCACACTGGCCCAGGCATAACATGAAGTGGGTGTATGTGTCCATTGTCATATATCTTGTGAGCACCAGAGAAATTGCAGTAAGAGGTGAAGGAGGGGGTGTCCAGAAAACTAGCTCCCTTATTGAAAGCTTCTAAAAGTTATAGGAGCCTTTGTGTGCCCTCTCTCCCAGCCTTTCACCTTTGAAGAAAAGCCCCAAGAAATGGGGTCATTCACTCACTTCTTAAATTCTTCCAGTTCCAAGAAATAAACCAATCAAGTACAACAGCCATTTTATTATCAGAACATGCTACAACCGAAGAGCACCATTCCTTAGTCTAATAAATTCTAATTAATAATCAACCTTTTAAAAAATGCATCTATTTTTCAAGACTGAAACACACGACTCTGTGTTCTTGCTCACCATGTCGAAATTTGAAGACGAGTGTCCTGCCAGTGTTAGAGGGTTGTGAGCAAGAGTGACACTTTGGCTGCCTGGATGTCTAAAATGTTGACATTTACTTTTGTGAATTCTCCCTAGCCCAGGATCTAGGCTTAGAAACTTGATCTTGTCAGTGTTTTAGAATGGATTAGACCTTAGTATGAGGATTTAAGTTAACTAAGCTCACACAAACTAATGAACAAAACCAAAATGCCAAATTACCACTTCAGAATGAAGAGCCTAATTATGAACTGTAGCGGATATTTTTTCAGCCTGATCAGTGATTTACCCACAGACATGCTGGGATAGACACAGACAGTAGTTAGTTCTCACAGTAATTTTCTTTTTTTTTTACTGTCTAAAAGTCAGGAATTTTCCTTCTTTAAATATGCTTAAGAGAGAGAAAAGCTCAAAAGTCTGTAAGACAGTTTGCTATCTGTTAATTTTCTAGTTTAATTTTTGGAGTTCAATCTTCAATTTCTGGAATGTAAGAGTTTTATGAAGAATATTACTGTGGCCCTCAGACACTGTTGACATACCTATTAGTTCAGTGGATTTTATTCTCCCTGATATCTAGTAGTTATCTAAGATACTCTCCTGTGCATTTTCGCTAAATTGCATAGCACTATTTTCAGGTTAATACCTTAAATGTTAAAGAACATGAAACTCAATACATACCAGCGATTATTTTACAAAAATAAGAATTTCTTTTATAAAAACAAATGTATGAGGATATTGTAAAATAATCCCCCACCCTTTTTTTCCTGGAGATACTTGCTAATTTTTTTTACAAGTTATACTCTTCCTCACACTGATATTTGTCTCCTTCAGTACATTTTCTTTTTCTAATTCAAGACTTACCTTAGAGGTTTTTAAAAATTGTCACTTGAAAATCATTTTAAGAGTAAAAGTTTTATTTGAGAACAAAACTACTACTTGTTCTAAATCAGAATATGCTCTTTTCGGAATGGTTCTATGTCAATAAACTAAATTTCACATAGTACCAATTATAAAGGCAACTGGTGAATACAACAAATAATAATTTAATAAACCTCATTTATGATGAACAAATTAACCAAAAGATGAACTTCTACTTATGCTTAGAGCCCATCCGAGATATCACTTCCCCTGTTAGAGATGTTCTGAGGTTCTGACGGCGTCTCACTGTATTTTGTTCTGTTCTTGCGTTGATCATCGCTGTCATAGCCTCACAGCTGGCTATGCTTTACCAACCTGAACATCTTTTAGGGCCCAGTTCTGTGCCTGGCTTTGAGCAGATCCTCAATAAATCATGAATTCATAAATGTAGGTCGCATACATCTCTATTTAGATATACATATAGCTCTAAAAGATGAAATCTTTGAGTCTGTCCCTTTTAAAATTGAAACAGAAAATGGAAACATTTGTGAAGATGATCTTATTCTCATATTCAACAGTATCTCTTAATTTGGGCTCCTAGAAATGAGTTGATCAATGAATTGGACAAAGTTTTCAGAACAGGGGAAAATCAAAGTCGGTTTTCTATAAGGAGAGAAATTCATATGAAAATATTTTTTATAAGCTTGTAAGAAAACTAAAACAAAATAATATTTTACTTTCTTTCCTTTCTTTTTTTGCAGCCAGGATTACTTATTTATTTCATGCCAAGTAATGCTTATAAATGCCAAGGCCTTTAAAAAAAAAGCTTTTGATGTTTCATTTTTAAGGATAATTTTGTGCTCAAATTCAGACAGTACCTTTTGTACTTCTAATTCAAAATATTGTATATCTGCTATTATCAGATGATAACAACGTAATTTTAATGAAATTCACATAATAAGGGGAGTCGTATGAAAAATTTTAAAAATATGATTTAAAATTGACTTATTACCATATTCATTGGAAAAAGCTTTCCTATGAGATAAAAACTTATGTAACAGTTTTCTTTAAGTATCCCAAATTTTTCATATACAGCATGGTGCCAGGATTTTGGATTCACATGAGTACAAAGTAATAAGTAGGCTAGTGACAAAAAAACATAATTCAGTAAACAACCAAATTAATTTGCTCTTTCTATGCTTATGTCTGTGATTTCTGTGAATTAGAGAAATGTAACCCAGGACCCCATGATATAACAAATCACATAAAAATTACATCAATGAATACTTTGTGTAGTAAAGTAATTTACAAAGTCAGCATACCAGCCAGTTAATAACATTTAGTTCACCATGCAGAAGTGAACGCATTTAAGTTAAAGCAAATTACTTTTGCTTTTTTCTAAGAGCATGTTTTAATAAGTATTTTGCCTCATGTTTTGGCAAAAGGTGACACATTGATTTGACCTTTGTAAGAAGATGCTTAAGCCAACAATATCCCAATTCAATTTTAAAACAATTTTTAAAAAATAATTATAATAGTTATTATAAAGTTATATTCTATTTTCAAAATTTATAAAATAAACATAAACCAAGAAAAATGCATACTATATCAAATACAAAATATAATTTCTGTGTTATTTATAAATGTTTTAAATGCTTACTATGCAAGGTATTAAACAATATAGGTATATATGTGTTGAATAGCATTTTTAACTCTTCGGGTAAGCATTAATAAAATTGTACTTATTGAGACAATGCATTTAGGGCTTGAAATGTTGATGACATCGTAGATATGTATATTTTAAAGGTGAACAGAACAAGCCAAACTTCTTTGGTGGTTTACAGAGCATAATAATTTTGCGACACTATGATCACAATATTTCTTTTCACAAGAATTCACCCTCCCATGCCATTAGTTAACCACATGATTATTATATTTAGTTTGATTCACTATAAATGCCGTTATAACACCTGTGGTTTCCCTCATTAAGAAGTGAATGGATGGGGTCAAGGGTTGAAAGGGCAGCATATGCACTATGAAAGAACTAGTTAACATAAACTATTATATTGGTGCACTGGTAAATCTCAGTTCTATTCATCAGATGATTAGTTCAATCAATATTTATTCCTCTATGCTCCCTTTGTCTTGTGCTACAAAGGAGACGTCCTTCAAATTCATGCCATAGGCCTTGTTATCTATGAATTTGTTGCTTAATTTGAGAGGGAATATTTTGTTTATTTGGTAGACTTGAATACTTGATTCCTTTCCCCTCTAATTATCATTAGGAAATATAATGGAGTTTTGTGTAGATTATTTATAAACAGATGCTATTTAACAGTTTCTTTTGTATGCTACTCAAGTACCACATGTATCCATTTCTTCTTTTTGAATACTCCGGAAAGTTGCTTCTGTTTCTCAAAATATGTTTGAATTTGGAAGTCTGAATTGTGAAAGCAAAGATAAGAATGATTTT
The DNA here is from genome assembly GCF_964194185.1 of Rhinolophus hipposideros. Classification (NCBI taxonomy): domain Eukaryota; kingdom Metazoa; phylum Chordata; class Mammalia; order Chiroptera; family Rhinolophidae; genus Rhinolophus; species Rhinolophus hipposideros. Next base: position 40,000,127 of record NC_138057.1, on the reverse strand, counting down.
CTCTCTCAAATATTCATTCTTCTTGTCTGAGTGGGTGGTTATAGGCACATACATATACATTGTGTATCAGTGTGTATCAACAGACGCCTCCAAAGACTGCTATTATCTGCTAGAGATTCTGTTAAGTCAGAGATTCTATTCAAAGTAAGATAAATATTTGCAAGAAGCCGTAATTGGAAGATGATTACAAAATTAAAGGAATAATACTTTATGTGTAGAGTGCTCATTTTATCAAAGGTCATCATTCATTATATTACAAAAGACTTATTTCATTCATCTACTTAATTTCTGTCTTTTAGATAAGAACGGATGGAATAGTAAAACTACATCTAGAATTAAAAACAACAAAACTATGTTAATTATTCAGCACAATGTCCATTCCTAATACATAACATTTTTGTATATTTTAACATGACAATAAAATGATTTGTTAATGTCAATTATATTAAATCAATGACAATATAATTTGAAGACTTTATGGCTTTTTTGTCTTTATGAGATAAATACAGAAATGATTTAGTCTTAAGAAATTCTCTTCATCATACTAGAATGATAAAAAATATATATTTTAGGTCACCTCAATCACTAATAACTTTTGCGCTCTTAACCTTTGATTTGTTTCAATCTGTCTAGAATTTCATGGTCTTAACTGTCCTCACATTATTATCTGTAAGGCTTGGATTTCACCAATGTACAGTGGCATTGATGTTATTGCTCGCGATTTTAAACCTCACTTTATTTACAAACTTGCAGAACACCAGTAGACATATATACAGAGGATGCCAAAAAAAATGTATACATATTTTAAGAAAGGAAAGAACTATTAAAAGCGTAACACTCAATATATACCAATAACAAAAGATGAATACAAGTCATGTGTATATGTTTTTTTGGCACCCCCGGTATATAGAATTTTAAACTTAATTTACTAGAATAATTTTTAACTCTGTGTTAATTGAAGGCTATATAATATGAACTTTAAATGAGAAGTATATTATTTATAGCAGTGAAAAAAATCGAGTTAATGTGTTGTGAATCACATTTATTCTTAAGAATATTGTGGTGAAAGTATAAAAACTACATAGGCATAAAAACTATATAGTATTAAAACTACAAGGCAGTCCTAAAAGGTGGATACAAGTTCATAAAATGTGAAATAATAGCTGAAAAATTCTACTTGTATTTTTAGCTAGAAAAATCTTCCTGTGTAGAATCATTTTAATATTCTGATGACAATTCTGTATATACTACTTTTAGAAAAATAGTAGGTATTATTACACTTTTAGAAAAATAGTATGTATTATTACACAGTTCGAACATCATTTGCATGAAGACTGATCCTGAAACTTCATACTTTCCTGGTGCTGCAAAATCTTTGTTGCTGTAAAATTAGGTCTCACGACTCATTTAAATTTAAAATACAATGTATGCAAATACACACCTGTATAATTGCTTTTAAGGCAATTAATAGTTTAGTATTTAACAAATTGTTACTAAAATAAGCAAATGTTAGCATTCATTATTGATTAAGAGTATAAAATAAATGTTACTCATGTTAAAGTAAAACTATACATAAATCACTTTAATAATGATGCAAGAAACTATCTTTTAAGGGTTTTCTAATGAGCAAAACCTATACTGTTTGTTGATGGAAAATCTAGGACTTCTAAGTTTTAAATGAACACTAACAAAGGATTTTTAATCTTTATTCTTCATGTTTATGTGGCTTGCTGCTCAAAATTTCTTCCTTTATATTTCCATCCTGGTTTTCCAATTCCTGATTTTCTGAAAATACAGAAAAGTAAAAAGCCTTGGTGGTTCTAATCTGTATTCCAGAAGCCCAGGATGTTAAGCACTTCTGTACAAAGTACATAACAATATGTCACAGGAGAGCATCCCAAAATGTAACCAATTAAAAAAAATATTTTATCTTTGTGGCTATATATTTTTTGAACAATACTTGAAATATAACTTTCAGATTTTTTTAAAACTGTTTGAATGTTTTCTTGGAATAAAGACAGTTTACTGAAAATTACTTAATAAACAACTATTAATGGACTACTGAGAGAGATGTCCTTCCAGCAATGTTGTGGGGTTTTTTTTTTTGTAATTGTTGGGAGGCCGAATGTTTGTTAGAAATATTTAATTGGAATTTGTAGAGGAAATTAAGACGGACTTGTTTAGGAGATAGATCTAAAGGCCTGGACAGCAGGACATTCAGAGGTACAGATTTTTGAGGGGTACCATACCTCTGGAAGCAAGCAGCCTTTTTTCTAAAGTTAGCAATTAATAAAAACTAACTACTTGGAAATAACAGATGAAAACTGCCCTTTAGAAAAGCCAAGCCCCGTCCTTGTTTACAGCAAGCATAAAACCAGATTTCTAATCCACGGTGCCACAATCACCTATTGATTGCGACGACATCTGTGACCCTGTTTTTGGAAGCAGGGTTTTCTGCAGAGGCAGAGCTGGAAAATCCTACCATTTCGGTTCCCCTGTGTAATAAACGGCTGACAGGACTCTCAGGAAGGAGTCTTGAAACCCACACCTTGGCTGGCTTGTTTCTCACGTATGGACAGACCTAATTACAAGTCCTTCCTCCAGCCTTCCGAAGTTATTTTTCTCAATAATGCAATCTGCGAAGAAGCGTCTCTAGAACTGATGTGGTACCCTCTAGCAGACAAAGGGTGAAATGTTTTGTGCGCCACCAAATACAACCTCGTCTGCCAAAGGCCAGCCCATTGTAAACCACCACGCTTGACCCGGGCTCAGTTCCACTGTGGAGCTGGATAATGACCTCAAAGATCACAGCCCCTTAACCCCTTTCTTACCTCAGAGCTTCCCTCGGGATAAAGTCTCTTTAACTATCCTATACCTGGCAGGGGCGGGGTAGAGGTGTGTGTGGGGGTGTTGCTTGATTGGTCTCCAGGGTGACTACTCAATCCTGGACCAAGTTTGCGACGCCTTGACTCAGGATAGCTGCCAACTGCAAAGCGTGGAGCCCAGGCTGAGGTACTGACTGGAGATGGGGACTACCTGGGGACAGGAAGCAAGCTCGCGCGCTCGCGCGTGTGTGTGCGCGCGCGCACGTGTGTGTGTGTGTGTGTGTGTGTGTGTGTGTGTGTGTGTGTGTGTTGTATGGGGGAAATGGAGTGGGCACACTGTAAAGCTGAACTCAAAAACCGCCCTCCTCCTCCCAGAACAGGCTGCTTAGCAGCCCAGGCACAAGAGAAAGCTTATTCATTTCCGCTCTCACTTCTCAAGTTCACACTCAAGTTCAAACCCTGACTCCCACAAGATGTCTGAGTAGTCTGGCACTTTTCTGAAGCTATCCTTAAAGAACAACCCCTTATGTTGCAAGAGGGCAAGGTCTGTAGGAAATGCGCGGCATTGGCAGAGAAGAGACAGTAAGGGGTCAAGAAAGGAGAGATTGGGAGAGCGAGAAGGACCCCGCCACCTTTTAAGCTTGCTTTTTCTCCACGTGTCCCACCAGGCCGCCTAAGAGTCGCCTTAAAATAGAACTTAGACTGGTTTAGACTGGTTTAGAACTTAGAACTTAGACTGGCTTAGACTGGTTTCTCAAGCTGAGCGCCTGACTTTCAACCCTGTGAGGTGCTTGAGTACTCAAAGCCAGCACAGTGGCGAACCCGAACTGTCGCTGGCAAATTGCTCCTTCAGGAGCAGTGCGATCAAGCTACATCCACTTCTGCCCCGCACTCTTCTCTTCCTCCTCCTCCCCACCCCACACGCAATTTAAGAGGAGACTGAGCGGCTTTTACGCCCCAGGTCCAAGAGCCGGCTCGGAGCTGAGATGTAGCATGGTTTCAGTTATTCAGAATTTAAGAATCCAGCCTTGGGAGGAGTGTTGGAAGGGGAGAAGCAATAGAAGAAAGGACTAGAAACCCCATCCCCGGGCAGAGGAAACCTAAAGGAGAGCAAATAATCGTGAGACTGGACAGGAAAAAAACACACAAAACCAAACAGAGACTAGTTTCCTGAAAGAATTTGGACAGTGGAACACGTGAAGAAACCCCCAACTGGGACACTAAACTGGAACCAGTTCGCAGTCATAGCGTCCCCACTCCCAGTGCGCGGGGGTCAGTCAAGACCATCCCACCGGGACGTCCCTGTTCCTTATCTTCAGCTACCTCCTTCCCACCCACCTCCCTGTACAGCCTCTCCGCTCCTCCTCCTCCTTTCCTTTTCTGCCACATCCCAGCGCCCTGCCCACTCTCTGTCCTGAGTCTAGGGTCGGTGCTCACTGCGTGCGGAGCAGGGGAAGCATGCACATGGCACCCTCGGAACTCTCCTGGAGAGGTGCTGGGAGATTGGGTGACGGGAGAACATAGCCAGGTAGAACGCCATGAGTGTTTGCCGCCCAACTCTCCCAAGATCTTCCTGCCCAATCCACCTGACGAGGGGTCAGTGATGCAGGAGGGTCAGGAGCTGGCCGTTTCCAACTTTCTGTTGCGGGCACCCATAGAAAACATGTGAAAGGGACAGGAGACACCCCCATACCCCAAGAACAGCAGGGTGGCCAGGAAGAAAAACTGGGGGTGGGGGCGGGTGCCCAGAGGCTTGCACAGAACCCCACGGCACGCGGGCACTCGGCCTGCTCTCCAAGAAAAGAGTGAAGTTGTGGTCACGCGAAAAGTGGAGGAGAGTAGGTCACGGCACAATGCGCAGGAAACCTGAAGGTCCTGGCACGAAGCGCTGGAGACAAACGAACAAAGTGATTCCCTAAAGCCCGCCAGGCCAGCCGCCGGAGCAGCCCAAAGTGCAGCAGGAGCAGGTGTCTGGCCACTTATCCCCCGCGCGCCGCCCGGCAGCCGCCAGCTCGCCGGGAACGTCCTGCGACTGCCTACGCCACCTGGGGTCCTGGCCCAGGGCTTCACAGAGCACCGGCTCCCGCAGCGGCCCTTCGGCAAAAGAACCTTGCCCACCGCGGGGAGCGCGGGCTCTCTTATCCTCTGGAACTTTCTCTGCACAACTTTTTCGTGGTGGCGCTAGTCCCTGGTCTGCGCGGGCTCTCGCGAGCGGACCTGGCCAGGGCGCAGAGCTGGAGTGAGACGCGCGCAGGGGACGATCCCGGAGTCCGCGTCCTGCCCCGCGACACCGCCCCTCTGGCTACCACTCCCACGAAGGGACGCGTCAGCCGGCCAGCATGCTGGTGGGCTTTGCAACTTGGGCAGTGTGTGTCCCCTCGCACTCTCGCCCTTCCGCCCGCCGGTGCGCCCCGCGCGCCCAATTCGGGTCGGTGACCACTGCGCGCGGGGTGAATCCAGCTGCTTCTGCCGACAGGCATCCCTCTCCCGGCTTTCTCTCCATCCGGCGTCCGCTTCCGCACCCGAGAGTGGCACACAAAAATGGTTCAGTGCAACTCGACTGGGAAGAAGCAACTAGCGTCGCTCCTCTCTCTAAAAAGCGCCCTCCCGCGTCGCTCCAGAACTCCCGAGAGGCATCAACACCTCCCCACAACTTTCTACGCCCAGGCCATTTGTAGCCCACCTGCGAATGCGAACTCGGGAACTGCGCCCCGCTAACCTCTTTCCCCTTCGGCTGGGTGCGCTCCCCTCCCCCATCTCCCCATCTGGCTGGACTTGGCCGGACCCCGGGAGCCTCCGTGCCCGCAAGCCTGCTTACCTCGCATGGTGTGGCCGCTCTCCTGCTCCGTGTAGTCATGAAGCTGCTCCCAGCCCGAACCCCGGAGAGCCCAAAAATCCCGCTCAGCACGAGTGAAGAAGGTGGTCGGCGAAGAGCTGCTCCGCTGAGAAAACCATCCCTTTAGGCGGACGCCGAGGCCAGAGGGTGACGTTTGCCGCCGCCGCCGCTGCTATGCTAACAGTTTTGACGATGGTGGTGGTGACTGTTTTGATGGTTGTTTGGTTGGTTGTTTGTTTTCAGGAAGGGTGAAAAAAAAAATGTGCTGGTTGGCTAGTGCCTGGGTTTTGTTTTGCTTTTGTTTTTCTTTTTTCTTTCTCTCCAATGTGCTTGCTTTTTAAAAATGCCACTGCCTCCGGCTCAGAAGATTTCTTTTGTGATCACTTGGACTGAGGAGGAGGAGGAGGAGGAAGGGCAGCAGCAGGAGGAGGAGTTGGTGGTAGAATTGTTAGTTACAAAGAAGAGGGAGAAGGAGCAAGGAAAAAAAGGGGAAACAGAAAGAAAAGAAAGGCGGTGTGGATGACAGAGCATGTGCGTTTTCACATGACATCTGTGCCTGTTAGCGGATCCACAATGTGAATTTTCACTGTTCAGTTACAGGGAGGAAGGCTGCGAGAGAGAAAGAGAGAGGAGAGATGGAGAGAGAGCCGAGAAGGGGCTTATACGCGGGGGCGGGTTTGGCCTGGACTTCTAGGCCCCGCCTCCTGTCAGCGCCACCACCAATCAGCGCCCGGCACCGTTTGAAGGGGCTGGGATCACGGGGGAGGGGACTCTATTGGAGGCAAGGGGTGGGGGTTAGGAACACTGGAGCTGAAGGCGGCCAGGGCTGTAACTAGGTATTAGAGACTCTCCTAACTGTGCAGAAGAGAAGGACCCACAGAGAGAGTCGGGCAGATGTGCAGGCGGCATTTCACTTCCTATTCCAGGAGGAGGGAGAGGACACTGAGCAGTCCTTCGGTGGCGAGTGTCGCGGGCTCTCCGGATCCCACGTTGGTCCCTCTCCGGCAAAGCCTGTGGGCCCCAGACAGTTTTGAATTTATAGCAGCGCTCTGCAGAGTCCTTTTTCGGTGAACTCTTGTGTCTGGCGGGGATTTCCCTGGGCAGGACACTTCAGTTTTTGTGGCAGAATAATACAGGCCAACTTCCATCACTTTGAGCTCAACTAAAATGCAGTCCCATGCAAGTATCAGTCCTCTTCCTTTAAAACCATCTTTCAGATACTTCCTGCTCCCAAACCTAAAAACAAGCAAAAAACAAAATACTGAGATCTCTTCCATTTTTAAAGATTGTTTTAAATTTCTGATGCTTTATTTTGTCAAGGAAATTGGTTTTTGTTAGCATCTGGAGAATCTCCTAGCGTTGGGTTACACAATTCAAGGATAACAGCCCCAGTTGGCATCTTGGCTACCTTAGCCATGCAAGGCTAAGACTGAGGCCAGAATGTATGATTCTATTTGATAAAGGTGCAAGTCTTTAGGAGGGTAGAACTGTTAACTCTAGTTGCTACCAGAAGGCATTTACCAATTTAGAGGAGACTGGCAATTAAAATGTAGGTAAAGTTATCTGTATCCCTTAGTGTCATCTTGACCATTTATTTGTACTTTGATAAAAATCTAAGGTGTATATCAAAATGTTCCTTTGCAAGTTTCTCCCTCTCCTTAAACAAAATAAACATATCACACAGATGATCACATCCAGTTTTGTAGATACTTTGGTTAATTGGTCATCCTAAAAGAGGGGTAAAAAGAATCACCTCATCCATTCAATTTTATGGCATTGAGGCATCTACTCCTGAGCAGACCTGTTGGCAGAGCAGGCCTCATCCTCCTTTAGGAACCTGAGTAATTTGATGTTTTACTGGTATATATTCATACTATGTCATGTAACAGAAATGCAATGTAAAACTGGCAATTATTTAGTTAATTAGATCACTTTACACTGCCAGTAGTCCGCCCACCGCCAGATTAAATAAAAAACGGATTACTTGCTGAATCTTCACTAATGTTACATTGACTTAGCCCTGCTGTATGCCCTTCCATTTGCAAGCCAATGTGTAATTTGGGAAAGTTTTAGTATTGAGAATGAAAGTTGATTGAGTCTTTAATTAAATAAAATGAACAAAAGGAAGTTACTGTTCAGAATAGTTATTCCCTTATAAATACCTTTCCCTTAGTTTTGTAATTGGCACAGTAGTTAATCTTTTAAGATAGTATTTAAGGCTCCCTGGTTTTTATCATTTTTAATCAAGTAAAATAGATTCATCATAACTACATTAAAGTTGCACTAAGTTATGCCTAATTTAGTTGCTTCATTAAAAATACTGAATATAAAACAGTTAAGAAACAAATTGTGACTTCATCATTTTAATTTTATGTCCTTGAAACAGATACACAGGCATATTGAAAATTCCAAAGCCTTTGTAAGCACTATAATTATTATTGATGCTGTCATTATTTTAGATTTTTATTTCTCATTAAAAAAGATTTTCAAAATTCAAAAATTTTAATTCTTTAGTCTTAAATTTGTAAATATGCATTAAATTGTAAAGTTTCTTTTTACTGTTGCTATATCTATAATTCTTTAAAAAAAAGGCAGTCGACATGTATGACATGTACATGTACTTTGCTTTGTGGGTCCAACTATACATAATTTTGCTTAGAACTATATCCCATATTTCCTAATGCCTTTGAAAATTTTTGAAAAGAATGTTAATAAGAACTACTTAATTGTGTTTTGTCATTTTTCAAAAGTGCATGTATAATATGCTATGTATATAGTGATACAAAGTATTTATTTTCTCTTTTAGAGTGAATAAAATTTTATCATTGGTCATAATGTGGTGATATGGGACGTTTTGGATCTTCCAAAAAATTTAAAAACTCCGTTTTTAAGCATTCCTGGTAACTTTCAAATTATTTCAACTGAATGGAACCTTTTTTATATAAAAAAAATTTCAGGATTTAAATGAAAGAAATCAGCATTTCCCAAGAAGTCATGAAATACTTAGGTAAAAATTGATGATTTTGTAACCTATCTGCCAGGAAACATCCATGTTTCAAGTGGCATAATAATAATATATTAATATAGTGTCCTTGATAATATGAAGTACAGTGTCAGTAATTTTGTTTGAATGATTATGGAACTGCTTGGTTTCCTATAAGCTTGAAACTCCGCTTTGGCTCTGGGCCTGAAGTATATTCTCAGTTGATATCTAAATGTTGATAAATTAAAGTGAAAATCATTAAGTCACATAACACTGTAGTTAATCTCAAAAAATGAGATAAATTCACTTAGACTTGCCTGCTTTCCTGCTTTCCCCACATATTGCCATCCTTCAGGTCACCTGTTAAGGACATCAAGTAATAATGACAAGAAATATCCTGTGGACACAAATGTTTAATCTGAATGAAACACTTAAGGTGACCAAAGCATTTAGGATTATTTCAACCCTAAAATGTTTAAACCAAAGTAGGAAGAAATGGTTTACTATATTCTGAGCTGGTCAGTCTATATATAGAGAGATCATTTTATTTATTTATTTTTTATTTTTTATTTATTTATTTTTTTGGTTTAAACAATAGAAATTTACTTTCTCAAAGTTTCAGAGGCTAGAAATCGAAGATCAAGGTGCTGTCCTGGTTGGTTTCTGGTGAGGTAGAGAGACCATTTTAAATAGTTATGAATCTTGGGGCACATTAGCACTACTGATAATAATATTACATTTAGAATGTCTAAAAGATTTGGTGTTTTAAGCCCCGTTTTAGGGGGCTTGTATGACTGTAAAAGCTGAAAAAGAGATATAAAGCTGTCTTTAAATACTGGGAAAGCTAGAAAAATGTGAGAACTTTTAATGTTGGAACCTATTAAAAAAGGAAAGGGTGAAATACTGAGCTTCTTGTTGCTGGAGGCATCCAAGAAAAGGTGGAATGAAAGACAAGTATACAGATTTCTCTACTAGGCTGAAAATTGTTTAGATTACCTCCAATATCTGTAGTTCTAAGGGTATTCACATGTAGGCAAATACCACGACCCTGGTAGCTGCAACAGAGCTAATGCTCTGTACCTGAGAATGCAAGGCTCCGTGAGAGTCGGAGCCAGGATCTCCCTAGAGTTTGGGAGAGCTCCTGGTACTTTATGGATGCTTGATAATTATTGGTTTAATGAATGCCTTGTACTTGTTTGTCCACTGGATGTGAACCAGAAATATAGCAAAGACCTGAATAAGATCTCTTCTTTATGAATTTCTAATGAATAAAAGATACAGAGGGAGAGAGACAAAGGGAGAGCAAGGTGGGGGAGACGGGGAGGGAGAGAGAGAGAGAGAGAGAGAGAGAGAGAGAGAGAGAGAGAGAGAGAGAGAGAGAGAGAGAATTTTTTTTTTTTCATTTTCAACTTTTCTAATTTGGGGCAGAAAAAATGACATTTGAGTTTGGTTACTAAATTATAAAGGAAAGCAAAATATTGTTATTTTCATATTTATTACTGTTCTCAATTTATTCCCAGATGAAGTCTTTATATCTTTTCGTACTTTAAGTTCTGCTTTATTGTTAAGTATGAATACAAATTCAACAAGTTTTCAGAATGAAAAAGAGAGCAAATACTAAAAATGTGTAGCTTGTGCATTATGTAATAAATAAAAAGGATGTTGTGGGCCAAAACATAAAATGGACCTAAATATGTGGGATAAGAGGTGAGAAAGGCAGGCTTTACTAAAAAGACAAAATATACATGTCAGGAAAAAAAGAGCTAACATATATTGGATGAATCACATGAACTATCAGCCTATCTAATTTCTATTTCTTAAAAGAGCCTACAAGGTATGTAGTATATCTCCCTCCCTACCTTTCCCCACTTATTTTCTTAACAGATAAGAGAAACAAGGTTTAGAAAGGTTAAATAGTTTATCTAAGATCACAAATCTAAAAAAGTCAAATCCAAGATTCAAACCCATACGTAGCCATTAAAATTAAGTTCCATGAGTGCAGAGACTTACTTGCATTTATTTTTTTTCAAAGCTGAATCCCCAGAATCTAGTATTTTGTCTGGCAAATAGTAATACTTAAATACACTTCTGAATGAATAAATGGACCTTTGATGTCTTGTCTCCACCGCATAGTACAACATGTCACACATTCTATGACTGAGCCAGTTGTTTACTAAATGCCATTAAATAAAGAAGAGCAAATTTTGACTTTGAAAATAAAAGGATACTGTGAAAAATTTATGTAATAATTATCTAATGCCTGATTCCGGTCCATCATGGAGTCTAGAAATACTTTTGTAATAAATATTTTGGGTCATAGATAATGTGGGCCTGGATTAAATTGGCACCAGTAAAAATAAAAATTACAAAAAAAAGAAAAGAAAAAGTGAATGAGAGACATTTTGCAGGTAGAAGCTACAAAGTCTAATGAATGATTAGATGATGATGGTTGTAGCAGGGCATTGGTTAAGGCGAGGGAGCAGTCAAACGAAAATCACAAGTAGCAGGCTGGTAGAATGACTATACCACTAGAGATTTAAACAAAATATATAAAATACATAATAGAATTACACTTGTGTGTATATTTATAAAATGTTTTGGATGGGGCAAACTTTTCTAAATTAGGAAACCTAGTCTCTCTAAAGAAAAAGTTAGATGTATTTTCCTATATACAAATTTAAAAGTAAATATTTTGAATGGTAAAAGATCCCAAGACAAAGTGAAAATACACACAATAGGTTGCAGAAAGTATTGCTGCACAAAAAATTAATAGTCTTTATAAACCAATGTACATAAACTTACAAATTGATAAGAATTAGACAAAAACTTAAAGCTGAGTTTAATGGAGAAAGGGGGTGCTGCTTAATGGATAACATTCTTTTTTTACATTTGATGGTTTTTTGGTACAGGTACACAATTTCTCCTTTATGTTTTATATCTCTGTTCATGCTTTGGAAAAGCCTCTTTCCAGATTACTTAACAAAATGTTAAGATAATTTCTTGTGCATTTATTAAAATATGAATTAAAATGCAAATGTAATACTTTGTTTAACTTTACCTGTTGATACACTGCAAATTTTAGCTCAAATTGGCTACTTTTCTTTATAACCTTGCCTCATCAATCCAAGCTACTGCCCCTCTCCTACGTAGACAGGTACCGTGTTCTCAGAATTCGGCTCTCTACCTTTATCTTTGCCCATTATTCCATAAATTTTCTGATTGGAAACTAGAGAGGATTTTCAAAAATGTAAATCAGACAATAAATATTCCCCTGCTAGAATATCTTAGTGTCTTCCAATTGCTTTTAGTAAAAAACCCATATTCCTTACCTTGGCTTAGGTGGAGGGAGAATACATATCCTGGTTTGGCCAGGCACCTTGCATAACTATTAGAAGTGCCTCCTTCCATTCTCAAAGGTGTTCCACTCTGGCAATACATAATGTAGTTACCCTGATTATAAAAGCTCTGCTGGCTTGAAGGTTATATTCTCAGAGAAATCGTCCCTCATTATACCGCTGAAAAGGATACTTATATATAATTCTTTATCAGAACATCTCTTGTGGTCTTTATAGCACATATCAGAATTTATGATTATTTATTTGTTTGTCTTTTCTTGTTATTTTCTAATGAAGGACATACATTAAGTTATTATTAATGTCATTTGCCCCATGAGTCAGGGGCCGCATCTCTGTTGTTTTGTATTATATCTTTGGGGTCTAGTATGGAGCCTGACACCTCGCCCATGTTTAACAAAACTGTTGAATGAATTGATAACTTGGACAAATTGCTAGGGTTTGAGCAATGTAAACAATACCTTTTTTTCTTTCTGAAAACTTGTTTCACACATTTGCTAAGATGACTCCATGTCTCATTATCATCCCCTTTAAAAAAAATGCATGGAATATTCAGTTTTTCTTTTCAAGACAGTTGGTAAGTATAGTGAAGATTAAGTGTATCAGATCTAGAGTAAAATGAAACTAAACAACAACATGAACAAACAAAAATTGTTTTCTGTTTGTAGATCTGCTGTTTTCAACGTGAGCAGGTATTTAACCTGCTTGACATTCCTTTGTTAAAAAACATATGTAAAATAGGGCTAATAAACAAACTCAAAAGGATAAAATGAGATATACTAACATATTGCTTAGTACATCATTATCATGCAAAAATCATCAGCTATTAATAATTTTTATTATTTGCTTGTGGAAAATTTGTCTAATGAATTAGCAATAGTTAATTTTTTCAATTAAATAGTTAAATATTTCAGTTCAGGTCAATTAGATTTTGCTTGCCCATCACATTTCCCAGCTAATTCTAAACAATCAATAAATACACAGAATATGAACTTATTGAATATTTACCACATTATTAGTTGTTTTCAATTTGATGTTTCCCAATTGCTTTATGAATCCCCCCTTGTTTTCTTCTTTCTTCTTTTGAATTAATTAATTTTGGATCATTCCATTAATTTTTCTTCTATTGACATGGTGGTTATCCATCCTTTCATGATTCTTTTAGTAATTCCCCTAGAAATTAAACATGTGTCCTTGGATTGGAATTAATATAAATTAATACTCTTACCTCATCTCAGTCAATATTAAGACTTTAAGATATTAAACTCTATTAACATGCTCCACCTCACAGGATCCATTAGTGATATTGTTGTGCATTTTAATTCTACATAGCTTTTAAATCCTATTATTATTATTATTATTATTATTATTATTATTATTATTATTTTGTATAGTCAGCATTCATTCAGATTTTCCCCAGATTTAGCCTATATAGTTTTTTCCTGCCTTTCTGTATTTCCCTTTGGGATAATTTTCCTTCTGCCTGAAGAACTACTTTTAGCATGCCCTTTCATGTAGTCTGCTGCTGATAAATATGCTTAGTCTTTGGTGGTCTAAAAACATCTATGTTGCTTCAGTTTTGAAAGATATTTTCATTGGTGGCCAGATTTTTTTTCCCCACACCGTATTCATGTCATTCCATTGTCTTCTGCCTTACATCTTTTCTGTTGGTAGAGCTAGTTTTTAATTTTATGATTGTTCCTGTGAAAATAATCCTCATTTTGCAGTCCTCTTGTGATTTGCTATTTGTCTCTGGTTTTCAGCTGTTTTACTGTGATGTGTATGGGTGTGGTTTTCTTTTCAATTGCTCTGTCTGAAGTTTGGAGCACCTCTTGAGTCTATGACTTGATATCTTTCATCAATTGGAAAGTTCTTGACACTTACCCTTAAATATTGCCTTTGCCCCATTCATTTTCTCTCTCTTTCCCTTTTGAAGGGAGATGATGTTATGTGTATGTTAGAATTTTTCACATGTTCCATATGTTACTTTCACTCTTATATGTAGTTTCTATCCTTTTTGTTTCTCAAACTTCCATCAAAATATTTTACTCTTAACTAACTTCAAGTTCACTGATCCTTTTATCAGCTATGCCCAGTCTTCCAGTCTATTGTTCAACTTATCTATTAAGACACACATTTCAGTTATTATATTTTTCGGTCCTAGAATTTCCATTTGGTTTTTTTTTAATAGGTCCCAGTTATCTGGTAAAATCCTCCAGTTTGTCATCCATTTCCTTGAACATATAGTTACATTAAAGTCCATTTTTGATAGTTTTAATATTAGTACTATTTGTTAGTTATATATATATTGTTTATTTATTCTCCAGAATTTTTAATTGAAATTATGGACACATTTTGTAATTATTGAGTATCTGGATCATTAAATGCTACTTTTTATGGTAGAGTTTATCTTTCTCTGTTTCAGAATAGACTGTAATGGACAAAGAAAACAGAAGTGAAGACTATTTGAATATTTGAATTTGAAAAAAATTGGAGAAAGCATATACTTGGACCCAACTAGACCCAGGGCACTTTCCACTAATATTTAAGAACTTCCTGTGTGTTTCCACTTTCCAAATATCAACATTGTTACTGGTATATTACTGCATACATATCACTAAAACACGATCCTCTTTTTAACTCACTCAACAAAATCAGACCATTTTTTTTTTAGTACAAAACGTTTTCATCTATGCTATTGCTCAAAGGAGTAGATGGGAATCTGCATTTTGCTTTTTAAGATGTGAGATCTCATTCTTGGAAAGTACCACAAAATTTCTTTCCTTGAAATACAGCATACACTGCTAACTGCAGCTCCTTTAGGGACCATGCCCCTACTTTAGAATGAATCCACGTACACGCCATGGGACTGCCCAGTTTGAATGCTTGGCAGATCTGGGGCCTGACGGCATTTTGATAAATGATGCACATACGCAATTTGAAAATCTAAAATGCATTGGTAGAGATCAGGAGATATTTGTGTTAATGAAAGCATGAGTTTCTGGATCAAAGCGGACAAGGGAGGCCTACTTCTCTCAGATGAGGAGGGCTGCAGAATCTGTTTAGTGAATGAAAAGAGAGGTTGATGCAAGATGAGCTCTTTAAATAAGAGCAAAGTACTTTATCAATCCAAACCAATTTTCGAATAGTCCATCCTCCTCTCTGGAGGGACTCTAGGAGTAAAGGGATGAAATCAGCTTGCTTTTCAAAAACTCTAAGCAAGTATATCTGAACTCCCTAGTGGGATACTTACAATCTCAGCCAGTATGAACATCTGGAGAAAAAGTTTTGTGTTTTATTTGAATGTAAATTCTGTTCAACTCAACAGCCAAGAATTAGAAGAGGGAGAGAAAAAGAAAATATAAGAGTGAGCTCAAAGGTGGAAATAAAGCGTGAGAAAAGGAATGAGAATTTAGAAATTAAAAAAGACAGAAATGGGAAAGGTATATGCATGTCCTTAATAGAGTGATACTAATGTGTATTGTATATTTGGTGGGACATATTTCAGAATAGTCATTCTAGGATGAATGAGGAAAAGTAGGGCTGGGGCATAAAGATAAAGAACAAAAAAGGAAGAAGAAAGGATTAAAAATAAAACAGAAGAGGGCAAGGCGCAGGGGAGACTTTCTTTGGGACTGGAGTTGATTGTCTGGTTTCCTGAGGAATAATACCTCAGTTTTTTGCTGTTTGTTTGTTTGTTCGTATTTTTGGCAATTCAGTCCCAAGGCTTTTCTCACAATGTCATCCCTAAGCTACCAGTCCCTGTCTTGACCACTGTGGTCTACCATAGTGATGGTAGACCATCTGGGAAAAGGAAGTGATGGGCTTTTCTGCTGAAGTTTATGAACAGTATGCAAGTATGAAACCAATTATACAGAGCAACGTTCACAGTCCCCAAATAAAAGATTCAGAAAGGACTTTGTTTTGTTTTTTACTGCAAAGTAAGCACATAGCCATCAACTAGGTTATTTTATGAGTTTTGTATTTTTTTTAATTTGGGCAAAGTTAATATTGTTCATTTGTGAATTTCTTAAATTTAATAATAAAATTAGTGCTGTGAGACAGCTATTATCTGAAAAAAGGAGAAAAAATTTTTTCCACTTACCAGTGAGTTGACAGAAAGTGTAATACATCCAAGTGAATCATTTTTTAAAAATTAATAGGTTTGTTGCACTCAAAGTATAGTAGAAATAAGAACAAAAGTGTTACCTAAAAGACTTAATTTTTGCTCGTCAGAGGACCCTAAGTGTTATGTAATCAAAGTTAAAGCGAAAAAATATGGTTTTGAAAATAAGTGATGTCGTATTTGAACACATGGGAACACATGTTCCCAGAGAAGGCTAGTATTATTCCATGTATTTAAACTTGAAGTAAGTTAATAAAAAATTGTACAGATTTGCTTATATTTCTTTATCCACTATCTGTACTTCTGGAGATACTGCTGGGATATAAATTAAATGAGTAAGTGGAAAGACTCAGGGTGTCTTCTGTCTGCTCCATTCACTTCCTGTCCCAACAGATTTGGAAATGAAAGAACAGTGTCCAGCAGAGGGCGCAGTGCTAGTGTCAGGAGTGCTGGACCTGGTTCAGCAACCATCTTAAATCTACTGGGAAGGAGCCAGAGGACCTGACCACACTGAAAAAGGACCAGCACATTTTCATACTTAGGGAGTTAATTGTAGACCACCAAATCAATATTTTAACTTCAAGCCCACTGAGCTCAAAATTAAATATAAAAATCAACCATACTCATCTGTCTTAACAGTTTTTAATTGAATTTATTTTTTATTAAAGTTGAGCATTATGAATGAGAAGCTACCAGGGAAATACCAATAAGCTATTAATTTTTCATAGTTGCTTTTAATTGAGAGTAGTATATTACAGTACGTCATATATTTCTCATATGTTACTTGTCCATAGAGTCTTTTTTTTTTTTTTTTTTCTGGTTCCTTCTATGTTTGTTCCATTTAAATGTTGAAATAGCTAGGTCTTTAGCAACCGGGCTGCACATTGATCTTTTTAGCTTGGGAGGCTACCTCGACTGGGGAGTAATAGATCCTTACATTAGCTCTCAGAAAGATCTACAGTCTCCAAAAGAAAAAAAAAATTCCTAAAGAACTAAAGAACTTGGCAATAACAAAAGGACAGTAAATGGAAACATTAAAATGCCTAAGGAAAAGGCAAGCATGTTTTCATTCTGTGGACTGTGATGAGTGGGCAACTTCAGTGAGTGCAAGGATCTAGGACTTGATTAAAAAATGCGGATTATATAGTTACAAATGATTGAAATGAAACTCAAAGGAGGAAAAAAGAATTACTTTTTTAAAAGGCAGACATTATGAAGCCATGACTATATTTACAAGGAGGTTTCTTATTCATTTAAAAATTCAAGAGTATCTATTTAAATAAAATCTACCATTTCAATCACCAATATATTTCAACAGAGATCAAACCTTGAGGAAATCTATTACAAAGACAACAAAAATTGTTAAATCAAATATTTACTTAACTAGGAATGTTTCTATAAAATATTCTAAGATATCTGTAAGCCTAAAGAAATCACTGTCCTATATAATTTTGCTTTAAAATTTATGCAGAAAATTTTTAAGACATTTGTAAATGAAAATACTCCAAAACCAAAAGTTTAAGCAAACTAAATAAAAAACAAAACTAGAATTTACTGATAAGATGATTTTGTGAACCACATTAAATTGTTATTTTTAATAGACTTTATAGAGCAGTTTCAAGATTACAAAAAAACTGAGCAGAATGTACAGAGTTCCCATAAGGCCTTGCCCTCCACTTTCACAAATTTCCCCTTTTAATAACATTTTGCATTGTAGTCTGTATTTATAATTAATGAACTATTATTAATATATGATTATTAACGAAAGTCCAGTTTACATTAGGGTTCACTGTGTTATATACACTCTATGGGTTTTGACAAATGTATAATGACACATATCCGCCATTACAGAATAGTTTCACTACCCTAAAAATCCCATATGTCATCTATTTATCTCTCCTTCCCTTTCTTCCACTCCAAGTCCCTGATAACCACTGATCTTTTTTACTGTCTCCATAGTTTTGTCTTACGTAGAATGTCATAGAGTTGAAATCATACATCGTGTAGGCTTTTCAGATTGGCTTCTTTCATTTAGTGATATATGCTTAAGTTTCCTCCATGTCTTTGCATGGCTTGATGACTGATATGCTTTTTTTTTTAAATACAGAATAATATTTCATTGTTTGGATATACCACAGTTGATTTATCCATTCACTTACTGAAGGACTTCTTGATTGCTTCTAAGTTTTCAATTCATTTGGGTAAATACCAAGGAGAGCAATTGTTGTATCAGATGTTAAGAGCATTTTTAGTTTTGTAAGAAACTGCCAAACTGTCTTCCCAAGTGGCTTCACCATTTTGCATCCCTAACACCAATGAATGTGAGCTTCCGTTGCTCTTCATCAGCATTTGGTATTGTCACTTTTCTGAGTTTTGACCATTCTAATAGGTGTGTAGTTATATCTCATTGTTGTTTTAATTTGCAATCCTTTAATGACATATGATGTTGAACATCTTTTCATATGTTTCATATGTTTCATTGCTATATGTTTATCTTATTGGAGTCTGTTCAGCTCTTTTGCCCCCAAAATGATGCTTTTTAATTTGTAAAACACATATAACAATCAACTGAGAAAGCTTAGAAAAAAGAATAGCTTCTTATAATCATATTTAACCACATAACTATTGTGATTTTTTATATTATTTTCCTTCCAGTGTTCTCTTCCTTTATTCAAATGCACACAGATTTTACACAAATATCATTATGTACCTATAATTTTATATGCTGGTTTTGTTTACTATAACATATCTTATAGTTAGTAGCATAATTTATTATGCATAAGTAGATATACTACAATTTTGTGATCATTTCCCTGTATTGGATATTTAGATTACCTCTATTCGTCATGCTATGTTTTAAAAAGTTTTCTTAACCAAGTAAACTTAAATATTTTTGAGTTGAAAATGCAAATATTATGAATTCTTATGTTGTTTTTTTTTGCAGATTAAAATTACCTGTGGTTGAAATACAGAACTATTTTGTAGAAATTTCTATATAGAAGACATCTTATGATAGAGCTGCTGCCTATATAACTAGGGCCATGAGATCTCTTGACATCAATAGGAGATTATAGATAGAGATCATTTGAACATGTAATAAAATGCTGACAAGGTTTTTTTATGTGAGGGAGCCTCCAACATATGGTATTTAATTTGGTGGCTGTGCAGAACCCAGAAGGTAGAAAAGGGTCTTCTAGGACTACAATTCTGCCTTTCATAGGTAGCCTTGAAGAATTTCCCTTGAAGAATTTCTCAAAAGTGGCACAGTTGGGAGCTTTGGAGATTTTAATATGCTCTCTGTGATTCTGGTGTTTCTAATGAGAATCTTAACACATGTTATGACCTCAAAAATCCTGTGCTGGTGGGGAGCTCTGTAACCACTTTACTGTGCTTCAAGAACCAAGTCAGGATCTAGGTCTCAGCCAAAGGAAGAAGGTCAGGAAAAGAGTAAGGACCTAGAGTCAAAGGCCAGTCATTAACTTCTCTTCCTCGTTCCTCATCTGTTCTAATCAAACAGGACTTTTTGAGAATTGAATCAGATCATATATAAAAACACTCACCGTTCAATTATTATCTGAGTCTTAATCTGTTTCTTAGCACAAGTCCTCTCACGGATTCTTCCCTGTTCATGGTTTATTGAAATTCTAATTGTTGAGGAAAAGCCATTCTGAGTGCCCTGAAGCACTCAAGAAACAGCACTGGTTTGTGAAAAACAGGGAATTTCTTGTTGTGTGGCCAGAAGTGGCACAGTTGGATCTAGGACCTCACACACTGTCATCAGGCTTGTCACTTGCAAATCTTTCAAATCTGCCTTACTCTGTGTTCACTTCCTTCTCAGGTACACATGAGGTGGTAAAGATAGTTAACAGACATTCCCGCTTTCATGCTACCACCTGTGTGAGCTCAGTGCACACAGTATTTCTTCTAACAGTTCAGCAAAAGTCCCAGATCTGGTATCAACTGGCTTGGCTTGCATCAAGTTCCCATCCTTGAAGCAATGATTGGGCCTAATTGGCAGGTCTGGAAGCTATCCTTGGAGCCCTTGGAGGGGTGAGCCCTACCAGAGTTATGTGGTAGGAGAATTTCCCCTAAAGATAAACTGAGTTTGGCAGGAAAAATAGCATAGGTATGTTACACATTCCTGTAGGGACAATTTTGTGACCCTTTCTAAGAACCATCGCAAGAAGGAAAGAGAGTTAAAAAAAAAATCACATCTATTTTCATTTGTTGTCCCTTGACAGGAGTGAGAACAGTACCAACTGTTGCTGCCACATGAGTTAGAAGACAGCCACCCTTGTGGAAAGGGAGGAGCTATCACAGTGTTCCCTTCCCACCTCACTACCTGGTCCAGTTCCATCCAACCCATTTCCCTGGATTTCCACTTGGAGCTCTCTATAGAGTTAAGAATGGCATTTGTGAGTCACAGAAAGACCAGTTTCACTACGAATGAATGACATAGTGAGTTCTTTTCTTTTTACATTACACGAATGCCAGAGGTAAGCAGGCCAGTACGGTGTCTTCATGATTCCACCAGGGACATAGATGTCTTCTATCTGTTCCTGAGACACTTTCAGAATATAGCTTTTGTTCTCATGCTTTCCCCCTGGAGATCTCAAGACATTTTCTCCACCAACTGCATTACATCAGGAACAAGTGGAAGGCAGAGGGCAAAAGGTGCATGCCAGCTAATGGTCCTTCCTGAGAGAGAGAAAAGGAGCTCTTGGCAGCAAGGAATTGGCTTGGTGCTATCAATGGGCCTTGGTGTTGCTAGGAGCTGGCCTGGCAGTCACAGTCAGGCCTTGGCAACTGAAGGGACAGCACTAGAGATACCAGAATTATAGAGAGGGTTGCAGAGAAAAGAAGTGAAAAAAACTTTTGACTATTCACAAGTTGGGCTAGATTTGACCTTATTCCATGGTATACTACCTAAATGGACCACTGTAAATATGGCCAAAAAAGTCAAATTAACTCTCTGTCTCGATTATATAAATAGTCTCCGAGAAAGCAAACTGAGAAAGCAAATGGCAAAACTAAAATACAGTTATATTTGCAAACAGGAGAACCTAGTTTTGACATTTTCTTAAATAACCAAGATTTATTCTTTAAAAAAATTAAATAACACAGTGATACATAAACACATATGCATTATGAAAAATTCAAATAATATAAAAATGTATAGGATAAAAATTGCAATCCCCTTTCCCTTCTTCCATAATCCTCTCATTTCACTAGCAGGAACCACTGCTAAAATGTTAGTTCATTTATTAAAAAAATTTCACTTTACATTTATTTTCAAAATTTCATTTTCTTTTGTGTGTGTATATATATACACAGATATATATATATATATATATATGTATATATATATATATATCTGTGTATATATGCAGATGGTGCCAAAAAAGTATACACATTTTAAGAAAGGAAAAAACTATTAAAATTGTAATACACAATATACACCAATAACAAGATGAATATAAGTCATGTGTATACATTTTATTGGCACCCTTGGTATATATAAAAACAACTATATATATATATATATATATATACATACATATAGTATTTATCTTTATAATAATATAATATAATATACATAATATTCTACATGATGTTTTTTCCCCATAGCAAGTAGAACTGCTAGTCTAAGTTTTAACATTGAACATTTTGGTGGATATGAAACTCCAAAATGTCCTTATCCAATATTTATTGCCACAAATGGTATATGAAAATATTCATTTCACAACCCAGAGTCATTCTTTATTTTGCACTTGGTATCCACTGTTTTCGTTTGCATTTCCTTGATTATTATTGATGTTGAGGACCTTCCCATATATTTATGGACCTTTAGGAATTCTTGTTCTATGTATTGTGTATCTTTATCATTCCCTTGCTGATTGATTTGTAGGGGTTATTTATATAGTGTGGAAATGAATGTTTTGTTGAAAACATGTAAGTTGCAAACATTTTCTGTCTGTAACTTCTCTTTTAACTTATTATGGTGTCTTTTATCCTGTAAGAGATTTTATTTTTCTGTAACAAAAATATTTATTTTATTAAAAAAATTTTTTTTATCTTCTGAGTTTTATGTTTTTTAATGAAGGTTTGCCTTACTCCATGATTATAAGAATATTCTCCCCTATTTTATTTAGATACCTTACAATTTGGCATTAGAGTTAGCCCAGAATCTGAACTCTATTATCTGGTATGATATAAGTAGGAATCTAACTTATCTTTTTCTACATGGCGTAATGGAATCAGAATGTGTGGGTCCATTTCCAGCTTTGCTATTTGCTTGTAGTTCTGAATTACTAGACTCCTTGTGTTTCAAATTTATCATCACAAAATGTGGATAACACTTTTACCTATCTTGTAAGATTGTAGGAAAGAGGAAGTGCATTATTACATGAAAAACACTTAGAACAGTATCTGGAATATGTAAGCCCTTCCTAATATATGCTAGCAAACAGCAACAAAAACCCAACTAACAAAACAAAACAAAACAAATACCCTCCCCCAAACAAAAACAGCAACAAAACAAATACAATGTCTCCTCCAATGAACTGACACATCACATTTACTCTGATTTATATACAGAAATGGGTCTTTTGTAGGTTCTATTCTGCTTTCATTGATCTTTGTGTCAATTCCCTTTGTTTTAATTATGATGACTTAGAGGTATTTTTGCTATATGGAAGGGCATATATCTCTCATTGTTCTTTGTAACTGATATTCTTACATATTTATTTTGTACAGACGAGTTTAGAATTATCTTAAGTTCCATAAGAAACATCCTGTTGAGTTCCATAAAAAAGCCTAAGTTCCATAGAAATTTGGCATAGAATTGCATTACATTTATAAATCAATCTAGGGCGAATTGGTCTCCCTCCTTGAAATGACCAAGGCTCCTTAAATCATTTATTTTCTTTGCCAACTTGTGTAAGTTGGGGTGATTACAATCAGTATTTCAGGCAATGCTATATTGATAGGCAGTGGAGACAAAGGAAGCTGTTTATTTGCATTAATTGGTAGATATTTTTTCAGTAGTCTTTTTCCGGGACTAAGGAATAAGATGAGAGGGATACTTTTCTTATGAACCGAGTGGATCCTCTTACCAAACTTTGGGACCTTTATGGAGTCTTGGAATGGAAGTTGTCTGCCATATGCTTTGACTGAATGGAATACTTCCTTTCAGTGTGGTACTCATTGTCTTGTGGAACACAAGAACCTCCTATAAGTCCTATCTGGGTGCTATTGAAAACCAGATGCTTGTAAGGTCTCCCTCAGGCTTTAGAAGTAGACCACACTTCCTCCACCTTCTTGCCACTTCCCTACACACCCATTACTATTTGAGTCACCTTAAGTTATAAGTTGGCTGAGAAAGGAACCAAAGTTCTTGCATTCAGGTGAGCATCTTCTTAGAATTACACCTGATTTAAATTTTTTTCCCCCAAATTTGCCAACTCCACTTTATTCTTTTTTTAAAAAAATTAAATTGAGATATAATTGACATATGACATTGTATTAGTTTTAGATGAACAGCACAATGACTCATATATATTGCAAACTGATCACCATAATAACTTCAGCTAACATTCATCACCACACATCGTTACACATTTTTTTCTTGTGATAAGAACTTTAAAGATGTACTTTTGTTAAAAACTTTTAAATTCCAAGTACATTACTGTTCACTATAATTTATCCTTTGATGGGAATATACTCAAGAAGACCTGAGGCAAAGGTAAGTCCATTCCTCTCTTGCAAATGCAAGGTGCATTACCCATTTTATTATATCACTTGCCGTTTGGAAAATTGTTTATATACCTGAACCTTTGTAACATGGAATAATTTATTTCTCTTTGTTTAAATTAGTGCTAGGCATCCTGGGGATATAATAGATTTTTAACATGTACTAGTCACTGACCATTCTTTAGTCGTCATGAAAGTTCTTTCTCTGAAATAATTTATTCATTCAACAAATAGTTTTTAATACATTTCTTTTGCCAGTCACTGCATTCAATTCTGAAATATCTTCCAGGAATCCTTCCCTTTATTATGTAGCATAGACACCCCTGTGGAGACGACTGTCCTATAACATTGTCTGTTCTGTTGCTTGCCTCAATACAGTTTTTGTTTATCAACTTAAGAATGTTTTATAAACTTTGTGGTAGATTGAAAACATGGACATAGTCTTTACTAGTTCCATACCCAAAACCTTTACAATATGGCTTTGCAGCTCCTCCCAGCAAAAGGTGAAGTCCATTTACCCATCCCTTGAATATGGATTGGCCTTGTCACTTGCTTTGGCCAAAACATATGGCAAAACGACAATGTGCTAGTTTTGAGCTTAGGTCATCACAGGTATGGCAGACTTCCACTTTTTTAGATCCCTGTGACCACTTTGTGAGCCAGTTTGGGCTGGCCTGCTGGAGTAGAGACGAGCCATTTCAGCCGAGACCAGAAGAACCACACAGCTAAGCCTAGCCCAAACTGCCAACTTGCAGAATTGTGAGCTAAATAAGTGATTGTTTTAAGTCACTAAGTTCTGAGATGTTTTTTAATGCAGAAAAAGCTTACTAATACAATATTGAAGCAAAATTGAATTTCTTTGCATTTACTTTTAACAGGACCTGTGGTAAAATATAGGAAATTGGTCTCAAAGTAACTATGTGTATTTTGTTACTTATATTCACATAATCTGCATCTACATATATTTATACAATATATATCCCTATCGTTATCTACATATAAATATATTTGTATCTCCATCTGTATTAGCAGAGCAAGCTCAGTCTGACTGGAATTCAGAGTCCCACGAATCTAATGAACAGCTGAGCTGGTTGTTTTCAGAAGCCTGCATTTGGACGATTTAACTTGCATTGGAAGAAAGAGAGGCTATAATAAAGACAGTTTGGAATGAGCCCCTCAAGGGAGAGATCAGGAAACAACCATTGTCTGTTCTCAAGCCTGATGCAATGAACTATGTGTGAGTCCACTGGTATTTTTTTTCGTTTTGGTAGAACGTAATTGGGTTTTGGTGCTTTAATGATTGAAAAGAAAATGCCCCAGTTTTGACAACCTGAGTTTCATGCATGGGATGCTCTGATTTAATGAAGGGCATCAAAGGAGTGGCAGTAGAAAGGTGTGGTCCTAAAGTAGAGTTACAGGCAATGGAGGAGAGTAGGGGAAGATAACCTGAGAAGACTGTCTACGAGTCCAAGTGTAGCACAAAGACTGAAAAAAATAAATGTGGAAGACTTGGTTTGGAGAGGTAGATAGTGAAATTATAGTTTTAATATTTATATGAACTTATTGGTCCCTACTGCCTGGTATATTCGAAAGTTTTTAGGTCACATTAATAACTAATCATTTACTACCAATGCTCCTTTTAATTTTTTTAACTGTATACTAGAAGTTAAACATGAAAAACGAAAAAGACTGTTAGAAGGAAGATATTAATAAAAACGAATCATCTAATGCCAAATGATAACAATAGATCTTTAGGAGTAAAGAAATTCTAAAGCTGAAATGTACAAACAGAAGCAAAAATAGTCTGATAGCAAGTAAAGTGTACTTACCCGTCACAAATAATACAGATAATGAATTAGTGGAGGAAGAATAATATATTACCTAGAAGTGTTGTGGTTTTTAAAAGTTATACTACATGTGCCATGACTTAATTTAATTTCTCTTGAAAATATTTTTCTAAATTAAACTTATTGGAGTGACAATGGTCAGTAAAATTACATAGGTTTCAAGTGTACAATTCTATAATACGTCATCTATATATCACATTGTGTGCTCACCACCCAAGGTCAGAAAAAATTTTAATTCACTATTGAAATACTATTTGTGACTAATGAAACTTGAAACATACCTTATGGAGTTTAATATCTTCTGTTGAACTTTCCATGCTGGAAAAACAAACAAACAAAAAAACTACTTTAGAATATAATAATTATTATATACAAGAAAAAAATTCCAATGAATTATTTCTGGAAAAGAAATTTACCCCAAGTACATCAAGATCTCATTAAAATAAAAACAGCTAAAGAGGAAGGAAAACTGCATCATTTGAATGGAGCTCTCTCATCTTTTGCGCTGTTCTAAATTCCTTTGGTTTCCCTCCTTCTTCATGAACTACTCCTTTTCTGTCATCCTCTTCTGGCTCTGAGCCATAGATACAAATGCTGCTCAAGGGTCTAGCCTACCTCTCTTTGTTTCTCTCTCGCTATTTTCTCTATGATAAATCTCGTCAAATCTAATACTTTCACAACACAAATGACTCCCTTTTTTTTTTTTTTTTTTGCCGCCACTTTGTCCCTCCTCTGAGTGCTTCCCATTCTGACTTCACTGGCACCTCAGCTTTCATATCCTACTGGCATCTCAAACACTATCCATCCAATCTTAATCAATTAACCTTCATCTTTTTTCTTTTTCCTTAACTTCTTATCTGTTTTGATGACATTTGAATGTGATTATTAACTACACTGAAAGCCACAGACTTTGACTTTTCCCAGTTTTGCACACCAAAACCAAAGGGTTGCCAAGTTCTCAGGCATCTATAGTCTATGGATATCTTGAAGCTCTATTTCCTTTCTATTCCTTCTGCAATTACCCTAGTTTAGATATCATTATCTTTTACTTAGACCACTGTCCTGCTCATCTCACTTGGCACCTTTTTTTTCCCCACTTTAATTATTAAATTCATTTGTTCTCCAATTAATTTAATTACAATATGTCCTTGTTTAAAACCTAAAAGTATTTTGCATTGTTCTTGAATAAAGCCCAAACACATTATCATCAGTCGTTCAAACCCTTTTCATCAAGACCTACCATTCCAAACCTATTTCCAATTGACTTTCTTTGGGTGCCAAACTCTTCTACACATTCTTTCCTGTGCATGGATCATCATTTCCTGTACCTGTTCCTTTTTATTTGTAGCACTGTATATTTTTTTCCCATATCAAAATATCAAAATTATACTTATCCATAAAATTCCAGTTCTAATATAATCTCTGTTGGCTTCAGCTAAAATGTTGTGAGCATTTATGGTAGATTCTATGCCAAGTACATTATCTCATTTACTTTCATAACAAGATATTACTATTCTTAAATTCTTATTACACATTTACATAAATGTGTCTCTTACAAAACTGAGGCATAAGTCATATTTAATTCATCTTAGTACCTCTCATAGTTCTTTGGTAAATGTAGATGCTCAATCAATATGGATACACAAATGAAATACTATCTTAGTAATGGATTCAGTAGTTCTATTCCATTTATGCATAACCTGCATTGTCAAGAAGGATTTAAGAGAGCTTAATCTTTTTTCAATAAAAATTTTAAGAGGAAATAAAGAGTAAAATAATTTAAAAATACAATGAATTTATATGTAAAGTTAGTTCATAGCAACCATGAATTGTGGTCTAGTTATATGTCTGTCAAAAGTGGGCCATTAATTTGATGGTAAACCAAGGCAAAGAGTGAAATATAATCATTAGTTTACACCATGTTTCTCCGAAAATAAGGCCAGGGGTATATTAATTTTTTCTCCAAAAGATGCATTAGGGCTTATGTTCAGGGGATGTCATCCTGAAAAACCATGCTAGGGCTTATTGTCCGGTTAGGCCTTATTTTCGGGGAAACACCGTAGTATAACCAATATTCATGAGATGAAAATAAGTTTTGAAGGAGAAGCTCAATCTTACTGGCACAAAACTTGAAAGACATTTTTCTAAGATGTCTTCCTAATGAGGATTCTGTTTGATGTAAATAACATTTTCAATACCATATTTAAAGTACAAGAGATGTGTGTTGCCTTAAAAACCAAACTTATCCTCAGTGCTTGCTACTCTCTCAAGAATGATAGGTTAAGTTACCAGAAATAACTGTACAAAAAATGGACTTATTTTAAGACGGTAGAAGCGATTATACATTATTCAGGTGACAACTGTATTGAGCTGTGTCACATAAATTGTAGAGGGCATGATGATATACTTCAAGTACTCTTTCTTTTTTTCTCCTCTCTTTTTAAACAGAAAATGAAAGAGCAATTCAGTGTTGTGATGGGTTTCTTAAGATACCTGGAAGTTTCTTAAGATACCTGGAAGAGACCTGGAAGCTCCATAGGGGGTCCTTGTTATATCCCCTTCCACATAATGGAAGGAATAACAAATACTATCATAGTATGATTATACACATCTGTGGTATCAAAACTATAATCACAGATATTATAGTCAGCAATGGCAGACAGTAATGATAATGCATATATAGGTGCATGTAAGAGTGTGTACACACACACGTGCATACTACACACATATATATTTCAATATATATTCAGTGTTACTTCAAAATAGTCTATCATATGCTATTTAAACTTAGTTTTTTTCTCTCTCAAGGCCTAATCCTTTGTCAGATAATTGTCCTTATAATGATTATTCTGCTTCTGAGATGATTAAACATATTTAATTACTACAAATAAAGAAACTTCTTAAATAAATTGCTATTTAAGAGTAAATAAGAAATCGTGTGTGCTGAGATTAAAAAAAACACACAAAAACAACCAAACAAAAAAACTTTGAATTTCCTACATAGTCAAAAAGCACAATGGGCTTTCAAACAGGTTCTCATAAGGAAAAATTCTGTTTGTGTTGTCACACTTTTTCCATTATTTTAAAAAGCAGTGAAAGCCTGAAAACACTGGGAAGTGTGAAAATAACCCCAATTTTTCAAAATGCTCTTGGGAAGCACATTTTGTGGATAATTGCAAATGCTTTGTGAGAGAGCTTCAGAACTGCATGAGCTTCTAGATTAAGTATATACCATTTTAGAAAACAAAAATTTTTCTTGTGCTGTCTCACTCTGTTTAATGAGACTCATCAATTTATGACAGTGATGAAAACTGATTGGTTCAGTTGAAGAGCTCTGTAATGCCTGTTAGTTAAGTCTCTCCTAAAAATCATGAAAATTAATTAAACATCTCCTGAAGTCCTGTAAATTAATTGAAGATCTCCTAAAATAATGAAAATTCACCCAACGACACAAAAATGGTAATACCTTATGTAATCATAGTTTTTGCAAAACTTGTATGCTTATACATTGCTGGTGGCATTGTGGATTGGCACAACCCATTTGGAAAGCATTATGATATCACATAATATGTATTGTCATCTATCAGATGTATACCCAAGCCAAAAAAATGTCCATTCTCTTCGATACAACAATTTTATTTCCTTGATGGCCAGCCTCTAGTGTTGGTTAGATGACAAATTTAAACCTCTGCTTATATTGCTCATATGATTCAGTGCTAACTTCTCTCCTGAGATTTTGGGCTACTTGAGTTTCTGTGTGTGCATGTGTGTATGAATGTTTGTTTGTCTTTGGATAAGAGTAGCCATTATACAGTAATTATTTTTACCAAACACTGTGATATATATTTTATACATATTATCTCCTTTACTTTTTATAATGACCCTGTTCGGTAGATGTTATTATACTTATTTTAGAGATACAATTTGACCTAAAAAAAGGTTAGTTATCCTAGCCACATCACAGCTGGAAAAATGCTCAGCTGACAAAATGCTGAGATTACAGTATATTTAACTCTGACTCCAAGGCATACTTGTATAACTACTGAACTCTCAATTATTCTTTTTAAAAACAGGATAACTAGTATTTGAGTTACTTGTGCACAAATATTACTTCCCTGGATATGGATCAAAGAACTTTTAGAGTTGTCACTCATAGTCTGAATCGTCTTTAAAGAAGTTGTTGACACCCTATAAAAACCTTCTGTGTGTAGAAATGCCTCTCCTTTACTATCTGTCCGTACATTTCCAAGACTTTGTCTTTGCCTCCCTTTCCAAGACTCCAAAACAAGAAAGCATGTTGTGTGCTTAGCATACATTTTCCACTCAGGGTTTTCTCTGGCATCCTTGCCTTGTACCCTGTGCTCTTTGGTTGTTCAGTGGGACGAATCATTCTCTTGCTGATAAGTCACTAGTTTCCAAGAAACTTCCTCTGCCCTTTGATTGGTCTTAGACTGCAGATCCTAACTCAGACCTGCTGCAAAGCCAATGTTCATGAGGTCCTTTGTCCCTTCCTGAGACCATCTTTGGTTAAAGCCAGTAGATTAGAAGGGGAGCAGGTAGTTTCAAAGTAATGACAGCAGACTGAATATCAAAGGGGACCATTTCACTAAAAAAGTAAAATAAATGTAACCAAGATACACTTTTACACTAATGAGCAGTTAATGAATTGAGACACTTAGAGTCTAAATAACAGGCACGTCTGAGGGATAATCTCATTTAATCTTCATGGAATCTTTTACCAACTCTGTTTAACTATTCACCAAAACATTTGCAATGTTATGGCATGTTAACTCGTTCATTTCCTTTGCTATATAGTATCCCATTATATGAATATTCTACAATTTATTTGACAATTCTACTGATGAACATTAGGGTTGTTTCCCACTTAGGGCTATGACAAATTATGCAGCTATGAAATTCTTGTACATGTCTATTGCTGGCCACATATATGTATTTATATGGGCATGTAGGTCAAAGTGGAATTGCTGGGTCATGAGGTATGTTTACATTTAACCTTAGCCTATAATACCAAACAATTTTCCAAGCGATTATATCAATTTGTCCTCCACCAGCCTTTTATGATAGTTCCCAGTGCTCCTCTTCCTCAACATGTGGCATTGACAGTCTTAATTTTAGCTATTCTGCTGGGGGTGTACTATCATCTATTTGTGGATTTAATTTACCTTTCCATAATGACTATTAAAGTTAAGTACTGTCTCGAATGTCTACAGGCCCTTTTTATATCTTTCGAGAAGTGCCTCTTCAGGTCTTTTATTCATTTTTCTTTTGGTTGTCTTTTACTGAAGTTCTTTTTACATATTGTGGGTTCAAGGCTTTTCTTGGTGCTGGAAATATCTTCTCCCACTTTGGTTTGCCTGTTTATTTTTTTGTGACTTTTGGTAACCAGAAGTTCATAGTGTTAATATGGCTCAATTTTTCAATACATTCCTTTAGATATGGTGACTATTGTGTCATATGACAAGAATCATTGCTTATCTCAAGATCATGAAGTTATTTTAATAGATTATATTTTAGATGGTTTCCTTTTTACGATTTACTTTTAATTCTACAAGTCATCTGAAAGTGATTTTTATGTACGGTGTGAAGTAGAGATCAAGTTTTTATTTTCTCATATGTATATCCTATTGATTCAATACCATTTGTTGAAAAGACTGTCTTTCTCTATTGCTCTCCAGTGGAACTTTTATTATAATTCAAGTGTCCATGTATGTGCACATCTGTTTCTCAGCTCTGTTTTCTATTGTTATGGATTTAATTATCTTTGAATAAATCCCACATTCTTAATTACTGTAGCTTTAAAAATAAATCTTAATGTGAAGTGTAGCAATACTTACCTCTTTTTTCTTCTCTTTCAATTTTAACTTACCTATACTTGTTTGTTTGCATTTAAACACAAATTATAGGATTCACTTGTCGGTTTCCATACACACACAATTCTCAGCAGGGATTTTGTTTGTGACTGAATGGAATTTATAGATCAATTTAGTAATAACTGATATCTTTACACTATTGTTTTGTAATCCAAAACAATATGGTGTATTTCTCCATTTGTTCATTCGTCTTTAGCCTTCTTGAATAATGTTTTATAGTTTTGTTAGAGATAGTCACATGTTTGTGAGATTTATCTACAGATTTTTAATATTTATGATGCAATTATAAATAGTATAAGCACAAAATTCAATTTTAAAATTATTTGGTTCATATGTAGGAATAAAATTTATTGATACTGGTCTTGCATCCTAGTGTCTGGCTAAACTCTTACAATAATTCTAATAATTTTTCTGTAGATTTCTTTAAATATTCTACATAAACGATGTAGTCATTTGCAAATATTGCAAATCTTCATTATGAATCCCTTTATTATTTATTTGTCTTATTTTACTAAGACCTTCAGTACAATGTTAAATATGATAGAAGTAATGACAGTGGGCATTTTGTGTCATACCCAGTCTCAGAGAGAAGGCTTTCCCGTTTCACTATTAAGTGTCTGTGACACATAAAACAAAGAAAAAATTAAATTTAAAAAAAAACAAAGCAAAAAACCACTTTATTAGATTAAACAAGTCTCCTTCCTTTCTTAGTTTTCTAAGGGTTTTTACATAACATGATACTGAAATATGTAAAATCCTTGTGAGTGCTTTTCTGTTTATTCTGTTAATGTGGTAAAAATATGTGTTTTTTTTTTTGTTTTGTTTTGTTTTTCTGTTAATGTAGTAAAACACACTGACTAATTTTCTAACATTAAACCAGCCCTATACTCTTGCATTCCAGGAATAAATTACACTTGGTTTCTTTCAATTATGACCTACACGCACATACACATACATGCACACAACTACACATACAAATTCAGTATTAATACATTGAATCATGTGAGTTGTATATCTTAATTCATCATGCTGATACTTTTGCTTAGGATTTTAAAATCTGTATTTATGAATGAGATTAACCTGTAATTTTTATTTCTCAAGAATCTTGTCAGGGTTGTCTGGCACCAGGGGGAGGGCAAGATGGTCAGCTTTCTGCCATACAAAAGTGCTGGTAGAATCCATTATTTCTTTGTTGAGCCTTCCCCATTCCTGGCATGCAGAAGTAGGTAGCCACCATATCTGAGTCTCCATCGACTTAGTTAACATTGTACTCCACCCTGCCCTGGTGATTCCTTAAGACCCCACCCAAACCAACTTTTGGGCACACCCAAGCTGCTTCTAGTGGCTTTACCACACAAACAGCCTGTCTTGGCTCACGCTGTGAACTTTTCCTAAAATCTCTTAAAAGTTCACAAAACCAAAACAAGCAGCATCTGGCTTCAGCATGTCCTGCACCTTTGGATGAGCAGCCGAAGCCTGGCACAAGCAAAGATGGCCTCAGTTTGCACCTTGGCCTCTCAAGGCACATCTAGGCCCAGTTGGGGTGACAGCCATCTGAAGATTGATTTTGCGGCTCATGCTAGGTGGCCCCAGGCAGAGCATAGGCTGTGGCTGAACTTGGCCTGTGGTGGTACCTCAGGCCCCAGGGCTGGCATGCCTGGTGACCAGCTTTGGACTGAGTCAGAGTGTCACCCAGAGCATCACCTGGCCGCCTTCAAGGACAACACACCTAAAGAGCAAACTAGGCAGGGACCAGAGTCCTGTTTAAGCAAATCCTGCCCGTTAGGATTAGCCCTTGCAAAAGAGCTCCTCCACTGTAGTCATGTCCAGTCCTCACAACCAATCAGCCCTAGGGTCAATCCCTCCCGTTGATGTGCATTCAACAACCATGGCTCAACTACAACAGGAGGGCACACTCAACACACACAAGGGACACACCTGGGTCACCTGCCTCAGATGACCAGGGAGATTGTACCACTGGGTCCCACAAGATACCTACTACATAAGGCCACTGTACTAAGACCAGTAGGCATAGCAGTCCTACCTAATACATAGGAATAAACACAGGGAAGTAGTCAAAATGGGGAGACGAGGAAACATGTCCCAAATGAAAGAACAGAAAAAAGCTCCAGAAAAAAACAAACAAACAAACAAACAAAAAACAAACAAAAAAAATAAAAAAAATAAACTAAACAAAATGGAGACAAGCAATCTACAAGATGCAGAGTTCCAAAGACTGTATAAAGAATGCTCAGTGATCTCAGGGAGAGCTTCAATAAAGAGATAGGAAATATAAAACGGGAGATAGGAAACATGAAAAAGAACCAGTCAGAAATAAAGAGTATAATAATTGAAATAAAGACTACCTTAGAGGGAATCAACAGTAGATTAGATGAACCAGATAAATGAATCAGTGATTTAGAAGGTAAGGTAGCAAAAAACACCCAATCAGAACAGCAAAAAGAATCAAAAAAGAAAAGAAAAAAATGAGGATAATTTAAGGCCTCTGAGAAAACATCAAGTATACCAACATTTGCATCATAGGGGTGCCAGAAGGAGAAGACAGAGGGCAAGAAATTGAAAACCTATTTGAGAAATAATAATGGAAAACTTCCCTAACCCAATGAAGGAAATAGACATACAAGCCCAGGAAGCACAGAGACCCAAACAAGATGAACCCAAACAGGCCCAAACCAGGACATCATAATTAAAATGCCAAAGGTTAAAGACAAAGAGAGAATCTTAAAAGCAGCAAGAGAAAAGCAGTAAGTTACATACCAGAGATCTCCCTTAAGATTGTCAGCTGATTTCTCAACAGAAACTTTTCAGGCCAGAAGGGATTGGCAGGAAATATTCAAAGTGATGAAAAGCAAGGACCTACAACCACAATTACACTACCCGGCAAAGCTATCATTTAGAATCAAAGGACAGTTAAGGAGCTTCCAGAAGAAGAAACTTAAAAAGTTCATCACCACCTAACCAATATTACAAAGACTATTAGAGGGACTGCTTTAAGATGACAAAACAAAACAAAACAAAAACAAAAACAACAAAAACAAAACTATGAATAACACAATAGCAATAACTACGTATTTATCAACAATTACTTTCAATGTAAATGGACTAAATACTCCCATCAAAAGATAGGCTGAATGAATGGATAAGAAAATAAGATGCTTACATATGCTGTTTACAAGAGACTCACTTCAGATTGAAAGACACACACAGACTGAAAGTAAAGGGGAAAAGATATTTCATGAAAATGGAAACAAGCAAACAAACAAAAAAGCTGGGATAGCAATACTTTTACTAGACAAAGTAGACTTTAAATCAAAGGCTATAACAAGAGCTAAAGAAGGACCCAGTAATCCCACTTCTGGGTGTTTAGCTGAAGAAACCCAAAATGTTACTTCAAGGGGACGTGTGCATCTATATGTTCGTTGCAGCACTGTTTACAATGGCCAAGGTGTGGAGGCAGCCTGGGTATTTGTCGATGGAGGAATGGATAAAGAGGAGGTGGTACATATATATAGTGGAATATGGCCAGGGAAGGGAATTGGTTCTTGACATCTGCAATGGCATGGGTGGACCTGGAGGGTATTGTGCTGAAAGCAGTATGTCAGACAGAAAGAAAGACAGATGCAGTGCGATTTTGCTTATATGTGGAATCTAAAGAACATAACCAAACAAACAAATAAAAGAAAAACAAAATCATAGATACAGAGAACATTTTGCTGGTTGCCAGACTGGGCCACGGGGGAGGAGGGGGAGATTTGGAGGGATGGGTGAAAAGGAGAAGGGATTAAGAAGTATACAAATTTGTTTTTACAAAGTAGTCATGGGGATGTAGGGTATAGCATAAGGAATATAGTCAATGATATGGTAATAACTATGTATAATGCCGGGTGGGTACTAGACTAGTCAGGGGATTACTTCTATAATTATATAAATGTCTAACCATTATGCTGTACACCTGAAATTAATATAAAATATTATAATACTGAATGTCAACTATAATTAAAAAATTAAAAAGTGGGGAAAGGTGAAGAAAAACAAGGGGCTCAAATTTCCAGGTATAAAACAAATAATGTAATGGGGGTGTAATGTACAGCATAGGAAATACAGTCCATAACATTGTGATAATGTGAAATGATGTCAAATGGTTGCTGGACTTATCATGGTGATCATTTCTTTGGGTACATAAAATGTTTAACCGTGGTGTGCACCTGAAACTGATATAATGTTGTATGTTAGTTATATTTGAATAAAAATCTTTTTTAAAAAATGAGTTTTTCAGGTTTTGTGTCAAGGTTACTGTGGTCTCATAAAATAGGTTGGGAACTAGTCTTGATTTTTAAAATTCTCTGGAAGTGTTTTATTGATTGGTATAAGTGTTTAATTTTTTTCTTATATATTTGATATGTTCCATATTCACTGGTGAAGCTACCTGGACCTGATGAAAGTTATGTGTATCTGTGTGTGTGTGTGTGAGGATGTTTATAAAAATAGATTCCTTCGATAGATGAATGGATAAAGAAGTTGTGGTATATATACACAATGGAATACTATTCGGCGTTAAGGAAAGATGATATAGGAACATTTGTGACAACATGGATGGATCTCGAGAGAATAATGCTAAGTGAAATAAGTCAGACAGAAAAAGCAGAGAACCCTATGATTTCACTGATATGTGGTATATAAACCAAAAAGAACAAGACAAACAGATGAGAAACAAAAACTCATAGACACAGACAATAATTTAGTGGTTACCAGAGGGTAAGGGGGTGGGGGGTGGGTGATGAGGGTAAAGGGGATCAAATATATGGTGATGGAAGGAGAACTGACTCTGGGTGGTGAACACACAATGGGATTTATAGACGATGTAATACAGAATTGTACACCTGAAATCTATGTAAATTTACTAACAATTGTCACCCCAATAAAATTAATAAAAAAAAAATAGATTCAAGAACTTTAGTAGACATAGGACTATTCAGATTTTCTGGTTTTGGATGATCAATTTGAATATGTTGTGTTTTTCTTAGGAATTTGTATTTATCATTTAACTTTTCAAATATATTGGCATACAGATGTCACACTATCATCTTGTTAATATTTGTAATGCCTTTAAGGGCTATAGCTTTACACCCTGTTCATTTTTCTTCTTGGTTATTTGTGACTCCTCTCTTGTTTTCTATATCAGTCACTTCAGAAATTTATTTATTTTATATTCTTTTCAGCGAACCAACTTTCATTTTGTTGGTCTTCTTTATCTTATGTTTGTTTTCTTTTTCTTTACTATCTGCTGTTTATTTTTCCTTTTCTTTTACTTACTTTGGATGTTATTTACTGATTTATAAAATCTTTTTTGAGATCGATGCTTAGATCATTAATTTTCAGCTTTTTTTTCTTGAACTAATGGAAAGACTATAAGACATTTTAACTATATTTATCTCTCTCCTGACTTCATATATGGTATTGTTGTGTTTATGCATTTATATATAGTTGTGTATGTATATATATATTGTGAGATACACACACACAGAATTACAGGAGCAGAAAGAATAGTATTTACTATTATGATATATATAATAATAAATATAATAATATATATCCCTTCTGACTTTTTTGTCTATTGTATTTATAATACAAGATGTTAGGAAGAATATAAATGTATATGATAGTAAATATTATCCTTTTTTTGGTATATATTTATATTTATCCAAAAAATGTATACACATTTTAAGAAAGGAAAAAAACTGTATTAAAAATTGTAATACTCAATATAAATCAATAATAAAAGTTGACTACAAGTCATGTACATACATTTTTTTTGGCACCTCCGGTATATGTAAGTACTATGCATTTTTATTTCTGTTATTCACTCTAACTTGGGCTACGCTTATGATTTGCTTTGACAAATAGAATGTGACAGAGTGACACTGTATAACATCCAAGGCTAGATTTAAGAATTTGCTGGAGCCAGCCATTATGATATGATTCTTGGAGAGGCTAAGTGGAGGAGAATGGAGGCACTTTAGTCAACAGCCCCATCTGCTCTTCCAGTCCATAACCAGCACTCCTACAAACCATGTGAATGGGCCCTCTTGAACATAGTTCAGTTGAACATAGTGACTACGCTACCAAGCTGATACTATGTGGGGCAGAGGAACCACCCAACTTAATTCAGCTTATGTTGCAGAATTGTGAGAGATAATAAAATTTGTTTCTGGTTTAAGCCACAAAGCTTTGATGTGGTTTGTAATATTGTATAGTTTACCAAAACAGCAGTGGACATTCAAGAATTTAGTGAATTAATAAATACATAATTCTCCCCTCACCTTTTTAAAATAGTGGTGAGATATAATGGCGATGACCTGGGTAAGTTTCTGTCAATTCTTTATTATATTAAGAAGAAATAAGTTAAATGTAGATTAATGAAAGAAACAGTGGATAAAAATTAGCTGGATTGTTACAAAAGAACTAGAAACCTTTGCAAACATTTTGAGCTCTCTAACACAATTCCATAGTCCTCTGGATATGGGGCTATCATGTAAACATGAACTTGTAACAAACATCTTTGTAATTTCATCTAAGAAGGTAAGGTAAGTACTGATAGTGAACTAGACTATGTATCTGGCACGTAGTATAAAATCAGAAGTGATCATGGGTGCACATTGTATTTTATGGAATACAAAACTATTTTAAAAACTATTTTAGGTATAGTTTTGGGTCCCTGTTATTATTAAATTTCTCAAGAACAAAACACCTTCAGGAAACATGTCAGTATCTTAATGTTTATCAATTATCATATATTTGTAGATTTTTAAAGCAAAGTAGGAAACTATTTGTTTAAAACCCTCTGTTCCACATTTCATAAAGGCATAACCAACCTATCTATAGGAGATGGTCATTATATTTTTTCCAAGAAGTAAGTGAGACTTCTTAAATTTGCAGTTAATCTGACAGTGAGTTCTTCTTTAAGCATACTCTCAACCTCTCCATCTGTTTAAATCCTTTACCTCTTGGCTATTTTGTCATGGAAATAGAAAAGATTTCTTACAAACCATAAAGAAGGTGCTCAGTAATTATTGGAAAAAAAGAGTGATAAAATAAATGAGATTTTTTATTTTTTATGGGGGAGGGAAAGAACCAAAATATAAAAAAGAAAGATAAGCAGAAAAAAAATGCTGGGTCTTTAGCATTAAAAAAGAAATCGCAGATATGGTTTTTGTGGTATGCCTTGATTTATTCACTGCCATAGTTGCCTTTTACATACAGAAATGTGAGTTTTGTTGAGGAGGTTACAAACAGGTTCTTA
The DNA here is from genome assembly GCF_964194185.1 of Rhinolophus hipposideros. Classification (NCBI taxonomy): domain Eukaryota; kingdom Metazoa; phylum Chordata; class Mammalia; order Chiroptera; family Rhinolophidae; genus Rhinolophus; species Rhinolophus hipposideros. The sequence continues at coordinate 39,961,193 of NC_138057.1, read as the reverse complement.
CAATTTTCATTTTTTCTGTGGTGTGAAAGCAGTGCACTTTTAACAGTGACAGATCCTTCAAGTTTTATACACTTTTCATTTTAAAGAAGAAAAACTCAAGGAACCAAAGGAATATCAATAGTTATTTGGCATCATAGAAGACTGAAATTTTCAAGAAAATAAACATCAAAGCCTTTATTATTTTTGACAGAATAGCATCTGTTTCACTCCCTAAGTGTAAACAAGACTAGGACACAAGATTTTTAGCATTTGAATATACACTGATATATTTCAGCATATACTGCCCAATAACAAGAACATTCTCCTGCATAAACGTTCAATACTATACTGGGTAAACTTAACACTGACAATTTTATCATCTTTCATATACTGTAGTTCATATACAAGTTTCTCCAATTGTCCCAATGGTATCTTTTATAACTTTTTGTTGTTGTTTTATTTGAATCAAGATTCAATCAAAAATCATACATTACATTCACATGTCATGCCTCTCTAGTCTCTGTTGTACAGTTTCCCAGTCTTTTTGAGAGTCATTCATGATATTGGTATTTGTGAAAACATCCAGCTAACTGTTGAAAATGCCCTCATTTAGGATTCTTTCCTCATGATTAGATCTAAGTTAAACATTTTTTGGGGGTGGAAAGACAATATAGGTGATACTATGATTTCTGTGTCTCACAGATTGCTAAGTTTGATCATTGTTGGTTCAGGTGGTATCTACCAGACTTTCCATTATAATTAATATGTAATCTACAAAGTGATACTTTGACACAGTGAATATCTTTTTCGCCAACATTTCTACACTCATTGGTTTTCTTGCCTGAGCCAATAACTATTATGGAGGATGCAATACAGTGATTTTCTCTTTCTGTTCCCTGAGGGATTTTGTCATTTTTTGTGCTGACTCAATGTAGTACATATGTTTTATTTAGGGTTGTCTAATATCCCTGCCCCTTCCTAATAGTATCCCAAATTTCCTTTGGGAAACCATCTCTTTCCGCTTATCCTCCATGTGATTTGGAGCTTTTTCTTAGCTCTAAGGATAGACCCAGATGACAGTCTAATCTCACCTCTTGGGTAGTAATGCATGCTTCAAGAAATCCATTATCCCAAGCCACAGTGAGATCAGTGACCACATGTTTGCTGAGACTTCTGAAAAAGTGAAGCTCCCTCTTTCGCAGGAAGTACTAGAGGCAACCATCATTCTTTCCCAGAAACTTCATAATATGTGTCTAAATTGCTCATTTGACCACCCATAAGAACCATTGTTCTAGGCTGAACTGTATACCCTCAAAATTCATAGGTTGAAGTCCTAATCCTAGTTGTCATTCAGAACGTGACTGTATTTGGAGATAGGCCTTTAAAGAGGTAATGGAGGTAAAGGGCGTTCAGGCCTCTCTTTGAATATGGGCAGGCCCTAATCCAATGTTACTGCTGTCCTTAGAAAAAGAGGAGATGATGACACAGACTCACACAGAGGAACGATCATGTGAAGACAAAGGAAGAAGATGGCCATTTACCAGCCAAGGAGAGGAGCCTCAGAAGAAACCAACCCTGATGACACCTTGAACTTGGACTTCTAGCCTCCAGACATGTGCAGAAATAAATTTCTATTGTTTTAGCCACCCAGTCTGTAGAGCTTTGTTATGGCAGCCCTAACACACTAGCACAGCCATCTTGATGTGTAGTGTGGAACTGATGGTGGTCTCCCGAGCTATCAGAACAGCCTGGAATCTGAGTGTGAAGGCAATGTCACAGAAGGCAGAGCAGAGAGACAGAAACAGCTCTTGATCTACATTAACTGAAGCCAACCCTGTAAAATATTGAGTTCAGTGAACCAGTAAATTCTCTTAATTGTTTAAACAAATTTAAATGGGAATGTTTTCTCCAAATGCAGATTCCCACAGATACATGTACTATCGCCCCAGCCATCTAGCCCCTTCCTGCCTAACCCAGGGTAGAAGCAAGCTCTCAGATGGAGTGAGATGCCGTAGCTTAAGAGTTTCCAAGGGAAATGATGAGCTAGTCTGGTGACTGGTGGAAGTAGGGGGTGAACCTCCATGGAATGGGTGTGGTCTTTCACACTCAGAGACAAGGCAGAGGTGAGGTTCTAGTTATGAGTGATACTTCATGTCAGTTTTATCAAAGTTCAGTGAATAATTGAAATTAAATAAAAAAATGTGTAGAACTGAGCTTTGACTTTTGTTCAATGATGGCCCTGCTGTTCTGTTCCCAATTTCTCTATCGCATTGTGCCTTCTGTCCTTACAATCAAAGTTATCATACTTATCTCTGTCTCCATGGCAAGGTGTCAGGATGAATTGAAACAATTTGCGGGCCATTTCAAATTTGTTAGAGAAAAATCCTTGACCTCTAACTACAGGTTTTGACTTGTATTTTTCTTATTTAATGCATCTGTGTTGTTACTTTAAAGGGAAGTGACTGAACAAATTAAAGACATAAAGATTCACTGATAATTTATGTGTTTGTTTCAGTGCCCCATGTTAATTAACATAAGTGTATGAGTCTTAGAGAATCGTATATGAATTTTTTTCCCAATTAGAAGAATATTACACATTTTTCATGAAAATAACCGTACAAAGTTCACGAAGATTCTTAGATTCAACTTTGAAGAACGCGGAGTAGTTCCACTTACTTAACACGTAAGCATTAATTTTAACTTCAAAAAGATTTGCGGAGTCTTTGGTTTTATAAATCAAAATTTAACATTTTAAAAAGAATTTATTTTTTACTACAAATAAATAAACAAATCATCTTATTAAGTCTACAAAAATCAAAGAAAGAGACTGTCAATCTAGTACGTATTTTGAGTTTAATGAGTGTCATCTAGTACCAGTACCTTGTGCAATACATAGAAAATTTAAAAGATGTCAGAGTCATTTCAATTTCTAGCAGTTCCATGCCAATGTCTTCATCTTGAAGTCCCTTCTGTAGCCTTAAGAAAAAGCTAGGTAGGTTCTGGGAGGCTCTGTGGTTGACAGCATAATTTCTTGGACAGTTTAGGCTATTTGTTTTTGCTTCAGTAAGGGGTGAAATCCTAGTTAGCACAATGCTCCTGGGATCTACATTACTTATATAACATTGTACCTTGGTAAAGTTGTTGCAGGGTATTAAATTCTAAGAGATTAGGATGTTAATTCATAACTTTACCTTATTTTAAGCAAATTCAAAGTGTGAAAACAGATTATTCTCCAAATTATTTACATGGAAAAGACTTACAAAATAATCACAATGGAATGTCACGGTGGGTGCAATTTAGATATCCATGGATAAATGTCATCTGGATAATTCAGCAGCTATCTAACTTGTTTCCCAGAAGTCCTTCCCAGAATCCTTCCCCTTTCATCTCCCTACCCACCAACACAATGCATTCTCCTCACTCTGGTCAAGATATCTTTGTAAAATATTTGTAATCTCAAACTAAACCTGTTATCATGGAAGAAAAAAAAGTGACACGTAAAAAAGTCTTAAGTTCTAGATGGTGAAACACACAGGAACATTAGAGAAAGTTTCAGTCAGCCCTTTACTTGAAATTCAAGTGATGCAGTCAAACTTAAATAGAATTACAGAAATGTAAGAGAGGGCTTCATTATTCTCTTTGACTTTTTCTTAAGACAAATGCCTGGGCTTGTGACCTTAAACCTTTATTCTCTGAGAACATCCTGTGGAGGTTTGCTGAGAACATCCTTCCTGTAGTTTCTTCCTGCTCTCTCTTTTCCTTAGTTGGCTTCAGTCAACTACTCATTAGCATCCCCTCCTCCAATGACCCTTCCAACCAGCTCTAGCATGGGGGCTCTTCTTACTTTAGGTTTCACTGACAGATGAGGTGGGAATAGAGTTGAGTCCTTTGGATCCTGAGGAAGGAGGAGGGGAAGTGTGTGTGGGCCCTCTCTATTTGAGGTCTCAGGTTGGATTCACTAAAACAAACCATTACCCACTGAAGATCTTTACCTTTCTTATTCTTTATTATACTATGATAAATGTTTTGTTTCTTTTCTTAGGCTTGAATTATATCACACTATTTATCATGCCCATTCCAGACTTACCAGGTTTTATCACTTGGTTTATATGAGACCCTATATAATTAGGTCCCTTCCATTTTCCTCCCAGTGCATTTGCCTGCCACCTCTATGCTCTAGCTATATTTGGCTTTATTAGTTCTGAACACTTAACTACCTAAGGCTTTCATAAAGGTTTGTGTCTAGAATGATTTCTTAACACCTCATACTCCTTATTTCACCCCACATCTCTCTTTCTCTTTCAGGAATCATCTTAAATACTACTTTCTGGGAAACCCCCTTTAGATACTAGGCTATACATGTTCCACAGCATCCTATGCAACTCCTTTGAAGCAAACATCATTTAAAAACAATTTTTATTATAGTTTATTATATTTATAAACTTATGGAGAAGTTGAAAGAATAGTTAAAAGAACATTCTTTACCAGAGTCACCTATTGCTAGTATTTTGTCCCATTAGCATTATCATTTGCATCCTTTCTCTCCTTGCCCCACTTTCTCTCTCTCTCTCTCTCTCTCTCTCTCTCTCTCTCTCTCTCTAACACCACAAATGCACACATTATTTTTCTGAACTTGAATTCACTTGAGTGAAAGTTGCATACACCATAGGTCTGTATTCCTAAATACTTCAGAATGTATTTTCTAAGAATAGAGATACTCTTTCATAACTACAGTACAGATAATAGCTTCAGCAAACTAATCATTGATACATAACTTTAATCTAATCACCATCTGTGAGATAATAGAAAATATTGGTCTCATGCCCCAGTTCCTGGCACAGACTTCCTAAAATCCTTATCATTTCCTCAGTGATAAGAACACTAGGAGCATCTCTTGTTCGAATATTGGTCTTTGACCTCTGTTCCTGATTATAGAGCTCCTGAAACCCTTGTCAATTTCTGGGTGATAGGAGTGTTTTTTGTTCTAATGAGACAATTCTGGATGGTTTCCTGGATGAGGGTCAGTCACCAGAAAGACCAAGCCATGATTAGAAGCTTGGGATTTTCAGCCCACCATTTATTCTCTCAAGAAGGGAGAAGGGCTGAAAATGGAGTGTATAATCGATCATGCCTATGTGATGGAGCTTCCATAAAATCCTACTCAAAAAGTAGAGGGTTGGGAGAACTTCCAAGTTGGAAAACACATGGAGATGCTGGAAGAGCGGCACGCCTGGACAGGGCGTGGAAGTTCTGTGCCTTTTCCCACATTCCTTGTCCTGTGCATCTCTTCCATCTGGTTGTTCTCCTTTAATAAACTAATAAACGTAAGTAGGTGTTTCCCTGAGTTCTGTGAGCCATTCTAGCAAATTAATCAAACCCAAGTAGGGAGTTGTTGGAACACTCAATCTATATCTAGTCAGTCAGGAGTACAGATGATAATCTGGTGTCTGAAGTGTGTGTGTGTGTGTGTGTGTGTGTGTGTGTGTGTGTGTGTGTGTGTGTGTTGGGGGGCAGTCTTGTAAGAATGAGCTCTTAATCCATGGAATCTGATGCTATCTTTGGGTAGATAGTGTCAGAATTGAATTGAACTCTTGGAAACCCTGCTGGTGTCTGAGAATTGCTTGGTGGTATGGAGAAAATCTTCCACACATTTGGTGAACAGAAGTGAAATGTTTTTTGTGAATAGTAAAGGAGACTAACAGGAAAGAAAGCCACAGTAGGGAAGAGCTGGGATTTTCCCAATACAGAAGGTGGAAGACGGAGATTTTTCCCATTATATCGTCTAATACCATTACTGTTAATTCACTTACTAGAACAGGAAGGAGTCTAGGCTCATTTAGTTATCTCTTTAGTTTTCTTTAATTCATAAAATTTCCACCGCTTTTTCTATCAAGAAATCGACTTTTTTTTTTTTTTTTAAAGAATATGGTTAGTTTTTCCCTTTTAAATAGAACTGATGTCATTTTGGTTTTGTGTGCTATTTCATCATAGTTAGATTTATATTCAGTATTTCAAGCTGGAATAATGCATAAGTGATATTGTGTCCTGTCAGGGATATCATTGATCTTTAATTATTTCTTGATGTCTGTTTTCCTTGCTGGGTACTAATCACCAAGACGGCAGTGACAAGTTTCATTCTGTTTACATTTTTAGCTCCAGAACTGACTATAGGACCTAGCACATCATAGGTGTTAAATAAATACTGGATGACTGACCAAAGAGACAAAGTAGATTTTCACATAACTTTTCAGAGCTCTGCCTGGATGTGAGATACAACTTCGCAGTACTATGCAAGATAAACTTGTGGATACTGAATTTAAATGGGTCAGGATGGGAACGCCTGGCTTCTTGTATTGATCAAGAAGTAGAGCTAAGCTAGGTTTACCTCCTTTCATAGCTTCTCTCCTGCCTTTTACTGTTGCAAGATGCACAATCCTCAGTGATCAGTGAGCATGCCCTATTCTGAGTGACCTCAGTGTAAGAGAATACATGTTTCTCTTTTGCCAAAAAAGCTGAAGTTTTTTCCCCTCAGACAGTAATAAATGCATATTAAATCAATTGTAATTGTCTACTAAACAGTATTTCATAAACAAGCAAAACAGAGCTAGATTTTTTCGAGCCTTTAAAATATTTGGGATACTAAAAATATCCTGTCAACCTTGAGCACCAAGCTGTCAAGCCAGAAACATTAAGCATTTCTGAAAAAGAATTTGGAGGAGGTTGGTGAAGACACATTGAAATTCATTGTGAATCTCATTTTTAAGAATGAGAAGGCAGCTATAACACTGATGTGTATTTATCCTAAATGAAAAGAATGAATGAATTGCACTCACAGTGTGGGACGCACAGTTCAGTGAAATTCTGCACATATGGAATTTTCTCCATTTGCTTTTCAGGAGTGTTATCTGTGGTTGGTTTGTCAAACAGGTATATGTCATTAGAATGGCAAGATGAAAGCTAAAAAAATTTAAAAATAAGAATATGTCTACATGTTTATATACATTGAAGAAACTTTCCTAAATATGAAAATGCCTGAAAATGTTTTGCAGTTTGACTTTTTTTTTTTATCTCTCATTTGAAAAGTATCTACAGGAACAAACTGTTAGTCAGAACTAAAACTGGGAAAGAAAAAAAAAGAAAGAAAGGAGAGGCAGAAATGATCTTCACTGAAGAGTATTTTCTGCTGGGGAGTACACTGGCATTCAGTTGTCCCATTTAATTATCCCTTGTGTGATTCAACCATTATTTATGAGCTTCTTGTTCTTAAAGAGCTCTGGGTTCTGCTTGCCAATGTTATGGCACACGATGAGGCAGGGGTATGCGAGTGATAACGCATTGGTCCACACTGCTGGCATGTTTTCTATCTGAACTCATCAGCTGCCGAAAGGATGCAGAGCTCTCTCTTTAAAGATAAAACACTAACTGGGGTTTCAGCATTGTGTGGGATTTGGCAGGCATCACATGTTCTTGCATTATTTAGATAGAATATAGTCCCTAAAATGTGCATAGTAGATGTTCAATAAAAATCATTGGCATGGGATTTATACCAGTTTCTGTCTCATAATATCTCTGCCACTTGCAATGAAGAAATGAATTCGTAGAAATGGGCTGACTTTAATTAATAAAGGTGTTAAACATAAAAGCAAACTGTAGCATTTTCACGTTTTTACTTCCAATCCAAACTCCCCTCCCCTCCATCTTCAGTGTGAGTTAAATACTCCATTGTGGACCTGCCTTACTTTCTGCTGAATTAGAATGTTGGTGTGAAATGCAAAAGCAATAGAAACATCCCACTAGTTTCTGAATAGAAAAAAAAAAAGAGGGGTGACAATTAATAGTGAAAAATGTTCAAAAAATTTAATTGATGAATGTTGCCAGAAGTATTACACGTTTAAAACGAAACAAAACAAACAGGTAGCATTGATTTAGAATATAATATGGAGGTAAATGGTCATTAATGAAGTTAACAGTGATTTTTATCATTAGTAGCTGAATGGCTTCATTTCAAGCCAAGTAAGAACTCATCCCTTAATACATATTTTTTTCTGAATATTATTGCTTCAGTTAGAAGGAATTGGTACTTAATAGCTTTTAATTAAGATGCCATGTCTAATGAGATTTTTATTCTTTTCCATGGGAAAAGTAGATGCTGAACACTGAAAACTCTCTAATTGACCAGTTCTCCAGGATGCCAGTAAATAAATTGTTTAATAGAAATGACTAAGCACACTGTAGTGAACCAGTGATTCTGTCAGCCTAGAACAGTTCACTACATTGTATTCTCAAACAAAATTGGCCTAATGCAATAGATATAGTTATAATTGAGAAAATTAATGAGTTCTTACTCATATTTTCAAAGCACTATGAATAAAGAATATGCATTTTAGTGTCACAGCAATGAGTCACAGCCATTATTGTGTTAACCTTTGTATATCTAAGCTTTCGATATTTTCAAATTGTCTCCAATCCGATACCCTTTCTCCTGCAGATAACCACTATCATAAAGTTGGTATATGTCCTTCTGGACTGTTTTATATTTTACTGCATATTTGTGTGCTCATAAAACTACTAATTTTTTTATTATTTGTTTCAGGTGTACAAAGGAACATAATGATTATTACCCCTCACAAAACGATAACCCCAACAAGTCTACTATCCATCTGACACCATGGACAGCTACTATAATACCATTGATTATATATTGCCTAAGCTGTACTTTACACCCCCTGAATATGTATACAATAGTTGTCATTCAATATTAACTTATATTAGTTTCAGGTGTTCAGCTCAGTGGTTACGCATTTATATAATTTAAGAAGTGAACCCCCTGATAAGTCTAGTATCCATCTGACTCCATACTTACTTTTTACCACATTATTGACTATATTCCCCAGACTGTATTTCACATTCCCGTGATTATTTTGTGACTACCAATTTGTACTTCCTAATCCCTTCACCTTTCTCACCTAGTCCCCTAACCCCTCTCTCATCTATTAACCATCAGTTTATTCTCTGTTTCTATGAACTTATTTCTGTATCTTTTGCTCTTTTCTTCTGTTCTTTAGTTTCCACATATAAGTGAGATCATACGGTATTTGTCTTTCTCAGTCTAACTTATTGCACTTAGCACAATACCCTCTAGGTCCACCCATGTTGTTGCAAATGCTAAGATTTTATCCCCTTTTATGGCAGCGTAATACTCCATTATATAAATGTACCACAATTTCTTTATCCAATTGTCTATTGTTGTGTATTTTGCTTGTTTCCATATCTTGGCTTTGTGAATAGCACTGCAGTAAACTTGGGGTGCATATATCTTTTCAAATTAGTGTTTTGGCTTTCTTTGGATAAATAGCCAGGAGTGGAATTGCTGCGTAGTTCTATTTTCATTTTTTCTGAGGAAGCTCCATACCGTTTTCCACAACGGCTGCACCAATTAGCAATCCCATCAACAGTGCACAAACGTTCCCTTTTCTCCACATCCTCGCCAACACTTGTTGTTTGTTGATTTATCAATAAAAGCCACTCTAACAGGAGTGAAGTGGTATCTCATTGTGGTTTTTATTTGCATTTCTCTGATGATAAGTGACATTGAACATCTTTTCGTATGTCTATTGGCCATCTGTATGTCCTCTTTGGAGAAATGTCTATTCAGGTCCTCTGCCCAATTGTTAATTGATCTTTTTCTTTTTTTGGTGTTGAGTTGTATGAGTTTTTAAATAAATTTTGGATATTAACCCCTTATCAGATGTATCATTGGCAAATATCTTCAATTTAGTAGGATGTATTTTCATTTTGTTGATGGTTTCCTTTGCTGTGAAAAAATTGTAGGTTTGTTTGATGTAGCCCCATTTGTTTATTTTTTCTTTTTCTTCCCTTGCCTGAGGAGATAGATCAAAAAACATATTACTAAAAGCAATGCCATTATACATTTATCCAAACCCATAGAATGTACAACACTGAGAGTGAGCCCTCATGTAAACTATGGACTTTAGGTGATAATGATGTGTCCATGTAGGTTCATGGATTCTAAATATGTCCCAGTCTGGTGCTGGATGGTGAGGGTAGGGAGGTGTGTGTGTGTGTGTGTGTGTGTGTGTGTGTGTGTGTTCGTGGGAGTCAGGGCATATGAGAATTGTGTAATTCTTGCTAAATTTTTCTATGAAGCTAAAATGTTCTAAACAAAGTCTAAAGAAAGAATAAGAGGAGTAGGAGAAGGAGGAAGGAGAAGGGAAAGGGGAAGACAACCTCACGAGTCCCATCTCAGTGGCATCATGTCTGAGGTTTTTCCTGCTCCCTCTACCCTCTCTATCCTGGAAAAAGAAATTGTTCCTTTTTCTATGTGCACCGTGCTCTTATTCCTATTTCTTTTACAATTCCTATCACTTTATTATATTTGTATGCGGGTCTCTTAGGAAAATATTATATTTCTGGGGCCCACAAGAATAATCAGGTGTCTCTGCTCAAGACTGTATCTACCCTAAGAAATTTTGTATTAGTTTCAGGTGTACAAAACAATGTAATAGACATTTATACCCCTCACAAAGTGATAACCCGTCTCCCCCAACCTACTACCCCTCTGACATCGTATATAGCTGTTACAGTTCCACTGACTCTATTCCTTATGCTGTACTCTAATTCCTGTGATATATATATAAAATTATAGTTGACATTCATTATTATTCAGCTTCAACTTCAAGTGTACACTGCAGTGGTCAGGCACCTACACTGTCCATGAAGTGGTCTCCCTAATAAGACAAGTGTCCATTGGATACCCTACAAAATCTTTACAACATTATTGATTATATTCCCCAAACTGTCTTTTGTATCTCTGTGGCAATATTGTGGTAACTGATTGTGGTTTCTAATCCCCTCACCTTCTCCCTCATTCCCGTCCCCCTCCCATCTATCAACCCTCAATTTTTTCTCTGTATCTCTGAGAATGTTTCTGAAACCCTAAGAATTTGACAGTCCTAGCTCTCACTCTGCCACCAGAGGGCTAGGGAATCAATAGCTTAGCACACTGTAACTTATCTCAATTTTGGGGGAGTATTATGGACTAAATGTTTGTATTGCCCCCAAAATTCATATGTTGAAACCCTAAAACCAATGTTATGTTCTTAGGACATGGGGTCTTTTTGAGGTGATTAGATCATGAGAGTGGAAACCTCATGAATGGGAATAATGCCCTTAGAAAAGAGACCCCAAAAAGCTCCCTCATCCACTTTTTTTTTTTTTAACCAGGTAAGGTGGTGGGGAGAAGACAGCTGTTTATGAACCAGAAACTAGGCCTCACCAAACACTGAATCTTTTGGTGCCCTGATCTTGAACTTCCCAGCCTCTAGAACTGTTAGAAATAAATGTTGTTTAAGCCCTCAGGTCTATGGTATCTTTATTATATAATATTATAGTAGCCTGAAATGACAAAGATCGGGATTTCTACAGCTGCTAGGAAATTCATGTAGACGTCAGGGGCTGTCTATATTTTAGAGTAAGAAGAAGTGGGATCCAAATACAAAAACATAAAATATTGAAATAAAAAGAGAAGCTACTCAAGTTTGAAAATACTGGTGTGTGTGTGTGTGTGTGTGTGTGTGTGTGTGTGTAGCATGTAACAAAAGTGTTTGTGCAGTTTAAGCTTCACTAACTTCAGAGAAGTAAGTGCTACACACTTACCGCCAAGATCATTTGAAGGTTTAATTATTTACATTTATTTTATACTGATTTCAGTTTTGTGAATGTTGAATAATGAATTATTCATTTTAATTATTTCAGTCAGCCCCTCTAATTGAAGACAGTGAAGGCTGAAACAAAAACTAAAATTTGCTATTCAACATTCAGAAAACTATAAACTTTAAGTTCTACACCTGGGGTCATGTAAGGCAAAACATTCTACAGGAAAGATGGATTTGAGGATGTACAAGTACTTGATCCTGTGGTTAAATGTCTGGGTACAAGCAAACATTCCAGGCAGAATTTCAGACTTTCAGGGTCGTTGATGTGGAAAACCCCAAGTCAAGGTCTCCACACAGTAAAGGGGGACCCAGGTAATATCTGAGTTATAGGTGGAACAAGCAGAACAATTCATTAAGGTAAATATGCGATATGATGAAGGGTGGATTAGAAAATAAAATGGCGGATAGTGCAAAGGGACCTAGAGGCCCCAGAGGGGTGGAGGGATCTGCTGGGCTGGTGGGTGGGGGTGCTGTGTCTCAACCCTTTGTGACTCGTCCATAATCTGTGATGCAGGCCTGGCAATAAAGTCAAGGGTCTGCACTCTCAGAGCTCAGTTGCCTCAGGCAGCTTGGGGATTCAGATAATGGAATTCACACGATAGAATGTTTTCTCATTTCTGAATAGCCTTATTGAAATTTGTCTGAGCTGTGGATCAGTATCTTTACAGAATATCCTCACTTGCCTGTGCAGATTGTGGTCATTCCTTCTGTTCCTGTGCGATCTGGTGAGGTCTCCATCTTTACTACGTGTCTGGGAAACCAAAAACATCCCAAAGGAAAGGAATCCTGTGCAAGCCCCATCAGAGTTTCCTTATTTTTGTTTCCACTATTAGTCCCACCTGTTAAAATCAGTGTGGCTGGCTCAGAGTCACACCTGAGGTGGGGAGTCTGAGAAGAGGATAGAACATCCTTCTAAGAGAAGGCAGGGATAGGGGTTCAGCTGGGTCTGTTTCCGTGGAGGCTCACAGGCCATCTGGGTGTGGGGAAGGATTCCAGGATCAAACCCAAACAGTAATTTTCTGGCCCCGGATTGAAATATTTAGAGAGTTTGGGATCTCTGCAGGAGAACAGAGTCCCCCAGCACTTCATCATGAGTCATATCCCCATATCAGGCATCACTCCACGGAAACTTCCTCTGTGTTGGGCTGATTGGGAGAGCAGTGCTGAGCCTCTGAGAGCTTCTGAGCAGAGGCTGGAGGCTGAGCTCTGCCCCAGGTTACATGGTCTTATCGGAGGGAACAGAAATGCGACTGTTGGCCTCAGATACTATGCCCTCCTTGAAGAGAGGACTTCTGACTGAGAACACCAAGTGTGGACCTCATAGGCAAAATCCTTCTTTGAATTTTTCAAAGAAGGAAAAATTGAAAATATTTTGAACCCATAAAAGTTGATAAAAGGAAGGAACACAAAGTTCTAGTAATTAAAACAGCCATATTATTCTTGGATCATGAGTGTCTCACTTTCCTGTGGAGAGAAGTGACAGAGATGATTCTCTTCTTTTTCTCAGCATCAGGGCAGAGCCAAGAGAAGAAGGAAGGGTGGGGCATGGAAAGGTAAGGTTCTGCCTATTCCTCCTGAACTCTCCAATGGTGAGAGCTTCCTGTGAGAGCTTTGTGAGCTCTCTGTCCTTTCCATGAGGTCCTAGGTCCATGGTCTCTGAGGATATTACTTGCTAGACACCGTCCCTCTCAGAAAACAGAGCTCTCAGACAAGAGGCTCATGAGAAGGCAGTCAGACTCTTGGACACTTCTCAGGTCCCCTGCTCTGCCATCCCTGGGCATGAGCAGTGATGGACATGAGCAGTAGACACTGCCCAATAGATGTGGAGACTCAGAACTTCTGTCCTCTGACCTGGTAGAAGTGCTTTGACTTCCTGGATGAGCAGATTCCTCTTTGAGGTGACCGCTGACCTTTCTGTTTCACAGAGTGGTTTTGAGGATCATATGAGATAATGTATGTGAAAGTACTTTACAAATGAAGCAACAGACACATGGGAACCTTGCTAATATTATCATTAGCCATTTGACCTTATCTACTGATTCTTGGCGCATTCACAGTCTAATATCACAATGGTCTCCCGTAAAGGGACTCCTGTGTAATACCTATGCTTCTACCTTCATCCCATAAAACTCACTCTCCTGGTTTCCTAGGTTGCAGATATTACCAGTGGGCAGAAGAGGAGAAAAAGAGGCCGATTTCTATCCTGACAAGGTGACTAGTCTTTCCCCCTCTTTCCTGATCCCTCTTTCACGTGTTTTATGCAATTCCAGGGATTCAGTGCAGCCTTCCATAGTCATCAGGTGGAGTAGCTATAGGGACGGGATGAAGGCCTAGGGTGAGTGCTATTGAGTGTATTGTGAAGTCATGGATGTGGAGCAATGGGAAGGGCAGCAGGTTTCAGGTGGCCCCACCCCCACAGGGCCATGAGGTCCTCCTTTCTTTGTTTTGGTCCTGGCTGCAGCTTTGTACCTCATGTCTCTTGCAGTCCTCTGGGCTAGCATCACAATACTATGGGCTTTCATCAACTGTCACGTCCAGATCCCTTCTGTCTGGTGAGCAATAACACAACCACTGAGGGCAATTGTCTACTGTTCACTGAGGCCCTGGAAGATGCTACTCCCTCTGTGTGGCCTTTGGCTTCCACAGTTCCTGGGACTCAGTCATTGTTCCCTCTGTCCCCCGCTTTCTCAGCACTACCTCAAGGAGACCCAATACCAGCCCCCCTGCCTGAGCCTTTTCCCATCACCACCCCTAAATCTCTCCCCAAATCCAATGACCCCTTTCTCTGACTTTCTTTCATCCCCACCACTGGGTCACTCTTTGCCACCAGAGCCTTTTCCTCCCTTGAAATCTGCATTCCCAGTGAACCATTACCCACCCCAAACCCCTGGCACCCCACCACATAGCACTCCAAGAGTGGATCCTTTTCTCTGACCAGAGGTCCCTTTGAACCTGAATACCATCTTTCTTAACCCCTCACTTTCCCAAGATATCAACCCCTTACCAGATTTATCCCAAACAAGGAATCGCACTGGTTCATTTGCTTGTCATAAGGTACCACAAGTGCTGTCTACCTCACCACCACCAGGCTACAATTTCACTGTGACTCACTCTAAATCAATTTCCATCCTATTGAACCTGATCCAGAGAATGCATCTCCAGAAAGCCCTGGTGCATTGTCCACTTATGTCTCAATAGTCACAGGCGTTGACCATTTAAGCCTGTCACTTTCAAACCTTTCCTGGTGTAGAGCTCATGCAAAAGACTTATTCCCTTCCATGTTGGCACAATGTGATTTCAATCATGAGTTTCTCACCCTCTATTCTTACAGGCCCCTTTTGGGGGAGACCCTGCAGCCAATCTTGTAGAGCGTGGCCACCTTTGGTTTCTCAGCCTTGACATCCTGGCATTCTTGGAGAGAAAAGCCCAAAGAAAAATTATTTCCTGATATGGAAGGGAAAGGAAAAGAAAAATGGTTCTTTTCCAAAATAGTTCAGGCCAGATTATCACCTAAATTCTTCAAGAAAAAAATGTTAAGAGTCAGCTGCTGATAAGCATGACTCAGTTTTTGCCTTTCCTTTCTGGAGCAGCAAAGGCAAACCAATGGAACTGCATGTCCATCAGCAGCCCTCACATCCTGAGGCCTGGAAGGATTATTTGCTGAAAAATCATATCTATCTTTTCTGGGGTTTCCCATCTTTGCCCAGCAAGTCCTTGCTCTCTGCTGTCCATGTCCTGGGTGACTATTCCTCAATCTTTATTTTCAATAGAAAGTTAAATGCTTCCACATGCCAAGAATATCCAATACTTTTACCTCCCCTACCTCCATCCTTGCCTGCAGACCAGCCTCAACCCTCCCCTGAAATCCTGCCCCAATCTTAGCCCCTACTTCTGACTCAAACTCTGCCCCATACTCACCTTCAGTCCTCACTCTCAACCCTACCCTCTGGTCCTATAGCTCAGATTAGGAAGAGTGTAGTATATTTTTATCAACCCCAGAGTGAATCAGACACTATCACTTCATCTGAAATGCAAGAGCTGGAATGGAATGTGTTAGAGAATCAACAGGAATGTCTGTGGGGCTTACCCTCTGGTCCAAAGATCTCAGGAGGCCTTTTGTTCTTCACCTCCCAACTCTGCTTACCACCGGCCCGCCAAGACCCAGGTTTCAATCTCTATCCTTCCTGGGAGGTTCCTCTTAGGAATGAGATTCACAAAAAACCTTCAAAAGAGGCTCATCCAACACCTGCCTTGCAGAATCCATGAGTCCCTGTCACTGTAGAGGCCTCTGAGCGATTCCTCAGAGACATCTGAGTCGGAGAGCAATTACAGACTTTCTTGGATCTGTGCATATAAAGGACAGAGTAGCAATACCTAAATGTTGGATTGAGCCAACCTGGAAGCTTCTATGAGAGGGTCTCAGAATTGCTTCAGCTGGAGGAAGATGAGCTGAAGGGTGAGGGAAACAGCCCAGAGAATGGCCAAAAAGATCATGTATTGAGTGACTCAGAGAGCTCTTCAGATAAAGATCTGGTGTATGACTCTGAGCAAGACCTAGACAGTCATAGGGTGAGTCTGTTGGGAGAAAATACAATGGTGTCAGAGCAGAGTCTACATGAGAGACAACTTGAAAATGTCCTGAAAGTACATTCAAGCAACGACTTTGAGGAAACCAAGGCGTGTTGGCTCCCTGGGCCGGTGCCTAGTGCATGGCATGCTCTCAAGCAGACATCACCTCTTTCTGTGAAATCTCACACCATAATAAAACAGAGAAGTGTGCCTCCATCAGTGGGAGTGGACTACAGCCTGAACACCTGCCAGGAGCTTTCCTTCCCTGGGTGTGGTGCACAACAGATGTTGGATGCCCATAGTAACAATGTTCGTATGAGGATGTTGGGGGGTCTTCCCTCCCAGGTCCTTGAATCCACCGAAGTCTTCAGATGGACAGATAGCTCATCCTGTTCCTTGTTGAATTCCAACCTTACTTCCTCAACTAACCTGAGTTCTGAGGTAGGCTCCATATTTGGGGTCTTCGTGCCCCTTAGAAGAAACACTACACCTCTTCATGGAGATGACATGGCAACAGTATACTCAGCCTCCATCCTGGCTTGTCCTCTCCCTGCTACCTTGCTTGTGGGCCAGGAAGGACAGGGGTTCCTGAGTCAGTCACCCTCTGATACCAACCATGGCCTTACAGAGGACATGCAGAGAATGAAGGATGCCAGACAGACTCTTCTGCCTGTCACACAAAGCATTACAGGCAAAGAAAGTTAGAGACAGATTCCAGTACTCAAAATAGCCCCAGCAAAGCCCCTAAGAAAAGGTAGGGCCAGATATCCACTTAAAGATCAGAGTGTATGTAATATCCACTGCTTGAGTAAAGATGCAACAGGTCAAAGTTTGGGAGAACAAATCAGACCCTATTGCCATGCCTGTGTCCAGGGCTGAGGAACTCAATGCTGTTCAATCAAAAACTAGTGAGATCCTGACAACCTATAAGCCAGGAATCTCCCAAAGGATTCCTGTGAATGAGAATAAAGGAGAAATTACTGTGAGCACTGAAAGTCCCCCAGCAAAAATACCAGTTCTCCACGATCCTAAATCATCAGACTCTCTAGGGAGCAACTCTCTGGTGAGTTACAATCTGAACTAGAGAACAGGGAGCATAGCCAGGCCCAAGGCCGACGCAGTGACATGTCCTTTGTCTCAAACAGCTTGACTCACAAAGCCTCCCTGACTCATGCTCAGGGTGTCTCCGGTGTGGACCTGGGAGCTTCCCAGGTGCTGCACGTGCATTTGGAGGCCCAAGGGGTCAGTATGCAGCAGTGGCAGG
This sequence comes from Rhinolophus hipposideros, assembly GCF_964194185.1. NCBI lineage: Eukaryota > Metazoa > Chordata > Mammalia > Chiroptera > Rhinolophidae > Rhinolophus > Rhinolophus hipposideros. The sequence goes on along the minus strand of NC_138057.1, from coordinate 39,943,646 downwards.
AGCCTGGGCTCCCTGAGCACGTCTTAAGGTGCAGCCAAGATAAGAATTTCTCACAAGCAAAAAGGAAAGTAAGCCGTCAAGGCCCCAAATCAGAAGCATTTGGTGCAGGCGATGCAGGGTTGGGAACATCCCAACCTAGAAAGAAGAGTGTTCCTCTTCAGGACGTGTCATTAAGGGAGGTGCTTGGGAACAAATCTTCCTAGACCCCATCATAGGAGGGGCTGTCTCCTTTTCAAATACCTTTCAGGGAAAAATGATGTGCTTTTTTTCAGTGCCTTCATCTTGGGAAAATGCAAAAATTCCCAGGAAAAGGGCAGCTCTGTATCATCTACACAGAGCAGAGGCCCAGATAAAAGTAGAAGGGCCTTCACTGGGGTAGCCCAAGGCCTGAAAGTCATGACAGGCATGGGGAAGTTTTTGCAGGAGAAACTGGGGCGTCGGCATGCAACAGATATGCCCTGCCCTCAGGAGCCCCTTCCCTCCCCAGTGAAGTTTGGGCAAGCTCAGCAGAAGGCACAAGTACCAGCCCAGGCAGGGCCCATCCAGGGCCTTCCTTTCAACTCCAGAGCTCCCTGCTGTAAAGTGACAGGGTCATGCCAACAAGCTGCTGACTTTGCTGGCCAGAGCTCTACAAGTCTTAGACATGTCCGAGACAAGGACACACAACCCCAAAAAGTTGCAGCATTTAAGGAGCAGCTCTACTATCAGAAGTATCCCCGATCCAGGCCCCACAGGGAAATTGTGGCCCATCCAAGGGCCGGCCAGAGTTTTGCAAGTATTAGAGAAATCAGAGACAAAGACAGACAAGCCCAGACAGCTGCAGCATTTAAGGAGCAGCATTCATGGCAGAAGCACCCCCGTGCCCCCCGATTCAGGCCCCATAGGGAGGCTGTGCCCCATCCAAGCCACAGCTACAGGTGACCAGCTGGCCAGGGGCTTCAAGCTGATCTCACCACTGCTGAAGACAGTGCCTTCAGAGATGGGTCTCTGCTGTTGAGACACAAAACTGTTTCCTAGAATTTCCAGGGAAAATATTTTCCCACCCCCAAATAAATCTTTCTTGTGAAGAATACTGATTCTCCCCAATAAATGTTTCTCCAACAATAATGATATCTTTTCTGTGTACTGTGTTGGGGGCATGGGTTTTGGGTAACTCAGGGCTAGAGCTTAGGGAAGGAAGGAGTTAGTTCAGCCTTTATTAATAGCTTCCTTTGGCTTCTAAAAGGTGACCAGTCCCCTGGAGCTCTAGTTGAAAAAAAGATATCGTGCGCATTTCGTCCCTGATAAAGTGTGAGGAGATGGGCTGTGTCTCCTGCCTCTTAGCTTAGCCCTAAGGACCACATATTTCAGCCCACACCTTCCCCCCACATGGATGCTTTATACTCTTTAGGGTGGTGAGGAACACAGGCCCTCTATATCTGAAGAGGGTTAAGGACAGGTATATTTTCAGAAAGTATCAGAGAAGAAGAAACAGTGGCTTGATCATTATGTAGAAGTCAGTGATCAGAAGATCCCAGGGTGACCTCTATGGGTGTGTTTGGGGGGGGGGATATTGCTGCCGTGGATCCTGGGCTGGTTGGGATACAGTCTAGGAAGAACATAGATGCTGCTTATAAGTCTGTCTCTTGGGTCTTGTTAATGTGTTGGGGAAGCATCCTTTAAACTTTACACTGAAGTTTCCCTACTGGAAAGTCACCTTGGGGAAGTTGCCACCCCGGGAAGTTCCCCAAGTCACCTTGAGGAATATATATATATATATATTTTTTTTTTTTTTTGCAGAGCAAAAGCATCGCTCAGTTCTTAATGGTAGGAATGTTGACAAGGCAGCCACCTACCTTCTGGGGTAAAATAAAGCTGAAAGTAAGGAAACGATGCCTTAGAGTGAGTGGGAAAATAAGAAGAAAGGAAGAGGGGAAAGAATGGCCTTGCTCTGAAACAAAGGACTATGTGTCATCATCCCCACAATGGGACCCTGTCTTGCTCCCAGCTTCCTGAGTCTGATTCAAGCTCCACCTGCTTGAGGCTGATCAGGGCACCACACAGCATACTGATGCCATATACCAAAAAGGCTCGGGGCTATTGCTTGAGTAGTAAAACAATATTTTTACTACTCAACGGATGTCACCAGGCCAGGCATCCCTGTCTTTGGGGAAGGTGATCTTGGTGCATTCTGTCCATTCATGCTTGATACAAATATACAAGCTCTTGCCCTTAGCGAGTATTGTTCAGTTGAGAGGATGGAATGTCACCTTTGATATTCATGGCCATGGTGGAGCCGTAATAAATCTCCCCCAGAACACCTGCAGCTCATGAATCAGAGGTGAGTCCTAGACTATGCACAAGGATTGCAGATATTTAGGGGTTCTTCATAGACCTCCATGGAATGTTCTTTTTGACCCAAACTGTACACATACCCACCCCTACAATAGAGGTCTGGAGGGAAAGCATCTCAACTTGTATAGGCTGTGACTCAAAAAATAGGATGAATGTCTTAGAGAGCACTTGAGGTTTCTCTAGAAAGTCTTGTGAATGCTCAGTGTTTAAAAAAAAAATTAAGAAAAGAAAAATAAAAAAGATGCAATACAGATGTCCACCAAAGTCCTCTCTCACTAACAGACTTGTATCTTCTTGTCCAGAGTTATGCCATTGTCCCTACAACGTCTGAAGCGTAGAATCACAGAAAGAATGCAGATTCTGTGGAGGTCCTGGGAGGGAAATAAGGTGAGATGGGGTCCAGAGCAGGGAACTTGAAGAGGAGGGGAGACATTGGAGGGCTCTAACCTCCATGTGGATAGACCAAGGCAGACTAGATGGTCTATCAGTTAACCAACATTTCAAAAGCTCCACTATAAATGGGATCCTTCCAATACACTTTTATCCTTTTTGTCTGGAAAAGTCCATCTCTCTATCTTTTCCAGAAATTCCTTCATATAAGTAACTGATCACTATTAGATCAAATCTCACAATGGAGGTAGTGCCCAGATAAATTGAGCCCATGCACTACCTGGAAATAATTCACTCGTTCCACAAACAATTATCCGATCTTACTATTAATAACATGAACAAAACAAATGGAACTGAGGTCACTGTTTCCTTAGTCAATGCTCTCTCTGATGCTACTTAAATCTACTTCAAATATCCCTTACTTTTCCTCAAACTGAGGCCATCTTCATGTGCTCAGCACATGTACTGTGCCGGAGCCTGCCGGCCAGTCGAGCAGATGACCTGACTGAGGGGGTGAGGATACAGAAAAGAGACAGAAACGAAAGATGGGGTTGGGAGGACTGCTAGTCCCGAAGAACCCAGCAGCCCCGAGTTTATTTGTCTCAGCCAATTTATACAGCACATAAGCAGGAACATTCCCACCGTTATTTACAGAATGTGGTGACTTTTGTGTTTTTTATCTTCCTTGTTTCTTGGCGTTTGGAACATGCTGACCTTCACATGTAGCCAACCTCCCTGTTCTTGTAAGCTTCTAGATAAGCAAGTTACTGTGAAACTCAGCCAAATATTTCTAAGACAAACGCCCTAGGGGGGGGGCGCATCAATGGCTCCCCGCATCTCCCCCCTTTTTATTTTATAGAGCTAAGGTGCTTATCCCAAGTGACGCCTGTCTTAAGTTGTCTCACCTTGTATCAAAGGATCTTACTCGTCTTTGGCAATGCACATCCTATTTTATCGGATGTCGCCTGGCTTGAGTTGTCCTGTACCAAGAGAGAGACTTACTCGTCATCGGCAAAATCACTTATTTATGGGGGCACCTCTTTGCTCTCGCGGAGAGTTATAGCATGGTATCAGGGCGTTTTTGTCTTTTGGTATGTAACAGCAACCTATGTAAGGTGACTTTAGTTGCTGAGAGGTCTCGGATAATCAATTGAAGCACACAGGGAAATATCAGTAACCCAAGAAGCACCAAGCCCGCAAGTCCAATGAGGGCTCCTATTTCATGTTGCCAGGCTGTAAGAGATGGGAAGCGGGATTGTATCCCTTTAACCATCTGTTTTGTCATTTCGGCAAGGGAAGTATCCAGCTGAGGTGCTTCTCTTAGGGCTAGAATATCTTGATGTAATTGTATCAAATTTAGAGAGGCATTATCATGATGTCAAATACCTGCAAGATGTTGTTGAACTTTATCCCAACCATAATCAGACTTATTATAAACCTTTCGGGTCACACAAATATGTTTAAAGTTTGCATGGCAGTCCAGATTTATGCGTAGTTTTATACTCTGTACCTCTCTTCCTATGAGAGACATAGTGTCATACAATGCATTTAAGCGTTTTTTTACTTTTTGATCTATAGCTTCTTGGATAGCAAGAGTTTGTGTAACATTAGCAGATAGCTGATTGACATATTGTGCAGTCTGAATAGATTGAGAAAGAGAGACAGCTGCGGTAGTAGCAGCAGCAATCAGAGTAACTAAGGCAGCAATACCTGCTACAAGGAGACCTACAAAGCGTTTTGGGCGTGAAAGCAATTCAGTAACTTGCTTGAATAGCTGAACTCCCTCATCACTATACCAGGGACCCGTAAGGTTTACGGGTACCATTACAAAAGAAGGTTGATGTAGGAGTACAAGTTTGCTAGTGGCAGAGATATTATAAACACAATTAGTAAGGGTACAATTATAACAACTAACATTCCAATGACTTTCGGCAGAAGTTATTGTCACATTTCCAATTAGAAGTACATAGGGTTCTGGCACGCAGGCCTGTACTTTGTAATAGCCAACATTAACCCGTACAACCTGTACATTCCCTCGTGGATCCCCAGTCTCCCCCCCCATAGCGGCCACCAACCGCCACAAATAAGACTGTATGGGGCCGCCGTCCATAGTTAATAGAGTCTCTACCAGATATAATTTTCCCATATTGTCTTTTTCTTGAAGACCCCAATTTACCAAATACCCTGAGTTACTGGTATTATACACCGTACCGTTAGTCCCACGGCACCTAAGCCATACAGGTTGTCCCGTATGGTTGTTGTTGTCGCGTTCACAAACAGGGAAATCAGGTGCTCCCGATGTAATATTTGGCACTCCTGCTCCTGTGAGTTCTGTCATCCAAACTTCCCAATTGGTCAAATTGGTGGTGATTTGTTGGAACTCATTGTCCCCATCCTTGAGGGGACTGTTTATCTGGACCAAGTAGCTCCTTTTGGATAGAGTCAGGTTAACTAGGAGACAGTTGTTCTTGTCCCCGGGGTTTTTTGTGAAGCAAATGGGCCTCCCTGTGGATAGGCCATCAAAACTGAAGTTTTTCGCCTTTGTCGGACGAATGTGGCTGCTGGAAAAACCACCCATACACCAAGTGTTGTTGGTGTAGACAGGAATCTCTGGATGATCCCAGGCAGCCGGTTGGAGCAATGGGGGGTTAGGCACGTATGTCCAATAGTTATTCCCTTGTCCCTGACTCTTTGAGGCTGCGCCTAGCAGGACCAGCATGGTCAGGAACATCTTTTGAGAAGTTACCACTGAGGAGCTGCGCGTCTGTGGAGATTCAACTGGACTCATCATCACTGTCTTCAGGGTCTAGGGGCTGCTGGTCCCTCCACTCCTTAGATTTTTTCGCATGGCGTACCAGTCTTTCCGGGAGCCACCTCGGGGCGTCAGCATCCTGTGGAAAAACACAAACATATCCTCGGCCCCATATGAGGACCGGGTCTGGGCCTTGTCACGAACCCGTAAGTGGGTCCTTTCATTTAACCAAGGCCTGGGGGCTGGCAGAAGGATGTCAAAAGCGATCTGCTGTACTCTTGAGAAACATTAACAATTTGGCAGGTTGGGCAAGTTTGAACTATATGTCTGGCCTATTTGTAAGTAATAGGAAAATGAGCTTGAAGGCCAGCAGCATTTGTATGGGTTAAAGAATGAAACTCAGTTGCCTCAGTAATTAGAACATTAGCAATCAATGAATCAGCAACAGCATTGCCACGCATCAGTTGTCCTGGTAGGGAGGTGTGGGCACGTATATGAGTAATGAAGAATGGATGTTGTCGGTTTCTAACCACCTGTTGAAGCTGATTAAAAAGAAACTGGAGAGACGGGCTTGAGTTATTAGACAGTAACGCCGTCTCAATGTTTTTTACTGTATAAACTACATAAGCTGAATCAGAGACAATATTTAAAGGTTTAGTATAATCCTATAAGGCAGTTAATACAGCAAGTAACTCTGCTCTCTGTGCAGAGGTGCAATTAGTTTGAATGACTTGTTGATTTATTTCACTTATTATCGCTGCCCTGTCGTTACTAGACCCATCAGTAAAAACTGTTACAGCTTTTGAAATTGGAGCTGGACTTAATCTCTTAGGGAGAATCCAACTGGTCTTTAGAAGGAATTGAAACAATTTATTTTTTGGATAGTGATTATTAATAATTTTAAAATATCCATAAATAGCAACTTGCCAGATTTTAGAATGGGTATTTAAGTATATAATTTGTTGTTTTTTTGTTTGTTTGTTTTTAAATGGGACTACTATCTTATCAGCTTAGATTCCATTTAAATAAAGAACTTAAGTGTGAGCTCATAAAACAAGCTCTGAAATTAATTCCAAATAAGTTGGGAGTGATTTGACAAAATTATTAGGTAGAAACAGCCACTCTACCAAGTCAGTTTGTTGAATTATCACCGCTGTAGGTGAATGGGGGATCCCATATGCGAGGCTCCTCAGGAGGCGGAGCAGTGAAATTATTTACAGGGGGATCCCTACCCCTGGGATTTCATGGACCGGTGTAAGCAATCAGGGGAGGTCTGGAAACGCTTTTCCCAGTATAAGGCACTTGGGGAGGTCCGAGGCAATCTTTTCCCTTCCGAGCAACCTTAAGTTTCACTAGCTGTCCCTGAAGAATTTTCATTTGCTGAGAAAGTGTATAAATTGGATCAGTGGGCTGTCTACTTTCTTGAGCTGCAGCCACTACAGGGGGATATTTCTCCCTATCATACTTAGCTGCAGTTTCTTCCAAACCTTTTTGATCTTTTAGATCTAATTCTTTCCATAGCTCATCCGGCACTTTCTGATAAGTAGGTTCATTATTGTATATCGGAGCTCCCTCCCCCTCCTCTCCTTCCTCCGGAGCAGAGGCAGAAACGGGAAGCTCCACATTTTCTGCCTGTTTTACCTTTTCCAGCCTACAGCCCTCATGTCTAAGATCTAAGCAGTCTCTAATTAAAGTCCATAGCCCAAATGTCTCTACTGGGACCAGTTGAGGTCCGTGGGCAGTATAATAATCCTGCACTCTCTCTCCAACCTTTGTCCATGTTTTCGAGCTAACTGTCCCTTCTTCTGGGAACCATGGACAAACCTCCTCTACAAACTGCAGAAAAGAGTGCAGCTGTGTGGTGCTAACCTTAGTGCCCCTTGAACGGAGCATGGTCTTTAAGACCTGTACAAATAGCGCTTTGCTATTCTCTTGCCCTATAATTTTTTACTCCCAACTATATATCTACTAACCGCTCCCTTACCGACTCACGTGTCCGAGTCACTTGCGCGCTTTTCCCGAGCGGTGTCCTCTACCGTGGTCCCAGGTTTTCAGGTCCCTGTTCGGGCGCCACTTGCCGGAGCCTGCCGGCCAGTCGAGCAGATGACCTGACTGAGGGGGTGAGGATACAGAAAAGAGACAGAAACGAAAGATGGGGTTGGGAGGACTGCTAGTCCCGAAGAACCCAGCAGCCCCGAGTTTATTTGTCTCAGCCAATTTATACAGCACATAAGCAGGAACATTCCCACCGTTATTTACAGAATGTGGTGACTTTTGTGTTTTTTATCTTCCTTGTTTCTTGGCGTTTGGAACATGCTGACCTTCACATGTAGCCAACCTCCCTGTTCTTGTAAGCTTCTAGATAAGCAAGTTACTGTGAAACTCAGCCAAATATTTCTAAGACAAACGCCCTAGGGGGGGGGCGCATCAATGGCTCCCCGCAGTACTGTTCACAGAGGAGCTAGAAGCCACGAGATGGGAACTGTTCATCCAAACACCTTTCTATTCCACCGTTCCCTCTTTCTTCCGGTTATGTGGAAAGAGATTTCCTTCCCAACCTCAAAGGAATGACACTTCCTGAAATCTCTTTATTGAGAGATAGCTCAAGACTACACTTGACTGATGCCCCCTTGCCATTAGCCCTTTGCCCTCTCCCTCTTCTTATGAGGCTCCCAACCTCTTTTATTTTTTTTTTTAAGCTTTTTATTACAGAAATATTTCAACACAAGAGCAGATACAAAAATGTATCTTCCCATGCACCCTCACCCCAGTTTCACAGTTATCGTCTGGTATGTGTGATGCATCTCGTTTTTTACACTACAATCAAGTGGAAAAGCCCATTGAAACATCTTGCCATCTACCTTTCAACTTAGCAAAAGGCCCAGGGACTCCAAGGCCTGCTGGCACTGGCTGGCTGTCTGTAAGGCTCGGCCACTGAAAGAGCCTCTGCACGTGGGCTTGTTGACCAGGTGTTGAGAGTGCTCCCTGAGACACAGCAACTAGCTGGGCAGGGTGGGGTTCCAAAGAATTATGAAGTGTGAGTGATGGTTTTTACAAAGTTAAAGCAGATTCAGGTCTCAAGCCTGTGCGAGGCCTGTGGCCACTTAGCAAAAATGGCCTGAGAACACCACATCCAGCCACCACTTGCTTCAAGCCCACAAACCCCGAGCGTCGCCCAAGAGAGGCTTTGGTGCAGGTTGTGGCTCACTGTGCACCACCAAAAAGATCTCTGGGCTTCTGTGGGCTGTCTGCAGCTGTAAACGGATTCTGCTGATTGTGGGGCAGGTCTGGCCACCTAGGAGCCAAGAGTGCTCCTGACAATGCAGTACTAGCTCTGCGGGGCAGAAACCCAGGGCATCACCAAGGTGGTGCGTATGCACAGATTTTATCCCACCAATGCAGTCTCAGATTTGGCCCTTTGGGGGAAGGTTCAACATAGAAAAGATGGCACCGGCCTGTAGGGTGCAGGAGGCAGGCTCCACATAGGGACATTAGCTGCTGTCCCTCCAGCACTCGCTGTGAAGCCACACGGTTTACTCTTTCCCCATACATCTCTGGCACCTCTCAAGTTGCTGTCCCCTCCAATGGAGACCAGCTGAGTGCCTGTAAGTGAGTGAGTCTGTGTGCAGGCCCTTTTAGAGGGCATCTGGGTTTCCAGCCACCTTTCATCTCATTGGGACAGATAGAGTCCTCATGGATTTTCACTGTCAGATGTTATGGGAATTTCTCTTTCGGTCACAAGATCCCTGGACTGGGGAGCTCCGTATGGGACTGGGATCCCTACCTCTTCTGGGGAGGACCTCCACCACTGAGGTGTCCTTCCCAGTGTCCAACCACCATTTTTGGGTTTTGGGTTGGCCTGCTTTGCTTTTCCACCCCTCCCACTAGTCTCTATGTGGCCTCCTCTTTATATCCTCAACTATAGGGGTTCAGTTGAGCTGGTCCTCAAATGAGGTTGATTGTTTCACAATTTTTTTACAATTTTGGTGTGATCCTGGGAGACAGCTGGCACAGCGTTCACCTAATTTGCCATCGTGGACTTCCAGAATGATTTTGTTTATAAATTTTATATAATTGGTGTTAGATCATATGCATCATTCTGGAACTTGCTTATTTGTTTTTAAGATTTATTCAGAATGCTATAGAGGGACCTAGTTTTCTCTATTCAGTTGCCATATCACAGTGGTTCTTAAAATGTGGACCCTGATCCAGCAGCATCAGCCTCACTGTGAACTTGATAGAAATGCGAATTCTCGCCCCAGACCCACTGATCAAAACGTCCAGGGGTGGGGCACAGCCAGCTGTGTTTGATGAGCCCTCCAGGTGAAGGTGACTTTAAAGTTGGAGAACCACTGTTACATACTATTCCATCATATATGTTTATTTATTCACTCTCATATTCATGGATATTTACATTATTTTCAGTTTTTCAATATTACAAGTAATGCTTTAATGAACACTCTTGGGCATACGTTTTCTCTAGAAGTGAAATTGCTGGGTGTAAGGAACACAGATGTACAAGGATGTTAAATGGGACTTTTGCTGTCTCAGCATAGGCTAACGTCCCGAGACAACAGATTTGCTGATGAGCAATGAGGATCTCTGATGAACTCACAAAAGCAACCATGAAACAAGAATAGCTTTAATTGCTTGTCCAGACTAGGAAGCATTGATGCCAACTCATGATAATACTAGTCAAGTAAGACCAGTCCTGGCCCCCTCTGTGGAGCCATGGGACAGCTCTGCTCAGATCTCTTTTCTAGAGAGAACTTGCTATGAGAAGTGCAGTTAAATGACAGCCTTGAGCTGCACCATCTTCAGGATTCCCCACAGCATCTGAACCAAAGCCTAGCTTTAGCCTGACTATTCTGTCCAACGAGGGACTCACCAAAGGCCAGTGCTTTTGCCACAGCACTCTGCTGGGCTTGCCAAGATGTTTTCAGATCCACAACACAGTCTGAGTCTCTTCCTCCTCAATCTTTTTTTGTTCCCTGGTTCCTCTGCCTATCCCTTCTCCTTCTCTTCTTTATCTTTCACAGACCTTATCCCCAATACATTTTTTTTTGTACTTCTGACTCCAACTTGGGGTCTGTTTTCCATCAGAGCCAAACTGTCACACCAAACCCCAACACCACAAAACTATCTCTCAGAAAAACAAAACCAAACCAACCATCCAACCAACCAGCCAACCAACCAAACAAACAAACAACAAACAAACTGTTATTTGAATGTTGGGGGAGGAAGCATAGAAGCAAAATAAATAAAAGAAGCTAAGAGTCACGTTTTCCCTTTTCCATTGAGGGCTCCTCCTCTACGGAACTGGGAGACCGACAGAAGAGATTAACTTTGTAGTGAGTGTGCAATATTCAAGTATTAAATACTGAAATGCAACTATCTCTATGTCTTAAAGTAGTAAGAGGACTTCAGATTTACCAGGAATGTGTGGCTGAGCTATGGAATTTACCACAGGAGAAAAAACACACTTTTTTATGACTGCATTCTGCTTGTTAAAGTTCAAATTATACACACTTCACTTTTACTAGACATTGCCAAGTTGCTCTCCAATGTTGGGGTTCCACTATCTACCTCTTCACACAGAAAAAGAGAGTTCCTGTTTTCCCACATCTTTGTCCCCATTTCTTTTATTTAACAAAAAGTTATATGATGTTTACAGTGGGCAGGCTCTGTTTCAAGAACTTTGAAACTATTAAATCACTAATTCCAAAGACCTTGATCTTTTGTAAAGCTAGGCATATCTGTAAGAAACGAGTTAGTTAATTAAACCAGTGTAGAGTCAGTGGGAATGGCAAAGCAATGACAAAGCAATAACAAGAGATACTGGGAAATCAGATTCAAAAAGACCTGAGATTTAGCAACTGATGTGGAAGGTGAGACAGAAAGAAGGGTAAAAACTACATTTTTTCCCTTCTAGGTTACTAGAAGAATGTCATTACTAGGGAAGTTTTCAGCAGCAGTAAAATTGAGGGCAAAGATCATCCCTACACTCTCTTCCTTTAAATCTTGCCCCTTTTTGTGTGAGTTTAGATTTACAGTCTGATTTTACTATAGTGGTATGCTTAGTTTGAAGTGGCAAGTACTTTGCTGTTATACACTGCGAAGAAAACTGGGAGAGAAGTTAATTCATTATACTGGGTCTGGCAATATCGGGTAGGGCTGGACCAGGGATCCAGCTAATAGAAATTCCAATGAAGACCATCAGTGGCACCAGGCATGCTCAGAAAAAGCAAGTGCTCCAATGAAGAAATGGGGTAGACACAGACTTTTATCTTGTGATACCATAGGACACTTAGGCTTATCCATCATTTTCTCCTCTGCTTCCCCATTCCTGACCTTGGTGCTGTGTGTACTGGTCTTCATACAGCTCTTCATTCCACTATTTCATCTGAACATGACTTTTCTAAATAGATCCTCAACCTATAGTATCCCCTTTCTTCATCTAACACGTCTTGTAGAGAGAGCCCTGCTTTGACCTAGCCATCATGTTGAAGATAAATTTTGTTCATCTTTACTGTTCCCTTTATGTTCCTGGAATATTTGAATTTCATTGACCAGTGAGGTGATGACTCTTTCAAGCTAGAGCACAACGGAGTAAGCACGCTCATGTAATTGGAAATCTGTGATGCATGGTGCACCTCAGAAGAGTCTGAACCTTGTTTTCAACCAACCTCTTTCTCACTAGGGAATGTTGTCTATGGTTTTAGTTCAGCCAAGGGCTGGCCTTGCCCAGTACCAAAACATAGCCCTAATCAGAGTGTGGCTACTCTCAAAGTTACTTTCTAACGTAGCTCCACAGTCTTCAGCCATTTTTCCTAGTCCTAAGAAAAATAGAGGAACTAGAGACAGGATTTAAGAGGGAATGTATAAGGGCAGTATAGAAAAGAATTATTGACTCTAATTTACAGTTTATGAGCAAATAGCTTAGAAGATATAAAGTATCTTTGGGCTGCAAAAGTGAGGCAAGAGAAGGAAAAAAACTGAAATCAATAGCAATACATAAAGCACTGCGATAACACAGCTCTCCCTCACTGCTCACTCTGAGGTTGCCCACCCTTCTGGCTGATTTTCCCTCTCCAAGTGCCGCTCTGAAGGTGGATAATCTAGACAGAGGGAATCATGTGACTTAATTAGTCTTTTCAGGGTATATTAAAAATGTGTAGAACTGGTATGAATTGTAAAAAAAAAAAGGTAGGTAAATGCAAATATTATATTAAAAAACTTTTTGTACATTGTTCTACTTTTTCTCATGATTATTAAATATGATAATTACTGTATTCCAGTTGCAACTAGTACCCTAAAGAACTTGCTATCTGCTTTCAGTCAAAAATCTTCCATTAGTGAAAGCAAACTGAAATATATAACTGATTTATCCTCTTTGCTTGAGTTCCTTTATACAAACGAACATGCTCACATTTATCTCCACGTGGTTACTTCGTAGTCACTTGAGAGAGAGAGAGAGAGAGAGAGACAAACACAGAGAGAGAGAAGCAGAGAGTGGGGAGGGAGAGAGAGTGTGTCTCTGTGTGTGGAGAATTAGGCCCTTTCATAAGGGAATAAAACCCCAAACTCTAAATATCAGAAAAATCTAGAAACAATATAATATTGAAATTAATATTAATGAGGCTCATTATTTATTATTTGAATGACTGGATTTTCTTAAGAATTGATTATATCAAAATACCCATATGAATAAAATTTAGAAATGTGTAAATTAAGAACTTTCTGTTAAAAACATATATCACTTTGTGAGGGATGTAAATGTCTAGTATGTTGCTTTGTACACCTGAAACTAATTAAAAAAATACATAAAGACAATAGGAAATTGAAACAATCCAGAGCCCATTTACCAGTTAATTAGACTTTAAATAAAAATCATATGTTGTGTATTAAAAAAAGGATGAGAAGTGTGGTGTGTAGGGAGCTCAGCACTTTGGGGGGCAGTTTCATTTTCTGTTTAGGAACTTTACATTGTATTCTTTCCTTGTCTGAGTATGTTCCTAAGAAAAATTCTAGCACTCACTCACACCATAAGAAAATGGCTGCCTCTTTAGAGGGTTTCTTCTGTTAAGTATATTTGCATTATAACAGAGTTCAGTCTTAAGCCATGTAGGTGAAAGTTCCACAGAGACGTTTTCAAGCATCAATCACCAGATGGAAAAGATCTTTCTATGTAAGTAGCAACGGGACTTTGAAGAAAGATTCCTGTGTCCTTCAGTATGGTACACTAAAGAAGCTCCTGGATTGGGGTGTTGGTTACGTTAGTGGAAATGTGTGGTCAGATGACTCGGACACAAGCTGTCCCATCCTTCCAGTGTCCTAGCGCTGACTAGACCCCCCCCCCCCCCGTCCCCAGAGCCCTGATATAATCCTGGGGACAGAAATAAAATAAAAATTTCCTGCCACCTTGTTTGGAAGGGGCTTTGAAATATAATAGAAGTTGACATGAATTATAAACAAAAAGGATGGTGTTTTTTGCATATTATAATATTTGGTCTGAGATATATATTCTCTATATGAGATGTATTGCCTTCATCCAAGCAATTTATGTTCTAGGGTATTTCAATATAAAGGTTTTTTTCAAAGAAATAAACATTTATCATGATTAGGAATCTGAAGATAAGAAAACATATTTAATACATTCCTTGCCATAGAATGTGTTTGTGAAAGCACAACTTACTGTTTGACTATTTACTTTGCAGAGAAAGGGCTCAGTAAAATGCATACACTTGATTTTAGTAGAAGGGAGCTCTGATTTCAGGCACACTCAAATGTGTACCTTTTGATCTTTTGATGGTATAAATACATACAGGACACCTGGGAGCTAATTAACCTAAAATCTGGTTATGCTATTCATCAGCAGATGGGCCTTCAGTTTAACTTCACTGTAGAAAAAAAATATGGTGATATCTCAATTATCAAATCACCTAAGAGGTAAATTGCTTTGAGTATACACCCATCCCTTGTTTAATGACATTAACTTTTTTCTGTAAAAACTGCCACTAAGTAAAAAGCTGTTAAATGAAAAAAAAATTTTCTGTTAATTCTAATTTAGGAATTTATGAAAATTTATGAAGAGTTCCATCCCAAACCACAAATAGAAACAAACATCATTGAACAATGAGACCAATTTTACATAAGTAGGAAATAATCACAAATAAATATAGTTTGTATCTTAAATGCAATGTAATAATTCACCAAGGAAATGAGACTTCCAAGTGGTTGATGGTAGGTGAGAAGAGGTGGAATCATCCTTTGAAAGGACATTTTTCTCTCTGCACCATTTGATTCACCACTTCTTCATTCTCTTTGGGGCTGCCTGATGATTGTCCTGCACTGAACATGCACTTAAAAATAATATTAGCAAACAAGGAAACACCTTCTGTCTGAAATATCATTTCCTAGAGTGTGTTTATTTAGTGTTTTTTGGGTGCAAAAGTCATTGTACCAAAAAACCAAAAAAGTGAGATATACAAGTTTGCTAGGGGCTTTTGATAAAGTTTTTCCTCATTCTTCTGGGAATTCTTCTCACTCTTCTTTTGGTAGTGTCCCTCTCTCTGTTCTTATGGGAATTATTGATCATGGCCATGAGGCCTACAGCCATTGTAGGCATTTCAGACACCAGTGAGAGGGTGAAACTCACCTAGGAAGACAAACAAAAACTCAGGCAAGAATGAAGAACCATTGGATTGAGGCAACTTTGTATCAAGTTATGTAGAGCTGAGGGCCTTCAAAATCATATAAGCAAGATTCTAGACAACAACACTAGTAGAGAAATCCTACTGGGGGCAAATGGAGGGACAAATAGTCCCATAGAAATATAGATCCTGGCAAGACAAGATGCTTATTGCATTATCCTGTCTGGCCAGATTGGATGTGTAGGCAAAAGGAGGAAGAGGAAGGCTGGGAGCAAGAGACAGGTAAATACAGAGTGCGGCAAGAAAATGTATACATCTTTGAAGAAAGCAAAAAACTGTATGAAAATTGTAACAGTATATACAGATAACAAAAGACGAATACACGCCATGTGTATACATTTTTTGGCACCCCTGGTCTTTGCTCTCCAAATGGTCATGATTATCGTTTGTGGTTTACCTACTTAGGAGGGCTTATTCACACACTGGGTCAGAGGTTTGACTATCACTGCTGAGGTTCTTCATAAAGAAAAGAATCATTGATAAATTACAGTAAGATTATAACAAAAGTGTCAATAATATGAAAGTGAGTTGGGGTGAGTAGAATTGTCCTTGGGGGTCTTAGGACTTTGGATAAACAAATAAGAATGTGGTCGATTCTGACTAGGATTTTCTTATCATTCCATAGATTAGGAAGCTGGTAAGTGGTGAGATTGGAGGTACCAAAAGAATCGTTGCCTCCAAATATCTCTACCAGTTGAGTCTACCATGGTATGTGAAATTGGGATCAATTGTTAGTTCATAAAGAATGAACATATCTGTTGAAATGAAGAATTAATAGAGATAACACATTAAGCCCATAGTTCTCAAACTGAGCACTGAGGTCACCTGGGGCCTCACCATAAATTCAAAGAGGCACTGTAGGATATTTCAAAATTCAGGAAAAACACAGTAACATCTTTTGGACATCATGTGAACTACTAGCTCAAGGTAATTAACACTTGTAACATTGATTGTTTCATTCCTCTCAATGAGAGTGGTGCAGTCCAATCTCATTCCACAGTTTGAGTTGTTTATGTTGTGTCCAATAGGGGCTATGTTTTTAGGACATAAATGCTTATTAAGGTGCTTGGCTCTAAGTATTTAATAAACGCGACTAAAAGTTCCGCCCCCCCCCCCAAAGATGCTATGAAACAATAACTACAACAATTAAGGATGCTATGAACCAAGATAATGTGGGATCTACTGCATTCAGCTATTATCAGTTATTTATTAATCACTTGACAATATTTTAACCACTATGAATGAATGAATACAGCACAGGTTTGGGTGTAGGTTTCAAAGAAGGCTTTTTTGGAGATTCAGATTCTAGAAGAGAAGAGAGGCAAAAAAGTGGAATGAGGTTAGTGAACAAAAAGGTCACTACCTTAGTGATTTTGTTTAGGGCCATACGTGTTATTGTGCTGATGGACACCGGGTCTTGTGTGATCTGGAACCACATTTCTGAAGCTTGAACTGAACTGGAACATCTTTTAACACATAGTAAGGCAAATGGCTATTCTGCTTATTATAGTCTACTCTTTCTAAGGCATTGATTTCCTAAAAGTCTCAAAATTAGATATGCCTTTAATAGAAAGCATTCAAATTTAATTACTTTAATGAAAGTTATTTTTCTTTATAAAAGGAAGTCCAAGCCAACAAAATATTAGCACAGAAAGCAAAATATATCATTGACATTTAAATATCTATTGGCCAGGAAGTATCTCCTTTTGTCCATGTAAGAGATATCAGAGGACCATGATCATGAGCATACAATACCAATATGCCTTAAGTATCCCAATTGCCAGGACCCTGTTTAGGTTACTTATTAGGATATAACTTTACTTTTCTTAGCCTCACAATACAAATGAATACCACTTTCATGTACCAACTTTTTTAGCGTAAACATGCCCGGTGTTCAGGTTTAAAAAGAGTAATTTTAAAAAGCTTCTGCACCACAAAAGAAACCATCAACAAAACAAAGAGGCAACCAACCAAATTGGAGAAGATATAGGAGGAGAACACCTCCGATAAGGGGCTAATATCCTAAATACATAAAGAACTTGTACAACTCAACAACAAAAAAAAACCAAACAGTCCAATTAAAAAATGGGCAGAGGACCTGAACAGACATTTCTCCCAAGACGACATACAAATGGCCAACGGATATATGAAAAAATGCTCAACTTCACTAGCTATTAGAAAAATGGAAATCAAAACCACAATGAGGTATCACCTCACACCTGTTAGAATGGCTATCTTCAACAAGACAGATAACAAGTGTTGGAGAAGCTGTGGAGAAAGAGGAATTCTTATACACTGCTGGTGAATGTAAATTGGTGTAGTCGCTATGGAAAACAGTATGGAGGTTCTTCAAAAAATTAAGAATAGAATTAGCATATGACCCAGCAATCCCTCTTCTGGGTATCTACCCAGAAAAATTTGAAAACATTTATCTGTAGAGATATATGTACCCTTATGTTCATTGCAGCATTATTTATGGTGGCCAATACATGGAAACAACCAAAGTGTCCTTCGATAGATGATTGAATAAAGAAGATATAGTATATATACACAATGGAATACTACTCTGCCATAAGGAAAGATGAAATACTACCATTTGTGACAACATGGATGGATCTTGAGATTATTATGTTAAGCAAAATAAGCCAGACAGAAAAAGTCAAGAACCATATGACTTCACTCATATATGGGATATAAAACTGAAAGCAACAAAGGAACAAGACAGACAAAGAAACAAAAACTCTTGGACACAGACAACAGTTTAGTGGTTACCAGAGGGTAAAGGGCAGTATGGTAGAAGAAGGTAAGCTGAGTCAAATATATGGTGATGGAAGGAGAACTGACTCTAGGTGGTGAACACACAATGTGATATATAGATGATGTATTATAGAATTCTATGCTTGAAACCTATATAATTTCACTAACCAATGTCACTCCAACAAATTTAATGAAAAAAAAAAGAAGTACAAGCCAAAAAAAAGCAGAGGAGTTTCTAACCATGGCTTTACTTAAATTCTAGTATTTCATCAAGAATTATTGTATAGTTTAATGTGAATCAATAGAAGAACACTTGGGATTTCTTATCACTTATCCAGTCATTGACGGAAAGCATTCATAAATTGGAATTTTTTTTTTTTTGGATGGATTGAAGAAATTCTAGTGTGTCAAAACTTTCTTTTAGATTATTCTCTTTTAAGTTATATCATTATTATTAGTTCATCTGCACTTTTTCTCTCCATATCTGTCAAATAACTGAAATGATTTTGTGGGATTTTTTTTCTCCATGTTAAATATAGGCTTTAAAAAAATTCATTGCAATTGATCATGTCATTTATCCTTCTGCCCATTTTTCTTATATTAAAAGGTCTCCTGCTGGAATTTAATTTCAAGTTAAATCTTTACCCCACCCTCAGGCTGTGAGATGGAATTAAATAAATCCCACTAAAAGTAATAAACCACTCTTAGCTGTGGTCTTGTGATATCAGTTGTCAGCCTGTCAGAGCAAATCTGAGTGTTAAATTCACTGCCTCTGCTAGTGAGGAAAGAATCAGAACACCAAAAAGCCCAGGACAGCAGAGCTGCTGCAGTCATTTCAGTTTCATCTCAGCGGCAGTACTTAAGCATGCAAGAAAATATCTTTGAAGATGATTTTCTTGATATCACTCTTTTAAAATTCATATTGATGGTAAAACATAAAGGCTCAGCTATGGTTATTATACCTTATTTAGTGATGTTGTGAGCCTGTGAGATCTATAACGAGACGGTAAAATCCTTTTATGGGAGGAGGGACAAAACAAGAGCATTGTACTGATGGGGACTGGCGAATTTTAGATTTAAAGTGGTAGGACTTGTATCTAAATATATGATTGAAAGACAGACAATTTTAGAGAAGGAAAGAAAAATAGTATGCCATCAATCTCCCCTTATGAATATTTGTAAGGAGATCAATCCACAGAACGCAGGCAATCCCTCAGACTTCCAAATAAAATACTTTAAAAAAGAAGGAAATTACACCCTGCCTCAATAGGATCCCATCAATACCTTGTCTGTGATGTAGGGATACTGGGAACAATCCCAGTATAAGGCTAGATTTATGGGTGTGACTAATAAAATGTGACAGCTGGCTTCAAATCTGTTAGCTTGTCATTCAGTGGACCAATTTACAAAAATACTTGTTTACCCTTCAAGCACTGAAGTTGTCCAAAAAGAAAGGTCTTTATTTTTTTCAACAGAAGTGTCTCCATATTAAATTCTGAAGAGTTAAAGTTTTATAAAGAGCCAAAAATCAATGCTGTCAGTGATTTGGTATTTTTAAAGAAGAGGACAACAGCTCAGCAGATTAACTTCCTCTTCTCCATGGGTAAGCACAATATTGCCTTCTGTAGAAATATAGCTGTGGGAATTCCCGGGGGGTGGGGGAGTTGAACACAGAAAATTCTCTGAACAGGATTTCTGTAGAGAATTATGTGGTGTAGAAGATGACAGACATTCCAATAATTATTATGGTCACAACTCATCTTTCTGTAGACATAGCATTTTTATCCAAACACTGGACATATAGTTAACGGCAAAGCACTGTAACTCCTCAAGCCCATCCTCCCAACATTTTTAAAACTCTTTTCACTTCCTGACTGGGAAAAGGAAATGGTTCTAGGGAAAGTGTGCCTAGGAAATAGTTTTCTTACTTTGAAGTAAATATTGACAGTCTAAAATTATGAAGTTTGATTTGTTACACCTGAATACATAATGCAATGTCATATCCTTTTGTGTTCTTATGAAAATATTATTTTCAAAATGCAAATGTGGAGGAAATAATTTTCAGGTTTTTGTAGCAAAAAACCAATGCATCACACCGATCTCTATTACAGAATTGGACTTTTCAGATGGTGGAAAAATACTTTCACATCAGCAATGAGGTAATAATTTGAATTAAAGCTAATGGATTTTCTACTCTAAGGCTGAGACTTAACTTTAAATCATTAGATTATATGCTTATTAGAATTTCCTTTTTTTTTGATTTATAAACCTGTGTTAATATATTTTCACTTAAATTTTGTTTGCTTATTTAGCAAGTTATCATGAAAAGAAGGACTTTGGAACCAGAGAGATCTTGTTTGAAGCCCATCAATTCCACCTATTAGCTGTTTAACCTCAGGCTAACTTGACCACTCTGAGCCTCAGTTTATTCATATATACAATGGGATCACACTGCTTTCTTTATGGAATTGCTGTTAAGATGAATAAAAGTAACACATGAAGCCAACCACCTCAGGGCCTTTCATGTGTCAGACACTCACTGCTGACTTTGAATCTAAAATAGGTATTATTGCCTATGATAATCCAAATTAATATATTTAGCTGAAAATCTTATAGTAAGTATCTTCCAAAAAATTGGAGTGCAGAGAATTTTTCAGAGTCATGGTTCATAACCAATGATTTGAATAAAAGGAGTGATCCCAAAAATTTTCTTGTTGAATAGTGAACTTGAGATCATGATACTATTAAGGCCTTGATGAATTTTTCGCAAGATCAGTCAGTTTCACAGTTAAAGAGTGACTACATCACTTGCAATTTCATTCATTTATTTACTCAACAATGATGTACCATTAGCCCGTTCTGTGCTAACATCTCTGCAAGGCACGGAGTCTAACAGTGAACAAAATTACTGCCAAGTTGCTAACAGAACAGTGGGGAAGACAGACAATGAACTTAAATAATAATAGTAATGATAGCATATGAAAGCACA
The DNA here is from genome assembly GCF_964194185.1 of Rhinolophus hipposideros. Taxonomy (NCBI): domain Eukaryota; kingdom Metazoa; phylum Chordata; class Mammalia; order Chiroptera; family Rhinolophidae; genus Rhinolophus; species Rhinolophus hipposideros. The sequence goes on along the minus strand of NC_138057.1, from coordinate 39,922,711 downwards.
TGGGGTTATGGAAGCAATCAACAAACATCAATGTAGTCCACAGATCCATTTCTAAGCTCCTGTTTTTACCCCATTCCATATTTGTAATCACTATCTTTATAGCTGGTTCGCAATTTATTTAAGATTTAAATATTGTCATTTGGGGAATACATGAAAGAATGAACACTTTCTAATGTTCTTATGAACTATGTGCTAATTTTACAATGATAGAGTTTAAACTGAACACTATAACATGTAAGGCTGCATGGTGTTTGTGAAGTTCAGTTATCCAGACACAAGTTAAATGGGTAGAGGGCTTCGCTGTAAGCAACACAAATCATCTTCTTGGCCAGCATCCACTTCTTTTGACATATGTATACTGCTCGATAGTCTAAGCTTTTTTTTTTTTTTCCCCTGTGAACTTAGAGACTTCCCAAGTATTTATTTTAACTATAAAGTGAAGTCATATTGAAAAATAACAGTTAACAACACTGCAACCCACTAATGAAGAAGCAGGCTCCTACAATCAGAGCCAAAATAATGATGATGAGGATGATGATGATAATAATGACAAACATCTAATATTTATTGAGCACTTACTATGTGTTAGTCATTGTTCTGGAAGCTTAAATAGTAATTATCAGGCACATTACCAAAAATTAAAGGCTTTGGTCACAAGCTTTACATTTGTGACAAGACAGACAAATTTCACCTGATATCAAAATTAGGAGTACGAAGTTGGGAACTTAGAGGATAACATGACTTTCTGGGCAAGAATTCTTGTAACAGAGAGGAGAAGGAGGATGAGACAGCAAATGATTACATGCTGAACTCATCTGAGCCTCTGGGGCAAGGTGAATGACTTTATTTCATAAATAAACTTAAAAACATCCCGTTTTCTCATATGCCATTTATTTTGGTGTTCGTTTAATTCACTATGGCCAAAAGGGACATGCCTGGCAATTTTCTGACTTCCTAAAATATGTCTCCTTGATTTTATTTATTTCTTAGGGAAACATAATTGTGATTTAGCATTTTAAAATCTATTCGCTGCTTTTCAAGGGACCCAGCACACAATAAATTTAGAGGCTGATGTATTGTTAATTCATAAACTAGATGAGAATCTCCCTCTTGTATGACGACAGCCATGAATTATGCCTCTTTGCATATTTCTCAATGTCTAGCTTAGTGCCATGCATATTGAGGATGTCTAACAGACATTCATTGGTTGCTTGGCATGTGATAAAAATACAAATATTTCACTACCGTTAACTGCTAAGGAAATGCCACATTCCCATTTTCCTTTTCCACAAATACTGATGTCTCCTAAAGATCAGAAAGTCTTCCTTTAACAAAGAATTCCTTTGCTTCTTACCAAATTGAGTTAGAATTTCAATGGCTCTGCATACTTATTTCAGTAATTCTAAATCAAATAATCATAGAGTATGAGAACTGGAAGAAACTTTCTGCAGCATTGTGTCAGGGGATTATAGACTCAAATGCCTCCAAGGGTAAGGCAGGTAACATAAATATATGAATCTGACTGGGTTTAAGATCACCGGGAGGAGGAAAGCGAAGCCTGTAGCAAACTAGAGACTGCAGAACTTGTCAAATTCAAACCCAATTCTGACCACAGAAAACACTTCTGAGGGCTATATTGGGTCCACCAGCTACCTCTTTATAAACACTGAGGTTAATCCTTTCAGTTGTACTATTAGTTCATTTAATCCTTCACTTATCACATTTTCAGGGAGTTGAAATGCTAAGCTCACTTGGCAAAAAGTTTTGAACATTTTATGGCAGTTAACAGAACTTAGTTCTAAAGCGTAATTCAGGTTCCATTTTTTTCTTTTTCTTTTTTAATTTTTTTGAAAAATTTTCTTATTATTTTCAGGCATACAAAAAACACAATGATTACACATTTACATACCTCACCAAGTGATAATCCCAACAAGTCTACTACTATACATCTGACACACATGGTACATAGCTGTTACAATACATTACTATATTCCCTATGATGTACTTTACATCCTGTGACTATATATATATATATATATATATATATATATATATATATATATATATATATTAAATTACAGTTGACATTCAACATTATTTTACATCAGTTTCAGGTGTACAGTGGAGTGGCCAGGCATTTACATAACTTACGAAGTGATCCCCCTGATAAGTCCGATACCATGCACAGTTTTTACATTATTGACTATATTCTCCATACTGTATTTCACATCTGATTCAGGTTTTTAAAAACTTGTTCAACATTGATAACAAAGGTGTATGTGTGATGGGTGCAGAGAAGGTGAGGTCTGGAGGACTTGGTCCTGTGTGCATTGTGAGACAGTATGATATTTAGCTGAAAACACACCAATCATGGACAATACCTGTGTCGTCAGGTATTTATTCTTAATTGTTATTGTAATATATTTTCAGTTGTTTTGTTTTTCTAATTTAATTATATCCCTCTGATGTCTGACTATGAACTGCTAACAGTGTTAAACTCGATGTAAATAAATGTTCATTGTCAGAAATATAGATCAGGGTCAGAAAGAGCCATAGATAAGGCACCTACCCAGCCTAACAACCTAAATTGACTTTAAGTTAATCATATGGCTATTGATCTAGACTTTGCGAATTATTATCTAAGTAAATATGCAGGGGTAGGGAACAGAGCCTTACAATTACTACTTCCATTTGTACTTTTGGTTTTAGAAATAAAGATGTAAAATTATTCTGGTGAATTTCTTTATGTCTCTCACGGGCTCTAAAGCCTGATAAACGAAGGCCCCCTTTTATGAGCTGTGTCACCTTGAACAATTTGCAAAGCTCACTGAGCTTCACTTTCTTTAATAGCACACTCAGTTTATTTACCATAAAGTTAGTTTTAGGATTAAATAAGAAAATTTCTGTAAGCACCATGCACAAAGCTTGTTCATAGTTGATGATCAGAAAATGTGTTTCCTAACTTGTATGCCCTAAACCCATTCCCCTTTCCTTTCTCCCTGGATCTCAGCCTATAACTTTTTTAAACCAGTTGGCAATAAATTGGTCTGCATTCTATCCTTTCATTCCAGCTGAGATCATCAACAGTGTTGTAGGCTTTGTTTGTAATACATTGTTAGATGGATCCTTTTATATAAAAAAAATGAATGTAAACATTTTCTTTAAGGAGCTTCCTTGGAGATTTTCACCCTCTGGTTAAATAACAATTTGTATTCTTCAGAACACATTATTATTATTATTATATTATTATTGTTATTATTATTTTGGTTAATGTATCTTTCCTCTTTGTACTTTTTCTATCAAGAAAAATAAGATTTTACAGAAGGCCTCCAAATGTTACGGGGTCTTTAAATGTTCACTGTGGGAAATCTGGGTCTCTAAAATTAACACTGGTGATTTGACAGGGTAAGGAGCTGCTCTGTTATTATTTGTACACGTTATCAGAATGGCTGCAACCTAGAGTCCCAAATGGATTCTCTAAAAAAAGAAGCCCAACCAAATGTTCTGGTTTCAAGACATAACTTTTTAGAAGTTTTGAAAAGATTTAATGAATTTGGTCAATGGTTGTGTGCTGTTTCCTTACTCACACACAAAAAGTTAAAATGGGCAATGGGCCTGTTAGAGGTGGCTTAATTAATTTAAAGGGCACTCTGGGTAGATAGCAACCGTTGGGATGATCCCCTTTTTGGACTTACTGCATAGATTTTCTTTGGACATGGATTAATAGAGAGAAGTTTGTTCTTCAGCAAGCAACAGGAACCCAAATGTGTTTTCCCTACAAATTGTACTTCACCGAAAAATCAGCATTTCAGCACTTGTTATGCATTTGGTATATTTCTCATTACTTTGTGACCAGCAGATCGTGTGTTTACAAATAAAAAAGGTACCAACTAAGGACACATTTGGTGACTTGGCTTATCTTAATGGTGTTCATGTCACTTACCGACAATTTTGGCTGCTATCATCCATAGTCAGTTTCTGTTTTCTTCATAACCCCTGGTCACATATTGATCCATATTTATTTTTCGACAGCCATTCAAATAAAGGGTACAAATAACCTCTAAAATAGCTCTTTTTCCTTGGTGAGTGCTCATTGCTTTTAATTTTGCTTTATGTGTCTGGTGGTTTTGAAGCTGACCTTTTCAAATGACATCCTTGTATCATTTCCAAATCATTTGGTCACTTTATGTCACTCTTTCTGTTACTGGTGATTTCTATTGTACTTGTTTTTCGAACAGCTTCAGAGCTTGTGTTTGTTTCCTTACCACTTGTCATACTTCTTGATAATTTTAATAGGAACCTATGGATCAGGACTCGCAGCTCCTTCATCTGTTCACATGCTCTGGGTCCTGTCATCATTTACAACTGCGTGTTACCCTACCTCACTGTCAATCAACGAGAATGGGCAGTTTGTCAGAAGGAAAAAGTGCTGTTAGCATTTGTACATGTTGTCAGAATGGCTACAACCTAGGGTCCCAACTGGATTCTCCAGAGAAGTCCAATCAAGTGTTCTGTTTTAAGACACCACAACTCTCACTCTCACTCTGATCACCACTGCTTATCTTTCTGGCTCACTCCCTCTAGTTTCCCACCTCCCCAAATCCTGCTACTCTACCCTCTTCGATGCCACTGCCTTTGCACTGTGTCTCATCCAAATTCGTGACCTCATTTTCTTGTGTATCAAGTTACTCTCCATGGACAATCATGCTCCCTCCCTTGTATATATTCTCAACGACCTGTTTCTTTATCATCCTCCTAGCAAAAACCCAACCCTAGATAAACCCAGCTCTGATTGCTTGGATGCTCTGTCTGTGCAGCTGGATATAGCTGGGGAAAAGGACACACCCATGCAGGCTGGTCTCACTTTAAATTCAGGACTTTAAACCATAATTGGGCTTTACACAGCTCAGCAAGCCTTCTCACTTCCGTTATCAACTCACCTTTTCCTCTCACAGATGACCACTTCATTTTTTTGTCCTCTTCTCAAACTACCTGCGTTGCCTCACCATCTTCACACTCAGTCGAGGGCCTTGCTTCCCATTCCAATCAGAAAAGAACTTCCATAGGCCATCACTGCACATTCACAGTTTTTAAAGGAGCTGGAACTGTTTTCTCAGAACATTCCAAAATCTTTAAATCTAGTTAAAGAGAGCTTTTACTTATTTATTTGATATTTTTAAAGTTCAAAAGTAATACATGCATGTCATTACCAAGAAACTGGATGGGTGGGACTTCCCTGGCTTCAGCACTGAAAGTCCTATGTCTTGAGGAACCTCTCAATCCTAGGCAAACTGGGATGCTTTGTCACCTTACCAGGAAACAAAATACTATATATACAAGTAAAGTAAAAATGAAAAACGAATAATTTCACCTGGCTAACTTCCCATCCTTTCACAGCATGATGCTTATAGCAATGTACACAAGCATACGTACAACAAAAATAGGTTGTTTGTTTTTGTTTGCTTTTATTGAAATAGAACCATACTGTACACATTTCTCTGCAACTAGCTTCATTTTCCCTGATTAAAAAAGAGGAAACATTTCCGCTTTACATAACATTGAGAAACATTGAGATTTTAGCATTACTGAGTTCAAGCAGCTGAAACTGATAAATAACTATGAACTTTGAGTGATTCCAGGATACCTACCAGACCCGTAGTGGACCTAACCAAAGACTCTTTTCTGGCCAAGGCACAATGGGAAATGTTCAACCAAAGGTGTTCAGTTCTATGGACTCAGTTAGTCCTTTCCAGAGTTTAGTTTTCAATCTAAACTCGTTTGGTACGACTGCCATTAACTCCCACATAACATTTAGAAAGACCTGACTTTCTCCTTCAGAGAACCCCCTCAGTAAATTTTATTCAGTGTGGAGTGGTCCATTGGCTGACAACGTAACTTTAGCTTGTTTTTTAAGCTCTGGTAGTCCTTGTTTTAAAACGTAATACCTAACAGTGTATAATGGATACACATATATAGATATTATATACACAGATAATACCATGCATTTTTTTTTTTTTTTGTAATTGCTGTTCTAGTAAACTCTCTTTTTTCTTATTTCTTGCCTTTCCCCAATAGGTTCTTACTTAGATTTCCTGTGTTAACCTGTGGAATATTTTTCTCTAATTTTCTCCATGCTCATAATATGTATAAGACTTGTATAATTGTGTATCATAAAAGGTGGATTTTGGTTTTATTTGCTTAATAAAAATGGTATCATATTAAACTTGTGGGAGGAAACCTTCAAAAATGGCTTCCAGTGATCCCTCCTCCTGGTATTTATGTCCTTGGCTCATTCTTTGCCCTTGAATGTGTGCTGGAGTTATGATTTGCTTCAAATGAATATGGCAAATGTGATGGTATATCAATTCCAAAATTTGGTCATAAAAGGCTGATTTCTGTCTCACTGGCATGCTCTCTCACTTGCTCAGTTTGAAGAAGCCAGGTGCCATGTTGTGAACTGCCTTTTGAAGAGGTTCACGTGGCAAGGAACTGAGGATGGTCTGGGTAACAGTGGGGAATTGCGATTCTCAGTCCAACAGCCTGCAAGGAAGTGGATCCTGCCAATTAATACTGAGAGGGCTGACAAGCAGATCCTGCCCCAGCTGAACCTTTAGACAATTCCAAGCCTAGCCAACACCTTGCTTGTAGCCTTGTGAGATGCCCTGGGCAGAGGACTCTGTTGAGATATGCCTGGATTTGTAGACCCAGGGAAACTTTGGGATGATAACTGTTGTTGTTTTAAATCACTCATTTTGGGGGTAATTTGCTATGTAGCAATTGATAATATAACACATTTCCTTAAATACTACCCTCCTGATTTAATAATACACTATAAAAATCTGTTCAAGTTAATTGATATGTTTGATTTATTGTTTGTGATGGTAGCATAATATTCCCTCTTAGAATTCATTCAAATATTTTTCTATGAATAGTCATTAATTTGCCACTATATTTCTACTGCTAAAAAAGTTTGAAATTAGGTAAATGTTTTGAAATTACAATTAGAAGTTTATTGTCTTATTTTCTATAGTTCAGATGGTCATCTAAAAATTGGGGGGGGGAAGCACAAGAAAAAATACTAAGGAAGTCACTTTTCTATATTCTATAAGAAAATCTAGATCAAATTATAATAAACATAATTTTAGAACAAAATACCATTATATTCAGAATTATATATTTTTGTTTGTTTCAAAGAAAGCATTTGACACTTTAGAAATGTAAAAATTAAAAAAAACTTTATTTTGTTAACTCTACTATCTGAATTCTCTTTAAATTCCCTTCAGAAGTATAAAATTAATAAAATTATCTAATCCTAGGATGGAAGGTATGTTAAAAATTATCCAGTGCAATCACTCATTTCATATTTTAACTCCTACTGAGATTTCACCATTGAAAGATATTTTAAACAGTAATTTATAATGTTACAAATAATACAAATATGTATATTCTGTGTAAAAAATGTAAATATTATGGATAACATTTAAGTTCCTTATCCTTTCCTCCCTCCCTGAGGGAACTATGCCTGTTGATTTGTACATTGATACGTAGTACTATGTAGTTTTTGTTCACTTTTGAGGCCTTTAGTTCATATAGATATGTGTATATAATATCTGTAGAAACTATAAATTATATTATATTGTACATGTCATTCTTCAAGATGCTTTATCAAGTAGCATTTGAAAATATAATTTTAATACTGCTTTTATAGTGTTTTACAATTAATGATTAAGCTTACAGCATGGAGAATAACTTTCTTTCATTTTTATTTTCATCTTTATGTTGAGTTAATGTTTTTATACTATTATTGTATAGAATCAATATTATTTTTACTTTCCAACAATGCATTGGCTGCCATATTAATGAAATGATGTTAGTAGCTAAGCTGAACAATATTCCTTCAACTAAAGTATCCCTAATACATTTTACCAAGGAAACATTTTGAAGTCATGAGAAGCTGAAACTCTGCATGTAAACATTTCTGCTGGCAATCACTTTTCTACTTTAAGTAAAGGTTAGATATGTTTTTAACATTCGATGTCCTAATGCCTTTAAAACAAAATTTTTCAGCCTCACTGGCAAAAACACATTTTAGAAATGCCTGTTTAGTGCAGTAAATATTTTAAACAAAACACATTTGAACTGTTAAACTTCCTTGACGAACCAAATGTTTTGCTTCACAAATGGTTTTTAGATTTGCCTTGTTTCAAACCTATTCCTTCTTAAACACTACTGTGAGGATTTCCTAAATGAAGAGCCCTTACTTCTTGATATATACGTGTAATTTAGATTCAGGTGAGCAGATATTTATAGAACATCTTTGTGTTGACTGCCATGACAGGTACTGATTCAACTATAAATCTACACAGTCCCTGCCTTTAAGGAATGTGTTATTGTGGGGACAGAACCAGGAGTGCAGCTTCCAGGTTCTCGGCCTCACATAAAGGTGCCGGCTCAGGTAGTAAATGGCCATCAACTGTGATTGGATGGCTATCAGCTGTGGCCGTCAGCTCTAACCAGTGAGCCATTGACCACTAATATAACTGCCGTAGCTACACTAGCAGAAAAATGGGACTAGCAAGAAGATGGCTGGCAAGCGAGGATTGCAGTTAGCACGGAGGAGTACGGGTTGCAGATTGCAGAGAAGTGGACGGGCAGATTGTGGATGGTGTGGTTCCTGCTTCCTGTGTCTCCAACACAGCCGCCAGCGAGAATATAGTGGTATGACTCCCCTATCTTTGGCTCCGTGGGTGTTCCTTTTTGGCCTCACCATGTCCTGCATTCTTATGTGGGGAGAGGGACCAGAGACCCTGCATGACGTCCCTGTATGACAGTTATCTAATGGGAGAGAGGGGGGAAAAATCAAGCAATTAATCTAACATAGCAAGCTAGAGACATTGATTATTTAATTAATCAATTGTTGAATTCTTATTTCTAAAAACTCTTTCATGGGCTAGGCATTATCCTAAATGCACACATGTGGCCTGTCAGAACTGGAAGGGGCATGCAAAAGGTCACAAGAGTAGGTACCCAATCTCCCTAGACAAAGGAGACCAGAACAAGATTTCTGAGAGAATAACACATAAACCAGGACTTGAAGGAAAGAAAAAAAAATAAGAAGGAAAAGTAAACAGAACCTAAGGTACCTGTAGCACACCATCAAGCTGTCCAACATATGTATTATGAGAGTCCCAGAAGGAGAGGAGAGGAAAAGGATGATTGAAGAAATAATAGCTGGAAGCACCCCAAATTTGATAAAATACATGCATCTAAGAAGCATTTAAGAAGCTAGAAATAAAACTCCACCTAAAATAGACTCAAAGAGACCCACACAAAGATGCATTATAATCAAACTATCAAAAGATTAAAAACAAAAATGTATTATAAAGAATAGTAGTCAGCCATTAAAAGGAATTAAGGTCTGATCCCTGCTATAACATGGATGAATCTTGAAACCCTTTATGCTAAATGAAATAAGTCAGGACAAATATTGTATGATTCTACTTGTATGAAATATCTAGACTAGGTAAATTCAGATGCAGAAAGTAGATGAGAGGTTACCAGGGGCTGGTGGAGATAAAAATGTGGAGTTACTGTTTAATGGTTACGAATTTCTGTTTAGGGTGATGAAATGTTTTAGAAATAGATAGGGATGATAGTTGTAGAACATTGTGAATGGAATTAAAGTCACTGAATTGTACACTTAAAATAATGAAAATGGCAAATTTTTGTTTTACTTATTTTACTACAATAAACTAAATTTTGAAAAAGATTACTTCTCTGAATTATCATTGTAGGTTTGTTAGTATATAATTGATCACTCTATCTATCTATCTATCTATCTATATCATACATTTTGATAATAATCATTACATATAAAAAGTATATGTTATTGAAAGTGTACCCCTTAATGGAATGTATGGAAACTTGTTTTTCTAAGAAAATATCTTGCATCTATGGATGAATCTTATTTATTGCTAGAATAAGACAGAGTTCAGAATTTATGTCTGTTTTACCATTTATCTTAAGGTATGTGCTAAAAAAAATTTGTTTGCATAATTTAAAAAAAAGAAGGAATAAAAGAAGTTTTTTAATAGTAATGTCAAACAATTCCCTGATTAATCTTAATGTTGAAAAAGTAAAGGGAAGTCATCTGGGCCACCCTTTCTCAACTTAAGACAATATTTTGAATTGTCTCTAGGATATTTCCCCCCAAGAACAATGTGTCAAAGTAAGATGAGGCATGGTTGAGAACTGCATCTTCCATTTTAAAAGGCAGAGATAGTGAAAGGGGAGGTATGAAAAAAGAATCAATATAATACTTTAAACTTAGTTATTTGGAAAGTCTTTTTGTACCTCTATAGTCACAAGTACTTTTCTATACTTCTGGTTTTGGAATGTTTGCCATCATGCTAAGCTCTTCTACTGGGAAGCAGAGAAAGAATTGGATGTGTTTCGATATACAGTAGTACCTCGTTTTTCAAACATTTCCATTGACGAACATTTCGGTTTACTAAAGCCGTAAACCCGGAAGTAAAAGCTTCGGATTTCGAACACGCCTCAGAAGTCAAACATGTCACGTGGCTTCCACTGAGTGCAAGATCCTGAAGCCTAACTGTCGGCTGTTTTCCAAAGTTTCAGAACTCGAACGGTCTTCCGGAACGGAATAAGTTCGAAAACCGAGGTACCACTGTAATTATTTGCTTCAATGCCATCTCCATTTATGTACATAAGCTAAATTCCACTGATGTTCTAATACAAAATTTCAAGGGAAAGAATATTTAGCCAAGAAAATAAAGAACAGGGAAACCATATTTAGACGTTATCCAGGAAATCTTTTGTGCCCATGGGCACTCAATTAAGTGCCTATTTCCATCACACCTCCTGTGTAACTTACTGCACTTTCATGTGTATTTTTTTGATTTTTGTTTGTTTAGTGAGTTGGTCCTTACAAATCAATTACAAGTAAGATATTCATTGCTATTTCACTCTGAATTAAAACCTCTCCATAATGAAAAATACATAAAATAAGGACTGCTGAGGTCAGTGTGGAAAGCAAAGGTAGGTTTGTTTTTTCAATTTTACAAAAATCTGTTTTTAGCTCTTTTAAAACTTCACAGAGGAAATGCTACTGTGCTAACAGTAGGAAACGAATGGAGAACACTTCTTATGCTGGTATGCTTCCTTTGATCATCAGGAAGTCATAAGCTTGTAAAACACTTTTGGCTGGTCAATAAAAATACTTTGTAAAAAAAAGTGAAATGAATATGTTCATATAAGTTCTTACATAGAATTTGGCCAATATTAGGGACATTTAGGCTTTGTCTACATTAGATAAAGGCCTGAAGAAAGATCCGTATGATTTGAATTGGAAGTCTCATGTTTAGGGTCTGTTCGTTTCCACTACAATCCTTCATAATTCATGCTCCCTGGCAGTCAGAGAGATCTTATCAAAAAGCAGAGTAGGTCCTTTAACTTATTTTAAGAAATCTTCTAATGTCTTCTCTTTGTACTGTTGTAGATTAAAAACTCCTCACAATGATTGTGTTGATCTCATCTTAGAGCTCCCCACCTTGATCTTTGTATTCTAGTTCTGTCTTGCTTTCTGTGTTCCAAGCATTTGCTGAATTTATTCCTGTTTAGGGCCTCCGTGGACACATTCCTTCTGCCTGGAATGTACTTTCTCCAGATCTTTGCCTGGCTGGTGCACTTTCATCCTTTAGATTTCAGTTCAAAGGCAGGCTTTTCAGAGAGGCCTTTCCCAAATTGCCTTCCTGTTCCCTCATATTCTCCATCCTATTGCATGTTAGAAAAAAGTTGTGTTTATAGCAATCATCATTAGAAATTTTCTTTTTTATTTATTTGATTGTGTATTTTTTATCTCCTTCTTCCATCAAAAAAAACCCAGTCTTGTTTACTATTGTATTCTGGTCTTCCAGAACAGTATAGAGTAAATGCATAATACACATTTCTTAATGATTGACTAACTAAATGAATCTTTTGGTTTACTTTTCAACTAGATTGTTTTCTGCCTAATTTCCCCAAGAGTATTTTTTTCTTTGCACTGGCATTTTGTTTTAATTCTTTAAAAAACTGATAGACGTGCACACAGCAAAATTGACTTGAATGAAATATTTGGCTCATTGGTCTGCCAGTGCAGAAAATATCAGCTGGCTAATAGGTGGCAGCAAAAAACTGGGATCTGGGTATTCACTCCCACTTTTGGAACTTGAATGAGAAACAAAGATGAATTGCAAAAAAATTTTGTCTTTTATGGTCTCAATTCCCCCTCTGTATATCTGGATTTGCCAGTTGATGTGAACATCTTAGTAAATAATCAAGTTACTTTTTTCTTTTTTTCATAACATCCTATTTGTATCAGGATCCATTCCTGCTGTCCTGGAATTTCCACTGGGGAAAGGACAGAACGAGAAACAATGCCCTGAACTGGGAGTGGCCAGGGAACAGCATCTCCCTCCCTTTCTAGGCTTACTTGGAACTATATACACCATACTTTAGAATTTCAGTTCTAAATTAGGTTTGCTAAAGCAGTCCTTTTTTGGTTGCAATCAATTTGTAGCATCTTCCACTAACAAGGTCAGTTTCTCAAGAAGCAAGTCATGGTACACTAATGTTTATCATTTGTACCTGTAACAAACATTTTCCAGTCATTGGCGGTGATGGTTAATTTTATGTGTCAACTAAGGGATGCCCACTAACTGGTTAAACATTGTTTCTGGGTGTCTGTCAGGGTGTTTCTGGAAGAGATGAGCATCGTGTCAGTAGACTGAATAAAGAAGACTGCCCTCGACAATGTGTACAGGAATCATCCAATCCACTGAGGGTATAAATAGAACAAAAAGGCAGAGGAAGGGCAAATTCTCTCTCTGTGCTTGAGCTGAGACATCTGTCTTCTTCTGCCCTTAGATATTGGTGCTACTGGTTCCTAGGCTTTCTGACTCAAACTGGGACTTACACCACTGGTCCCCTGATTGTCACGTCTTTCAACTTGGATTGAATTCTATCACCAGCTTTCCTGCTTCTCCAGCTTGCAAATGACAGACTGTGGGACGTGGCATCTATAACTTGTAAGCCAATTCCTATAATAAATCTCCTCTTATATCTATCTATCTATCTATCTGTCTGTCTGTCTGTCTGTCTGTCTGTCTGTCTGTCTGTCTGTCCGTCCGTCCATCCATCTATCTAGTTGGTTCTGTTTCTCTGGAGAACCCTAATACATTAGCTATAAACAGGTTGTAGCTAAATTTTGGTCTATGCCAAGAGTTAGAAAACTAAGGTTATACCAATGTATTACAGCAACTATGGGATAAAACCAATTTAATGGTTGTTCATTCTAAAATCATTATTATTTGAATCGAAAAGCCACTACCACCATGCTTCAGCCCATTTGTAAGTATTACTATTTTTGAGTAATCAGCAGTCTAGTTTATTAAGATATTCAATGGCAATATTTTCTTCTTGACTCCTCTCCCCAGTTCCATTATTTTCAGTTCTAAGTTTCAAATGAGTGTTTCCTTTTTAAGGTGATGAACATAAGAGCAAACATTAATGATTCAAAAATGTTCTTACAATTTGCCATTATTTTCTTTCAAAGCTAATTAAATGGAAGTAATATTTTAATCTTTTAGTCACAGATAGTTTATACTGGGGGCATACTTAACTAAATATTTAATTTTTTCCATTAAAATGCTAGACTGAAGCCTTGGAAAAGAGAGTTATTATTATACTAAAATAATTTTAATTCTCTTTTCCTTAAATAAATGTTAGATCCCCCGATATCAAGAAATATTCTCTCATACCATTTCTTAGAGCAAGAAGATGAATCAATAGGTTTTAATAAATAACAGTGTAAAACTCAATAATCAAGTTACCTTAAAAACTACAGTATATATGAAAACTTTGAGTATTATTCACATTTGAGGGAATGCACATATCTGAAAGACAGATTTAGAAATAGAGCAAGCAAGGTGAAAACTGATAGATGTAGGTAAGAATTTGGTATTGGATATGGAGAGATTTTATTTTGGGAACAAAAGAAAACAGAAGAAAAAACAATTATCTGTTGATAAGATCATTTTTAAAACCTATTTTTATGACTTCAGGTTTTTATTTTCTCTATTGCTGGCTGCCTTAGAAATATTTTGCTTTCTGAAATCAGTAGTGAAGGTTTAAATACCATAAAATACTTTCTTTTCATAGTCCAAGAAGAAAGTTTTTCTCTCCTTTACTCCAAAGTAACTGACCCCAAATCCTTCACCAACAAGACCTTTACATTTCAGCTCAGAACAAGAGTTATCTGTGAGAATGCTTGCTCCTTAATAGTCCCTAAACTAAAATAGCCACTGCTCAAAAATTTAGTTAAAAATTACAATTTTACTTGCTTTTGTTAAATTTAAAAAGAATCCTTACCCTTTCTAACAGGTCTTCTATAATCCAATTATGAGTGCATGGCTGGTAATATTCACATGAAACTTATCCTTCTCATAGCTATTTTTCGTTTATCTCAGTATTCTTAAAGTACACTTGATTCTACGTTTTTGAGCTATAGCCATTGAGTCAACTTTCCCCAAATCCTCCTAATCTTCTCTCTCCTTATTAATACCAAAATGTGTGCTCCTTGAAGGGTCAGATCATGTCTATGTCATTTTTGCTTGCCTGGTGCTGAGGCAGCATATAAATTTCATCTCTTGTGTCAAATGCAGATAGATTGCTAGCAACTGCCTGGAGTGATGTATTTCTTTTTTAATTTGTTTTTTAAATTGAGGTATAATTGACATACGATATATTTGTTTCAGGTATATAGCACAATGATTCAAAATTTGTATATATATTGCAAAATGATCACAATAAGTTAATATTTATAGTTAATATTTGTCATCATACACAGCTATACAATTTTTTTATTGTGATGAGACACAATAAATGATGCACAATGATTCAAAATTTGTATATATATTGCAAAATGATCACAATAAGTTAATATTTATAGTTAATATTTGTCATCATACACAGCTATACAATTTTTTTTATTGTGATGAGACCTTTTAAGCTCTACTCTCTTAGCAACTTTAAAATATGCAATACAGTATTGTTCACTATACTATCCGTGTTGTACATTACACCCCCGGGACTTATTTATTTTATGGAGTGGTGCACTGAGAAGCAATATTAGGCTATGTCTGACATCAGTGGGAAAGAATGCTGTGTTTGATCAGCAATGCCTGCCAGAGGCATGTGAGGAAGGGGGACAGCTCTGAGGCTATGTATTTACTATCCCTGTCTTGGTGCTTAATGCGGTGCCTATAATAGATTGGCATATGACAAATGTTTACCCAATAGACAAATGAACTTTAATTTTATTTGGACAATCCTCCTATGCAGAAAGATAATCCTGAACTTTCCTTCCTTTCTAACCTTCCAAGGTTCCTCCCCAACACATTAAACGTAATCAATCCAGAAACTACTCCTTGGATTGGCCAGATAAAATCAATGGTTTCTTGGCCTCACCCAGTTGAACTTCCAAAGTTGTCGATCTGTGCCATTTACTTCCCATTCAAATTATGGATTTGCCTTTCAACACTTTATATCTCTCTGTATTTCGGATAGTAATATTTGTGATCTAGCCACTTTAATTTTGCTGTGTCTATGGTCATGGCTGGTTCCTGGTCAAACTATGAAGTAGGCTAAGCATGCTCCTTGTGGTCCAAAGCTTAACTCTACATCTATTGTCTTTCCCTGCATGGCACTTTCCATAGCATCAAAATCTGCTTTCAGGAAAGGATCTGTTATTATACAGTGTAATGCATTAAAGAAAATATATTAAGATTTATAGGAGCATTTAATAATGTCTTTTCTAATTTGACAGTAAAAGTCTTTGTCTTCTTCACAGAAGAATTTCAAGCTATGTCGAGCAAGTAGTAAAGTAAATTTTGAGTGTTCGACATTTCCTTCCAGAAGTTTGTGTCCACTCCTCCTCTGCATATATCCTTTACAATTTTCCATCTTTGACTCTATAATCTTTCATGATTATCACCGAATTTACACACTCCTTTCTGCAGGGCACTTAACAGAGCATTTATACAACAACATGCAAACAAACAACATCCAGAAAAACAACAAAAATCTTGATATAAATACCTTACTGTCATTTAAAAGTGATGTTCTTTTTGTCAGTTAATTACCCCTAAACACTTAGTTTAAAATATGAAGAGGGTTGTGTTATTTCTTCTAGCTAATGCTTGTCCAAAATGCAAATAATAAAATGTACTTTATAAGCTGTATCAGGATGACACATGAACATATAGTTTAGCACAGATACAATGCCAGGAATATAATGGACACTCAATAAATAAAAGGTGCCAGTACTGCTAACTCCCTAATCTATATCTCAAAAATGTTTTCCTTCATTACTGTGCTTGTGAAAACGTCACTTATTACTATATTAAATCTTGAATATTTACAGTAGTCATGGCAAGATGAAGATGACTATTTGAAATGCTTCAACAAATTAACATCTACTTTTCCCAGCTAAATGTTTTACAAGGACTGAGTACAAGCAACACAAGTGATTAGTTTGAATTTTACATGGTTCTTCCGACTGTACTATTTGTGTGCACATGCACACATGTGAAAGTGGGACACTTTCAAGCAGAAAAAATTGTTTTAAAAAATATTGTTAAAAGGAAAAAAAATACAACAAAGTTTTTCACAGTCCCAATCTAAAGTGACCATATGAGCAACTGAAAATTGGCCCCGTAAAAGCTGATCAGCATATACCATTAATCTGTTTTGTTTACCCAGTTAAATTACAAGCTGGTGGAAGGAAGAAAAAATATTCATAACTTCACAGGACTTTCTATAATAGTATAAACACAATGAAATTCAGTAAATATTTTCTGAAGGAATATAGCACTTTCTACCAAATATTGTGTTGCTTCTCATAATATAAATCTGTCCAGGGATATGGCTATTCAGGTGCCATGTGACTATTTCCCACAATAGAATGTGTGTGGATATGATCACGTCACTTCAGGGTCAAAGTGGTAAAGAAGGGGGTGTGTTTGCTCCATGCTCTTTCTCTTTCTATGGTTTCCGGATTCAGACTCTGAGGCCCTGAGGAATATGGAGACATTAAGACAAAAATAGCTCAAGTCTCAATCACCACCAGGATCACTCACACTGAAGTGTCATGAAGAAATAAACTCTGCTGAGTTAAGATTTTGAAAATTCGGAGTTTATTTGCTACCGTGGCTAATTATCACCTAAAATATACAACACTGATATTTCATTCATTTGCCTGGAATTTTTCCATCCCCCAGTAAATTTGAGTTGCTTTCATTATCAAGCCTAATTCATGACTTAACTGCTAACTTTGACTATTATTCTTATTTCAGATTTTAACTTTTGACACTTTAGATATATAAACTGTGGTAACTTAAGTATCTAAGATTTTGACACGTTAAGAAATCTAGTGGGATATTAATTATGTTGGCATTTTGAGGTGTTCTGCTTTTCGGTACATCAAGATGAGATGAAGCAAGCAAATCACAATATTGTACTACTCTTGTGAAGTCTTTCTTTTGATCATTGCTTACAGCGATTATATATTTGATATTTTGATACGTACCATGTTTCCCCGAAAATAAGACCTAGCTGGACAATCAGCTCTAATGCGTCTTTTGGAACAAAAATTAATATAAGACCCGGTCTTATGTTATATAAGACCGGGTCTTATATTGTATTATATAAGACCGGTTCTTATGTTATATTATATAATGTATTATATAACATAATATAAAACCGGGTCTTACATTAATTTTTGCTCCAAAAGATGCATTAGAGCTGATTGTCTCGCTAGGTCTTATTTTCGGGGAAGTGCTGTAACTACTCTGTGGCCTATCAGATAGTCAGCAGCCTGCTGTTTGAGTTAGAAAAGTTACTGTCTTCTGTTTCTCTGGATATTCTTTGTATTAGAAAAGCCATAATATTTATAAAACATGCCTGAATAAAAATAAAACAAATCAAAACAAAACATCCAAAACAGAAGTTTTTGTTTGGATGGTAAAAAGAACTAAAAATCAAAGAGTAAATTACTTCAAATTGGTGTCTTTCAACTATAATTCTACTGAGTTGTTTGGAGCATTTTTATGTAATATTTTCACACATATAAATTTTTTTTATAATGGTAAAATTATGGTTATTTGGTCTTTTTCAAATTTGAGTTGTTTTGTGTACCAGTATAATTAATTGTCCTTCACTGGACATGATATGGGAAAGGCCCAGAATGATAAATTTACTTTATTTTTAAATACTCAGTGATACAGCAAATAAAAAGCTTCTTCTGAATCTACTCTGAACTTCCACAATAACGTGAAATTTAAAATTTAAAAAAATGTCGAATTATGCTATGTGCATAATTAAAATGTTTTAAACATTTTAAAATTTTTTATATGAAGAGAGCCTAAACCATTTGCTGTCCATCAAATATCAATCACAAACTGAAAGAAATCTGAATATCACATTAATCCTGGGGACTGCGTTACTTATTATGACTGTCACTTTAATTGATAGCATAAGAGATAATATATAGTGTGAGAGAGGAAAAGGAACAAACCTCGGTTTGTATTTCAGTGCTACTACTTATTAGCATCATGATCTTGAAGATCTAAACTTTCTGAATCAATTTTCTTAACTGTAAAATGGTAGACTAGAAGTAATGCATATAAAAAATGCCTGGCACATATTGGGTGCTTGATCATAACTGAAATCAGCTCTTCTAGTTCTTACTTACGTATGTAAGTCTTATCATGTGAGAGATGCTTAAATTTCATAAATTTGAGGATTTTTTAATGTTTTAGAATCATAGTGGTGGTGTTAGGAAGAATTTTGTTATTAGTTAGCTCTTGCCACAATAATGTTATGCAACAAATGATCTCAAAATGCAGTAACTGACAACAATGGGAATTTATTGTCATGCTCTCAGGTCTGCAGGTCAACAGGTAGATCTGATTTATGATAGGCTCATCTCTGCAGGTCTGATTTAGGTGGCAAGGTCAGTTGGGCTCAGCTCCAGGTTGCACATTATGTTCAACTTGGCTCAATGTGTCTGATCTGGGATTCAATCATAAGGAGCAGGATCTACTCAGGGTGAGATCATCTTGTGGTAGATTACCAGGCACAAGAAGTCAAATAAACATTCAAACACATCTGTTAATATTTTATTATAAATCAAGCGACAAGGTGAAGTCTCAGTGAAGTGGGAAAGTATAGTCACAATAGGTCAGAAGGTGAACAAATATTTGTGGAACACTCAAAGTATCACCATATTTCAGAGCATAGGGAAGAGAGAAAAGAATAAAAACAGTTTAGGACATCAGAATAGAAGAATCAAACAGAGAGTGTTGCTAGATTTTAGTCATATTTCAGAAGAAATAGAATGAGATGAAGGAGACAAGGAAAAAAGAGAAGAAAAAAAGGACAAGGTAGTTCTGAGGACTGACATGCAATAACACTAAAGAGACAGAGTTATTCTCAATAGAAATTATTTTAAAAGCAGCAGTTAGTTTTGAAAAATAGCTTGTGTATTTTACTTCCTCACAAATAGAGACAGAGTACAGTTATTAAAATGGACTATGTGTTTTCAATATTCAGACTTATTCAGGCACAACCTAGTTATTCTTGCATCATCTCTGAAAAATATATATTATTCATGCAATAAAGTATATAGTGAGTTGAAAGCCAGGAAATTATTAGTTTACATAAAATGTATTTCCATATAATGTAAAACCACTTTGACAATGTCTATTTATATGAAACAAATGTACTTATATCTAATGACTCAATTAAAACAGATCTATCAGAATACACATTCTTTAATAAATTATTAGCTTTTGTTTCACTACTGTGTATGCTGAAGTTTTATTAAACAGTACTTAAAAATATTTATTAATTTAGACTTTTCATAAGTGCAGATTGATTCTCCTGAACGTATTGGATGAATGCAATTTTATAATAAAAAATTGCAATTAATTTTCATTTGTGTTCAATCAACAAATTGCCTAGATGCTGAAGATATAGAGATGAATTAAGAATAAGAACCCTTGCTCTAAAGGAGCTCAGAGAAAACATATAATATATAATTTTATACAGTATGTTACGAGCTGTAATTGCAGAATGTACAAAATATACGAAGTCATTTTCAGTACATGGGAAGAGAAGGTATCATCAGTGTGGTGGTGTTTGTGTTGACTTGGAATTGTAAGTAGAAGCGGGTGAGGTGCAGGTTGGTAAGGGACATTCATATAGAAGGAACAGTGAATGTGGAAGGGCATAGAGACATGACAGATGATAGCAATTGTGGGAAATGAATCATCCAGCATGGCTGAAATATCTGCTTTACAGGGAAGTGGTATGAGACATGGTTAGAGTTAGAATTAACAGACACATTAGTCAGGCTCTCTGCTCTTCCTACAGCTCTTTTCAGACTCTCAGCTGCCCCAAGATGACCAATCATTTCCAGGCTTACAAAAATTCTGAAAACTGTTTCGGTTGGGATTTGGAATCGAAAACATATGTAGGGAATCTGGGGACAGCCATGTGATTTCATAAGCATGTAAAATCAGAAGGGAAAAAATGAAACAGATGAAAGGAGAAGCAGGAACAAAAGCCAATGTAGACACGAGGGAAGAAAAAAAAAGGAAGGCAGCCACTTTGGTTCATAATGTTTCCCAGATCCTCATTTTGGGAGCCTGTGAAGCCAGCGGTACTTTTGGCCTTAAACTCCTAGAGAGTCCTCTTTGGTGTAAGTTAGATCCCTTTAATAGATTCAACCAAACCCTCTTCCTAAGTCAATTTAAAACTTTGGCCTTTGACAGGTGAGTGGTAGGAAAATATTTAAATATTGTAATTGTTATACAACATAATAACATCAATGATGATAGCCCGCATTTACTGTGTTACTTGTAACAAGGTACCATGTGAGCATACTTTACATGTAGTGACTCATTGAATCCCCCAAACAGTCTAAGTCAGGTATTATTATCAAACCTAATTTATAGATGAGTAAACTACACTGAAATAAGAAGTAAACCAGTCTAATGTAAGGTTTATGTGCCAATCAACAACAACAGCTATTAGGAAAACTAAAGTTTCGATTTGGAGACTGATAAGAGTCAGAAAAGCCAGTGTGGAGGTTGCTGTAACAGAGGCAAGATATGGGCTGGTAAGGACTGGAGGAGATGGACTGAGTGACCCAGGTAGTGGTAGTGGCGATGGTGGGAGGATTACTGATTCAGGAGATATTTAGAAAATAGAATCCACAGGAATAGGATGAGGAGAGAGGAAGAGTAGTCAAGGATTCTTCCCAGATTTCTGGTTAGAGTAAGAGATAGGTGGTGGTGCTAGCTTATGCCCTGAAAGAATGACCACTTTAGTGGGGGCTGGGAAGTGTCTGGATGGAACACTGCCTTTGTCACTGTGATATCTGTAGCTCTGAGGCCGAGTCCCTCACTTTGTCTACTTACTTATCTCCTTCAGTTCCTTGCAGTCTTCCCTCTCTCAAATTCACATCCCAGAATCTGGGAATCTGGGAAGTTTATAGATAATAGATCTACATCTATCTATCTGTTTATCTCTCTCTCTCTCTCTCTCTCTCTCTCTCTCTCTCTCTCTCTCTTTCTCTCTCTCTCTCTCCATCCATCCATCATCTATCTATCATCTATTTCTCCTCCTCTTTTTCCTCCTCCATCATCATCATCATCATCATCATCATGATCCTCCTCATCATCATTTCTTTCTTCTTCCCCTTTCCCCAGATACCTAGACATTTGAAACTCAAAAATGTGGTTATATTCCAATCCTACCCATCTTTTTCTGTCATTCTTTTTTGTCACCCATCATTGAGGCAATGAATGGAAAATGTTGTTCTAACCAAAAGGTGTAATGGTCAACAGAAAGGAGAAACTATTGAATTAAAGTAACATAAGGGACAATACTTTAAAATATAATCTTGCCATAATCTTTTTTTGAGGGGAGATGGTGGAAATAAGCTAATTAATGCTAGCATAAGGAGTAAGTAAAGGGTGGAGAACTAAATTATAACAAAGATAATTACACCTACTTATTTAAGCAGTTTCTATTGGAAATGATTAGAGAATAGGCATGAAACGGGGTGAGGGCAAAGCTTTCACTTGAGTGAGACTTGGACACTAACTGCCCTTACATGCATTTCTTCTTGAGGCCCTATTTCTTGTACCTTTACCACATATGCTCTTTCTTGACTCCACTTCCCAACTCATACTCAGCTCTTGCACTCTCCATCCTGGTATCTTCAGTCAACATTGCCTCATCTGTTGACCTATTGACTCGTAGGCTACACTAACATTTTCTCTCTTTTGTTTTGTAATTTCTCCTTCAGGTTTCTAGCTTCTGTCTTGTTGTGCTCTACTCTATAGGTGAAATAAAACAAAGCCTTCTATAAAGTTATCAATTCATTTGCAGTGTCCATAACATTTGTTCTATATTTATGGCATATTGTAATTATTTGGAATGGCTGTAAATGAGGGCATTTTGGTTAACCTAAGGTTCTACCATGTTTCCCCAAAAATAAGACCTAGCCAGACAATCAACTCTAATGCATCTTTTGGAGCAAAAATTAATATAAGACCTGGTATGATATGATATGATACGATATTATTATATTAGACTAGATCTTATATTATAGTAAAATAAGACTGCATATTATGTTATGTTATGTTATGTTATGTTATGTTATGTTATGTTACATTATATAAGACTGAGTCTTATAGTAAAATAAGACTAGGTCTTATATTAATTTTGTCTCCAAAAGATGCATTAGAGCTGATTGTCTGGCTAGGTCTTATTTTAAGGGAAACATGGTAGCTGTTAGAGAGTTTTTAAGTGGTAATTCCACTCCTGTCTCCCTGTAACCAAAAATTACTCTTATTCCTTTGTCCCTAACATCCAATCATTCTGGTTTGTCCCAGAACTGTTCTTGTTTAAACACTGAACCTCTCACATGTTGAAACTCCTCAGTCCAAGGAAAACCAGGACAGTTGGTGACCCTGTATCCCTTTATGATGTTATATATCCGTCATCTCTCTTTTCCATGATCACAAAACCTAGTTAAGGTACTTACTTTTTTCCTTCAGTCTGGATTATTTCAATAGCTTCCAAACTGGTCTCCAGTCATTCCTTATAAAAAGCTAAACTGCCTTTGAACACTGGATTAATTTTCCTATAGGAATCTTTTGGTAATGTCATTGCCATGTTCAAACACTTTCAATGCCTCCCTTTTGTCCATCAAATGAAACTTACATGCCTTAGGCTGGTATTTGATGTCCTCCATAATCTTTCTCCAGTGAACCTTTCTCGTTTTTCTTTTGATGACTCAGAAGTCACTTCAGTATCTTTTTGAACGTTGCAGTCATTATTATAAATAAATGTACTGATTTTTTTATTGGAATATTGAAGAGACTCAGGACACATTTCTGTTTGATAAAATCTGGATAAAGCAACTCTTTTTATATATCTATTCACATTTCTCTCTTTCCTAAGTGCTTATGTTGAATTATAAAGTACATCTTAAAAACAAATTGGTTTTTTTATAGGGTAAATTCAGTTTAGAACAGTTATTACAGCACATACAATAGGAAGATAACCATAAAGCAATCTGGAATTTGACAACTTTTTGTAAGCCATGAGTATTTTTCTAGTCATCCTCACTGACAAAAACTAACCCTGCTCTATAAATTCTTATATTGTTATTCTCAAGAAGGTTTAATTACTAATTACAACTTTTCTAAATTTTCTTTCATGTTTCTTTTATAGTTACAAAAACAACAACCAAAAACAAACAAACAAACAAAAACAATAGCCCTCAATTATTATTATTATTTTTTTGGCTTAACAGTCATTTTTTAATGTCCTAAAGAAAATATCCTCAGCAGGCCATGAAAACAATACCCTGTACATTTTCCTTCTCCATGACTGATAATATGGTCTTCTTCACATGGAAGAATAACTCTAAGTTTTGTGTTTTTTTTTTCCATTTATTCTAAGGTTTTTTTTTTTGTTTTTTTTTCTCTCCCCCTCTGGGATTCTCAGGCTGTTTCTTCTCCTCACAGTTAGTTTTATTGATGGGTTTACTTTTATCTGTTGAGGGGTTTAGAGCATCTCTATTTATAAACCTCCAAGCCTGGTCTAAACTCCTGAGGGTTTCTGCTTGCTCATCCACTGTTGCTCTCCTTTCTTGTAAAGACTTTGGTGTAAATCCAGTATTGCCCTTCAAAGCAGGCAAGTGGCTATTAACAGTGCTTGGTACTTGCTAATATACATACCGCCATCCATCATCTCTTTGTCCTTTTGTTACTCAGATGTCAACAATTGCAGCACTGGTCTTTGCTGTGACTTTTTTTTATTTTTGGTGCATTTTTCATTAAGAACAAAAATGTATGTACACTTTGTGCTTTAATATGAATTGACTGTTTAAAAAATAATCTTAGGTTGGCATTGTATTTCAATGAAAATGCCTTTGAGTTATATATGTTTTCTTTTTTCATCTTTATTAAATTTATTGGGGTGACATTGGTTAGTAAAATTATACGTTTCAAGTGTACAATTCTATAATACATCATCTATATATTTCATTGTGTGCACCACCCAGAGTCAGTTCTTTTTCCATCACCATATATTTGATACCCTTTTCCCTCTTCTACCATCCCTCCTCCTCCTTAACCCTCTGGTAACCACTAAACTATTGTCTGTGTCTATGAGTTTTTGTTTCTTTATTTGCTTGTCTTATTCCTTTGTTGCCTTCAGTTTTATATCCCACATATGAGTGAAGTCATATGGTTCTTGACTTGATCTGTCTGCCTTATTTCGCTTAGCCTAATAATCTCAAAATCCATCCATGTTGTCGCAAATGGCAGTATTTCATCTTATGGCCAAGAGTAATATTGCATTGTATATGTGTACCATATCTTTACTCATCTATTAAAGGACACTTTGGTTGTTTCCATGTCTTGACCACTGTGAATAATGCTGCCATGATGATAGGGGTACATATATATTTGTGGATAGATATATTCACATTTTTTGGAGAGATACCCAGAAGAGGGATTGCTGGGTCACGTGGTAATTCAATTCTTAGTTTTTTGAGGAGCCTCCATACTGTTTTCCACAGTGGCTGTACCAATTTACATTCCTACCAGCAATGTCTGAGGGTTCCTTTTTCTCCACAACCTCTCCAACACTTGTTATTACTTTTCTTGTTGATAATAGCCATTCTAATAGGTATGAGGTGGCATCTCATTGTGGATTTGATTTACATTTCCCTAATAGCTAGTGGAGTTGAGCATTTTTTCATATGTCTGTTTGACATTTGTATGTCTTCTTGGTTGTGTCTATTCAGATCCTCTGCCTATTTTTTAATTGGATTGTTTGATAGTTGTTGTTGAGTTATATGAGTTCTTTGGATATTTTGGATATTACCCCTTATTGGAGGTGTCGTTTGCAAATATCTTCTCTCATTTGCTTGACTACCTCTTTGTTTATTGATTTAAAAAAAATTTTTTTCTGTGCGCAAACTTCTTAGTTTGATATAGTCCCATTCATTTATTTTTGCTTTTACTTTCCTTGTCTTTGAGGTCAAATTCATAAAATCCTCTCTGAATCTAAGGTCCATAAGCTTCGTACTTGTGCTTTTTTCTATGCAGTTTATTGTTTTAGGTCTTTTTTCTTTTTTTCTTTACTTGTTTTTCTTTTATTTAAGTTTATTGGAATGACAATTGTTAATAAAGTTACATAGGTTTCAGGTGTACAATTTTGTAATACATCATCTATATATCACATTGTGTGTTCACCACCCAGAGTCAGTTCTCCTTCCATCACCATATATTTGATCCCTTTTATCCTCATCTACCACCTCCCCACCCCCTTACCCTCTGGTAACCACTAAACTATTGTCTGTGTCTATGAGTTTTTGTTTCTTCATTTGTTTGTCTTAATTCCTTTGTTGTTTTCAGTTTTATGTACCACAAATCAATGAAATATTATGGTTCTTGACTTTTTCTGTCTGGGTTGTTTTGCCAGACAAAATAATTTTTTTTTAATCATAATATTTATCATAATCTCAAGATCCATCCATGCTGTCGCAAATGGCACTATTTCATCTTTTCTTATGGCAGAATAGTATTCCATTGTGTATATATGCCACATCTTCTTTATGAAATCATATATTGAAAGATATTTTGGTTGTTTTCATGTATTTGCCACAGTAAATAAAGCTGCAGTGAACATTGGAGCACATATATCTTTACAGATAAATGTTTTCAAATTTTTTGGATACTCAGAAGAGGGATTGCTGGGTCATATGGTAATTCTATTCTTAATTTTTTGAGGAACCTCCACACTGCCTTCCATAGTGGCTGCACCAGTCTGCATTCCCACCAACAGTGTATGAGGGTTTGTTTTTCTTCACAGTCTCTCCAACACTTGTTATTATTTGTCTTGTTGGTGATAGCCATTCTAACTGGTGCGAGATGATTTCTCATTGTGGTTTTTATTTGCATTTCTCTGATATTTAGTGTTTAGGTCCTTGATCCATTTTGAGTTAATTTGGGTATATGGTGACAGACAGAAGTCCAGTTTCATTCTTTTGCATGTGGCTTTCCAATTTTCTCAGCACCATTTATTGAAGGGGCTTTCTTTTCTCCATTGTATGTTTTTTGTCTCCTTTGTCAAAAATCATCTGCCCATATACATGTGGGTTTATTATAGACCAATTCTATTCCATTAGTTTGTGTGTCTGTTTTTCTGCCAATACCATGCTATTTTGATTACTATCATGTTGCTGTAAAAATTGAAGTCAGGGAGTGTAATACCTCCAGATTTCTTTCTTTTTTCTTCGGATTTCTTTGGCTCTTCAGGGTCTTTTGTGATTTCATACTAATCTGATAATTTTTTGTCCTATTTATTTTAAAAAATGCCATTGGGATTTTGATGGGGATTGTGTTAAATTATATATTGTTTGGGTAATAGGGTAATTTTAGCTATGTTGATTCTTCCAATCCATGAACATGGAATATCTTCAGATTTGTTTGTGTCTTCTTCAATTTCTTTTAATAATGTCCTATAGTTTTCAGTATATAGGTCCTTCACATCCTTTGTTATAATACATTTATTCCTAGGTATATTATTCTTTTAATTGCAATTACAAAAGGAATTTTTTTTTCATTTCTTTATCTCAAATTTCATTGTTAGTATACAAGAACACAATGGATTTCTGTACATTGATATTTTATTCTGCAACTTTACTGTATTTGTTTATTGTTTCTCATAGTTTTTTAGTGGATTCTTTAGGGTTTTCTACATAAAGGATCAGGTCATCTGCAAATAGTGGGACTGTAACTCTTCATTCCCAATTTGGATGCCTTTTATTTTTCTCATGCTTGACTGCTCTGGCAAGGACTTCCAAGACTATGTTGAAAAGCAGAGGTGATAGTGGGCATCCCTGTCTTGCTCCTGGTCTTAGAGGAAAAGCTTTCAGTTTTTCACCATTAAGTATGTATTAGCTGAGGGTTTGTCATATATGGCCTTTATTATTCTGAGGTACTTTCCTTCTACATTTTATTAAGTGTTTTAATCATAAATGGATGTTGTATGTTGTCAAATGCTTTTTCTGCATCTACTGATATGATCCTCTGATTTTTACCCTGTATTTCGTTTACATGGGGTATCACGTCGATTGATTTGTGTATGTTGAACCATCTTGGAATGAACCCTACTTGATCGTGATGTATAATCCTTTTAATGCATTATTGTATTTGATTTCCTAATATTTTGTTTAGGATATTTTTGTGTCTGTATTCATCAGTGATATTGGTCTGTGGTTTTCTTTTCTTGTTTTATTTTTACCAGGTTTTGGTATCAGCATAATATTGGTCTCATAAAATCAGTTAGGAAGTATTGCCTCTTCTTCAATTTTTTTGGAATAGTTTGAGGAGGACAGGCATTAAATCATCTTTGAATGTTTGGTAGAATTCATTAGCGAAGCCACATGGTCCTGGACTTTTGCTTCAGAGAGGGTTTGTATGATTGTTTCAATTTCCTTACTGTTGATTGGTCTATTTAGACATTCTACTTCTTTGTGATTCAGTCGAGGAAGGGTATATATTTCTAAGAACTTGTCCATTTCTTCTAGGTTATTGAATTTGGTGGTATTTTGTCCGTAGTATTCTTGTATGAGCCTCTGTATTTCTGTGGTATCTGTTGTAACTTCTTTTTCATTTCTGGTTTTGTTTATTTGTGTTTTTTCTGTGTTTTCCCTAGTGAGTCTAGCCAGGGGTTTGTCAATTTTATTAATCTTTTCAAAGAACCAGGTCTTTGTTGCATTAATTTTTTCTATTGTCTTTTTGTCCTTGATTTCATTTAATTCTGTTCAAATTTTTATTATTTCCTTCCTTCTGCTGATTTTGAGTTTCATTTGTTCTTCTTTTTCTAGTTCTTTAAGACTCAATATTAAGTTATTTATTGGGATTTTTCTTGTTTCTTGAAATAGGCCTGTGATGATATGAATTTCCCTCTTAATACTGCTTTTGCAGTATCCCAATAATTTTGATACAATGTTATTTTCATTCTCATTTGTTCCTATGTGTCTTTTGATCCCTCCTTTCATTTCTTCTTTGACCAAGTCATTCTTTAGTAGCATGTTATTTAATCGCCACAAAACAATTTTATTGGAATAAAAGTCTGTATCAATTACCCATTCTTTCCTACTTTCTTCAGTAAAAAAAATCCTTAAATCTCTAGGACTAAATATCAAACCATGATTTGAAATAGGGTTTTTTGACTCTATGATGACTTTAGAACATGGCCATGAATGTTTTGACACTTTTGCCATTAAGAGATAGGCTCTAGGTTCCCTCCCCTTGAATTTTGGTAGGCTTGTGACTCTTCTGACCAACAGAGAATGATAAAAACAACATCATGTTACTGCAATGCTAGGTTATAAAAGATCATGCAGCTTCTATATAGTTTTCTGGAACACTTACTCTTGGATCCCTAAGCCACAACTCTGGAAGTCTGACTATCCTGTAGAAGGCATACTTTGATGAAACTCATACTATATGGAAAGGCCACATGTGGGCATTCCAGTTGACAATCCCATCTGAGGCCAGTTTTTGAGTGTCCCCTGACAAGGTACCAAGTATGTGAGTGGAATGAATTTACCATATAGCCACTGCCCCCACATACGTACTGCCTCCTCCATTATCAGTTTCTTTCACTAGAATGGTGCATTATTATTTTTTCCCCCAAGGATAACCCTACAATGACACATCATCATCACACAAAGTCCATAGTTTACATTAGGGTTCACATTTGGTGTTATATTTACGTAGGTCTATTTCTTGGCTCTCTATTCTGTTCCATTCATCTATTTGTCAGACCTTTCACCGGTACCGCATTGTCTTGATTACTGTATCTTTATAATAAGTCTTGAAGATGTATAGCATAAGTCCTTCAAATTAGTTCTTCTCCTTCAGTATTGTGTTGGCTATTCTGAGTCCTTTCCCACTCCATATAAACTTAGAATCAATTTGTTAATATTTTGGTGGCATTTTGATTGCGATTGTATTGAACCTATATATCCAGTTGGGAAGAACTGACATATTTATAACATTGAGTCTATTCATGAACAAGAAATATCTCTTGATTTATTTAGTTATTCTTTGACTTAATTCATTAGAGTTTTGTAGTTTTGTAGTTTTCCTCACATAGAACTTCTACATATTTTCTACATATTTTGTTAAAGTCATAGCTAAATAATTCATTTTTTGGTGTTATGTAAATGGTATTGTGTTTTTAAATATCAAATTCCACTTGTTCATTTTTGGCATATAAAAATGCAATTAGCATACTTACATTAACCTTGTAACCTGTAATCTTGCTACAATCACTTATTAGTTCCAGGAGATTTTTGGTTGGTTCTTTTGGATTTTCTACATAGATGATCATGCCAGCTGAGAACAAAGACAGTTTTATTCCTTCCCTATTTATATACCTTTGATTTTTTAATTTTTTTTTCTTGTCTGGTTGAATTAGCAAGGATTTCCCATACAGGTGACATCCTTGTCTTGTACCTGATCTCATTGGGAAAGCTTTGAGTTTCACACCATTAAGAATGATGTTAGCTGTAGATTTTTTTTGGAGGTAGTCTTTTTCAAGTTGAGACAATTCCTCTATTTCTAGTTAACTGAGAATTTTTATTATGAATGAGTGTCAGATTTTGTCAAATGGGTTTCCTTTTTAATAGTACAATAATTCTGAGTGTCAGTTGTGACAGTGTCATTTAATTTCTAATTTTCAGTTTCCTTGTCAGGAAAAAGAGAATAGTAATGATATCTTTCTTGGTAGCTTTTTTGAAATAATTTTATTATGTTGGTGCAAAAGTAATTTTGTTGTTTTCTCTAAATTAAAAAATAAAATTGTTTAAAGGGTCAAAAATAAATGCAAAAACTGCAGTTACTTTTACACCAACCTAATACAAGAGAATGCATTATACTATAGCACATGTCAGACTCTCCTTCCTTTCTAAGGCTGAATGCTATTCCATTGTATGTATATATCACATTTCCTTTACCCATTCCTTCATTAATGGACATGTCAATTGTTAACAACTTTTGCCTATTGGGAATAATGCTGCTATAAACATGGGTGTACAAATATTACTTTTAAACCTTGCTTCCAAATTCTTTGGGCGCATATCATAAAGTGGAATTGCTGTGTGATATGGTAATTCTATTTTTAACTTATTGAAGAACCAAAATACTTTTTTTCCATAGAGGCTGTACTGTCTTACATTTCCACCAGTAGTGAACAAGGGCTCTAATTTCTCCATGTCCTCACAAATACTTGCTATTTTGTTTTCTGTTTGTTTATTTTGTTTTGATTTTTTTTTTCCTGGTAGTAGCCATCCAGGTGGGTCTGAGGCAATATCTCATGGTGGTTTTGATTTGAATTTCCCTAATGATTATTGATTTGGAATACCTCTTCATGTGCTTATTTGTATAGGGTCTTTGGAGAAATGTCTATTCCAGTCTTTGCCCATTTTTTAGTTGCATGTTTTTATTTTTGCTGTTGTTGAATTGTAGGTGTTCTTTATTTATTCTGGATATTAATTCCCTTATCAGGTATATGATTTGCAAATATTTTCCCTATTCAATGGGTTGCCTTTTCACTCTGTTAATTGTATAATGGTTGCTTTGTATCAAATACTTTGATATATTGTTAACACATTCAGAATCCAGTTTTCAAAATTAATCATCATAAATATAAACATGATAGTAGAATTAACCTAGAATCAGGGATGATACTATTTTTAAATCAGGCTTCACTTTGAGATTCACAGAATGGATAAGACAATCAAGTAAGAAAATATCCCTTGCTAACATAATGTGCTTTTAGGAGCAAAGGGATATTCTTCAGTTGTTGGGATTTTGTTAATCAGTGTTACTCCCATTGCAATATACATTAAGTGCTCATTGTAACTCACAGAGGCCATTGCACTGACTTTTACCTATCATGCCTTGCAACATGTTGACAGAAAACCTCTTGTCACTGTTGTAGCCCTTGAGGCATATGCAGTAACTTAGTGTAGCAGTTATCGATCTTATTTGGCTTCAGGTACAGACGCATAGCAGGAAAATCAGGTTTTTTTTTTAAGGAGTTCAATTTACTCTTCTTCTGGGTTGCCTTCTAATTATATACCTCAAAGTATGTTTTAATTGATCACTTGTTGTTTTCTCTATCCAGGTGTCTATAAATCTCCATTATGCTTTAGCACAGATGCTTTAAATAAAGATTTATGTTCAATTCAGACTCCTACTTAGAAAATGACTTCCTTTAAGTTAAGTAGGAATTGGCATGAGAATTCTATGTAGGATTTTAGAAAAATAACAGGAAATTCCTATGGAAGTTTAAAACTCATTAACCTTGGGCAGTCTTGATCTTTCCACATGTGAGATATACTGCAGTAAGCTTAATAAATACATTTTTGGGCACCAGTTAATAAAAATTATTCCTAGAAGTTCAAAATTTCACACATTATTTCATCCTGTAAGCACAATGTTGTACTTGCTCTCCGAAACTTTTGAGTACTGGATGGACGAGAATGATTTGTAAGATTTTTGATTAAAATTCTTACACGTATGTGTATGCAACCCAATTCTTTCTTTTTTTTTTAGCATGGTGATTAGACATTTATTTAACTTATGAAATGATCACCCTGATAAATCTAATGCCCATCTGGCACCATACATAGTTAATACCATATTTTGACTATATTCTCTATGCTGTACTTTACATCCCAATGACTATTTTTATAACTGCCAATTTTTAAAAAATTTATTCGGGTGACAATTGTTAGTAAAATTACATAGATTTCAGGTGTACAATTCTGTATTACATCATCTATAAATCCCATTGTGTGTTCACCACCCAGAGTCAATTCTCCTTCCATCACCATATATTTGATCCCCTTTACCCTCATCTCCCACCCCCCACCCCCTTTACCCTTTGGTAACCACTAAACTATTGTCTGTGTCTATGAGGTTTTGTTTCTCATTTGTTTGTCTTGTTCTTTTGTTGTTTTTGGTTTATATACCACATATCGGTGAAATCATATGGTTCTCTGCTTTTTCTGTCTGACTTATTTTGCTTAGCATTATACTCTCAAGATCCATCCATTTTGTCACAAATGTTCCTATATCATCTTTTCTTACCACTGAATAGTATTCCATTGTGTATATATACCACAATCTGACTTTAGCTTGTACTACAGGGCTACAATAATCAAAACAGCACGGTATTGGCAGAAAAACAGACACATAGACCAATGGAATAGAATTGAGAACCCAGAAATAAAACCGCATAAATACGGACAGATAATTTTTGACAAAGAAGCTAAAAACATACAATGGAGGAAAGACAGCCTCTTCAATAAATGGTGCTGGCAGAATTGGATAGCTACGTGCAACAGAATGAAACTGGACTGCTATCTGTCACCATGTACCAAAATTAATTCAAAATGGATCAAAGACAAGCATAAGACCTGACACAATAAACTGCATAGAAGAAAACATAGGTACTAAACTTATGGACCTTGGGTTCAAAGAGCATTTTATGAATTTGACTCCAAAGGCAATGGAAGCAAAAACTAAAATAAACGAATGGGACTATTTGAAACTTAGAAGATTCTGCACAGCAAAAGAAACCATTGACAAAAAAAGATGCAACCAACTGAATGAGAAGGATTTTGCAAACAGTGCCTCTAATAAGGGGCTAATATCCAAAATATACAAGGAACTCATGAAACTCAACAACAAAAAAAGCAAACAACCCAATTGAAAAATGGGCAGACGACCTGAAGAGACATTTCTCCATAGAGGACATACACATGGCAAATAGACATATGAAAAAATGCTCAACATCACTAATCATCAGAGAAATGCAAATAAAAACCACAATGAGATATCACCTCACACCAGTTAGAATGTCTATCATCAACAAGACAAATAATAACAAGTGTTGGAGAGGCTGTGGAGAAAAAGGAACCCTCATACACTGTTAGTGGGAATGCAGACTGGTGCAGCCGCTATGGAAGGCAGTGTGGAGGTTCCTCAAGAAATTACGAATAGAATTACCATATGACCCAGCAATCCCTCTACTGGTTATCTACCCCAAAAATCTGAAAACATTGATCCATAAAGACATGTGTGCTCCAATTTTCATTGCAGTTTTGTTTACGGTGGCCAAGACATGGAAACAACCAAAATGTCCTTTGATAGATGAATGGATAAAGCAGCCCAATTCTTAGTAGGTTCAATTTAATTTTCTTTTTCTGGACCTGAATGTACTTAAAAATGTATGAATATATATTTATTTTGAGAAACTAGTAGAGGTATATTAGGAATAGATATTTGCATGTTAAAAAGAGAGGCAACTGGAGCCAAAAAACCTGGATCCTAGGTCTGCTTTGTCAGCAATTATCTCTAGGACTGTGAGCAGGTCATTCATGCTTTCAAGCTGTAATTTTCCTAATTAATTTAAGCCCATTTAAGGTTCTAACATTTTATTTTTCTACATGCATCATATACAAAAATTGTATAAAAGGTAGGGAAAATGCTTTTCCATTTACACACACACACACAAAGAAAAACAAATGAAAAACCCTTCTTATCTTAACTCACCTCGTGTGAATTATTAGCTCTGTCAACTACCCCATATTAAGTAATAGTATACAAGTAGTGCTTACTTGCTTAATTATTTACGAGTATATATCACACTCAGAGGGCACCTTATGAATCCATTTTGGATGCAGGATGGAGAGAATGAATATATTATGGATCCTGTCTCTGACCTTTATAATTTCTAATGCATATCTGTATTACTCTGACAGGACATCAAGTAATAGTCAAATATATCAAAATAAGAAAAAGTATTCATATGAAAAAAGGGAAAGTTATGACTTTCACTGCAGTTTGATGTGGATATTAATTTCATCATGACAAAGACGACTGTGACAATTCTCTTTCTGTCATTAATGTCCATAAGAAAATGACCATAAAGGGGAATGTGTTGAGAATCATTGACATGGGGGAAAGGTTAAAATAATTCAGATGTTTATACTGGATTGAGAAGTCCTGAGGAAAGGTGATGACTATCAGTTAGGAATGAAATTGATGGAGGTAAAACTGAGACGAGAAGGTGGACTTTTGGTAAATTCTATTTAAATTTCATGGAAATGGAGTTTTATTCCATATGAAGAAAAACTTTCTAGCAGTTTGATCAATCTAATAATAGATTGGGTTGCCTTGTGAGACAGACTATTTTTCATAATGGAACTTGTTCAAACAAAGGTCAGATCAGTAGACAAAGCTCAAATGGCTTTCCAAGCAGATAACCTGAGGAAAGTGGGTCAGTTGAGACAGATAAGCAGTGTGTATTTCATCTAAATTTTGCCAGATCTTCTGATTTTTTTCCAAAGAAGAAGGAAATCAGGATTTCCGTGTGTGTGTGTGTGTGTGTGTGTGTGTGTGTGTGTGTTTAAAATATTTTCAGACACTCCCTGGACTAAACAAGATCCATCTGGTTTGAGTACAATCTGATCCTTCTAGTTTCACTTTTGTACTTCATTTTTTGTACCTAGTAGCCATGTCATATATAGACCAGTCACAGAACTGAGTGTTTGGGAGATGGAAAAACTAAAAAGTTTGGGTATCAAGTCACCACGCTTAAGGAATGAGTAATATTTACAATTAATTTATGACGTAATGTCATTATATATTTAAGAGATACATATATATAACCATGTAGGACCAAGGGTCACTTCTCCCAACAAAATCTATTAGTATGAGAAAAAATACAAGGCTGCCAACATTTCCCTCAACAATGCTTTCGAAGTAAATTATGTAAAGACAGAATGGGAGGGAGCAAACTTTAAGTAGATTCTGTAGATCTGCACAGTGCTTCAGGAAATGAAGCCTGAGCATTCAAGAGCCACCAGTTAGAATGAGTGTAACTCAAGAATCAGCTGATTTTTGATTTCGTCATCCTATGAAGGCTTTTACTATTTATAATTCTTGAAATCTTCTAAAATGAAAGTTAAATTTTATTCTTTTTTTTTTTCTATTTAAATAAAATGGCACTACCTCCCTCCTTAATGGGTATTCAGAGCCTTCTCCAAGATTTCCTCAAATCCTCAGGGCTGCTGTTGTTAGCATTCATTTTTGCTCTGTGTCCTTCTTCCTTGCACTTATAGTTTGCGTCTTGTGGCTGTTGCTCCTCTTAGGTCTGTATCAATCCAAATGTGGATCGGGGGAACTACCAGGGCAGGTGCTATTGAAGGTGGAAGGAGGGGGTTATAGCTGCTACTTAGTTCCAGCCAGTTGTGGGAGATGCAGACCTTTTCTCTTTCCATTGCATTATAAACAAGGCCATTGTATCCGACTTTTTTTATGGAGACTTGGAAGAAATAAAAGGAGTTTATATCCTAGAACAGTCTATAACTTAATATTGAATATCAGACCTCTCATTGTTTAAAAGTTCCTCAGTTCCCCCGTGGAAATCTGTCATAGACAATTTTCCTGCTCCTCTATTTTCCAAATTTCTAACATCTTGATGGCTTCTCTCCTGTCCTCCACAGCACCTCTGCTCCAACTTCCATATTCAATTTTTCATGCTTCTTATGAAGTTCACCTCCCTACCCCTTTGTTAAACTCCCTCCAGCTCTCCATTTGCCTATCTAAAACCTCATTAAATTACTGTATGCAGAGATCCTGCACTCCAGGTCTAGGCATCTGAATCACACGTTGTATTGGCAGAGTCTTTTTTTTTTTAAATATATATATGTTTATTTTTCAAATACAGTTGACATACAATATTATATTAGTTTCAGGTACACAACATAGTGATTAGACATTTATACACCTTATAAGGTGATCACCCAATAAATCTAGTACCCATTGGACACCATACATAGTTATTACAGTATTATTAACTATATTCTCTATGCTATACTTTACATCCCCATGACTATTTAGTAATTACCAATTCGTACTTTTAGTTCCTTCTGCTTTTTCACCCATCCCCCCCCAAACAGCCCTCCCATTTGGCAATCACCAAAATGTTCTCTGGATCTATGAGTTTGTTTCTGTTTTGTTTTGTTTGTTTGTTTTATCTTTTAGATTCCACATGTAAGTGAAATCATATGGTATTTGTCTTTCTCTGTCTGACTTATTTCACTCAGCACAATACCATCAGCTCCATCCATATTGGTGCAGATGACAAGGTTTCATTCATTTTATGGCTGAGTAAATACTCTAGTGTACATATGTACCATCTCTTCTTTATCCATTCATCTATTGATGGACACCCAGGTTGCCTCCATATCTTGGCTATTGTAAATAATGCTGCAATTAACATACAAATGCATGTGTCCCTTTGAAGTAGTGTTCTGGGTTTCTTCAGATGAATACCCAGAAGTGGGATTACTTTGTCTCTCTTTACAGCCTTTGCTTTAAAGTCTATTTTGTATGGCATATGTATTGCTATCCCAGCTGTTTGTTTGTTTGTTTTCATTTTCATGAAATATCTTTCTCTCATCCCTTTACTTTCAATTTGTGTGCATCTTTCAATCTGAAGTGAGTCTCTTGTAGTCAGCCTATGTAAGGGTTTTATTTTCTAGACATTTTGAATTGGGAACCATGCCATCTCCTTCATCCAATCGGTCATGAAATCGTATTGTTTCTGATTCCAATATTCTTTAAAAATTGTGTCCTCCACTTTCTCCTGTTGCCAAACCTTAGTTCAGTCTCTCATCGTTTTTCTCATGTAAGTGAGCAACAACTTCCAAACTTAGCTGTGCTCCTGCTTTAGTCACTTCAAATGCAATGTTTACATAGCTACCAGACAGCCCCTTTCAGGACACAATTACTATGCTACTTCTTTGTTTAATGATGATCTCTGATGTCACAACATGTACAATCCAAAGTTTCAGCATCACCTTCCACATGCACCTTAACCTTTGACCATGTCAAATTATTTAGAATTTTTAGAAAATGACATTATTTCAGACATTTCTGGCTCTGCATATTGCTATTTCATCTTCGGAGTATGCCCTATCTTCCTTGTTAACCTAGACAAATACCAGTCATTACTGAAGACTCAACTTAGAGGCCACCTCCTTTGTCAGACCTTTCCTGACACATATAAACAAGCAGTCACTCCTTCTCCTTCCTCCTTCCCCTAGAGCAACTCAAACACTCCAGGTACATCTCCTTGGGTGTTACAATCTGAAACTGCAATACAAAGTGAAAAATCACAGAGGTACAACTACCCTTCAGAATCCTTAAATTGCCCAATAAGTAGGGTATGTAAGCTTATACTCATGTCACATCACAGACAGATACACTATTACACAGTGAGTCCTACACAGCAGTTTTTTTCTCAGATGTTGGAGCAATTTGTGCTTTCATTAATTAAGCATCAGTAATGCAGTTGGCTTTTATGTAGCTATGGCTCTTAAAACTAAACCTGTCTTCGATGCTCCACACTGAGTGGTCCACATATGCTGAGCTGAGGCAAAGAACCATTTGACCTCCATTTTATGTCACGTTAAAAGTATCAGTGTGAGAAACGTGCACTGTTTACATTGCTACTTTCACCTGTCTTTCTCCTTCTCCCTATATCTTGTGCCATGCTTCTATAGTTTCATTCAAGCAGGTTAAATTATTATACTGTACTGCATGTACCATGATTGTATTCTATTAATGTAGGTATGGCACTCAATTACACTGTGGTGCAAATCTTTGTGTTACCTTCTTTTATCCCCAGTCCATACCAAAGTGTAAAGTTTTATGAGTGCAAACCTTTCATCTCTGTTTCTCTTCCTTGTGCATATTAGGACCTCAATGGCCATTGTATGAATGGATGAGATCAGTTAATAGAAGGCAAAGGATAAGCCATTGCAATTACCTTTAACTTTAATTATGAACTTTATGTGTGACAAAGCAGAAATTTAACACCTCTGGCCAGGTTATGAGTTTCTGCACAGCGATAATACTAGTTTACTTGATAGGCATGTGAAAAATAATATAGGGCAGCTAAAATACTGCACACATGCTAAATAACAAAGTGAAAAACACAATATATCAGGGGATGCATGGTAATGTAACTATGTCTATACAATATTTACTGTATTTTGTCTGTAAAATATACAACAACAACCCACCAAATGGTGGCATCTGTGCTTATTTCCTCCCTGGTCCTTGACATTTGGAATCCGTTCAATGTTCAATGACCCCAAATGCAACAAATATTTTTGCTCTGGTACATCCTTATTTTAATATTGGAGTTGGTACCAGCCAGAATTGTGGGGTTACTCATATCACGTGACTCTTCTATCATTCAATGTGTTTACAAGTGTAAACTGATAAAACAAGGATCAAAGGAAGTCAGAGAGGGATAATGAGTGGGAGAAGACCTTGCAAAATGCATGATGAGGGCTAAGAGTGAAATATCCAAGGGGGTACCATTTATTTGTCATCTCGT
Source organism: Rhinolophus hipposideros (assembly GCF_964194185.1). Taxonomy (NCBI): domain Eukaryota; kingdom Metazoa; phylum Chordata; class Mammalia; order Chiroptera; family Rhinolophidae; genus Rhinolophus; species Rhinolophus hipposideros. The sequence continues at coordinate 39,883,567 of NC_138057.1, read as the reverse complement.
TAGAAGTTGTGGGTCAGGGTAGGGGTCAGTGATAGTAAGTATGAATGAGCTCTGATCTTTTGAGCACCAGGTGGTACTACATCCTTCTCTCCTAACTACTGACTACCTGTGTAAGGGATAATTCCAGAAATCTAGATTTTTTAGAAAAGACTGAAGGTTGTAGAGCTATATTGGCTGGGAGAGGAATGGGTACATAATACAGTTTCTTATTGTCATATCCTAAGAATGACTCTAATCATTAGACCCTACCAATCTTTAATATTTCACAAGGCATAACAGGACATGATTTGGTATTATTAAATTCAAATTTACAGTATCATTTAACTTAGAATAGTGTTAGATTATAAATTTATTAAGAAGTTGGCTTGTCAATTCCTAAAGACAGAGAAACGTATAGAAAACAAATTAAACCAAAACAAAGGCAATCACTCTAAGTTACTTAAAACATATTTAACAATCCACTGGAGGGAACGTATATCAGTTTGTAGTATCAAGAAGATTCCTTCTCTTCTGCAGTAATTAGTTTCTTGAGGGGATTGTGAATGGTGTAACTGATCAAATTTCCCTTTTCTCATTTGGTGTTACTAAGTTTAGAAGTAAATATGGGATCCAATTGTAGCCAGTATAATATTTTGCAAGATGGTAAACATGCTTTAGTCATATCCTTGGGTTCATTTTACATCTTGCTTATACATCTTGCAACACCAAGTCTAATATTCATTTTTCACTTTCACTTTGAATGTATAGTATCTTATAGAAGTTTACATTTGCTTGAACACTTCTCTAAATACTTTCTGGGGGGGACATATGATTAATTACACGATTATAATAAATCCTCATTAGTATATATTACTAGGAACTAAGAATCGGTAGAATTGCTCCTGTCCTCAAGAAGTTTACAACCAAATGACAGACTTATGAGAAACTGTGACCTAAATAAAGAATCTTTTTAAAAATATAAGTTTCAGGAGTAGCGATATATAATAGTAAACTCAAGGGAAGGCAGAATACTTGATTCCATGATTAACTTTGTAGTTCTACTGTTGGCTTTGTGTGGCCTCAGGCAAGATGGATAACCCTCTCCACACATCAAGTTTTCATTAGTATAACATAGATTCATCTTGGGATAAAGACTTGGATAATGTAAAGGGATGAAAGGCATGGTATATGATATTTGACGATTGTTATATAACATTTAATTATAATATCACAACCAGCAAAACTAGTAGAAAAAAAAGCTCAAGCAAAATCATGTACTAAAAGGAAGATGTGTTTTGGGTGAAATTCAGCATAGTTTCAATAGGAAAGTACCATATCACTGTGGCTACAGGTATGGTAGATGTTGTTTTCATTTCAAGCTACTATTTTTTTTAGCAGTTTGAGACAAATATTTGGAATTGTGTTCTTAGTGTAAGAAAGTAAATATTTTCAAACAAAATACAAACATAAGCTTCCCTAGGGTTTTAAGGCTAGAAAAGAAAGAAAATGAAGAGAGTAAAATTGGGAATATTCTTGACAGGCTACTTTTAAATAAATTTTAGAACAATCAAGAACAAAAATGCCTGACATGCATTGAGATTATTTTCCCAAATATTTCCTTATTTTTAGTTTATTCATTCTTTATTCTTTTTTAAAAACAGATAAATAACAGATAAAACCAGGTGCATTTCCTTGTGGAAAATGATGGTGTGATTATTTTGGGTCTGATGCAGAAGAAAAGAGATAGAAGATGCAGATAACTTGATTATTATCTTTAAGCTCAGTGACTTTCAGGAAAACCATGGGCCAGAAACAATAGAACATACATAGTAAGGTCTGGAGTCAGATAGACCTGGGTGGATTACAGTTTATTCTGTGACATTGGGCAAGTTCATTAACTTTTCTCAGCCTTCTATTTCTTAAACTGGGAATAATAATAGCAGCCTTGTGGAAAGAAAAAAAAAATGTACTACAAACTTTCTAGTTCAGTGCCAGGCCTGGAGTAGAAACTTAACAGATGTCAACTAATAGGACAGGGACAACTTACTCAAAATCGTCTTCTTTTATTCCTTTGACTTATTTGGGAGAGGAATAGAAATAGTGGTCTTGTTCCATTACTCTGCTCAGTTGGGGGTGGCAGATGAGTTTATATAAAGTAATTTAATTGTTCTTAGACTTCTGCACAAGGCCAGTCTCCTATTAGTCTTGCTCCAGTTTTGACAAAGTTGTCCCTTCCAGGTTCTTATTTGCCACTGAAATCTGCCTTGATCAATAATAGCTAGCTTCCATGAGGTCTGGTCTACCTTCTTTATTCATTTTCAAAGGGTAGGCACCATATTTTACAAAAATATATATATATATAGTAGCCAGGACAAATATCCTACATTTTGCTTTTTCTTCATGAAACATTTTTTCTGATTCTACAATGTCAGGGAATGCAAAGACCAGGTTGATCCCCTGCTCATCTTTTGCTTTTATTTCCTGAGATGTTCACCATTGGTGACTAGTGAAGCAAGCCAACACTTCCCTGAACACACACTCTGTGTAAAGTGTCTTGCCCATGATATTACATATGAAGGGAAATAACTCAGCCTCCAACCTCAGTTATGTAATAAATGAAACTTTCTTAAGTTTTCTGTAACTGAATTTCATTTCTATTTTGAACCTCCTGTTCACTAAGTTACACCCATTTAATAGCAATCAAATTGGGACTCTTTTCTTTTTCTTTAATTTTTATTGCCAGCAGTTGGAACAAAACCTGCCATTCATCTATCATTGCTGACATCTGCTGAAATATCTTCATACAGGTCTGGTCCTCAGAGTGGGGTCTATACAGGTCACCAGTCGGGCCTCTCTCATTCCTCCCTGCAAAATGTCTAAGTGTTCAAGTCTCTGACACACCCAGGCTCCCAGGACACATGCAAACTACTCCAGGAAAGGATCACTGTGTTCACGTCCAGCTCAGGTACTTGGGTTCCTTCCTTTGCTGCTGTTTAATCCCCACAAACTTATTGAGAACGCTTAATTAAATCTACTTGTGAGAAACTGAGTCACAGAGAGGTTCAGGAACTTGTTCATTGACATATTTCACAAGTGGAGGAGCACATTTTCAAAACAAAGTCCAACTAACTTTATATTTTGAGTTCCTTCTACTACTGTGTTTCCCCGCAAACAAGACCTAGCCGGACAATCAGCTCTAATCCATCTTTTGGAGCCCAAATTAATATAAGACCCGGTCTTATATTATATTGTATAAGACTGGGTCTTAAATTTTAGTAAAATAAGACAGGGTCTTATATTAATTTTTAATCCAAAAGACGCATTAGAACTGATTGTCTGGCTAGATCTTATTTTGGGGGAAACATGGTATGCTGAGCTATCTCTGAGTTAAAAGTATTGCGTATTTTTAATTGCCACACTTAAAATCTATCATCTAGTACAATTTTTAACAGTTTAACTCATAATTTTCAGTTAAGTGTCACCTTGGAAAATAAAAGACCAGAGCTTGGAAAGCAATGTTTCTCAATATATAGTCTACATCAGGATTACCTGGAGTGCTTATTAAAAATGCATCTTCTTGGGCCCAATCACAGCCCTACAGAAATCAGTATCTCTAGTAGCAGGGTTATGGCATCTGTATTATTAATAAGTTCACCTTATAATTATTACTCATGCCAAATTTTGCAAACCATTGTTTTAACATGTGTAAACAAATTTATTTTGATCTTGGAAAGGAAGGTCAGAAAGAGCTGAAATACAAGCTGCTATCATTTTTGAGTTGGTTTCTCAGGTCAGCTAACTACTGAAAACTTTGGAGATGGAGGAATGACCTTGATACTGGGTAAAAAAAGAAGAAAACGCAGAAACAAAAGATGGTTTCCTGAGACAAATTTTTTCCTCCTTCCTGATTTTGCCTGCAGGCAACCCCATGTGACCGTGTGTACTGTGGGCTGGAGAGAAAACTTATTTGGAATTTAAACCTAAAGTTACTTCTGGGTTAAGAACTATATTCCCAAATGAAATAACTCCGTTATTATTTTTAATTCCCCCTGCCTGAATCCCCGTAGGCATTAAGTTGCTTGATATAGTAGTCTAGGTGTTAGTACACTTACAGAACCAAAGCAGCTTTTCTATTTTATTCTTCACATCACAGTAAAAATGTGTTAGATGGGTTGAATGTCTGGTTTCAAAATTTCAGAAATTTGCACCTAAACTGCACCTGTGAAATATGTCCTCACACATGCAAGCAAGTCATTTTACTTGCAAATTATTGTTTTGCATATACAATTACTTTCTTGCATCTGGGTATACATTTGTGGGACAATTAAGTGTTTCTGTTAGAAAATTAGATCACTAATTTTATGTTGACTTATATAAAACTCAGAACTTAAACTTTCAGAAATTTTTTAGACAGAAATTTCAATATATGCTGCATGTGGTCTAAACAGGATTTGAGGAAGCATTCTTTTATCCAGTAATTTGTTGATTTGACAAATATTTCCTAAATGTCTACTGTGGGTCAGGCGCAACGCTAGATGCTAGTTACAATGATAAACCAACAGCACCGCGTCCAGAACATGGATATTAACATTGGTTTAGAGAGACTAGAAATTTATTAGTATATTGTTTGATAACCTCAAAATCATCATCTGTAATCATCTAAATTTCAAGTTATTTCTCAGTGTGTGCCATACCAAGTTGAAAATTGACAACAGTTATTCCAACTGGAGTGAATAATAAAATGGGGAAACTATTTCTGAATCTATTTTCCTTTCTTTTTAATTCACAAAATCACTATGTTAGTTTGTGTTTTCTGTGAGATTTTTGGACTCTACAACAGACAATATGTGGATGGTTCATAAAATCATAATTTGGTTAAAATGAAAGGTTTAAAATAGTCTTTGAATGAATATTCTTCCTATGTGTTGATATACGTGTATATGAATTTTGCAACAACTACTCTGGGGACTTTACACTTCTCTCTGAGTATAAAATTATATTACAGAGGACTTAATTTGTTAGAATACTGACTTCAAGATTAGACAGATATTATTTTGCACAACTACACATTGTTTCATAAATAAAACTGTATTGATACACATGTATATATGTGGATCTTGTTTCTAAAAAGTCTGTAGAAAAACAATGGTATGTAAAATACTTGGGGTATTTTACATGTATATAAAATGTATATACATGATGTGTATTCATCTCTTGTTATTGGTATATATTGAGTATTACAATTGTAATATTTTTTTCTTTCCTTAAAATGTGAATACATTTTTTGGCACCCTCTGTACATTTAATTTTTCTCTCAGAATATAATCATAATAATACATTTATAGACATTTTTATTTAAAGTATATTTAGTTCAGTTACCTTATTTACAAATGAGTAAACCAAGGCTAGGTGAGATTAAATAACTTTTAAAGATCACATAGAAGCTAAGGCATAATAAAGACTAAATTCTGTTTTATAGGCCTTCCTTATTTAAAAAACAAAACAAAACAAAAAAAATCTTTTGTGAAGAAATATAACAGAAACCAACTAGTATAATTTTTGTAGGCCTTATGGTGATGTTGAATGTGGACCCTCTCTAGACAAATGTAAGAAAAATATAACATTATATAAAATCAGATGAGTCAGAAAAGCAACAGAAGTCCAACCTATCTTTAATGTTCTTTCTAGTAACCATGAAGCTTGAAATCTGTCAAGGACCAATAAGAAGACGAGAGGCAGAGATGGTCAGGGAAGGAATAAGAACAACAATATCTGGGCATTTTATACATGTACACACTTTTTTGTTTTAATCAGAGTTCCAAGAGGAAACAGATGTCAAGCATAAATTAAGAAAAATACAAGAAAGTTTATTTACATGGGACCCAATTATAGAAGTGTGGGCTTGACAGAACTGCAGAATGGAGAAGTAATCCTGTGTTAGTAACCACAGAGCTAGTACCACCTCTAGACCTGAAGCGATGAGGAGAGAGAGTGGTTGCTAGAAACTAGAAGGAGATAATTTTCCAGTGAGGGCTGCCTTGAGAGGAGCAGTGACCTGCAGTGGAGGAACACAGTCAGCCTGATGTCAGGGATTCAGGGAAAAAAATACCCTGATACAGTCAGCCCTCTGTATCCATGGATTTAGCATCTATGGATTCAATCAACCATCGATCAAAAATATTTTTTTTAAAAAAGTTATGTTGTTGCATAGTTAGGCCTATGATGATTGTATCTATATTGAATATGTAGACACATTGCTCTTGTCATTATTTCCTAAACAGTATAGCATAATAATTATTTACATAGCATTTGCACTGTATTATGTATTATAAGTAATCTAGAGATGATTTAAAATATATGGGGGATGTGTGTAAGTTATATGCAAATACTACACTATTTTATATAAGGGACTTGAGTACCTATGGATTTTGGTATCCACGGGGATCCTGGAACTGATCCCCTGTGGATACTTAGGAACAAATGTATTTTTTTCTACTCACCTCTTATATACTGCTGATGTTCCCATTGCCTAATTCTAACTGTAAGCCATAGAACAAGGAAGTCTACTGTCATCCATCAATAGGGGAAGAATGTGGGTGGGAAAGTGTAGGCAGGGAGCTGAAATGCAAACAAATGATGCAAGGTATACTCTTTCAAAAAGGATTTCAGCACTCTTACAAGGATATATTGATGTCACAAGATAGCATAAGTTAAAATACAGTGAGAGAAAAATGAGAGAGAGAGAGAGAGAGAGAGAGAGAGAGAGAGAGAGAGAGAGAGAGAGAAAGAGAGAGGAAAGAAAGAAAGAAAGAAAGAAAGAAAGAAAGAAAGAAAGAAAGAAAGAAAGAAAGAAAGAAAGAAAGGAAGAAAGGAAGAAGGAAAAGGACTGATGTCATTGAAACCAAAAGACCCATTTATACAGTTGCTCAAATGAGATGGAAATTTATGTGTCTCGTATGTAACAGAGATAGATAAGTGATCCTGGGCAGGTGCAGCCAGCTCCTTGAAGGCATCCACTGGCTCAAGATTCATCCTCTCTTTTTGCATTGTTCAGTACCACTGTGTTTACAACTTAGTCTGTAGGAAGATCAAACTAGAGTGTGGAGAGTAAGTAGTTTCCTCTTAAGGAGTGACTAAGACATTACATACATCACTTTTTGCACTGAATGCATACCTTCTAAAATTTCCCAGATTCTCTCTGTGTTGAACCCCTCTGTGTCCCTTAGTTGTTTCCTTTGCTTGGCCACAGGTGGAATGACTGAACTTAGGTCAGGTGGTTGGGCACCTAGGGTTGATTAGTCTTGCCCTGGGTAAGCTGGGTCCTCCACTTGGCCCATCTGGAGAAGTTCTATGCACTGAACAGATGCAACTTTCAAGTGACTATATGTTGTTGAAACATCATTTTACATTTTGAATACTTACCTTCCCTTTAACCTCACCATTGATCCCCTGAATTTACAACTTCCTCCCAAATCATCCTTACTTTTATCTCTGATTCATGCTTTATATTCTAGGGAACCTAGGATAAGACATAGCTATTCACATCTAGCTGATTAACCCTGTTCCATGAGGAAACTTGAGATAAAGAGGAATTTCTTTAAAAGAAAAGAGGGAAACATGGATTTTGGGGAAGAGTGGGAAGTTTTTGACAAAGGGGAACACAATAAAGTCAGGAATGATACCAAGAAATAAACTAAAACAAAATAAAATGCATAACATAATCCTTTATATAAAATAGAAATAAAAATGGGTTTTAACTTTTGTAGAAGCCAACATGAAAAAAAGAAAACACTGTTCATTCCTGTGTCCATACACTCTCCGGTGTAGAGGAGAGAGGAAAAACCTTGAATTCTTAGGAAAATTACAAATTTTTAATATGAAGATCAATAGATTTTTTTCCATCCTGAGACCTATATCAGTTACCAAAACTGTCAGAAGTAACAAAACATCCGAGTAATAGTGACTTCATAATAAAGATATTTTATGATCCCACTTAATACGAAGTTTGGAGGTAAGCACCCTACATTGTCTTTGGTGGCCTTTCATTAATGACCTGAGCTCTTTCAATTCTTTGTTCTCCCATCCTCAATATGTTGTCTTTGATCCTTTATCTTATATTGGTGGCAAGATGTCTGCCAGTGTTCCAAGAATCAAAGGTAGGAAGTGGGGAAAGAAGTGTAGGGTAAGGATGAATTTTCCTCTCATCTCCTGTTTTTTATTGGAATAAGGAGGTTCTACTCTGGAATTTATCCTCAAACTTTTGGTTATGTCACATGAGGCAGAACTGGACCATCATGGCCAGTGGGGCCTGCAAGAGAGGCTGGGGAACGCAAGCTTTTTGGAACCTGGGAACCTGGCACAGAGAAAGGCAAATAGAGAGGCACCTAGCAGTGTTTTCATAGGTTCTCACAAAGAAAACTATTGTGACATAATAAATAATATACTAGGTAACAGGTTACAATAGATATGTGACATATTCCCTATGGCTATAACTTAAGTGCTCTCCATATAATCTGACAGCTTTATACCAACATGATACAATGGAAATATTCCTGATGGGAGGGGATCGATAGAGAACAAATGGGTGTAGCTTAACTATATAGGAAACTGATCTGATTTGCATATTTTAGAATATGGAACATAGTGTTTGGACTGAGTGTTCTGAAAATCTGTCCCTAATTTTTGTTTCTCTTAACCAGGTATTCAAAGCTAATGTATATATCACTGAGCCCCTGATTATGCTCCGTCGTGAATGCCTGAGTATGGCCAGTTGTATATAAACCCAACTCTAAGTTAGGAGTAAGGTTTCCTGTCTTTGGGGGGAAACTAAGAAACCTAATGTGAATATATGCATGCTATCTCTGCTTGGATGTAATCTTGCTACAGGGCCAGGATTCAGCTCTCATTGTGCTCTGTGCCTGCACAAATGGGTAATAAAAGCCCTTATGATGTACTCCATACTGTTCTTGCAGGAATAATTATACCTGAAGTATTTTAGGGCAGGTGAAAGCACATGCTTGCCTAGACAAAAGTGAAATATCCATAAAAGTCTCGTAAAATTCTAAGCTTTCAGTAGAGCTATTTCCTGGTGTAGCCTCTAAGTTAAACTATTAGTGAATATGCACCAAAATAACTAAATGAGGTAATTTATTGTATGGGGTTATTATTTATACACCAATTAAAAGTAATAGAATGGCTTCCCAAAATAACTAGTTTTAGTATAATTTCTCTGTGCTTTTTTTGGGCAATCATTAGCAAGTAGGATTGGTGATTCAGACCATTACTAGAATGAAATAATAATACTATACTGTCTTTATACAACAGATAAAAGGGGACTTAATCTTTGCCTTTTCTTCTTAAAAGTAAAATGAACTAATATTTATCGACTACCTATCTTTAAAATGTTAAGCGGCATAGAAAAGTTAAGTGATTTGTCCAAGTCATACAATTGTAAGTGCTGCATCTAGGATAACAGAGAGGCCTGAATCTAGTGAATCCAAAGTGTACTAGGATCATTAGAAAACAAAAAAGAGAAATATCCAGAATTTCAGCTTGTCATGAACCCATGATCTCTGAGTTCAAGGTCATACAGTGGGGAAGTACAACGTGTCTACCTTTTTCTCAAGAGGTGTCTCTTTCTTGAGACAAAGCCTAGCAATGTTATGGGGTGAAGCCTTCACATTTTTTTTCACCTTCCAGCTCCATGTCCTCCATGGTAAATGAAAATCCCACTCATTCCAGCATTTGGTTACTGGTATTGTTATTTTTCACCTTCTTCTTTGTTTACATATGTATTCCAATGATAAGCTACATACATAAGACTACATACAATTTTAAATTAGAAGTCTTGTATGGATTTTTGAAGTGTACTTACTTTTAATTATTTACTTTTCCTTGCATTCTTAAACTCTTAATTCTATTTTCTCAGGCTATAACTCTAGTTTTATAACTCAGATAGCACAAATACAGCACACACACACACACACACACACACACACACACACCATGTATACCACACCATCACACACATTCACACACCTCTGCTTCCTTTTCGTATCTAGCAGCAGTCACATGAGCAGGAACCAGGGGCACACAAAATGGCATGATGTACTACTGGAGGTGTGTCTCCTGAGGTCAAATACATGTGTAGTCATAGTAGCAATGCTGATGGAGACCTAGAGTTTTTCAAGTCCTCCATCAATTCAGAGTATCAGACACAGACTAAGTTCAATAGTCACTCTGTTGGCCACACCATGAGGCATGCAGTCCAAGGCACAGTGTCTTCTGTGGTTAGAACTGCCTGGTCTTGGGCATCATTTGCACCACAGCGTCTTAGAGGTCACTAGGTATCTAACCTAGACCATCCAAATAAAGACTCTAATCTGTCTCTATCCATATAAGATTTGTTTTTGTTCTAAGTGGATGATAAGCATTAACAAACACAATCAGAACTATATTGTGCAGGCACATCCTGAACTTAGGCTGACAAGAGTTGAAGAAGAATAGAACCCCAGGATAGAATGAATTGGAAAGTATTCCAGTTAAAAAGGCACAATATCTCAGATTTAAAATAGAAGAAAAAAAAATATAAATGATGGAATAGAACATAGGTAATTTGAAGGCCTGGGAACAAGATCAAGATCTCTTTATTCCCTCAATTAGTACTTTCTACAGTTATTTCAAGTTTTTCTGTCCTATGTAATTATCTCATATATCTGAAGTTAAGCTGTCTTTTTTTCCTTATCTTGAAAGCTTTACGTTTATATCCCCGGATTTACTGAATGAGTTTTCACTTTGTTGATGAAAGCTGTACATCCAATAATCTAGTAGAGAGTAGTGAGAGTCTTGAAGCAAAATTACAATAGGATAATTATATCTATCTAATTTAGAATTCCACATGATGCTTTGTATATGGTGAAAGTGATTTGGAAAACTGTTACTGAAAAACAACAATTTTTCCCAATAAGTTTCCGTCTAAAATTATTTTACTTGAATTTTCATGGCATGTGTGTTGAGAGAATACTAAAAGAGTACAAATTCAGTGCAAAAGTACTGCAAACATTTATAAACATACTAAATATATTGTCCAAATATATATATTTTTGGTCTCCTGACAAAGATATCAAAAAAATATATCTTTTATATATCTTTAAAATATACCTTTCTTTTAGAGAGACACACATTTATAACCATAATGCCAGATACATGTTCTCTAAACTCTAGCATAAAGTGGTAAGTATAAACACAAAGATGAAATAGAATTTAATTCTGCCTAACAGACAGGGTTAATAAAGTGCTGTGTAGAGGAGGTTATATTTGAACCGGACCTTTAATGATGGTCAGAATTGGGACTTCTCTCTAATGATGGTAAACTAGATAATTTGAACTAATCTTTATCTTAAGAACAACTTGAAAAGCTGCTCAAAAATATTTTCTAAAATCCTTCAATAATTTGAAGTGTTGAAAAAAAGCAAAACAACTATGAAACCTTATGAAGTAGGATCCAGGGAAAGATAAAGGCCCAGATAAGTAGCCATGGCACTTTGGTTTACTTTCCCCTTGAAGTAGTTGTCAATTCCAGAAGGTCTGACTGAGAGGATAAGGGATTGAGTATCACTTTTGACAATCCTCAGGCTCTTGACCTGGGGACCAAGAGGCAAAAAACCTCCCTATTTTAGGGTAAGAACCTCAATAGGCTGTCCCCTGTAAGTAAAAGTGACATAGTGTGCTGCTTCTGAACTTTATAAAGATGATCTCAGAGTGTTAATCCCCATTAGTACTTGGCAGATGCAAAGAGAAATCCTCTCTTGAGAAAGATAACATCATTCCAGTTCTCAAACAATTTCTATACACAATTTGTAAATAAAATATTCAGTACAAAATAAAAATGATTAGGCATTTAAGTAGACAAAAAAAAACAGCATGAACAAAACCCATAATATGAAACAAATCAAAGAAATAGCTTAGAGAGTTATTAGACACAGACTTTAAAATAACAATGCTTGCTTGCTAAGTTAAAGAAGATAGAGATTCAAAAATTTAGTAGAGAATCAAATGGAAATGCTTGACTAGAAAAATTTAATAACCAAAATTAGGAACTCAATGGCTAGATTTAATAGCAAATTAGACATCGCTGAACAGAAGAAGAATTAGTAATCTGAAAGATAGGTCAGAAGAAAATATCTAGGCTGAAGCAATGAGATCACAAGGACAGAAAACACAAAGTATAAGGTGATATTGAAGGAAGGTATGACATACATTATTTAGAGTCCAAGAAAAAGAGACAGAAAGAGAATGAATCAGGTACTTTTTGTTACTGAAGATATAATGGGTAAAAGTTTTCCAAAACTAATGACAGATATCAAAGCATAAATTCAAGAAACCATATAAACCTGAGGTGGGGGAAATATCATATAATAAAAATGCTGAAAATCAAAGATGAAGAAAAAAATTTTGAAAGCAACCAGAGAAAAGAGAAAGTGTCTTCAGGCAAACAATTCTTATACGGCAGCTGACCTCTCCATAGAAACAATGGAAACCAAACAAAATTGAATGATGCCTTTGTAACATTAAAAGAAACTAATTTCAATACAGAGTTGTATATTCAGTAAAAATATTCTTCAGCAATGAAGTTGAAATAGAGACATTTCAAACATTTTATTTGTTGTAGTAGACTGAAGTAGATTTCTCACCTGTAGCCTTACAGTGAAGGAAATACTAAAGAGTGTCTTTTAGTCAGAAGGAAAACTATCCTACAAGGAAGTGAAAAGATGTAGGTAGAAATGAAGAGCAAAGAAAATTATACATTCACGGACTAATCTAAATGAATATTGTCTACATAAATAATATTATTACTATTATATTTATTATATCTTATATAATATATTACATAATTAATATATTGTTATATATTATATAATTAATACCTACTTAATATTGTATATAATTAACATATAATTGATATTATATATTATGCAATGAAAGTACACAAAAATGATAGCATTTCATTCTGTAAAAGGATTAATGGAGTCAAAAGTGTTTGCATTGCCTAGGCAGATAGTTAAATAATTACCTATCAGATTTGTGTAAGTCAAGAATACAAAAAAATATAATTTGGATGAAATGCTCCACTTAAAGAATCAATGAGATCATACCAGATTTTTTAAAAAGGTTAAACCCTATGCTCCTTAAAAGAGACATATCTAATACCTAAGGCTTAGACAATTTGCAAGGACAAGAGTGTAAAAAGGATGCCTAAGAATTCATCAGCTTATCGAGGAGGACAGGAATCTTTTCAGCATAATTCAAAGAGTACAAGTCACATAGGGGTAAGAGAAGAACCCTTTGTTGGTGACCCATTGTCTTTAGTGTACGTGGGTTACAGAATGGAAGGGGGCTAAGAACAGTAATATATTAAGTAATTTTGTCTTTGATATATTTATGGTTGAGACCAAGAAGGGGAAAGGCTTCCTATAATGAAATCTGAATTTCAAGTGTCTTAATCGATAGTAGTGTAACCAACTCCACAGAGCAAGTCCAGAGCTGAGGTCTGGAGATCCTGTTGTCTCTCACAGTTTCTGTATTAGCAAAAACACACATACTTAGCCACACAGACCAATTGCTACGTTCTCCCAAACATAAGCAAAAAGAAATATTTACTATTGTAGTGAGTGTGACTTGTTGTAATTATAACTCATTTGATCAAAATACATTTTAATTGAGTGCAAATGATATCTTAAATAGTAACTTAACAGGGTGAGTAATTTATATTCAATTAGATACACTAAAGTTGTCATGAACAACGATTAATGGGCTTCACCCTTTGTTTAGGAAAAGAATAATCTTTAAAAAATATTTAGTATCCATCTACTTCTTTGTCCACGAGTTTGAGCTCTTTTACTAACAAATATAAATCTTTTGTTTGTAACAATTTTATGAATTGTTTATAAACCACAAAGGCTATAATAACATATTCTAGTCCTTCACTTTTTACACATTTCTTTTTAAAATTTTTCTCTCCTTGGTCAAAATTTTAATTTAATCAGTATTGTATGCTCTTCTTATATGGTTAAGTTCATATCCATGAAGCATTTTAACTCCCAGAGTGAATTGTATTAGTTAATGCAATGCATTTACTTAATGAAACAATGATGCAATTAATTATCTGTAAGAAATTCAGAACCAATATAGCAAGATCCTCCATTTATAAGGAATGTCACTACATGTATATTTATATTAGTCTCTGCAGTGTGACTAAGATTGGAAATTCATTGTACTAGTGAAAAAAAAAACAATTTAGAGGCTTCTTTCAAGTAGAATTTACTTTAGTGATCAATTGTGGATGAGTGTTTAATCCAGAAATATTTGGAAGTAGGAAATAGAAAGTACAGAAGGTAAGCAGGGGAGATGACAGTAATTTTCCCCTAGAGAAGCTGGCAACTCTGGGCAAGGGATGGAGAAACAATCCAAAAAAAGAGAAACATTCAATATAGAACCTAAGAGCAATAAACGAAAGTGAGGAACTCATTTTAAATAGAAGAAAATTTGCTTTGGTACTTAGAAGGTTAGTATAAATTTAAGCCATGCTGAGTGTATTCTGGAGAAAATATATGATATTTTGTCAATGTGTAGGAGAAAAGTAACAAACAGAAACTTGTCTTGCTTCCAACGCATTAACTATAAGCTATATGGGTGAATTATTGTGACAGCAATTGCAAATTACTCAGGGGCCTAAAGATCTTAGACATTTTTAGAAATTACCTGGAGTGGCAAGGAGGGCTCAAGGGAGAGCTGCTAAGCTTCCTTCAGTGTGTCAATCCAAAAACTATAAAAATATGGCCTCTCAGTTTCAAAGCCCTGAGTAGTGGGCTAGAAGTCTTAGAAAAACACTCTTACCTTCCACAGCTATGGATATTTATAGGGCAAAGTGGAAATGAAAGCAAGTTGTAGATACACTGATTTTGGTAACTGTGCTGACGGTATTCCCAGTTCCCTCTCTGCTGACACTCTTCATCTGGGCTTCTTGGAGAAAAGACCACTTCCTCAAAACACTTTTGACCTTTGAGGTGGACAATTTACTGCGAAAGGAAAAGAGTTTCATTATTTAGCCAAATTTAGCCATGAACTCATCAGAGATTTGACGGAAAAAGCTGGTAGTTTTGTTTTAACATCATTTGACCAAGTCTTTGTTTTTATACTTAATGATGATAGTAAGGATTTGAATGAATGGATATTACCACATTATATGGGTATAAAATTAAGGGTGAAGGAAATTTATCTTTTCAGGGTCAAGACTTAATGAATTTTTTCTTTGCCCTTAATCTGGGGACATTCATGACCAAGAATTATCTTTGCTCATCAGGTGTTTCACATTACTGATAAGCTCTGCCTGCGGGAGCTTTTATTCCTGCAAATATTACTAATTTGTAAGAAGCTGATACTTTTATTTGTAATTTTAGTCATTTTAGCAAATATCAATAGGTGACTCAGCCTCTTAACAAAACATATTTGAGAGTCCTGTGGAAGAAAATCCCGTCTTTAAGTCCTCTCTTACCTCAGCACCTTTTGTGAAAGAGGTCAAGAAGAGAAAGAGGTTAACACACATCTCAGTCAATCCCATGTGATTGTTTACCTAACAAAGAAATCTAAATGGATTAGTATAACATGTTTGACTGCATTCATGGAAGTCTTCCAGACTTTTATTCCTAGTTTTTGCTTAGGCTACAGCAGGTGACAGGCGTTCATGTGGGGTTTTTTGGTTTGTTTTGTTTTGTTTTTGGTGGGGGCGGTATTGGGTTGGGGTTAGGAACTATAACCCAGTGTCAGTCATAACAGAAATCTAATAGTTAAGAAAGATTCTACTCCTTAACAACCAGGAAGCAACACATAAATCCTAGCTGAGAGTCAAATGTGACTCAAGTCATAAAAAGGGCAGGTTATCCTGTTGCCTCTAGAGAAATGGTATTACTCAGAGACCTGATAGCTCTTGCTGAGTATCTGATCACAGAGCCCGCATACTCATGCTACACTAATCATCATCATCATCACCACCGCCATTTTACAATCAAAAAATGCTATTAATTCTGCGAAGCAGTTTCACGTTGATGATGACTTTGATTCTCACGGATAAGCAGTTGGGTATTACTATGATTCATTTTATAGATGAGGAAATCAAGGCACAGAGCCATTAAATAATTTGTATAAAGTCACATACCCAATTAGTATCAGATTGGAGCCTCTTCACCATCAGATTTGGGCTCTTAATAGCAAAAAAAATTTAAATAAGAAATCAACATCCTAATTTGTATCCTATGCAAAGATAGTGAAAAATATTAATGACTTCAGAGAGTGTGTTAGGAGTTGGATAATATAAATGCTTAAGAGTGAGTTTATCCTACCTGATTAAGATTTTTTGTAAGGACATTTTTGAACAATATATTCATTTGCCCCCAAAACATATGACGGAAGGCATCAGTGTAGTAGCATAAGTTTTTAGAACTGCAAAAAATGTAGTGAATTCAGGTTAAAAAGATAATACCCACCAAATTTAAATGATAGTTACTTTATTGTTTCAGTTTTACATTTGAAAAATCAGCTTTGAATGGGTAACCTAAGTCTTTATCCAAAAGAGTATTTTCTATTCTAGATGAGAAACTTGGTGGGGGAGATGAGGTTCAGTTTAAATTGTGTGGGTCAGTGCCATGCTTAAGTAATTGCCAACCAACGTGTTTTGATCATTAAGGGCATGCCTGCTTGCTAAATAATCCAAATTTAATATAATTTAAAATATTTCCTTTGGAGAATTGATTCTATCAATTGTGTGATCAAGAAAATGACTTCATTTCAGTAGGCCTCAGTTTCCTCACATAAATCAAGTGCTAGCTCAGATGATTTCTAAATTTGAATTTTGCACTAAGTTTGACAAAGAATCCTCTAGTCTTTCTGTAAAACATAATTTTATTTTCCTATCTCTTTCAATAAAGGAGAGATGGGAGTGTGGTAAAACTGTCACAAAAGCACTTATTGAATAATCTGTCCTTCTCTACTGTCATATTTTCAAATAACAATTTTAAGAATATTTTTCTCATTCCATCCGACCCAAGGCTAGTTTGCTGTTGTCAGTTGTTTCCCAAATACAAAATTGCAATCATTTTGCTTCTGTCTATTGGTACTAGACAAGGTAAAAGTAAACATTGCCAAAACAAACAAACAAACAAACAAACAAAAACAACTTTACAGATAGACTGTAAACTTCTAGCTCTAACAATTTTTTTTTTTTTATCTTTAGGAAACAGAGAGGGGGAGAGATGAAGAGAGAGAGAGAGAGAGAGAGAGAGAGAGAGAGAGAGAGAGAGAGAAAGAGAAAGAGTTTTTCCAAACATGTGATGCTTAATGAGACTTTTCTATTTTCCCTCACATCACATTAATTGTTTTTAATTTTTCGAGCTGTCTTGGCATTCATGTTGTATGGAAAACTGAAGGAGCAGGGAGAGGCATTTATTTTCAGAAGAGGTCAGAGAGCATAATCAGGGGACAGAACTAGTAAGTAATCAAGCATGCGGTACACACTTTCATTAAGGCCCATGTGTTACAAAACCACAATATTTTAATTTTCTGGTTCCTGCTGTTTATGCTGAAGAGGTTCTGTTAAGGTTTATTTCAGTTACATTTTGCAAAGGATAAAAGTGTGACATTTTCAGTCTTATTAGAGCTGCACTGTTATATTCTAAGGTTCATCTTCACTTACACGAAAGGAAAAAGCTCCTCGTGATGGTTAAATAATAAAGAAGGCTGATTGCTTACAGAGTCAAATAACAAGACTCAATTGTGTGCCATGATCCAATCTCTCCTTAAATCTTGAAATTCTTATCCAACTTAATGATGGGCATCTGCTAGGAGGAGAAAATTTCCATGGCACATCTTTGTAACAACCCTGAATCTATGGAAAGAAGCCAGGGGAAAAATTTAAGTGAGTGTAATCCTCTAGGAAAGATACACTCAGAATTTTTCTCTAAATGAGAACTTTGTTTGCTGACAGCAAACAGTCTACCCACATAACACCAACAGCATCTGCTGCTGTTTGTAAGAACTGACCTCTTCATCAGGAGCTGCTCGTATCAGGACTGCAGGCCATTGGAACAACATTGGTTTTCTTCGAGAAGCCCGTTTCAACAATATCATCCAGACTGGATGTCAAAATAATATTTTACCTTTCGGTTTTAAATGCAATTTGCTAAGACAAGGTAAAGGAAACACACAGAACAGGGAAGAACAAAAGAGCAGTCAAGTGAGGTGAAGGCGTTCTGATTTGTTTGGCATCTGCTCTGGAAGAGCAATGATCTGGCATGTCTGTATTTCAGCTTCGATTTGTCCACGTGAGGGACTCACCTCTGTGTTCTCTTCAGTTAAGTTCATCTTTATGGTGACTGTACCAGATGTGTGTTTTGATTATAGGACAGTAGATACTCGCTTCCTGACCAAAATGTCCGTGGGGAAAGG
This sequence comes from Rhinolophus hipposideros, assembly GCF_964194185.1. Classification (NCBI taxonomy): domain Eukaryota; kingdom Metazoa; phylum Chordata; class Mammalia; order Chiroptera; family Rhinolophidae; genus Rhinolophus; species Rhinolophus hipposideros. The sequence goes on along the minus strand of NC_138057.1, from coordinate 39,865,090 downwards.
AAGTGTACCAGGGCAGGGAGCCACCCTCTTTACAGGTTAAAGGTCCTTCTTTATTTTTAAATCTCTATCTTGTGCCACTGATGCGACAGTGTATGACTTACATGTCATGCACCTGGGGATTTTATGGCTGTTTTATTTGCTGTGATCCATGGTAGTTCACTTTGTTTTCAGTCTTTTGTCACTTAAGGCAAAGCAGCAGCGTAAAAATATTTTTCTGTTGATAATCATGGCTTACTTGAGAACTGTATCTCCTGGCCAAGTATTTTACGTTATTTTATGTAATCGAATTCTAGAAAACAACAGAAGAATCTGAAGGGATCTTAGAGGTCACCTAGTCCAATTCCATCTCAGAATTCTTTTATAATATTCCTGGCAGAAAATCTTCATTCTTGCTTGTATATTTCTAGTTATTGTGTATAAGCTTTTCAACAGGAACATCAGGGAAAAGCCAAAACTGTCTCTAAGTAGTTTCTACAGTAAAAGAAACAAATTGAATCTCTGTGCTACAGAACATCCCTTCACATAAATTGAGTAAAAACAAAAACAAGAGAAAACTACTGCCTTCTTCCCATACCTGAGTCATCTTTTCAGGACTATCCAGAGGCAATTCCTAGGAGATGAGGTTTGTACATCCCTCTCTCTCCTGGCTTTCTTCTTATGGACACAACTTAGGGTATCTAGGTTTACTTTAAAGTGTATTATGTAGAGAACAGAACAGAACAGAGCTGATAGAACGAAATGGTTTCAGAACTGAAAGGTCTTACATATCTTCCATGTTTAAGAATTTTTAATATTAAATACTGAGTAAAGTAAAAAGAATATTTAAAATCGTGTCATTTATGCAAACATCATATAAAGCTATCCATGTACCTACACACAGATTACTAATTAGTACATGTCTATTAATTGTGAAGTCCTTGGGGTGCTCTTTCCCAATTCCATCTCTTTCCCTCCTCCATCAGAAAACAAAAAACAAAAACAAACTGCTATGCTAACTCTCCCTTGCTTCTCTTTTGGAAGTGTGATTATGTTTTCAGCCAGGCTCTCACTCGTGTTGTTTTCTCCTTTATTTAGAGACAAGACAGGAAATTCTCCTTGAAGTTGTCCATTGGGTGGAGAGCCAGTGGTCATCTTGTTTGTTTACAGTTTTGCTGAGGGCTTGGTACTTTAGGGAATTCAAATTTACGTGTGCGTGTATGTCTCCTATTTGACTTCCTACCTTAGTGCTCTGCCTTTATTTACTTTATCCCCATGCCTTGACGATTGGGAAAAAGTTCACTGGAGACCAGCAAATGCCCTCATTTCAGCCAGCAAGTTGGCTTCTCGGGATTTATTCGTCTCTCTTGGTTTCTGTTTGCTCTTAGTTTTTGACCTCTGGGTAGATCTTTTTTTTTTCCCAGATCAGTGATACATTTATAAAAATAAGTTTTCTATGTCTTATCCAACGTAAGTCATTTTTAGCATATGCATTGATTAGAAAATGAAATTGTTCTATACTTTTCAGTTTGAAAGTATTTCTTCTTGATGGAGAAGGCAGAATCAAACCAGGAATTGAATAATTAATTCTATTCTTCACTAATTTCACATTGTTGTAGCCCTATCTTCTGCTTTCAACATAGCTGTTATTTTAGGATTTTTTCCCCTAGGTCTTTGTTTATCTGCTCCTTTTACCCTTGACTTATCCTTAGTTCTGATTTTCTATATTTGCATGTGATGTTTTTAATCTGATCATATAATTCCTCTCATTTTTTGGAAACTTTCCCCCCTTAAACTCTTTAGAAATGGGATTGTAACTATCTTTACAAAGATACAACAGAATCTCAGAATCAGAGACTTGGAAACTTTCTAAGAAGTTGCATAAAATTAGTTTCTTCTGTTTTATGGACCCTCCTTACTTCACGACTCTCCTCCTTTATGAGGATATCTTGGTTCCATATATTGTGGGACTAGTAAAGCTATACAAGCTTCTCTGGCACATTATATAGCTATATACAACATAAGCTCTACAAAATAACAGAAATACAAAATACAAAAATACAAAATACAAATACAAATACAAATACAAAATACAAATACAAAATACAAATACAAAATACAAATACAAAATACAAATACAAAAATACAAATACAAAATACAAAATACAAAATACAAAATACAGAAATACAAAATACAAAATACAAAATAACAGAAGCCAGTTATTTTTCATTGTCTGGGGGAGTACGTCTTAATTGCAATGGGATATCAACAAGTTTAATAGGTTACTAAGCCAATACAGGTAACCAAATTCATTTATCTTATTAATGTACAGTCTGATTTGACTTGAAATATTTAGAAAAGAACTGGGGTTGATCTATTCAAGGCTCTTCCCCATAAAAACAAAGGCTGTTGGTGATTCCTAGTTCTTAGTATCCTACAAGGACAAGATAGGATCAGTGGGCATAGTAAGTGGCTGAATACTACTTTGGTATGATGGAAATGATTTTTGGTATATTTCACTTAATTCAGATTCTGAATACCTTTGGAACTGCTATGAGGAATGGGAGAAGTTAAAGAAATAGCAACAACCTAGTAGTTATCATACAGTGATCTTTTATAATCACCTTAAATCTGTAGAGTTTTAGTTCTGAACAAAAATTCACACTTTGACTGTAATTTACCTGGAACTTGGAATATGGTATTTAGACTGATCCATCATTTTTGTAAGTATTCCTGGTCCAAAACATTGACTATCCATTATCCAATCAAGTGACACTATAAGACACAAAGAGCTGATCTACAGTTTCAGGGCAATCTCTATGAAAACAAAATGACATTTTTTTTTTGCAGAAATAGAAAAAAAATCTAAAATTTAAATGTAATCTCGAAGGAGTCCAAATAGTCAAATAAAAACAAAGCTGGAGTCTTCACACTTTTTGATTTCAAAACATATTACACAGCTACATTAAACAGTATGGTGCTGACATAAAGACAGGCATATAGACCAATAGAAGAGAATAAAGTGTCCAGAAGTAATCCTCATATATGTTAAATGACCTTTGACAAGGGTGCAAGAGTATACAATGGGGAATAGAGAATAGTCTCTTTAACATACTTGTAGGGTTTTAGGAAAACGGGATATCCACATGCAAAAGAATGAAGTTGGACTCTTACCTTACACTATATACAAAAATTAACTCGAAATAAATTAAAAACATAAAGATCTGAAATTATAAAACTCCTAGAGGTAAAACTTCATGACATTGAATTTGTTAATAATTTCTTAGGTATAGCACCATAAGCACATATAACAAAAATAAATACATCAGTACACTCTTATTTATGAGGGATATGTTCCAAGACCCCTAGTGGATGCCTGAAACCACAGATAGTACTGAGCCCTATTTACACTATGTTTTCTCCTATAGCCATATAGGAGAAAACTTCACTTAAAAGAAAACGGCTTCTCTTTGGCATATCCAAATTGCCAGCATCACTACTCTTGTACTTTGAAGCCATTATTAAGTAAAATAAGGGTGACTTGAACACAAGCACTGTGATACCATGACAGTCAATATGATACCCAAGACGGTTACTAAGTTACTAATGGATGGGTACCATACACAACATGCATACGCTGAACAAAGGGATGATTCACATCCCTGCTGGGAAGGAGCTGAATGGCAAGAGATTTCATCACACTACTCAGAATGGTGTGCAATTTAAGACTCATAAATTGTTTATTTCTGGAATTTTCCATGTAATATTTTGGACCATGGTCGACCACAGGTAACTGAAACTGCAGAAAGTGAAACTACAGATAAGGAGAGACTCCTGTAGACAAATTAGAAATGGTAGATACATCAAACTTATATCCTTCTGTGTAGCAAAAGAAATAATCAACAGAGTGAAAATGCAACCTATGGAATGAAAGAAAAATATTTGGAAAACATATATCTTATAAGGGGTTAAAATGCAGAATATACGTATAAAGAACTCTTATGACTCAACAACAACCACAAATAACCTGATTAAAAAATGGACAAGGGGCTTGAATAGACATTGCTCTAAAGAACTTATACAATGGCAAATAAGCCCATGAAAAGATGCTCAATATTGCTAAACATCAGGTAAATGTAAGTTAAAATCACAATGAGATATCACCGCAAACCCATTAGAATATCTCCTATAAGAAGAATAAAAGAAAGTGGTTGCCACAATGTGGAGAAATTAGAACCTTTGAGCACTGTCAGTAAGAATGTAAAATGGTGGTGGCTGGTTAGCTCAGTTGGTTAGATCATGGTGCTGATAACACCAAGGTTGCTGGTTTGATCCCCACATGGGCCAGTGAGCTGTGCCCTCTTTAAAAAAAAAAGTAATAATAATAAAGAGTGTAAAATGGTACAGAAAACCAGTGTGGAAATTCCTCAAAAAAATTAAAAATAGAAATATCATATGATCTAGCAATCTCACTTCTGGGTATATATCAAAAGAACTGAAAACACCTCAATTTGTTGCAGCATTATTCACATTAGCCAAGAGGTACAAGCAACCTGTATGTCCACAGATAGATGAATGGATGAAGAAAATATAGTATATACACATAATAGAATATTATTCATTCTTAAAAGAAGAAGGTAATCCTGTTATAAACTACAACATGGATAAACTTTGAGGACATCATGCCAAGTGAAATAAGCTAGTCACTATAAGACAAATACTGCAGGATTCCACTTATAAGAGGTATCTAATTAATCCAGCTCTTAGAAATAAAAAGTAGAATGGTTGTTGTCAGTCAGTCTTGTGGGAGGGGGAAAAGGGAGTTGTATACAATGGGTATAGTTTCAGTTTTTCAAGGTAAAGAAATTCTAGAGAATTGTTGCACAATAATGTACATATAGTTAACACTACTGTATTGTACAGTTAAAAATGGGTAAGATGGTAAATTTTATATTTTTTTTACCACAATAAAAAATTATGACAATAAAATTATTATTTTTAGAAAAAAAGAGCTGAGCAAATTTATTGCTAGTAACTAATAGTTAAATCTAACTATCTAAGTGTTAAATCATACTAGGTTGAAATTTCAATCTATATAAAGGAATGAAAACACTGTACATAGAAATAAATGGGCAAATATAAAAATATATAAAAATTATTTTTTTGTTATTTTAAAATATTTTTAAGATCATTGACTGCTTAATATATTGAGTAGATTGAGTTAATCATAGGAATGTAAGATTGTTTTAACATTCATAAAATAATACAATGTAACTCACTATATTAACAGAAAAAATGATAAAAAGCATATACTTATTCCAATAGATGAAGGAAAAGTACTTGACAAAACTTAACATCTATTAATGATTAAAAACTCTCCACCAACAAGAATTAGAGAACTTCTTCACTTTTATTAGGGGAATCTATAAAAATTTACAGCTAACATCACACTTAAAGGTGAGATATCGAACACTTTCTCCCTGTGATTGGGAACAAGGCAAGGATGTTCACTTTTCTCTATAATCTTGTATACTGAATATCATCTTAAGAAATCTACAAGAACCTACTGAAACTAGTAAATAAATTGTGCAAACTTGTAGACACGGTCAATCCATAAACATTAATTGCATACTAGCAACAGTTGGAAATTGAAATTTTTTAAGTATCATGCACATTGTAAAAAATTAAATCCTAGGAGTAAATTTAACAAAGAATCAGCCACACCTTTACACTGAAAAGTATAAACCATTGCTGAAAGAAAATAAAGGAGGTCTCAACAAATAGTGACACATGTTATTAATGGATAAGAAAACTCAATATTGCTAAAATGCCAATCTGTCCAATTGACCTATAGGTTCAATGTAATCTCAATCAAAATCTCAGTTGTCTTTTAAAAATATATATAAAATGAAAACCTGGTTCTAAAATTTACATTAAAAAGTCAAACGGTCTAGAAGAGCCCAGCCAATTTTGGAAAGAACATATTTAAATTTCAAGACTTACTATAAACTATAGTATCAAGGTGGTGGGGTATTGGCACAATAAAGAAAATGAAAAGGCAATTCCAACACCGGGAGCAAATATTCACTATGTATATACTGATGAAGGAGTTCTATCCAGAAGATATAAAGAATACTTGCAACTCAATTACAAAAATAAAATCACCCAATTAACAAAATGGGAAAAACTTTCAACACGCAGTTCACAAAAAAGTTGTTTAAATGGTCAATAAACACATGAAAAAATGCTCAACTCTTTAATTATCAGGAAAATGCAAAATAAAACCACAATGAGATATTACTATATACCCATCAAAATGACAAAAATTAGAAATGCAATACCAAGAGCTGGTAATTATGTGTAATGACTGGAACTCTGAGACATTGCTGGTGAAAATGTCCAGCAGGCAGTGCAATAACTTTGTTAAACAATTTGGATATTTTTTTATAAAGCTGAACGTACCACTAACATAACACTCAGCCATTCCATTTCCCAGATATTTATCTAAAATAAATGAAAATATATATTCACACTAAGATTTGTACAGGAATCTTTCTAATAGATTTTTTTATAATGGCTGAAAACTTCAAACAACCCAATTGTTCATCATCAAGTGAACAGATAAATAAATCATGATATAATAGTGAAATATTATCTACAATAAAAAGAAATGAACTACTGATATACACAACATCTCAAAAACATTAAGTTAAAAAGCCAGACACAAAAGAATATATACTATATGTTTCCATTTACATGTACATCTAGAAAAGAACAATCTGATTTATAGTAACAGAAAACAAATTGGTAATTGCTGAGGATGGGGGATTGATGGCAGGATGGGGGAATGATGAACTGAGAGTGCGCATAGGGAAACTTGCTGGAGTAATGGAAATAGATCTTGAATGTGATGTAGTTGTAAAGTTTACAGCTGACACAACCTATCAGATTATACACTTAAAATCGGAGCATTTTATAGCATGTAGTGTATTACCTCAACAAAGCTGACTTAAAAAAAGGATAATAATTTTTCTTTAGTTATTTGATTAAGGTAATTTGGCATTCAGAAATTTAAATTTTTACAAAGTCAAAATCTATCAATCTTTCTCTTCACAGTTTCTGAGTTTTGTGTGATGTGTGGAAAAGCTTACCTTGAATATTTCATAGAGGCCACTTGAGAGAACGTTTTATAATGTAGATTCTGGCACCAGGTAGCCATCAGGAGATTGTGACACTTCAGCAAATTAATCTCTATTTTGTAATTTCCTCATTTGAAAATCTGTGGATAATTAAAGTTTCTACCTTAAATGGTAGTGACAAAATGTAGGTAAAGTAGTTAGAATACTAATGAATGCATCAGAAGCTTAACACTAGGCTAGCTATTTTTATTATATTTTCAGAGAGTATTATTTGAACCATTAGAAATATTGAAAGCAGTATAGAGATTATAATGAACATCTGTGTAGCCACTGCCCAGTTTTGTCAAATCTTTTAACATCCTGCCAAATTTGTTTCAGATGTCTCTTTTTTTAAGGGCATCTGAATTCCTCTTTCTACTTTGTGATTCCTGTTTTCCACAATCTGTGTACAATCATTTTACTGAAATTGGTTTATATTTTTCTTGTCCATGTAGTAAAGTTATCTACATATTTTTATTTTTTGACTTTAAGTTTTACATAAATGGCACATTGCATGCATTAATATATAACTTGACTTTTTAGTCATCATAATAGTTAAAATTTGTAGAATAATTTTACATTTTTATTTTTCACATTTATATTTCTAAATTACCTGAATTTTATTTTTCTATAGAGTATGATGTAATTTTAAATGGTTATCTGGTTGTAATGGGTTGTAATTTTAAACGGTTATTTGGTTTCAAAATCACATGTATAATATAATCCTCTTTTTCTCCCATATTGGAAATTAGACCGCTTTATATTCTACTATAAATCTATCTATCTATCTATCTATCTATCTATCTATCTATCTATCTATCTATCTATCTAAAATGTACTGAAAATATTTGGGTACATGTCTTGATTTTGTCTTCTGTTACTTTGCTCTATATCTTGGATTCCATGGCACTACCACATTATTTCAATTTATTTTTTGTTTTTTATGTTATGATTGTAGCTTTATGTTTGAGTGTACATATACGAGTATATTTCTGAAATAGTTATATAATCACAATGCTATAAATGACATTAGTTTCTAATTTTTAGACTTACAATTTACAAAGCAAAAAAGAAAATTATTATTAGAGAACAAGATTCATAAACACTGTGAATCTTGACAATTTCAAAATAGTATTATAAGTAGCAATTTTGGAGAAAGTGAAGACTGATGGAAGGAAGTTTAAGGGTGCTAAAATCCTCATTTTTCCAAGTGGGGAGTCAGTAAATACTAAGCTTACTAAATCAAGTGATACAAGTTTAATTTATTAAGTTTATTATCAATATAAACAAAATTTGGAAATTAGAGGAATAGTGTAATTGTTTCATATTTAAAGGATTGTCAATTGATACTATCCAAAGTGTACACATCAAGATATAAGGGCACAAATATATTGTTATATTAGAAACTGCCAGAAAACCTAGACAGAAATTTTTAATAGTGAGTAATTATCCCTAGAGAATGGACTAGAGATTGCGGGAGAGATTTTAATTTATATTTTATATCCCCGCACGTATTATTTTCACAACAAAAACAATTTTCAAAGTTAATTGTCTCCAGAGTATATAGCTGGATAAATTATGATGACTGTATGCCACAAAAGGAAAAGCAGATGATCCAGGGGTTGGCGTGGAACTTTTTAGACTAAGTCCCTCACTTAACCATGGTGAGGAATTACTGGACCTAAAAGGTATAGAGGGAAAAAAAATAGCTCTGCAAATAGTTAATAGCCAATTTCAAAAGAGCTAATTTCCAAGCTATGTTACTAAGATATTTCATCTGTTTTTTTAGCAAGACCAATTAAAGATACCCTGGAGATATGGCTTTTTCTTTTATTATGCGAGCTGAAAAGAAGCTGGCTAGGATAGCTGTATCCTCCTATAGGGCTTTTCCTTTCTTTTCTTTATTCTCTCTTTCTTTCTTTCTTTCTTTCTTTCTTTCTTTCTTTCTTTCTTTCTTTCTTTCTTTCTTTCTTTCTTTCTTTCTTTCTTTCTTTCTTTCTTTCTTTCTTTCTTTCTTTCTTTCTTTCTTTCTTTCTTTCTTTCTTTCTTTCTTTCTTTCTTTCTCTCTCTCTCTTCTCTCTCTCTCTCTCTCTCTCTCTCTCTCTCTCCCCCTCCCTCCCTCCCTCCCTCCCTCCCTCCCTCCCTCCTTCCCTCTCTCCCTTTCCTTCCTTCCTTTTTTTTTTTTTACAGGTCAGTTTAATTTGTTAAAGTGTTCTGCTTGAAATATTTTACATTCTTAGAAGGCAAGTTCATCAAAAAAGAGGTTGATCTCCTTTCAAATTACAGTCTTAATATCTCTCAAGAAAGTCTGAATTAGGGGACATCCACACTGATTCATGAAAATCATTTATCTGTTATCCAAATGCCATCCTTGAGATTAGAGTCACGGCAAGGCAAATTGCTGAAACTTCAAGATTACCTCAATAATTCTTTTGATATTATGCCAATTTCTCCTTGTTCCTCTGTAGGTTATTACTGAGAGTGAATTACTTATTTAGGAACACTGTTACCCTATTGAATCAACCATCTGACTGCACACCCACTAATTTTCAAAAGTAATTTTTTTTCTGGCCCTTTATTCATTGAGAGGGTAGGACTCCAAGGTGACTTTCTACTTCCCAGAAAACTGAATTCCTAATCTAGTAAATTCCTGACCCTCTTTCTGTTATTGAAAATCCTTGGTAAATCTCCATTTTCTCCCTTATAGCTTCACGGCTAATGCCTTGGTTTAGAAAGCTTGTAAACTCATTTTCTATCAGAAACTGGTTAGTTAAGTTCTATTTTGGCCTAGTTCATCTGCCAGATTGGGACACACCACAGAGGGTTTTATCAGGGCTATGAGATGCAATAGCCTTGGCTGATGATAAGCCAAAAAGTAAGAACTCTAAAAGGATATTTTTAGATCTGATAGAATCCCCTGGATCATGATCAGCAGTGACCAAGGATTGTTTTAGAAAAATGGCTCATTGGGGTCAAAAGAAAGGAATTTTATGTATTATATTTTTGAGAATTTCAGAATTCTGTGCTTGTGAACAAATATTAGCTTCTTGTTTTCAAAATTTTAGAACTTTTCTCTTTCTGGCCAATGGGGTACAAAGGGGTAGAGGTAGATATAAGAAGGTACCTTGTGTTTTGACCAAATTTGATCTTGAAGGTTCAGGGGAATTGCTGTCAAGCTGCCCAACTAAAATGATAATAGCTGTTTTATTTTTGTTTTATATAATTCCCTGGCAAGCAGACTATGACCTGTCTTAACACTTATATTCTCCCTGCCAAAGAACATGCTGTATGTTTGGACATATGGTATTATTTTTATGATCTTTTAACCTTTATTTATCCTACATACCCAAAGCAAAGCTAATCACTTGTGGGACTTGAATTGCCAGGAAAGGGTCCCATCTGGAACCTCTCAAAAAGAAAAGGATCACTTCCATGAGGAAAAACTTTTAAAGATAGATGTAATAATTTAAATGGAATAATTTCAGTTCCACTCTTCATGAATCCTAACCTAGTAATGTAACATATTGGGGGGTAGGGGGATCTATGGGAAATTTTCACCTCATCTTTGGCGTTTTCATACTATAAAAAACAATGTAGTAAGTAACCGGTGCCAACGAGACTTGGTTAGAAAATATTTTTCTCAAAGTTTGGTCATAAATTTTGAACCGTATTTTCATAAATGGCTCATGTGTCACTTGTGGATTATGTTTGCTGCAAATAATAATGAACCTTAAATAACAATGGCTTAAACATGACAGACATTTAATTTTTTTTCTTATAAAATAAGGTCAGAGTTATGCAGGTCAGACCTGTGTGATAACAATATGACTTACATACAGGCTCCTTCACTGTTTTTGCCCTACTATTGCTACAGTGTGGCTTTTGTCTAAAACATCCAGTCATTATATTTGAATCCCAGGTATAGTAGGGTGGAGGTTGGTGGAGGTTGAGCGGTATGAGTTAACGTGTCCAGGGAAGTCCTCTTGCAGTAAAATCTTGAATAAAAGGTATCACTTGGTGATCTTTGATTCCCTCATTTCCAATCTTGGGGAATCTTTTAATATTTTATAACTATATATAATGTTTATAGTAGACTTCCATTTAAAAAAAATCAGATTAAGAAAGTTCCTTTCTATTTTTAATTTGTTAAATTTTAAGTTACAAATGGTTGTCAAATTTTATCACATTTTTTTTTTTTTTGCACTTATTGAGATGTCCAACAGTTCATCTTGTATACTGATTTATGTGGTGAAACACATTGGTTCTCTTTTGAAGATGAAGTCGAACTTACATTTATGGAATGAATGAAGTTTACTCATCCTGTTAATATATCATTGGATTCAATTTGTTAATCTATTGTTTAGTATTAGTGAATTTGTATTTATGAAAAAAATCTGCCTATAATTATCCTTTTTAAAATTATATCCTTATCAGGTTTTATTATGTTGGCTCTATAGAATGACTTGGGAAGTGATAGCTCTTTTTCTCCTCATTAGAACAATTCTGTAAGATTGGTATTATTTCTATCTTCTATACGTAGAAGAATTTACTTTGAAATCATCTGTAGGCTCTTTACTTTCTGATATTGGTAACTTTTACCCTTTTTTTTTCTTTTTCTTTGATCAGTATTGCTAGAGATTTATTAATTTTGTTAGTCTTTTCAGAGTCAAAGTTTGGCTTTGTTGATTTTTCCTTTTTGTACATTTGTTTTCTATTTCATTATTTTTACTCTTTATTACTTCATCCTTTCTACTTTATTTGCAAATAATTTATTGTTTTTCTAAATTTGGAGGCTGTTATTTAATTTTGTTTTAGCTTTTCTTCTTATTTAATATTTGCATTTAAGACTGTAAATTCCCTTTTAAGCCATGCTTTAGTTGCATCCCACAAATTTTGATATATTGTATTTTTATTACCATTCAGATAAACATAAGATAGATCTAGAACATAAGATAGATCTAGAACTTGAAAAGCAATTACAATCAAAGAGCTGGCACTTTTAAAATTCTCTTGAAATGGAGGGGCAGTAGAGAGAGGGAGTAGAGAGTGATATCACTAAAAGAGCACCCTAAAAATGAGGGTGTGAGGGTTAGAGAAGATGCTAGAAAGGAAAGAATAAGGGTTTGAAAAGCTGTCCTCATAGAGTGTCCCGACCCGCGGGACACTACACGAGGGACCCCGAAGCACCTAGAAGGGAGGAAAATGGGAGACACAAAGACCGGAGACAAGACAGGAGTTCTGATCAAGTCTCTCTTTATTGCAGCTCAATCAGGGGTTATATACATTCTTCTGCTGGGTGGAGGGGCATTAATATAAGAAGGGTTGCCGCAGGCTAGCATCTTAAGCCATCCAGACACCCCCTACAGAAATGTGGGTGTTATCTAAAGACCCAAGTAACTTCCTCTATCTCATGCTTCTCAGTTATGTGATGGTGCCTTATAGGCACCCGCCCCCTACAGGTCCCCCTTTTCTGTTTTATAAAAAAAGAGCTCTAAGCCCCTAGGGAACTGTGCCTGTCTTAGGTTGGGACAGTTCATCTCTGTGAAACCTGGGACAGTGACAGGTTTTTGATTTTTTATGTTACTTAGAGAGCTGTCCTCTTACCCGTCATTGGCTATCCAGTTCATCTCACAGGGGAGGAGTCCTGTTTTATGACTCCTGTCATTGGAGATAGGGATCTCCTCGCTCTTGCATCTCCAGTCGGGTGTAATGGACCTGTATGGGCTTGGCCTGCAAGGCCTCTATTTGTTGTCTGAGAAAGCGCATGAGTTTATTGAGGAGGATGGGTCCCAGTGATAGTAGGATAAAGCACCCATGGGGCCAAGCAGGGGTAGTAAGTAGGGAAAAAGTCCATTGAATCCAGAGAGGGTTGGAAAGGAGGTCTCTTCTTTTTTCAAGGTCTTCTTGTCATTTTTGACTCTGTCACGAACAATTCCAGATTTGTTAGCATAAAAACAACATTTTTCTCTGAGGGCCAGGCAGATGCCCCTTTTCTGCAGTAAGTAAATCTAATCCCCTCCTGTTTTGGAGGACAACTTCTGCTAGGGAATCAACCTGATCTTGAAGATCTTGGATAGTTTCTGAGAGTACCTGGACATCTGATATAAGTTGCCCAGATAATTTATGGTATTGTACTAGGGAATGTCCTATCCCCGCGGACCCGGTGGCAAGTGCGGTGGTGATGCTAGGCCCGCTAATAAGGGAATAAAATGGACTGCACGTTTAGTGCGTCCTGCAATATGTTCAAAAGTCGGGATAGGGACTGGCTCATCTCCTGGAATGATGGATACATCTGGGAGGAGGGAGCCTAGGGCACAAACTCCTGTCCAGTTTTGTGGTAAATAGGTGTAGGCATAATTATTTTCACAGATATATATTGATCCATTGGGTACACGCATAGGAGAGGATACATTAATGAAGGAGGAGCAATTTGTAAAGGAGAGGCTTCTAAAAATAACCTCTGTAGTATATTGTTAAAGCCAAGGGGTTGGACTAAAAAAAAGGGAGAGCTATGTTGCATGAATTAGCAGTCATTTTTGTGCCTGTTGTGAAAGATGGCTTCTCAGGGAGCAGGGCTGTCCCTGGAATGGGGGTTAACATCTATTTGTTTTATAAGTCTCTCGGGAAGCCACCGGGCAGCTTGGGTTTTATTATCGAAAATGCAGACTGATCCTCGTCCCCAAATGAGGACGGGATCTGGGCCTGACCATAGATTTGTTATGGGGTCTCGCCACAAAACGGAGGCAAAATTATCAGCTGTGGATGGATGCCAGAGGCGGTCAGCGGCAGTTTTTGAGTTTTTGTCAAGTTGCAGGAAGTTTAGAATAAAAAGCGCATGAGCAACAACATTTTTGGGGGAATTTTTTATAGTGTATAATTCTCCACTTTTTAACTTATTTATAGTGATTTTGAGTGTTTGGTGAGCGCGTTCAACAATGCCTTGGCCCTGAGGATTATAAGGGATGCCTGTAATGTGATGGATCTGTAAAGTGGAGCAAAAGGACTGGAAATTTTTTCCTGTGTAGCCTGGCCCATTGTCTGTTTTGATAGTCTTAGGCTTGCCCATTACTGATAGGCAAGTGAGGACATGAGAAATAACATGTTTGCTGGCTTCACCTGTTTGTGTGGATGCAAAAATAAATCCACTGAAGGTATCAACTGTAACATGAAGATATTTAAGTTTGCCAAATTCAGGGACATGGGTAATGTCCATTTGCCAGATTTCATTGGGAACAAGGCCTCTAGGGTTTACTCCTAAGTGAGGGGTAGGTAGATGTGTGACACAAGCAGGGCATTGTTTTACTATTTGTCGGGCTTGTTCACGTGTGATCTTAAACATTAATCGTAATGTCTGAGCGTTGAGGTGGTGTATAGAGTGAGCGTGTTGAGCCTGATCAACAGTGGAGACGAAGGAAACAGTTGTTTTGTGGGTGGCTATATCTGATAATAGATTTCCTGTAGAAAGGGGGCCTGGAAGCCCGGTGTGGGTTCTAAGGTGACCTATAAAAAATGGATAAGATCGGGCATGGATGGCCTTTTGAACCTGTAAGAAAAGGTGTATGGCAGTGGAGGTGGGTTTAATGAATGCAGTAGTTTCTAGTAAAGGAAGTGACTGTGCAATATAAGCACTGTCTGTGTAAATATTAATTGGATCATTAGAGAATTTTTGCATAACTGAGAGGACAGCGAAAAGCTCCACAATCTGGGCTGATTTATAAGGGGTTTGAATGGCCTGAGTTTGATTGTTAACAGTGAAGGCAGCTATGCCTGTAGAAGATCCATCAGTAAAAACTGTAAGAGCATTTGGTAATGGTTTTTGAGAAGTATTTTTTGGAAATATAAAGGGATGAAGCCTAAGAAAATGTAAGAGCTTATTAGAGGGATAATGGTTGTCAATGTCCCCTAAGAAGGAGGCGCAGGCTAATAACCACTGATCTGTTGTTTGTAAGAGCCAATTAATTTCTGTTTTTGTATAAGGTTGAATGATTATGTCCGGCTCCTTACCGAAGTATCGGCGTCCGTTTTCTCTGCCAATTGTGATAAGTTTTGCAACTAACAAATAATATGGTATTATAGTTTTTTCGGGGGAGGCAGGGAGATGCGACCACATCAAAGGTGCTGTTTGCCAAAAGACACCGGTGGGTGTGTGTGGCGTGGCACAGATGATAAACTTAAGGGGCTGAGTGTAGTCAATAAAGGTGATAAATTGTTGACTGATGGCCTCTTCTACTCTTTTTATCGCAAGCAGACCTTCCTTAGTTAGCTTGCGTGGGGAGGTTGGGTTTGAGTCTCCTTGTAATATATCAAAGAGAGGTTTTAGTTCTCCTGTAGTAAGTTTTAAGTATGGACGGATCCAATTTATATCACCTAATAATTTTTGGAAATCGTTTAAAGAGTTTAAATGGGTGGTTTTGAGTTGAATTTTTTGAGTTTTAATATATTTACCCTGGAGTTCAAAACCAAGATAGGTGTAGGGATCTTTTAACTGAATTTTATTGGGAGCTATTTGTAAGCCTTTGTTTTGTAGGCTATTGACAAGGGCGTCACAGCATAAAAGGAGGTCAGACCCATTCTTGCCAGCTATTAAGATATCATCCATATAATGAATAATATAAAGAGAGGGCCACTGAGTTCGAATGGGATCGATGGCCAGAGCAACAAATTTTTGACAGAGTGTCGGGCTGTTGGCCATGCCCTGAGGTAAGACCTTCCACTGAAATCTCTGCATAGGCCCTTGGAAATTAGTTACAGGTATGCTGAAAGCAAAACGTTGTCGATCTTGAGGGTGTAGAGGGATAGTGAAGAAGCAGTCTTTGAGGTCAATAATGATTTTTAAGGATCCCGAGGGAATAGCTACAAGGGTGGGTAGGCCTGGTTGAAGGGCACCCATAATTATCATTGTTTTATTGACTTCCCTAAGGTCTTGGAGAAGTCTCCAATTTCCAGATTTCTTTTTTATGACAAAGATAGGTGTATTCCAGGGGGAGTTACTGGGCTCTAGATGCCCTGCCGCCAATTGTTCCTGCACTAATTGATTGGCAGCATTTAGTTTTTCTGAACTTAGTGGCCACTGATCCACCCATATGGGCGAGTTGTCTTTCCAGGATATAGGGTCAGCATGGGGTGCAGGTTGGTCAGAGGCCACTAGTGAAAATGTCCTAAGCCTAATCGAGGTGGGCGCTGGGCAGTAGACAGGGGTTTTTTAATTCCCTGTCCTTGTTTTCCTAATCCCTGACCTGGGAGAAACCCTTGTTTTAACATCTGGGTGGTTATCTTGGGATTGGGGCTGAACATGATTACTCCCATTTGGGATAATATGTCACGGCCCCACAGATTTACTGGGAGGTTGGGTACAACGTAAGGTTGTACTGTGCCAGAATTATTTTCTTTATCTAGCCATGTTAGGAACTTGGCACTTTGTTTGGGGTTAGTTGTCTGTCCTATGCCTTGTAGGTGAGTAAGTGTGTCAGAAAGGGGCCAAGAAAGTGGCCAGTCTTCTTGTCTAATAATGGTTGCATCAGCACCAGTGTCAATAAGGCCTTTAAAGGTTTTTCCATCAAGTTTTAAATCTAGCATGGGCTTATTGGGGGAGAGATTTTGAATCCAATAAGCATCTGAGGATCCAAAATTCTTTTTGTTTCTAGGCTCATTGCTGGCAGATTTATGGGTGGTCTGGAGTGGGAGAAGGAGTAGTTGAGCTATTCTCTGTCCTGGTTGTATAGAAATGAGAGAGGAAGTGGAGAAGGCTACAATCTGTATTTCTCCTGTAAAATCATTATCTATAACACCAGGGTAAATATATAGGCCTTGTAGGCTCGAACTGCCTCTTCCGATTATTAGACCAAAAGTGTTTGGTGGTAGGGGTCCGGTGACACCCGTAGGTAGTATCTGAGGTCCCATGTCAGGAGTTAATATTGATTTGGAGGAGGGACTGAGGTCCAGTCCTGCACTGCCGGGGGTTGCTCGGAGGAGACTTGAGACAGGACAAAGTTTTGTTGTGGATGAACAAACCGGGTCGCCCCAAGGTTTGGATTCTCTGTAGGGGCCTGGGTCTGGCTTCTCAGGAAGTTTCCCTGCTGGGGCAGGAGAGGATTGCCGTGGGCATCTATTTTTGATCTACATTGATTGGCCCAATGTTTGCCTCTCTTGCATCTGGGACATACTCGTGGGGGCAATATGGGTATGGGAGTGGGTTGGCTTAATGGTGTCAGGCGAGGGGTTGGGCATTGATTGGCAAAATGTCCGGGCTGGCCACATGAAAAACAATTATTTTTGCTTTTAGATGGATTAAATAATGAATCTTTTAAAGCTGCCCCAATAGCAAGGCCCATTTGGTGACCAGGACCAATATCAGTGCATAGGCGAATGTAATCAGAGAGTGAACCCTTTTTTCTAGGGCGGATGGCTGCCTGACAGGCAGAATTGGCATTTTCAAAAGCTAATTGTTTGAAAAAATCACTATCAGTTTCTGTGCTACCAAGGAGTCTTTCAGTGGCGTTGGTTAGGCGACTGATGAAGTCAGCATATGGTTCATCTGGCTTCTGTCTAATACTAGTGAGTTGAGTTGTGGCCGGCCCCTTAGGGAGAAGTTTTTTCCATGCCTTAGTAGCGGCAAGGTGAATTTGAGAAAAAAGGCCAGATGGATATTGTAGTTGAGCTTCATTTGTATCGTAGGGCTTAAAGCCCCTGAGCTTATCATAGGTCCAATCAGTGCACTCGCCTCCCGCTTCTGCGTTGCGGCGTGCAGTTTCTTTACAGGCCTCAGAAAACTCAGATTTCCAGAGAACATAATCACCCCCCGATAGGGTGGCATGGGCCAAATAGTGCCAATCGTGGGTGGTTAACCAGAGGTCATCTAGGGATTGTAAAATTGAGAGTGTAAAGGGGGCCGTGGGGCCATATTCATCCACAGCTTTTTTGAGTTCTTTTGTGGTTTTTAAATCAAGGCGTTTATAGTGTCTGGCGGGTTCTTTATTGTCTCTGTCGGGGTCCTCATCACTATCTGCACTGCCCTCTTCAGTTTTTATTGGGGGGAATTCAATAACAGGGAAAAGATTAAGAGGGGGTTTTTTAGCAGCAGAGGAGAGTTGTGAATCTAACTGTTGAAGTTGTTTAAGGAGAGTTAGATGTTGTTTTTTGAGTTGAACGGTTTTTTGTAATTGTTGGACTTGGTGGGAGAGGAGAGTTTGATCAGGATCGTGGAGAGGAGCTGAAGGCATTTGGGGATTATAGGGAGGGGGCAATTGATTAGAGGCCAGAGACTGCCAGTCAGGATTAGCGGCAGCTTCCTCTAAATCAGCCTCATCCTCAAGGCTTAACTGATCATCCTCAGGTGGGCTCGAATTTACATTAAAATCAGGACAATTAGGTGAGGACTCCTCTAGTCCTGAGATAAACTTGTCATGAACACTAACCTCTTGTCCCATTATGAGAAGGAATAAAGACTCTCCTCACGTAGGCAGTCGGTTGGTACAATCCGCCAACACGGACCCAAACGAGACGGCTCGGATGGTAACGACCCGCAGACGAATGTCTTTTGGGACTCACCCGGCCGGAGCGACGGGGGTGTTGGGATGAGAGGAGAAAAAGCCCTTACGTGAGCAATCGGTTGGTATAATCCGCCAACACGGACCCCGAGAGGCGACGCGGCTGGTAACGACCCTCAGGCGAAAGCCAGTCGGGACTCAACCGGTCGGGAAATCCTCTGGGTGGACGATTGGAGCTCAAAGTAAGCAGGCAAAATCTCGCTCAAACGGTCCCAAACACCTAGAAAACTGTCTCGTTGGTGAACGACTAAAACCCAAAGTGAGCTGAGAGCAGATAAAAAGGGAGACTGGGACAACAGGTTAGGGGAAAGGGGAACCCTAGTCTAAGTGTCTGAGGGGAAGCCTGTAGACTATACATAAGTCCCCTACAATAGAGAACTGTAAATTGACAAATACATAGATTATAGTTGGCTGTTTTGAGTCCTCTGTTTCTCCTGGGAATACTCCTCTTGGCCCAATATTCCCTAAGACATAGTCCTTGAGAAGTAAAATGCCTCAAGGCAAGTTTCCAGACATGAAAGTGATTGTTTTCCTCTATTGAGCCTCCTAACTCCAAAATTGGAAACAGTTCAAAATGTTGTTTTGTTTTGTTTTCTTTTATAATCTCAGCTAGATAAATTGTGTCCAGGAAAGGAAAAGATGCAATAACAAATGGCACAGTAATTTTGCACAGGAGATAGAGGACCCTGGCAGTTGCAAACAGGAAATTAATCTTGTAGGTTCAACGCTAGCAGTAGTAATAATTTAAGATTGGTACCACAGAACCAAAGTCCTCAGACCTAAACCAGCAAGGGAAAACAGTTTTAAAACAGAAGGAAATGGTTATTTCTTGGAGATGTTTTGGAATTTTCCACTAACCAAAGTTATGCAGTCTGGGAAAGAAAAAATGTGGTCCAAAACAATACTAAAAGTAGAAAAAGGGTTGACAAACTATTTCTGTCATACAGTACTTTAGTAAATACCCATGGTTTTGCAGGCCATACAGTTTCTGTTGCAATTGTTCTGTTGTTGTAGCAATATATAAAGGAATGAATGTGGCTGTGTTCCAATAAAACTTTATTTGCAAAAACAGCCTGCGGGCCAGATTTGGCCCTATGGCTAGAGTTTCCCAACTCCTGAACTAGAATAGAAATGTATTTTTTTGTGTATGACCAGACTGACATTTTTCTCTAATAATTCAGTGGGTTAGTTTTGTGTTGCATATAAAATTGTAAGCTCTTGTCAGATAAAAATGTGTTTTGCTCTTAATTGTATGCTACCAGTGTCATAATTATCACATCATCTAAAGTATAGTTCCCCCCTTTGTTCATATAAGCACTCTGTAAATATTTTATTTAACCTCAATTTTCCCACCAGGAAAATACTGCTCTTTTTAACTTCTAGTGATTTTCTTCATTAAGTCTTGCAGCAAGGATTAGATAATATTGAATTCAGGGGGAGCTTCATGTCCAAATGAGATAGAGTAGCTTTTGACAGACCAATGCTTCCACTGAAAATATTTTTAAAATTTGGATTGGAAAACAAACAAAAACAAAAAAAAAAAAAAAAAACTGTTTGAAAACATCAGAAAGCTGTCTCGAAAGCCAGTACTTAAAGGGCATACATTTCAGAGAGAAGGAAATAGTAGAGTAGCAAAGAGGCGAGTTGATATATTCTGTGAGCTACAATTCTGCTAAAGGCATTGCTATATTTTTGCTTAGGTGAGAGGCTAAGAATCTAGGAAGCAGGACATTGCTAAGAGGCAGAAAAGCCAGAGGAGCTTTTGATAATCTCATAGGGCTAAGGAGATAAAACTTAAAAGTTCAGGGCTTTCACAGGCGCTAGGCTATATGGAACAAAACTTCAAAAGAGGAAGTAGATACAAGGATTTGAGTCAAGCACTCAACAGTATTTCATTTGAGTATTTGTTGAACTCTTTAACTGCAGTAGGCGAGAACCTAAGAAGCTAACTAGAAAGACTCTGAAAAGCAAAGATAATTTTTTTTAGTAGTCTTACACTGATGAGAAAAACAAACAAAAACAACAACAACCAAAAAACTGGAGTTGAGAATAGATAATCTATTAAACATGTCAATCTCAAAGTTTGGATTCAAGAAGACATCTTGGGGGGAGACAAACCAGAAATAGATGGAAGCTTATAAAGACGACAATTTAGCCTCTACTCAGCTCAGTCCCTGAGTGAAATTAAGTGATCTGACCTCATTCAAGCTCTCTAGGGGTAAATATTGTCATCTAGAATTATTGCAATTTTAATACAAAATATCCAGTATTTGATTAAAAAAAATTACCAGGCATATCAAGACAAAAGGTCTAGAGAAAAACTAGACAATAGAAACAGACCCATACAAAATTCAAATATCAGAGGTATGAATCATGGACCTTAAATGTAATTAATATGTACAGAACATAAATAAGATGCAAAAATTCATCAGCAACTACAGTTGACACTTGAACAACACAGGGGTTAGGGATATCAACCCCTTACACAGTTGAAAATCTGCATATAACATGTGACTCATTCAAAACATAACTACTAATAGCCTATTGGCCAGAAGCCTTACCAATAACATAAGCAGTCAGTTAACATATATTTTGTATATTGTATGTATTATGTACTATATTCTGACATTAAAGTAAGCTAGAAAAAATGAAAATGTTATTAAGAAAAATATAAGGAAAATGTATTTACAGAAAAAAAAATCCATGTGTAAGTGGGCTTGTGTAGTCCAAACCCATGTTGTTCAAGGGTCAATTATATGAGTTCTACAAAGAAATCAAATATAAACCCAATGACCAAATTTAAGAAATAAATAGATGAGCTTAATAACAAAAGGAACATGTCAGAAAAGAATGTTTGTAATCTAGAAGGCAGAATAGTAGAAAATAACCAAGCTAAAGCATAGAGAGCAAAAGGTACAGAAAATATATGGTAAAAAGAATGTAAGGGGCATATGGGATATGGTGAAAAGGTCTAAAATACATTTGAAACACAGAAATAGGCAGAAACAATATTTAAAGAAATAACAAATAGGAGTAGTCCAGAATTTATGAAAGAATTAAGGCACATGTTTGAAAAATCACAGTGGAAAATTTTAATTCACCTTTTTTCAATAACTGAGAGACCAAGTGTACATAAAATTAGGATATAGAATATATGAAAAATATAAATTTAGCTAATTGACATGTATAGGCAAATGTATATAGAACACTTAATGCAACTATAGATTTCTTTTTGTGAACCAAAGTTGACCATTTGTTGGGCCACAAAGTAAGTCTAACTAAATTTTAGAAGATTAAAATAATCTTCTCTGACCACACTGGAATTAATAATTCTCTGACCACACTGGAATTAAGCTAGAAATAAATAAAAACATAACTAGAAAATAATCACATATTTAAAAATAAACCAACATATTTCTAAGTAATCTGTGGGTCAAAGCAGAAATCACAACAAAAATTAGAAAATATTTTTTATCTGAATGATAATAAAAATACAATCTATCATAATATGTGGGATACAACTAAAGCATGGCTTAGAAGGGAATTTATAGTCTTAAATGCAAATATTAAATAAGAAAAAAAGCTAAAATAAAATTAAATAACAGCCTCCAAATTTAGAAAAACAATAAATTATTTGCAAATAAAGTAGAAAGGATGAAGTAATAAAGAGTAAAAATAATGAAATAGAAAACAAATGTACAAAAAGGAAAAATCAACAAAGCCAAACTTTGACTCTGAAAAGACTAACAAAATTAATAAATCTCTAGCAATACTGATCAAGGAAAAAGAAAAAAAAAAGGTAAAAGTTACCAATATCAGAAAGTAAAGAGCCTACAGATGATTTCAAAGTAAATTCTTCTACGTATAGAAGATAGAAATAATACCAATCTTATAGAACTGTTCTAATGAAGAGAAAAAGAATTATCATTTCCCAAGTCATTCTATAGAGCCAACATAATAAAACCTGATAAGGATATAATTTTAAAAAGGATAATTATAGGCAGATTTTTTTCATAAATACAAATTCACTAATACTAAACAATAGATTAACAAATTGAATCCAATGATATATTAACAGGATGAGTAAACTTCATTCATTCCATAAATGTAAGTTCACTTCATCTTCAAAAGAGAACCAATGTGTTTCACCACATAAATCAGTATACAAGATGAACTGTTGGACATCTCAATAAGTGCAAAAAAAAAATGTGATAAAATTTGACAACCATTTGTAACTTAAAATTTAACAAATTAAAAATAGAAAGGAACTTTCTTAATCTGATCTTTTTTAAATGGAAGTCTACTATAAACATTATATATAGTTATAAAATATTAAAAGATTCCCCAAGATTGGAAATGAGGGAATCAAAGATCACCAAGTGATACCTTTTATTCAAGATTTTACTGCAAGAGGACTTCCCTGGACACGTTAACTCATACCGCTCAACCTCCACCAACCTCCACCCTACTATACCTGGGATTCAAATATAATGACTGGATATTTTAGACAAAAGCCACACTGCATGTTATATGCAGATTTTCAACTGTGTGAGGGGTTGGTATCCCTAACCCCTGTGTTGTTCAAGTGTCAACTGTAGTTGCTTATCAATTTTTGCATCTTATTTATGTTCTGTACATATTAATTATCCAATATTTGATTAAAAAAATTACCAGGCATATCAAGACAAAAGGTCTAGAGAAAAATTAGACAATAGAAACAGACCCATACATAATTCAAACATCAGAGGTATGAATCATGGACCTTAAATGTAATTAAACTTTAGGTGTGATTCACCATCTGAAATTTTAATTGATAATATTGCCAAAACTCATTTTAGTAAAATCATGAAAAACCACAGGTTATAGATTAATTGAAGGGGCTTATTGATAATAATACTTCAGTCCAGCTGAATTTGATGATGATGTTTCACACCAATCCCAAGTAGAGGGGTGAATACCTACGTAATGGAGATTACCACACAAGTTAGTCCAGTATAGCCCTAGCCACAACCCAAAGTCTACAAAAAAAAAGTATCACGTATGGCCCATCATTGTTTATAGGAGCCAAATTATTCAGGAAACTGACAATTTGCTCTTGACCGTGGAGTGATTCTTATTTTTATTAGATGTGGAGGTCTTAAAATTTGGGTTTAAACATGGACACATTTCTATTTCAAGAACCATTTTGTTACCCTTATTCTGTTTTCATTTATCACTGAAATGCAGTGATTTGAATGTAAGGCAGTAGTTTGTTTGAAACAGCTATTGATGTATTTTTAGGAAAAAAGCCATCGAATTAATGGTGGGAAAATCCGTCTAGCTCTCCTTTATTTCTGAAAGATAAATGAGGAGGCTGTAGATGTTTAACCAACTCCAATTATGCTTCCATTTAGTTCGTGGCATTGGGGTTGATTTCTATGTAACCACAGTGAACTGTTCATGTCCACAATCAGTTTTTTTTTTCTTCTTGTAATTGTAAGAGATCATAGTGGCATTTACACCTGCTAACCATAGGCTTTCACTAAGATGATTGATTACTTGCAGTGATTTATTTGATATGTGGGCATTCCTGTAGTGTGTTTCACTTTAAAATTGTTCATAGTTCATCATTTGGGCTATTTTGTTTTGCATTGCCATTAATGAAAGAGCATGCATTTTTCCAAAAAATAACTTTTTTTGACTAGATACAAATGTATTGCCTTTGAAGAAATAATATAAACGATTTTCTGGGTTGGAGTGGGGGGAGATACTTAATGAGCATTATTATTATTAACATTTAGATGTGTATTCTACTTGATATCAGTGATTGCTTTTATTTATTTAGACATGTGCTCCTAGAGTTGGAAGCAGATTTATAATCAGAGGGATGTTCAAGGTTTAACAGGAAAAAGAGCAGAATCGACTCACATTGGTTCTTTCTAGGCCCTGGATTACAATCTGAAAGTCATTTTGAACTATCAGTAACTGAGGTCATTGAACTAAGTTAATCCCTGCTTACTAGGTAGGAAATCACACACACACACACACACACACACACACACACACACACACACACACACACACACTTTGTAATCTAATAAATTAGAATATAAACTAAATTTATAATCTGGTAAATTGTAATTTGGAAGCAAAAGAAATTTATAATGAGTTGTATTGTGTCCACCCAAAAGATATGTCCACATCCTAACCCAAGTATCTGTGAATGTGATTTTATTTGGAAATGGAATCTTTGCAGATGTAATTAAGTTAAGGATTTAGAGACAAGAACATTCCGGATTTAGGGAGGGGCCTATGTCCTCATAGGAGAGGGAGATCTGACACACACAGGAAAGAAGGCCATGTGAAGATGGAGACAGAGGTTGAGTTACGTTGCCACAAGCCAGGATGGCTAGAGTGAGGAACTACAATGCCAGGAGCCATCGGGAGTTCCAAGAGCCAAGGATATATTCTCCCGTAGGGCCTTCAGAGGAAGTGTGGCACGACCAACCCTTTAATTTTGGACTTCTGGCTTCTGGAACAGTGAGAGAGTAAATCTCTATTGTTTTAAGCCATCAAGTTTGTGGTGATTTGGTGCAGCACCCCTAGAAAAGTAATACAATGCTCATGCTGTAGTCTATGAGAAAGGTACCCCCTAGATTTACACCATGTGCCACCTGAATGATTTGACCAGATAATCCTGACCTTCATGCCACCTGAATGATTTGACCAGATAATCCTGACCTTCATGCTCAGAAACTATCTTCTCTTTCATTGCAACATTTACTCCCCAATGTTGGCATCATGACACTTGATTCATAGAATCTCTGTATTGTAGTTTTATTTATTTATTTTTAACCTTAGTCAAGAAATTATGTCTCTATAAAGCTTTTCTAGTTAAATTTCAAACAAGTTAGTCTTGAGAGTTGGGCATTTTACTTAGATTTCTTAATAGTTCATTTTATGTTTTCTGTGGACGTCCCTTTAGTTTTTATGCAATGCTTACACTTAGCACTTTGTATAATTATATTTTTTGATTGTTCTGCAAACAAAGTCAGTTTACACAATAATAAAGCGAAAATATATACAGATTAAGCCTCTTGCCCTTAAATAAAGAATAACAGTGATTCAGAACTCTCTCTCCTCATGCCTCATACTGTATTCATAGTTACTATACTCAGGTGAGCAGTTGGCTATACAAAGACAGAATTCATCTCAATTGCTTCTTGGGTATAAATCTTATCTCAACCTTGACATAAACTTCCTGAAAGCAGGAATTGCTTTAAACCTGATCATTGCCTCCTCAGGGATATTCCTAGTATAGTTGCTCGATAAATGCTAATGCAACTAAAGTGATGTGTGGGCTTCTGACTGAGAGTACAGCACTTTAGATCATTTACAGAAATTCCTACAGGATATAGAATGTTAGTATGATGAAAAATCATCAACTCCCTCCTTCCAACATCTTTTACTTAATAGACTCTCAAGTTTAGAAGAAAATAAATTAAATGTTATAAGGAGTAACGATTTTATAAACTGTAATCAATTGTTTAGGAGGGTACTAACCTTAGAGAAGAAATCCACATAATATATTCCTAGAGAAAGGTAACTTTGAAAGCTAAATTTATGACAAAGGTTTTTTTCTGGGGGAAGATAGGAAAGAAATAAGACTTAATGGTTACCAAATGGTTCTGTAGCTTGAAAACTGGGCAGCTCTTTTCACTTGCAAGAGGGGAGGGAATGGGTAACTTTAGTCCAGCAGGGGAAGGGGGCCTGTGTATTGAACCTGAGTACTTCTTATTTTAATTGACAACATTCACATCTTTGAGATTCCCATTTAGACTTTGATAAAATCCACTTGCAGAGGCAGATGGCAGGCTGTTATTTTTAATTCACAAGCCATGTTAAATGTACGCCATATGTTAGAGAACTTTTCAGGCTCAGCCTTTTGAGCGCTACCACAATAAACTCACCAACTTACAGAAAAGGAAATCTGACAGGAAGAATCATGCACTTGCGGGTTACATTTTTGAGAAATGAAGTCAGTTACTTGCCTCTTGCCTGATTTAAGGAGGGGGTGGGTGGGGACTGAAAAGCCACACACTGAAATGGTAATATCTGTGATAGAATTAAGTGGGATTAGGGGCTCTGATTGTTGCTTTTTACTCAGAAGTGATATGTCGCATCAACAGTATGACACGTCTGAAGAATATGAGGCAGCTTGTTATAACCTGTAAGGGGACTGAAACATGAGTTCTAATTTGTATACTGCTAATGATCCTCAGCAGGGGACGTATCTTTTTGGCCCTCCGTAGTAACTCATATGTCAAATTTTAAAAAAAGTTGAATTAGATAATCTCTAAAGCCCCTTCGAGAATTTAAAAAGTATAAATCACAACCCATACTCAAGGTTAATTACCAACATTTTTAAAAGGGCCATATAATAATAATAATAACAATAATAATAATAACAATAATAATAATAATTGTTCCTTTTTGGAGAAGTTCTTCACGTGTCCAAACTAAATTTCATGAGCTTCCCACAAGTAGCCATTACTGAAGGTCTACATGGTTGTTACAGAAAGATTTTGTTGAGTTACTTTTATGAAATGTACCTATTTATTCATCTCTATGTCTAAGATGATCTCTGCTCATTATAGGGTTAATATCTGAGACACTATACTGGTAATAAAGACACAAGTAAAGCTTTAGGCTATTTGCCTCTGTCCCTCTGGGCACAAGTCAGTTCCTGGAGACATGATTCTAGGAACAGACCAGGATGTGAGGAACTCAGGAATCACTATCCAATGATAAGAAATTCTGTGTCTACTTACTGCAAGATTGAATATGAATATTTACATTAAGTGATCTATTAAAATGAGTTTTTATAAACTTTTAAATTTCCTTTCTGTTCCTTAGGTAGCATAGGAAATGCCTTCTGTTCCATGAGCAAGAGGTAGGAGGGGAATGTCACTTGACATCAGAATATTTGAACTAGTTGGGTGGAGATCTAAGGGGTAGAGAAGGAAGCACGCTTTACACGAAAAAAACAAAAGAAGGCTAAGCCTTTCAGAGAATAATTTATATGACAGTGTTCCTTCTCACTGTCTCCTCATCCTTTCAGCATGCTGTTCTTACTCTTGGAACCCTGAATATGACAATCACGTCCAATGGGAAGCACAAGAGGTAAGCTAGGGTTTGCCTGGTGTGTCTTGGATGGGGTAGGGACAGGTAGGAAAGGTGCCTATTTCTGAGATCTGAAATTCTTTCATAAACCATTTATTTGTTTGAATTAAGCTACATACTCTGATAAAGGTGGGGATTTCACAGGAAATATGCCCCCTTGAATACTCAGAATCACCTTCGTATAATACCTAGACTCTTTTCTTATCGTAACTTCCTGGTTTCTATCCTAACCTGGTGCGCTAACATAGCAGCTCCCTAAGATGGTTTTCTTGGTCTTACCTGGTTTGACTTTTGCCACTGCAAACAGGTTTGAAGGAGAGCTTTCCCTTACTCTCACACCCCTACCTGCACATACACCTACGACTGCTCTTCTTCCCTTTCACACTTGCACACACACATACATGTACAAAGCTGTGTTAGGCATCTGGTGTTACTGTCACCATTGTTCCCTGCCATTATATGAAATGCACTTCCCTAGGCATATTACTTTCATAACCATCTCTTTATGAGCTTGTCTTTCCCACTTTCTGAACCTAAACTCCTTGAGGGCAGGGGCTTTGTTCTATCTAGCTTTATTTTTCCAATATCTATCTGTACCTGGTACATAGTAAGGGCACAATACACGTTTACTGAGAGAAAAATATGAATGGAAGTGTAATAGAGTATGATTTAATGAACATCTAATTTAGTTAGGTTGAGAATTGCCTCAATTTCTAGGTCATTTACTCATTCAGTCATTCGTTAGACAACAGTTTCACTAATTATTTTATGGAAGAGGTTGATATCATCAGAACTCACTGCTTACTATATAGAGTTTGCTGTTTGTGTATATATGTGTGAATGTAAATCCACACATGTATATTTAGAATAAAATTAACGATTAAACTGGGAATTATTCATTTCACAGTGTTGCTTAATCGTTCCCACTAATCTTTTTGTTGCCTTCAAAGTTTCTAGAACATTTTTATATATAGATATCTGGTCAAAGTGTGCTGCACTGCCAACTGTAGTTGAGATTTGAGCGTCCAGAATAGATGGACCAGATGGGCAGCTTCCCTCACAGCAGAGTTTCCCAAAGTGCATTCAGCAAAATACTTGTTTTATGGTGTGTTAAATGGGATGTTACTAGGTGTTATGAGAAAAGGAACAGAGATGCAGATAGGAGAGAGAGAGATAAAGATGTATGCATATACATTTATATACACACATACTTATATACTCATATATTCTATATACTGTGTTTTCCCTAAACTAAGACCTAGCTGGACCATCAGCTCTAATGCGTCTTTTGGAGCAAAAATTAATATAAGACCCAATATTATTTTAATATAATATAAGACCAGGTATATAATATAATATAATATAATAATATAATATAATATAATATAATATAATATAATATAATATAATATAATATAATAATATAATATAATTATGATATGATATGATATGATATAATATAATATAATATAATATAATATAATATAATATAATATAATATAATATAATATAATACTGGGTCTTATATAAGACTGGTCTTATATTAAATTTTGCTCCAAAAGATGCATTAGAGTTGATGGTCCGGATAGGTCTTATTTTAGGGGAAACACAGTATTATATACACTATTTATATATTCATATGTTTATATGAGTATTTATATGCTCATATTATACTCATATATTATATATGAAACATTTGGATTAAATGAGGTTAGATAGATTTATTACTTCAAGATCTTTGTAGAACCTTTAATTCACCAATGTGCTTTGAAAATAAGAAACAGAACTTACATGTATAATAAATATCTAGTATTTCTGAAATTTAGTTTTTCATGAAATTTAAAAATTTTAAAGCATTTCCAAGAATTATTGACCCTATAATTTTAGGAAATTGCTGGATTATGAAATGTTAACTGAAAGACATTCTCCTGTCTGATATTGCCACACATTATGAGTTCAGAGGTTTGTGTGGATGTGATGTATTTCAGCTTATCCTGAGTTCTGGTATATATGTCTTTCTAATTTTTCTGGATTTGGTTTGACATCTGGATTTTGTCTACAGTCCTAAATGTTTCCACTCATCTTCTTGGTCTCCACATTTCCCTACTCTTTATCAGGCAGTATCAAATTAGGAAATCAGAAACGTCTCAAGATATTTGAAGCAGAGAGGATTTAATTCAGGTAACTGGTTAAAAGGTTTTGAGAAGTGTTGCAAAGCAAACAGAAGAGGTAGAGAAGAACTGGGGAAACAGAGAGGGTTTTTGCTTGCTTTTTAAAATTCAAGATCTAAAGTATCTTTCTAAAAGATCCTAAGCTGGAGCCACCCTTTAGATTTGCTGGTGGTGCTGCTGCCTCTGCTGGAATTGGAACTACACTCATGCCACTGAATTAAACTCGTCCGGAGGGAGGGACTCCCACTGAAACTGCCACCAACACAGCTAGAGTGCACTGTCACCTGGAGCTACTCTCAGTTGCCTGTGAATGCTGCTGTTGCTGCAGGAGAGTTATCCAGAGAAGGGAAAAAATGGCATCTCCCTTCTCCTTACTTTCCAGTCCCCTACTATTGCTCTCCATTGACACAACCATCAGGAACTCAACTGGCAAGTGGGTTTTAGAAATGTGGGACACAGGCTTTCAGTCCCAGTGGTATGAAGGAGATTGTAGAAAGGTTAATAGGTAGATGAAAGCAGCAGACACACTTGAGTACAGTCCATTTCTCTGGGTACTTGGCATCCACAAATGCCTTTCTATTCGTACTTAAGCTTTTATACAAGAACAGGAAGCACTGACACTCTACTTAACAGGATGTATGATCACTCTTACAGAGACCCTAAATTGAATGATGCATAAAATTCTTTGACTTTAAATTGTCTTCTATATGGGCTCTCTGTGTAAAAACCTCTGCTGAGCTTCATTTGCTCATCTTACTTGGCACAGTTGACTACTTTCTCCATCTTGAAATTTGCTGTTGTTTTGTTGTTTTTTTCTCAATATAGCTTCTCTCAAGAAAAGTACTTCTACATGTCAACAATCTTCAGGCCCATATCTTAGGAAGATATTCTGTTTCTCTTCCTAAAAGATTTCATTAATCCCCAAGGCTCTTGATGGCTCTAAAATCTCCATCTCCAGCAAAGAGCATGCCTCTGAGCTCCAGTCTTGTATACATAACTAAGTTCTTCACAACTCCACTTACATGTCTCTGAGCACCTTAAATAAATATCTCTAAAGTTGAGTCTATGGCTTTCTTTTCTAAATTTATTTCTTTCACAGCCTTCCCCATCTAGAAATTGATCATATCCACTTGCAGAACCAGACATTTGGGAATCATCCTTACTTATTCTTTCTTTTAACTTCCTCATGAATTTCACCACTGTGTCCTGTGAATTCCACAGGAATCAATGTCTCTCCATCTTCATTGCTACCCAACTTGTCCAAGGTTTCATCATTTCCCAATTAAATTAAAGTCCACCCTCTTACCATGGTCTACAAGGAAGTGCATAATATAGAGTTGGTCTACTCTCTGACTTCATCTCAAGTCTTACTCTTCTTTCAGTTATTGCCTTCCAGCATATTGGGACTCTTTCAATTCTTCAAATACATCAATCTCTTCTCTGCTTTAGGATCTTTTGTCTTCTTTTTCTGGAACTGCCTTCCTCTAGTACTTCATGCTAGCATTTTCTTGTCCTTCATAACTAGTCAGTGGTGCTTCCTCATTGCCTCACTTAGCTCCTAAAAGTAACTTCTCACAGCATTATTTTTTAAATTTTATTCAAGCACCTGTATTAATCTGTGATTATATAATTTTGGTTTTGTTGATTGATTGGATCCCTTCCTAGGTTGTATGCTCCATAAGGCAGGAACTTTTTCAATTCCATTTAGTAAGTCCAATACCTGGCACATAATAGGTACTCAACAACATTTGCTGAAATAATGAAAGCATACAGATTTATAACTAAATGCACTCATAGGAGGATCTTGAAAAGGAGTGTGATTGTTTGAATTTCATCTCTCCAGCTCTAAAAAGAAGCCTAGATAGAGAATTGTTTGGTTGGGAAGAATAAATAGAAGTAAGATTTTTTCCACCTAAATTTGGACATTAACCATCTGTGACCCATATCAAGCCTGTCCTCATAGAGGAAAAAGCTGTTTGTCAGCCCAATGATGAAGAGGCTCTGAAGTTAATTGCAGGCCAAGGCTCCTGAGGAAATACCATCAGGAAACTGTTGGCAAGTATCTATTAACATTAATATTTTCTCTTTAAGTGCCTTGGCTTTTGCATGTCGTTTATTTATAAGCAGAGAATTCTAGGTTTTGCATTACTTTATCTGGTAACAAAGGGCTGGAATGTTTGAGATTATTGATAGTACTGAAGAGAAACCAAGACAAATACCATTTTGAATTGTCTCTTTCTCTTTTCTCATGAAGCAGAAATTGAATAGAAATAAACGATGCTAGAAAGGTAATAAAATATATTATGCTCCTTGGCCTGACAATTCTTGGGGCTGGGCAGAGGTTGGGTACTGTTCTTCTGTTAACATGAGGAGGGAAAGGACTGTATGAAAACTTTCCCTTGCTTTATTTTATCAAAACTCCTTTAGTTTCCATGGAAATAAGAGCAGAAAGGCTATTGACGGGCAGACATACAGAGTGAGCTCTCCCTGGCACACAATGGGGGCTTACAGTCAAGGGTGTGAAGGGTGAGTCAACCACCAATTTTTAAAAAGATTAAACTTTTAGTATTTTGCCCATTTTTAAAAATGATCCAGTTTTCCTGGTATTAAGAGAGAGAAATAGGAAATAAAAGATGACAAACATAAATTATGAAAGTTCTTTCCATGACTAAATTGAGTACACCTGTCCGGATCTGTATATCTACATTATACCCCTTTAAAACCAAAGGGGTTTATTTGAGTGCTTGCTTTGGGGACTGTGAGGAAAGGGTGAAGAATCTGGTAGATTGATTCACACTTTCCCGTCAGTTTTAAGAGTGATGAGAATCACTCCGACTATCCCCTACCCCTCCTTAAGAGACAGAGTGAGTGGTAGTTTGAATGATGAAAAAGGAAAAGAGGGCCATATTTTGGAGAACTCAGTGGTTTTGGAGGAAGAAAGAATAAACAGAGAATGGGTAGAGAAATGAACCTGGAGGTATAAATGCAATGAGGTCCACTGAGCTATCTATTATTTATTATTGTTCTACTCTTTACATCATAGTTTTTATATTTTCTCTTGAGGGTCTTTGTAAAATGTGAGCCTGAAAATTCTAGAGAGTACCTATTCAGAGGAAATGGGACCTCTGAAATGGTTTTCAAATGATCAGAGTGCTACGGTTTATCTATCTCTTACTAATTTTTTATCTTTATTTCTGTTTCCCTAATTGAGGTCTATCATTAACACCTGGACTTGGAGATCATTGCATTTTTCCCTTATGGAGGAAACTTTTAAAAAAGTTTCAAAGATAACTTTTTTTTTTCATTTCAATTACAAATTTTGACTGCATTCTTTTCCCACAGTACTGTGTGGCACAGAGTTTGGGTCAGTACACTAAATGCAGTGCCTATATTAATGCAGCCAAAATTTGGCTCCGGGTTTCTTAGCATTCAGAGAAATGGTGTTACTGGTATTAAAAGAGTTCAAGAGAGTAAAGAATGCTATTTGGTCAGAAGAAGCAGAGCTTTCTTTGGTACTGAGAACCCAGAGCAGTGTCTCCTAGAGATTTTGACACAAAGAAGACACAGTGTAATAGTCAAAAATATATCTGCAATAACCTCTCAACAATGTGTTCAGCAGTGAGTGTTGTATTCTGAATCTCATATATAGTCCTTCGATGCATTTTGGCCACATCAAGTTAAAGTAAATTTGAGTAACGGCAAATATATAGAGGAAGAAAGAATGAGGTCCATGAATACTTTGGATTGATCCAATAATAAATATTTGTAATATGTAAGGAAGCATATCATGTCTCAGAAACACTATAATGGGATACCAGAAAGCAAAAGTAAGTCTCTTCTAGTCCACCAACAGATGGTTAAACAAGAACTTGGACTACATTTTTAGCCTTGTTTTTGGCAAAATTAGGGGCAGTATTGATTCCTCGTTGTTTGAGAAACAAAATAAAAACATTTTTTTGTTGTAAAATTAGTTTATAATTATCATATTTAAGAAAACTAATAGAAACACTATTAGAAAGATCATTTTCTGGCTCCAATGGCAATGCACTATGAAACACCACACACACACACTCACACTCACACTCACTCTCACAGCCAAAAAGAATTGCCTATTGATGCTAAACGGAATATTTGATTTTCAGATTATAATTGAAAGACTTTGATTTATAACTTAAACAAGTAGCATCTTTATAAAAGAAAATAATGTTTTTTTCTATATTTTTTTTGTAAAGGATGCATTCCCACTGGGAATGAAACATACTAGATATCATCCTTTTTCTCTTTTTTATAATGGAAACATATTCTAGTCTTCATAAATTTCACATATCCCTTAAAAATCATGAAAATGAACGAACTGTATTATAATGTTTGTACGAATCAACTAGAGGAAAGGCCTGCTTTGCAGAACTTCTGCCACAGGTGCTGGGCTTCTGGAGACATTTATACTCCATCTATCTTGGATTGCAACACTCTACCCTAAGGTTTTATTCACCGAATCAAATATAATTGAGCTAAATATAAAATTTTTACATTTCATTCATATTAAAGATTTTCTCTCACTTTTGAACCTCATAACATAGCACACTGACTTTCCATCTTACATAATTTTAGTAAAAACAAGTATTATTGGTATAGCTTAGGTTTTGGTTATCTGGAAATGATAGTGTAGTTAGATAACTCCGATATGCCTAACTCTTATTTTGGCATTCTGCCATTTTTCTGTGATATTTCTAAGGTAATTGTACATATAAGGTATAATGTGAATGGAAATTACGGTATCATTCATTCAAAACTTCACGAACTATCAACTTTATACCAGGCACTGTCCTAGGTACAAGGGATATTGCAGGGAACAAAAGTGACAGAAATGCCTTGTTATAGAGCTTACATTCTAGTCAATAAATGAATAAAACATGGAACATGTCAGATTGACTTAAAAAACAACAGCAATCTAGACGATTTCTTAAATTTCTTGTTCCAAAGCAGATCTCTGTGTTAGAACTGGCTTGCAACATGTGGCTTAGGCTCTTCTTTTACCCTTACTTTCCTTGTACCTCCAGCTGGCTACCGTGCTCACAGTGGTGAATGCACCCTTCCCACAGCACAGGACAGAGGAAATGCAGAGAAGTTTTATGGCAGGAATCTTGCACACTTAATAGTGCTCGATAATGTCATAATCGGACCAATCAAAATTTCAATTTTTGGGATAGGACTGGCATACTGGAGAGGATGAGACACTTTGAGTTAGAAGAAATGCAGGTAGAGCAAACTCCCCTCAAGAACCCATGCATTGCCATTGTCATGCAAAGATTTCTTCTTATCCATGTAGCGGAAGCATTTCTATTGGGGCTGCACTCCTCCATGAACACAGAACTACTAACAATAGTCCCACAGTGTTTACTGGCTTTGGAAATATAACAAACCAAAGTCCAGGATAGCTTTTTCTATGCTCTGCCCTCAGAGAACTTACCTTTAATACACTCTCAGATAGGATTTTTCTTTTGAATTTTTATAGTCAATTTGTTTTGCTTAAATCTGGAGTAATGAGGATCAGGTTTTTATCCCCCTCAGATTACAGTTCTATAGTCAGGTAAAAATGTCTTGGTGTACATGGTCATTATTTTGGGAATATATAATTCCCCTTAAATTGGCTGCTCCTTGTGCACTAATTCAGAAAATAACTGATTCACAAACAGGATCATTAGAAACCAAGCCAAAAGGCAGCTGATCTTCCTTGTATAGTACATGGAAACTGCTCCAAGAGTTCGTTCTCTCTCTCTCTCCTCCCCGCCCCACCCCCCATACCCTCTTGCTATCTTATTAATTCTGTTTCTAGGGCTGCCACAGCAGGTGGAGCTTTTTATCTTCTCATCTCATTAATTACTTGTGGGTTGTGAGGAGAGATCTAATAATTCCTGGTCAAAAGACAGGATAATCCATAACATCTAGCAGCAGCAAAACCAGTCGTGGAGCCGATGTGTTACCATGTAACCAGGCTAAAGTAATTTCTGAAAATTAACATGATGCATCTCTAAAGGAAACCTGTTTGCTCAAACTAGGAGACAGGTGATGATTTTAACCCTCCTGCCTGCGTGATTGACCCTTTGTAGAACTGTGACATGGTCAAAGTTGGATTTTGCATTCTTAACATTTCCGCTATGTATCGCCTCTCTTTCCTACCTGCTTGAGCCCTACAGGAGCCCAGGATTCCTCCAGAACCCTGCTCTACTCAATCCCTATCCCACTAACTGCTCTGTCAACCTTTTGATTCAAATTTTGATGTTTTTAAAGCGCATTACCTCTTGCACATTTTTTTTTTTTTACTGTAGTTAAATTTTTAGTTAAATATGTTGGAATTTGGAGGTGAGATCATATTAGTGTTACTTGAAACTCCTGAAAAAGCCATATGGGCTACTGCTCACCCTTTCATCATCAGAATCTATTATGACCTTCAGGAAAAGCTGCATGCATTGAGTGTTAACTAACGAATTGTATCTTTTTTTTTTTTTTTAATCACAGACATAATGTAACTGCTAAATGGATTATCTGATACAGGAGATCAAGAACACCCTGAGCGATATAATTCCAGCCCAAAGTAAAGGATCCTGTCACTTTAATCTTTATAAACATCTCAGGGGAAAATAGGAAAGACACACTAGATCTTTCTGAGTATTGAAAATAGTTTGAAGATTCCCAAACTTGCTTCATGGATCTCTAGAACAGAAGGTAGCTCATAGCTCCCATGACCCAGGCTTCACACTCTTCAAAGAACCAAAGGTATAGCTCTAACGATGAAGGGCTTCCATTTTGAAAAGTTGGACAAATGATGTTTTATGCTGTTACTAAAGACACTGTGACTGAGGTATTAAGTAAAGAGACTCACAAAGAATTAAGGTTGGATTATAGTGGGTGGAGTAGCTTGAGGCCAGTTAGAGCAAGTTCCAGAGCTACATATTTTTAAAACTTTAAAATAAAATTTGAACATGACTATCATATAATTAGAAAGTCAGAAGAAATAACTGCTGAATACCAACTGGAATCAGTGTTTCTGTAGTTTCTCTTATTAAAGCTATGCTACAGCATATGAGGTCTGACAAATAAATTCGTGAACTTGTTTTCAACGATGTTGCTGATCTTTTTTGATATCAGAGGGATTATTCATTATGAATTTGTGCCAACTGGACAAACAGTTAACTAAGTTTACTATTGGGAAGTGCTGAAAAGCCAGCATGAAGAAGTTAGACAACCTGAACTTTTCGCCAACAATTCATGGTTCCCGCATCACGACAATGCAACAGCTTACACGGCACTGTCTGTGAGGGAGGTTTTAGCCAGTAAACAAATAACTGTATTGGAACACCCTCCCTACTCACCTGATCTGGTCCCCAGTGACTTCTTTCTTTACCCAAAGATAAAGGAAATACTGAAGGGGAGACATTTTGATGACGTTCAGGACATCAAGGGTAATACGACGACAGCTCTGATGGCCATTCCAGAAAGTTCCAAAATTGCTTTGAAGGACAGACTAGGCTCTGGCATTGATGCGTAGCTTCCCAAAGGGAGTACTTCGAAGGTGACCATGGTGATATTCAGCACTGACGCATGTGGCACTTTTTCTAGCATGAGATCACGAACTTAATTGTCTGACCTCGTATTTGTTCTAAAACCTGCACCCAACCTAAGGTCTGGGGCCATGGTTTCCCACTAAAATTTACTATACTTGGTGTGCTTAATTTGATGTGCCACAGACCACTGTGGCAGCCTGGTGAAGCCCATGAATCCTCCAATACCACTTTGATTTTATTGCTTCACACATGCATAACTGAAGGAAATGTTAGCTTTTAGAGGTTAGTGAAAATAAGGATGTAATTTTTTCCCCATCTAAACATCTGGGCTCCCTAAATTCTATTTCAGATTAAGAACCTCTGCAAGTGGACTTTATTTTTGTGAGATACTGAGATATATTGAAGATTAAGTATAAAGTTCCATATAGGAAGATAATGCTGAAGATTTTTTTTTCAGCTATTAAATCCACCCCATGATTGCATAACCAGAGATACAAACACGTTCCCTAATGCTTCCTTCCTCTGCTTTTACAGTCCTGATTCCCACTCTGTATTCTGATGTGTCCTGGATCTACCTGATTTGAACTTCTTTACTCTTTCTACAGTTAATCTATGACCACTGTCCCTCAGACCTGGTACTCTACAATGATTTCTTTGTTAATTAAAAAATCCCTACCCTTTGTGAAGTCAGTTTTCCTCTGACTTCTCTGCATGTTAACATTTAGTCTGTCTCTGGGCCACTTACCATGGCTCCACTTCCCATGAATGGACCATCTCCAACCCTGCAGAGAAATTTGGACAAAAGAGAGGAGAAGCAGTTTCTTATGTTAATTAGGGGAACAAGAAGCTTAATGAAAATTTGACACTGTACTTTGCCTTTTGCTATGACTTGCTTTTTGGCAGACAGAGTTAATCAGTGAATTACCTTATGGGTTGATGCGCTTTTCAATACCATGTTTGCTTATATTATGGAATGCAACAGAGACTTCTAGTGTAGTTCCGGTCATCATCCCTATGTAGTTTCTGAAATGGCTCCTAATAACTAGGATATAGTAATACACCACAGTCTAGCACCCTGAAGTGATTTGGCTCCATTTTTTATTTAGTTGACATATAATATTCAAGTCAGTTTGTTTACTTACCAGACAACAGACTCCTCACCTTCCAGATGAATCAAATTTACTTCCTTAAAGATATTCTATGTGTCTGTCTAAGTTTTCCAAAATTTTATTAAGGATGATACACATATTAGTTGATTACACTGGATTTATAACTAACATGGTTTAGGTGGTAGAACTTCTATAATTGATAGTAGTTGGTAACACACTTTGCAATTGGATAATAATCTTCTGCATTATTTAGATGCACACTGACCAAACTAATGATGATAAATGTCCTATTATACTCCATGCTTATCTGTCCAAACACTTGCATGAGAATGACAAATGAAAGCATACAGAAGAGGGGAACATGATGGACTTAGAAACTGTACCTATGAACAATGGTTGGGGGACTTGAAGTATTCATCTTGCAATATGATAGTAACATTTAAGAATCAGAATAACTGTCTAGAGTTATCTTGAAGGAACTGTTGCGGAAATTTACATGATGATGATAATTTACTACATTAAAGCTCTCTATTGCATTCCAAAATATAAGCAAACATAGTATTGTAAATTGCATCAACCCATGATATAGTTAAAATTATTCACCGCTTAACTCTGTCTTGAGTAGAGGGCAGAAGAGAACCAGAACCAATGAGCAAAGTTAAGATAGGCATATTTTAGCTTACCGTAAGAAAGAGATTTCTATTAATTAGATCTTTAAACAAACACAACAAAACAAAAACAGAAAGGAATGACTTCTTAATTCCTTGAAGTATTTGGGGTAGGGGGAAGTTGGAGGGGTGGGAGAGTGAGCCACTCTCTGTAGATGCTGGAGGAATCTTTGTGCTGTTGATAGGGATGGGCTGAGGAAGTAAATGGTTTCCAAGGGCTCCTCCCACTTTTACAATTTATGATTCCGTGATTTGTGAGGGGGATCACGGGATGAAGCCCTCATCCTGTACAAGGTGACTTGATGATGTGCACGGACATTCTAGTCTAGTGTTCATATTGATGGCATTTGTGTCTCTTTTCCTATGCACACCTTACTGGTCGCCATAGCTGGGACTGTCCTTATCATATAACAGTATTCACCTGAAACTAATGTTTAGAAAAAGAAATGAAAAGGGTTTCCTGTGGCAGTAAATGCCTAATAATAAAAATAATAATAATAATAATAATAATAAAAGCATAAAGTTTTCTTGTAAAATAAATAAAAATCGTATTTTATTTCTGCTAGTCACAAGAGGACATATTAGATGTTTATGATATTTGCATCCAGAGTAAGAGTCTCCTCTAACTCCTAGCTCATTGGATCAAGAATTCAGTTTTTGTTTGTTTGTTTGTTTGTTTGTTTTACTTCAGAAATTTGGATATCTCCTAGAAACTCTGAATGCTATTCCCATGAAAATTCACACATTCATCAGCACACAATTTTTGCATACAATTCTAGGGGTATGTGGAACGTATGCAACTCAGGTATAGAACCCTAATTAGGAACCTCAACGTTAGAGATCTTTTGGCTGTTTTATTTCAATGAAGAGAAATGAGTCTCAGGAAGCAACAATAGCACAGCTTGAGTTTTCTGGCATTTCGCTTGGTCCTGGTAGTTTATTCTGCTCTACAATGTGGCATGGTGATCTGCATTCCTGTGCTGCTCTTTAGCAGGATTTAGCAGAACTGCACGTGTGCTTCCCAGAATACTGCATTGGCAAAACTCCCAAAGAAGATTCTAGAATTGAATGCATTTTATTAATCTCAGAAGGTTGTTTTTGTTTGCTTTGCTTTGTTTTTAGCTAAGCAGTCTTTTATTGCAGTTGTCTTGTAAAGCATTTAACTGTCTAAGTGTCTTTCTAAGACACTTAGCATTTAAGTGTCTTAGAAAGCAGACAGGTAGATCAGGTACAGGTAGTAGTTTAGTTGGGAAGTGCAGCAAATACTGGAAGAGGTTGTGGGAATGATACAGGACAGAAAATGAAGTGAAAAGAAAGTTTGTGGTCAAGCCAGCAAACCTGTGGGCTACTGGAGCTAAACACCCACCCCTCAAGCCCACCCTGTTGGGAAACTTTGAGAGTCTTTGTAGAACACATATTTCAGAGTTCCCCTACCTTCAGTCTCTCTGCTGAGGAGGCTGGGATATGAGGAACCCAACTTACACCAGTCATTCTTTGAGGGCTGACGAAGGTGTGTAGCACTTCTGCCCACTGAGCCAGTAGCAAAGAGGGCTTCAGTGGCCAGAAAAATAAATTTAGGTACATACTAGGAAGTTGGACTGCTATCCCATGAAGTGGTGAGGGGGTGTGGATATGGGTGTGGAACTAGAGCCCCTGAGGCAAAAGCTTTTCATGGCCTCTGCTTGAGGTTTGTTTCAATACATGTGGGAGCAAACTTAGGAAAATGTAGAATGAGACAAGTTTGCAAATATGATTAGCCAATGAAGAGTTTATTTTTAAGATTCCTTTTGTCCTAAAAGTCTCTACTATTGTGACTAGGACTATATTGTTGCTTTACCTTAGTGGAGGTAAGTTGATTTGAAAGATACCTGCAATTCATTTTTGCTCAGAGTTCAACTTACGCTAAATATTTTTCCAGAGTTCCTACTTTAAGAAAACGTGATGGCTATGGGTTTTATGTCCCTTTATTCTTCTGATATATCTATCCTAGGAAGGGAATGCTTTTAAAGTTCTCATGGCAGGGTGAACTTTAGTTATGAAATTAGTTGAGAAGTAGCCCCTCCTTTTCGATTTCTTGGAAGTTAGTGAAGAATTAGTATTAATTCTTCTTTGTATTTTTTAAAATTCATCATTGAAGCCATTTGGGCCTGGGATATTCTTTGTGGGTTGTTTTAATTACTAATTCAGTCTATTCTCTTGTTATAGATCCATTTAGATCTATATATTATCTATATATTTAGATCTATATATTATAGATTCTTCTCTATATTATAGATCCATTCTTGAGTTAGTTTTAGTAGTTTGTGTCTTTATATAGGTTTGTCCACTTCATATAAGTTGTCTAATTAGTTGGCATACAATTTTTCATAGTATTCATTTATAATCATTTTTATTCCTGTAAGTTAGCAGTAATGTCACCTCTTTTATTTCTAATTTTAGAAATTTGAATCTGTTTTCTCTCCACCTCTCCTTTCTTTCCTCCTTCCCTCTTTCTTCTCCCTCTCTCAATCAAACTAAAATCTTGTCATTTATGTTCATCGTTTTAAAGAAATAGCTTTTGATTTCATTGATTTTTCTCAAATATTTTCTCTTCTCTATTTCATTAATTTCCACTTTAATCTTTGTTACGTCTTTCCTTGTCTTGCTTTAGGTTTAGTTTGCTCTTTGTTTTCTCATGTTAATTTAGGTTATTGGTTTGAGATATTTCTTCTTTCTCTAATATAGGTGTTTATAGCCATAAATTCCCTCTAAGCACTTCTTTAGCTGCATCTCATATTTTTTACTATGTTGTGTTTTTATTTTTATTCATCTGAAAGTATTTTCTGATTTCGTCTTTTATTTTTTGACCCACTGATTATTTATGTGTGTTGTTTAATTTCCACATAATTTTGTTAGTTTTTGTTGTTAGTTTTCCAAATATTTTTCCTGCAGTTGGTTTTCCATTTCATTCCACTGTGGTCAAAGAATATGTGTTTTTATATTTTTAAAATTCTTTAAGGTTTGCTTTATGGCCTAATATATCTTGGAGAATGTTCCATGTGTTCTTGAGAAAAATGCATACTCTGTTGTATTGGGTTGAGTATTCTACAGATGTCTGTTAGCTTTAGTTGACTTATGGTGTTGTTCAAGTCTTCTTTTCCTTGTTGTTCTTTTGTCTACTTGTTCTATCTGCTACTGAAAGTGGACATCATCCATTATTGATTTGGTTTTTCCTTAAAATATTCCCAGCTCTATTATAATCTTATTGAGTTGTGATCATAAAATTTGCTTATAGTTTTTTCGTGAGTAAAACAATATTACTTAACACAAAAGTAACTCTTAAATCTTAGTGTTCCCATCTTCAAAATGGAATATTAATCTTTGCACTGCTTACTTTATGTAAATGATGTTTGGATTATGCCTAATCATACATGCACCTAATAAAACCATCTGGAATTACATAGATCACTATACCAGTGGTTCTCAACTGGGGAGCAATTTTGTCCCCTAAGTGACATTTGGCAATGTCTTAAGATATTTTTGATCATCACAACTTGTGAGGTGCTACTGGCATCCCGTGGCTGGAGGCCAGGATTGCTGTTAAATATTCTGTAAGACACAGTAGAGCCCTTTTCTACATTGCATTATCTGGTCCAAAATGTCAATAGTGTCACTGTTAAGAAACACTGTGCTATTTGTGGGTGACCCAGCTATTGCAGAATAAAGGCTAAGAGAAGATCTAAGTGGTGTTTACAAAATCATGGACAGTTTGCATAAGGGGATGATAAGCTCAATCACAAATCATGAATGTTTCCACTAGAAACCTGAATATCCATTCGATCTCAAAAAGAATAAGTTGAAAAATCTATATACTA
Source organism: Rhinolophus hipposideros (assembly GCF_964194185.1). NCBI lineage: Eukaryota > Metazoa > Chordata > Mammalia > Chiroptera > Rhinolophidae > Rhinolophus > Rhinolophus hipposideros. The sequence continues at coordinate 39,821,860 of NC_138057.1, read as the reverse complement.
AGTGGATTTTACATATATATGTAATCATAATTAACTTAAACAAGTGTGTGCAAAATAAAAATTCTAGGTCCCCCATTTTTTCCCCTCAATGACTGGTAGAAATATAGTAAAAATACCGGGGTGGGGGGGGGAAGAAGGCATGGAATTAGGTCCTTATACTAGAAAGATGTGTAAAATTTAAGAAGATTATCAAGTACATTAAAAAAAGATATACATAAGATGTATTTTTCTGGAGAAAGATAATTTTCTGCTCAAATCAGGTTTATTATAAAGAGAAAGATGGATATTTTGGCAACCTACAGAGTAGAGCTTTTCTAGTTCAAATGGCAAATGAACAGGCATCTAAAGCAAACCCAATGGGAAATATATTTGAAAAAGAACTGCCACACCATCCTACCAGTCATATTTCCTAAAAATAACCACTATGAATATGTTGTGTTTTTCTAGAAAAAGAAAAGTGAATCTAGTGTTAAAAACTAGTAATTCATTGAAACTAAATGTACCGTGGAGATAGTTTTATGTGTGATCAGGGGAAGATATTTCCATTTTGTTTATTAAGAAAAGTCTGGGATGTTTTGGAGGAGAGCTTTGACTTTTTTATTATGATGCATTTGTTGAAAGTGAACTGACATCTTAAGATGCTTAACTGTAGAGCTGGAGGCACTATGGGTGGAGCTGGGCCCCTTGTTAACTCTCTAGTCTTGACTTCCTGTTGAACTCTGTGGTAACTTCTGGGGAAGGGATGAGAATAAAGGGGGGAGCCATATTGGGCTTGTTTCTTCTTTTTCCCAGGTGGGTGGCCGGGTGGGCAAGACCGGCCAGCTAGTGTGCATGCACTGCTTGGTTCTGTTTCTTTTACTTTTTTCCGAATAAACCATTTACTTTTGGTGGATTATCTGGAGAATTATTTGGCAAGTCGACACATTGAAAAGCAACCTTGATCCACCTCAATATTTTATCAGTTACATCCTAGAAGCAGAAAGTAGGTCTAAGAAGTATGGCATTTGGATGTCATTGATATTCTGATTATTCTGGTATCTTTGAGTTTGCACTACGTATCCAAAAATCTAATTCACTCCTGCATCTATCTTGAGAGGACATAGACACAACAACAGAAAAACAGTTATTTCAAATACTAAACTATATCTCTGCTATATTCATTTCAGTCAAACTTCCAACTTAGCCCAGTCTTTCAGGAGCTTTAATGTTTTCAAAAGCTCCTTAGAAAATCTTTCCACCAAAGGAGACCTAGAGTCACACATTCCTAAGCTGAGCAGTCAGTGAGAATACAGATAACAAGAATTTAGCAAACCATTAGCATGCAGCTGCTTCATTTCTTAGAGAATACTCTTTCGTACAAGTGGCCCTCGTTATTTCTGGGCTGCATTTTACTGCAGAACACCTCAGGGACAGACATTGGCAAGTACAATGCACCATCCTTGGAACTTTTCAAACAGCTCACCCTCACTCTTGCATGTGATAAAGAACCATGAATTACATGGAATTCTTTTTTATGATAGGCCACTAATCACTCTTGATCCTATGATAAACTTAAATACTAACTAATCCACTTTGAATAGGGATTAAGCTTCAGTGTAGGAGGAACGGAATCATTAGAATTCATTACATCAATTTGTAATTTGAATGATGCATCTTCTAAATAAGGTACTGCAGTTTCTAGTGATTGTTAACTGGGTGCCTGAACATCCTCGTTATTAATTAATGGAAAGAGTGATAAAATCTATAATAACTGAGGGAATGCTTCTGTGCCCCCATCCTCCCTTAGCTTCATGAAATATCTAGCAGTTATTATTTTTAAGACAAACAATGCCAAGATAAAATAATCACCATGGTAGAAGGAAAAATATAACAAACTCAAATTTCTTGTGTCATGGATAACTTGATATGAATGAAAAATGGAATACACATTGTAGGCTTCCTTATTTTGATGTATCTTTATTCATGTTGGACTCATTGTTGTCAAATTATTTTACAAATCTGGGATGGAAATCAGATCAGATAATCATTTATCACTGTCTTATATTTTCCATATTTGGAAGGAAAACATCTAACATTATTGAGCTAAAGTTGAATAATAGCTTCTAAACCTGAGTAATATTTCATTCCAAATAATTACCACTATAGTACAATTATTTATATTTTGATCTTAGGATATTTAAGCCCTGAAATTGGAAAGAAGTAGACATTTCTCTTTCTCTCTCACTTAAAAAATAAAGACTGTAAGTAGTCATTTGAGAACTGAATACAGACCATGAAATATTTCGGGGCCTGAATGCCTATGAAAGTAGGCATTTTCATTCAACTTGAAAAACTAGATAATGGTTTTCAATGCAGTGAATTGTCTTAAATTTAATTCTATACTTATATAGTGCGTCGTCAAATTTGATGCATTTTATGACTTATTGAAAGTGATTTTTTGTTATCATGATTGATGATGACATAATTGGAAATGTTTGTATAGCATTTGATATATGCTAGACACTATTCTAGTGCTCTATGCTATTAACTCAGTCCTCACAAAGACCTTGTAATGAGTCATATTAGAAATCTCATTTCATAGGTTAGGAACATGAGGCTCAAGAGGGTAAACAACTTGTCCAAGATGACACAGAGAGTTAATAGTGGAACTGGGATTCAAACCTACATAATGTGGCACTAAAGTCTATACTTTTATTTACTCCACTATATACATACTGCCTTGTTGGTCCTCTACCTCTTGGTAATTGCATCTTCCCAATGATCCATTTCCTATACACATGCACGTGCCTTTTTATTTCCATAACGGAATAATCTCCCAATCCCTCTTTTTCAGCTCATGACTGATTCTTTTAAACCTTATGTCTTGAAAGGTGCCCAAACATTCTCATAACCCTAAAGCTGGTACTGATGAAAAATTCCATCATGGCAGGCAGTTCCCAGAAAATTCCTTTGAGTCTTCTATTTATCACCTTATTCTTCAATTTCATTTTTCTATCAGTTAGGTTCCTGGCCTCCTAACATGATGTGAACATCATTCTTACATCATGGATGTGGTGACAGATTTTGATGTCTCTGATTTTTGTCCCCAGTGTCTCTATAGACCACAGCTTGTATACTCATCCCTCATTTTTTTGCTCCTGGTCTCAAATATTCTTTTATTTCGCATATGTTCCTCGGTTTATATTATACATGTATTAATCAGGATTAAATAGTTGATGCTGTGATAATGGTACACTTTGAAATTTCAGTGCCTTAGCACAATAAAGGGCCTCCCCGCTCTTTCAGCCCTGCTATCAGGAGCAGGTATTCTCCAAGGTTTCCGTGGTAGGAGAAGGTAGGGATGATGGAGACATGGTGACTCTTAACTGCATATGTTCTCGTTAGAATTAATCTATGAACCCAATTTAACTGCGAGGGAGCCTGGGAAACACAGGGGAACACATGGGGTATCTGGTAAATCTTTCCCACAATATACGAGTAGTAAGACATCAAATTATTTTGGTGTATAAATTATAAAACTGCGTTTTAATTTTATCCTGAGAATGAGTTCATGACCTACTTAAGCTCCTTTCTCTTTTTATTACTGATGCACAGTGAAGGGACCCTATGTCATCAAAAGCCTAGAATACAGAAATATTCTTTAATACCAGTATTATGATGATATTTTACTACACTAGTAATGGACATTAGAGGATTCCAAGTCAGGTAATGAAAGTGCCATTTGATTTAAAGTCCATGAGGATATAAAGAAAAAAAATTGAAAGAAAAAAACTAATTTCCGCTCAATTTCTCTTGCCCAATCCTCCATACATTTTATAAAGTACAGTATATGTATCAACCCAGATAACTCCCATAAGAGAATAAATATTACAGATTTAAACACCAAAACTATATTAATGCCTTGGTATTATGGAAGGGTGGTGTCTCATATTTAAAGAATTCTAAGATGGACAAGATGTAATTAAATTGTCCAGGCTTATGTAATTATTTTCCAAAGAAAACTGGAAGTGGCACTTCAGTTTGGAGGCCTTTTGTAAATAGGTAAAATTGTTAATATGCATGTATGTTTGCATCTTCATAAGATAATGAGGGTGTACATTTATATAAAAATGTGAGGTTATTACTCTTGGGAGGATAAATATCCTTATGGAAATTGTTTACCTATTTTTGTTAAACCTGGTGAAAGACTCTCATGGAATGGATCTCCAACTTGAAACTCCTTTACATTACTTAATCTTCCCTGAATGTCTAAAACCCTCACTTTTATCTGAAGTTTTCAAATTTATATTAAGCATTACATGAACATATTCTTGAACTTCCAGGTTAAATGATACCTCCAGCCAAGAGTATAATTTCTACTCCTGTCACCACATCAAGTGAAACAGTAATAATGGATACAGTATAGAAAAAATAATATAATTATGGATTGTTGGCATTTAATATAAGGAGAAATAACTCAAATTGATCAATTAATTGTCTATATTTCTTCAACTCATGTGATCTGCTTGGAGGATAATTTTATGAATCAATATTTGCAAAACTCTTAGAAGAGTGACTAATTCACAGTAAGAAAAATATTATACTAAAAATAAGTTCGGGAATTTTTGATTTTCCTTCTTTTTGATTTTTTCCTTTTATTATTAATTTTTTTAAAGATGAATTATTTGGTAGTGACATTATCCATGCGGGTGTTTAGTTTTATATTTGTTTTTAACTACTATGATAGAATTTATAGTTCGCTTATGAAATGTGGATTTTACATATAACAAGTTCATTGTCAGTTAAATATTTTGTTTTATTTTGAGAAAATAAGAGAAATATAATTTTTGTCACATTTTCTATTATTTGTAGACAAAGCCTAAGCTATTAATGCTTTTTAAGAGTCTGTATCAAAATATTGTCAAAATTGAAGAGGGTAGCAAGATTACATTTTTGCCACTGATTATGCAAATGAGCTCAGCAGGAGACATTTTTCATAAAGTCACTTATTTCATGGATTCACACTGACCTTCCTGCAAGAATTTCAAGGGCTGCATACAAATACCTTCACTGCCCTGAAATTTGTCTCATCAAATCCTCTCTTTCAAACCCTACACAATGGCAGTCTTGGGTCCCTACCAAATCCTTGTTTACATATTTAAGCAGATTTTCTTTCCCTTTTGAAGAAAACTAGCCTTGCCTTTTGGCATTCATGGTACCCATCCCTGTGCAGAGGTTGATGATCTTAACTAGTTGGAAGCCAGTGAGGATTATAATTTGTATAGAAAATGCCAGATACACCACTAAATTATCAAGTATAAAATGGCTAAGGATCTTCTTCATTAAGTACAATACATGGGCATTTCTCCTGTCACCAGAAAGAAAAATTTTGTTGACTGTGATTAAGCAATTTCTGGTTACTTAATTAGGATGATTACTATCTGAAAGACAGACTCTGTGGAACATGACCAATATCAAGATCCGAGTTTGCAAATTGAGGCACTGCACATAATACATAGGCTCTATTTGCTGGAAGTTGTGCTCTGGCCACACCCACATGTTTGGTGTTGCCTTGTTTTTAATGTATTTGTTTTGCCTACATTAAAAATAAAAATAAACAAACAAAAACACAGGATATTTTATTGAAACATAAAGGTCCAGATATGTGTCTCTACAAAATTCAGAAGATCCAGCAACATTGGACTGACATGGCCTGTATTCAGCTATAAGTGATTAGAGTCTTTAGATGAAGCATGTGTTCTTTAGGTCACACCCCTAATTCTCAAGTGTCTTGTCAGTCCTGCTTTCCTCATTGGTATCACCATCCTTCTGTGGCTCTGGGATTTGTGACCCTATAGCCCAAGTTATTGTTGTTCTAAGTGTAGTCTTAGTGCCATTTACATCTGTTACCTTGGGTGTTCACTAAGCTTATAGATTTCTGGGCCTTAAATTTCTGTGCCTTTACTGAATCTGCATCTTTGTTATCAGGGTGGGAAATCAGCATGTGACTAAGCTCCCTACAGGTATCTAAGGTATACCAAATTTGCAAACCATTAATAGAGTTTACTGAGTATTTACTAGAGGTGCATGTGGAAATAATTTGGTGATATTGTTACAAACTGTAAGGCCCAGATACCTGATCAGATACTTCTTTTACTCCCTCTTCCCTTCTGCATTAAACATATATATATATATATATATATATATATATATATATGTATGTTTTATGTATATATATGTATATATATGTGTATATATATATGCATATATCACATAACTGCACTAAATATATGTATACATACATATATATACACACACATACATATATATATATATATATATATACACACATACATACATATATATATATATATATATATATATATATCTCACATAACTCAGGATTTGGACCAATTGGATTTTGAACATGTTTTCCCCCAAAGTGTCCTCTGTTGCTACAGAAGATACGTGCATTTGCTGCATTCTTGGACAAACAGGATCTAGAAAAGGTGAAATTGCTGGGCATTCCCTGTTCATTCCTGGAACTCTTTTCATCTCCCTCTTTTTTCCCCAGTCTGATTGTATTTACTTTCTGTCTTTCCTTATTGGGAAGTTGGTGTGTTTGCCCATCTTATAATTTTAAAGCATGTCTCCATTAGCTTACCGCTAAGTTTTTTTTACAAGACTCAGGAGTCTTCTTTCTTTGGTCCTTTTGTTCTTTTTCCTTCACCTAACAAGATTAAATGCTAGATAAAGCTTTGTTACCCATGTGGAACTGGTCTTTTTAAAAGCTAGATATTGGAGGTTATATATTTTATTGTGTTTCGCTTTTCACTTGGATGACCAAGAATTTCAAAAACCAAATTTATAACTGAAATGTAATAATTGTATATGTCTCTATGACTGGAGCATCTGCATTTTAACTTCAACATTTGGAATCATTTATTCTGATCTTTTTGAACCTGATTCTGAAAATTATTTTTCATGTATTATGTATTTCAAAAGGTCAATTCAAAACACTTTGAAAAAAATTAGGTGTCCAAATGCAAGAAAACTAAGCTTAGAAGCCTAAGTACTTTTCTTCCAGGAAATATAAGGTTTTAAGCTAATGTACACCTTTATAATTATTTTAAACTCATCTTCTTTTTTGAATGCCACTGATCATCATTCAAAATAAATACATTTTTAAAATTACGGTTTAATTTACTTATTGTGAAATGCACCGGTATAAAGTATACATAAAAGTACACTTTATACCGGTGCATTTCACAATAAGTAAATTAAAAGTAAGTAAAGTGTAAAATAAGTAAAGTGTACCTTTCATGTACACTTTATGAGTGCTGACAAATGCAAGTATTTAATACCACAATCAAGAAACAAAATATTTCCATCATCACAGACAGGTCCCTCAGACCAGTCCCTAGAAACAATTACTGTTTTAATTCTATTAAAGAAACAAAATTCAACTCAGTAAATTCTAAAGATCTTACTAGCTTTATTCAACAATTCATGAAGCAGGCAGCATCTGCTCTAGCAGAAAGATAAGAACTCTGAGGAGTTGTAAGGAATGAAAGACTTTTATAGGTAGCAGGGACAAGAATAAGAAAGTTATCTTACACACAAAAAAGTGGGTTGGTTACTGCAAAGTTGCTTTTCTTTTGGGGATTTCAGGGGTCTGTCAGGCAGATTACCTAACTAGTGCTGATCAGGCAATTCTTGATTGACTGGTTCAAGATTCTGTCTGGGAGAGCCAAAACTGTAATTAAGTTAGGTCTCAGTTTGGTGACATGGGGCATAGCATAAGCAACTCCCTTTGGGGCCTATTGTCTTATTTTTAGCAATTCCCCCCTCTTGATCAGATTCTCAGCCTAATTGAGAGATGTGATCAAAATTTAAGGCAGTAGAGCAACTCCCAACTCAGGGTTCTCACAGTTTTGTGTGTTTTTTCCCCCCCTGAATCTTTGTGTAATATTCATAGGTAATGACTTTGGGTTCATGTTCTTTAAATTGGTCATTCTCTTCTATCCTTTTCTGATGTTCTAGTCTTAGGGAGATCATTTACTTGGTGGTTGCGACTGCTAACATGTATTTAAGACTTTTAAGAGTATGCAGTGCACTGATAAGAATACTATAATTATTATAATAAGTAGGATAATTCCCAATGTGTGGAGTTCACTTCAGAGTCATGGTCCCCAAGACCCAAAGCAATCAGAATCAAGTAAGTCAAAGAAAGACCCCATTGTAGGAGTCAGTTTCTTAAGCCACTGGCTTGTTCAGTGATCCTTATGTAGCTGAGTGTCAACTTCCCCAGAAATGTCAATCTAAGTGCAGCAATGGTGCTCGCTAGCTACAGCACAAACACCTCTTTGCTTTGCTAAAAGGTAATCAAGGACTATCCTATTATTAAAAACTTTGGCCAGAGAGTCTAGGGATTTTTGTTAAGACAGTTATTGCTTTAGCAGCAGATTGTGCAATATCTTCAAGAGTTAAGGAAAGGTTACTGATCATAGCCTCATTGTACTAACTCTTAGCTGGGTGAATCGGCATCTTCCAAAGGAAGCAAATTTGAATCATGAATGCCCCTGGTAATTCTCATTTGAGTCTGTAGTTCAGGACTGGCAAACTGACAACCATGGAGGCCAGTAAAATTTAAGGGTCTGTAGGCTGCACAGGTAGGTTTTATTTGTCTTGTGTCCCTTTCATTGCACGGAACCTGGAGGAAAGTTTCCTTGGGTTTGGAGTTATTAACTACAGGCATGAAAACAGACCCACAGGATCAGGAAAGACCCCATTGGATCAGGGAGCCTGACACAATAGTGAGAAAGCTACGTTTGTTCCAGAGAAACTGAGGCATTGGAAACCAGGGAGAAGTTTGTGATCTGCAGAACTACTGGAGCATTAGCATCACGGCAAATCCAACAATCATTTGGAGGTTGGATTAGGGCCCTTTGCAATCGCCTAAAATATGTGAACAATGGCATTATTATTCCTGGCCAGAACTAAGCTAGAAGCGGATAAAAGAGTCATAAAGATCTTCACTGTGTAAGAATTAGGAAAAGGATGCTCAGAGAGGGAAGGAAGAATGGAAAGACAAGTTCTTGATCTGATGTCTTGGGAAGATGCAGCCGACCTTAGTGTTGGCTACTACTCTTCCTAGTCAATTTGATTTTTGTGGTCTCCAGCTTTTGCACAGGACCAGATGTCAGGTGGAGCCTCCTTTCTTGTGAAATATGTACCCAAGGTGTGACACCTTGTAATTTGGCTGTGGTGTCAGCAGTTAAGAGCACTCACTTTTGCAAAAGTGTAAGATTAAAACAATAATTGTCTGTAAATGACAAAGGACATTGAAGTGCCCATTGTTAAAGATCTGATGAGAGTTTACTATAATGGACTTGACAAGGAAATTTGATTATTTCTGTGATATGTAACATTTTAAGATAATAACTAGAATTATGTCTGATAACATTATACCTGGACACATCAGATTTTTAGGAATTTCATACAATTTCCAGAACACTTATATTAATAACATGCTTCCACACAAATATAACCCAAGAAAGTTTAGCATCACTTCTCATTTGATAATTCTTACAATGTAATTTAACGTATCAAATAAATCTAATTAGTTTAACATTTTACTAGGCTACAGACACATTCTTTAAGATTTTTCCAGGGGCCCTGTGAGAAATCTCAGTTATTTTGAGGTCAAAATAATTCTATTTAGAATTTGATTTGGGGAAATTATCAAAAGGTCAAAAAGTTTGAGCATTTGACTAAATAGGATTATAGATCACTATGAAATAATAAATATCTATTTAAACAAAGTAACAATAGATGCTAAAGCAAAATACAGAAGGTTATATAGTTGTCAGCTAAACTAAACTCTTTTGATATTGAGAAGACTGGGTTTCCTTAAGTAATCAAAGACCTGATAAAGATAATGTGAAACAGTAAATTATTTTGCTAAGACATAAAATCTTTGCTGTCCAGGTAGAATACACAAAAGGTGAAGAAATTTTCACAATCTTATCAAAAGTAGACGCAAAGTCCAATAAAACTTTGTCCCTTTAGCACAGAGAAAACAAAAGTCTAATTTTGTACCAGCGTACTTCTCATATTAAAGTTCATTAAACAAACAAAAACTTAAATAAATCCATTTCAATCGTAGCCAGCTGGACAACATATAAAAAAGTCCCTTCCCAAGATTGCTTTTCCAAAAACCTCCTACACCTTTTTCATATACATTCAGATTTTGTTTTTGTTTTTGTTTTTTTGTTTTTTCATTCTGGAACAACCAATCATTTTACTTTGCTTGCCAACTTCTCATATACAGTTGTTTCATATACAGTAACATATACAGTTGTTTTACTCTTATTATTTCTAAGAGTTATAATTACATATATTGATTAAAATTCTTAATCCTTAGAATCCTTAATTCCTAGTGAAAACTAAGAAGCAAGCAACTGTGGACTGTCTTTTATGCTAGCATTCCATGGATTGGCAAACTGATAAAAATACATTTCGTAATTTCTATAAGTATATTCTTCCTCATTTCATATTAAGTAAATTTCTTAATATGGCACAAAACTTATTTATTAATACACCCAAATATCTTTAGTTCCTCTGTAAAAGGAAGTCAAAATTAGATAAATCTATGTTCTGTAATTAACATTTCAGTACTTTATCTCTCTTGGAAATGATCTAAATATTCAATGAATATCTATCATTAACTTTTCTCAGTATAACTTTAAAGTTTCAAGTTACCTGAAAAATTTTGGAAACTGTTTAAGTAGTACAATAAAACATAATCATTGCTGAAAAGTTAATCTAAAAATTCTTACTTCATTTACATCTACCTAAATCACTTTTAAACATATGTAGATTACTCATCAAAATTTCACAAGACAGTAAACAAAGTTAACCGTCGTACTAAGTTATTTTTCTTGTTGAAAAATTTTGTAACAGCGACAATATAAACTTATTTGACTAGTAAACCCAGCGAGAATAAAAATTGTATGTCTGCGTTATATTTAGTGCTCATAACTCTCTGAAGCCATACCTATTTTAATTAAACCAGCAAACTTAAACTAGCTTTTATTTACCAAATATTATCCCAGATCACATTAACTTGAAAAAAACATTTGGGTTAGTTTCAATATTTCTGAGTCTAAAAATACTTAATTTGATAAGTGCTTATTTTTCTTTAAGGCAATTAAATAGAGCTCTTTTACAAATTAGTTTTGGCAATACTATCTAAAGGTAGAAAATATCACACATCTATCATACACATACTGTGTAGACATACATAAACATACAGACAGACACAAATGGATCTTACAGATTTTGTTTTAAAATTTTAGCCAAGTGTCAGGTACAGTAACATAAAACTTACTAGTTTACAAATAATAGTTGAATACAATTGTGTTTCTGACAGTTGGAATAATTCAGATGGCTAAATCTTTTTACTAATATTTGTAGAGAACACACTTAAGAAGACAATTTTTTTTTCCCTTCTGATAAGAAGATGGGTATTCTTATCCATTCATTTTAATTTTAGTTTCCCCTCAGCTGTTTAAGGGAATAATTTGTAGCAGTTTACCAGAGAATCTACTGGAGTCCCATCAACCCTGGAAAAGGCCTAGGTGGGGGTTCTACTTCAAGGGTAAATACGGGGCAGCTATGAGGTTGTTAACTTGGCAGACTTATATCTATGGTCTTGTAATCTCTTCACAGTGGGAAGGCGATTCACATGAGAGGATCAGTAGACTCTGAATACTCAGGTAAAGGAGGAGAGAGGCTAGTAGTGGGAGTCACATCAATCTTAGTCTTGTTGTAGGTACCTCTTGTCTCTTTAATTTTTTTCATTGGCCTTTTGCAATGAATCTTTCAATGAAAATATTTTGGAATCTTAAATCATATTGGAGGTATCTGCATACCAATTAAAATAGGTATCCCATTCTCTCTGTTTGATTTGGGAGCCCTTGCATTCAAGTGCACTGCTTAAACAGACGATTGTGTCTAATTTGAACATTTCCCATAATGGCCATTGTAATTCTAGGTTGTCTTAGTAAGATTTGTCATTTTTGCAGATATCTATAGCTTTCAGGACCACAATTCTTATAGACATAAAATTAGCAGTTGTGTTGGAAGATGGCATGCTCAATTCTTTGAAACTTGAGGATTCGATTTCTTTAGTTAAGCCAAATTAACATCCAAGAGTGATGTGCTGCTGGATTGGGGATTTTGTGGGGTTTTACAGTGTACCTCATTGCACGGAAATTTTCTGGATGTTGGCAGTGACCTAATGTAAATGTAACACATTCTCTGACAAACTTATCCTAGCATGTCAGTCTTAAAGTTATGTGACGAGCTCCTTAACAACTTTAAAGTGCTCAAACGAGGCCCAACGACTTTGTAGCTTTGGTTTCTGAACTTCTTATTAATAACAGGTCTATTGTTTGTTTACCTCATGTGCACATTAACAGAAAACAACAGTAACCAAAGAAATGGAACCATGGACACCAGTAGTAACCAAAGAGATGGTACTGCGGACTTGCGAAGAAAAGACCTTAGGTACACACCATAAGCAGTTTCCAAAGTTGAACTGTGAACGGAATCAGCAGACCCCAAAAAATGGGACTGCAAAGTGAACCAAGGGCTAGGGGCTTGGGTTCCAGGTGGAGCCATGTGCCAGCTCAAGCTGACCTGAGAAGCCCTAGACTGGGAATGCAGACTGACCAAGGGCTAAGGACTGGCCTCTGTTAGAGGACGGGCTCCTGTCAGCCTACACTGACACATGAACTCTGGAATGACAGCTCAATATAACGATAGTGAAGTGTGGCTCCAAGAGGAGCTTACCCATGGCTCTTGGAAACGATGAGAAAGAGAACTCAAAGTATCCATGGGTATCAATACAGCGTTTCCTGTTGTCCTTTAAGTTGTCAGATGTTTCCTTTGGGTCTCATTACTGCCACCAAATTGATAAAAAAACAAAATTCAGCTGAGTAAATCTTAAAGACCTTATTGGCTTTATTCCATGATTCAAAAATTGGGCTGCATCCACTATAGCAGATAGACAGGTCTAAGGAGCTGTACAAAATGCAAGACTTTTATTGGCAGGAGGGAACAGGAACAAGAAAGTTGCACTAGGCAAAAAGCGGGTTGGCTATTACCAGGTTACTTTCCTTTAGGGGATGGCAGGGGTCTAATAGATTACCTAACAAGTGTTGAGCAGGTGATTCCTGATTGACTGGTTTAAGATTCTTTTCTGAGACAGCTGAAATTGCAATTAAATTAGGTCTTACTTTCGTGACATAGGGCCTAGCATAAGTGACTCCATTTTCGGCTTGTCTTGTTTTTAACAATTCTTATCATTATAATTTTGCTTGTTCTAGATCTTCATATAGATGAAATCATAAAGTATGCACTGTTTGATATGAGGCTTTTCTCACTCAGCAAAATGTTTTGTCAGACTCAGCTATATAGTTGCATATATTAATTTTTCATTTTTACTGCTGAGTAGTTTTCCACTGTGCAAGTATGTTACTGATTGTTGTTAGTTCTCCAATTGATAGAAACCAGGCTATTTCTAATTTTGGTTACTATAAAAAAATGTAGAAGTTGCTCTGAACATTCTTGTACAAGGCTTTGGGTGAATATGTTTTCATTTGTATAGATAAAAGCTAAGAATGAAATTATTGGTTCATAAGGTAGATATATGTTTAGCTTTCTAAGAATGTGCTAGATTTCCAAAGCAATTTTACTATTCTACCCTCTCTTCAGAGGTATGTGAGAGTCTGGTTGTACCACATCTTCACCAATAATCTATGTTGTCTTTTTCTTTTTAGCTTTCTATTGGTACTAGAGTGTCATTTCATTACTTTGAATTTCCATGGTGACAAATGATGTCGACCACTTTTTCACATGTGCATTGTCCATTCACATATCTTATTTTATGAAGTGTCTATTCAAGCCATTTTTCCATTTTTGGGGGTGTGTGCCCAGGAAGGGGTTTTCTTTTTCTTAATGAATTGTAGGAATTATTTGTATATTCTAGGTTCAAGTCAGATATACGGAGCGTAAATATTTTCTCCCATTATTCAAGGAATGTGTCTATTTTGTCTAAATTGATGAATTTATTAGCATAGAGGGCTCACGGTATCTTTTATAGTAATTTTAGATGTATAGTACCTATAGTTATACCTTTCATTGAATGTTAGTATTGCAAATCTGTGCCTTTTCTCTTTTCCTTGATACATTTTACAAATATTTTTTATCAATTTTATTAGTCTTTTCAAGGAACCAATTGTTGACTTTATTGACTTTCTATATTGTTCACTATTTCACTGATTTCTGTTTTTATTTCCTCCAGTTTTGTTCTATTTGCTTTAAATGTAATCTGTTTTTTATGTTTCTCACTTCTTAATATATAAGCATAGGTTATTGACTTTACATCTTTCTTCTTTTCTTTTTAGGCAATTAAAGATATAAATTTCCCTCTAAAGATACTTTAGCTGTGTTACATGCTTCAGCTGTATCAGTTGTTTCATAGCTTTTGTTTTTAATCACAGCTATATTACTGTATGATAAAAAATTTCACTCTATGGCTTTAATTATAACATTGGTATTTAAATACATAACATGGCTATACTTTCAGGGCACTGGCAAAATAGCTCTTTTAAAACAGTCTGAAACACTTAGAATATTTCTGGTAAAGAAATTTTCATTATGAGAAAATAATCATACTTTTCAGCCTGATTAAAAAGAGAACTGTACATTTGAAAATAACAAGTCACTAAGTTGCATGTGAACTTCATAACCTATTATGATTTTTCCTGGTGAGCTGGCAACTCTCCATTAACGTAGGAACAGATATTCAAAGGGAGAGAGTAAAACACTAAGTCAAAATTAATTTTACCTGCTGTTATCTTTTAATGTTAGTCAAAATCTTTGATTCAATTTTTCTATGATCAGCTTTCTTAAAATGTCAACATATGTTTATTTCAACTGGTTCTAACTGAAATGCAAGGCAGATTTTTTGTTTTCAAACTTTTTCTTCAATCATTTCACAGTTATTATTCAACACCCTGAACATAACTGCTCAACTGCAGAACAAACAGGAACATGTTTAATGCAGCCAAAGTAGTTTCTTGGATTGCTGCTTGCGAACTCCTCACCCAAAATATTAACTACTCCTTTTCATTTCTCTGTACTTTAGAGCATATCTATTTGATTATTTAAAGGGAAATCTCTCCAGAAAGACCAACAGTCCCTACTCAGAACATACTACAGAGTTGAGGCCAGTGGGAAAGAATGTATCTTTCCCTCTCAATGGAAGTGTTTAAAGTTCTCAATTTCTCCTCCTCCTCCTCCCCCCCATCCTCTTCCGCTTCCTGTTCCTTCAAATAGAATCTTACTCCCTTCATGGAAAAAACTACACTTTCTGGAGAGAATATAATTTGAGTAAAAGCACACATTAGTTCTCATTTTTGTATAATTTATTTGGGACATGGATGAAATTGCAAATATCAAAGGAACACAGAGTTAAGAAACACATAGTGCTCAGATCCTGCCATGAGGATCTGGAAAAATGGATAACATAAAGAAGTTATGTAGTTCCCACTGGAGAATACCAGAAGTTTAACCAATAAGAAGTGGACTACTCTTCATTCAAATTGAAGTAGAGATAAACCTGGAAGATACCATTGGAGTTCTGTTTAGAAAAAGGATAGTTAACTTCAGAAAAATTGGGCAAAATATTTGAGGAAGAAATTCACAGAGGAAGAAATACTAATAGCTAATGAACATAAGAAAAGATTCTCATGTACAAAAGACATATGGGTAATGCATATTTAAATTGGATATCATTTCACATTCATCAGATTAGCAAAAAGTAAAATGCCTAAAAGTAAAACATTGCTGAGGAGGTGGAATCCCGTATACTCCTGATGGGAGTATAAAATAATACAATCAGTTGGTAAAGAAATTTTGATGCACTTATTATGCTGGACACTTTCCACTTATACTTCTAGATCCATTACCTATCCTTTTTGGACCAGCTTTTTGCCCCAGGAGGCCAACCTTACATCAAAATGACCTTACATCAAAAGACTCCCTGGTCTTTTGGCTTCCAGTGGGTTCAACTGGAGATTGAAGGATGAGAAGAAAGTGAGTTCATGGTATTTCTTGTCCCTCTCAGATGTATTTGCTGTGTCCCATCCCTTAAACCACAGATCTTGTCAGAGAGCTCTCTCCATAGGGTTATATTTTCCAGATCCTTGTAACTGCTTCCTCCCTTTTGCTACTTGAGGCTTAAGAGTGGTCATAGCTTTCTGCTCTTGTTAATTCCAAAGTATTCCAATATTTATGTCCCTAAACATTGACAATGCATAGTAAATAATTTTTATTAAATTCTCCTTAAATTTTCCAGTTTGAATGTGCCGTCTGATTCTTGCTAGGATTCCAAAGGATATCCCTGGTAAAACTGAATAGGTGTATACCAATGATTCAGCAATACAAATTATTGAGTATATATCCTTGAGATATTCTTGCACATTGGCTCAATCAGTTATACATAAATGTTTTTTGAAACATCAAACAGGTAATGAATCAATATACACTGAGTGTAATAATAATATAATGTAGCATTATTCAGCAGTGAAAATAAAAGAAAGTAGAGCCAATGTACTAACATGAATAAAACTCAAACATATAATTTCAAGTGAAAAAAGTAAGTGTAGAAGCATATAGACAGAAGGAGCCATGTACATAAAAATTAATACCTATAAAACATTTTTATTTTTTAAGGATATGTGTGTGTGTGTGTGTGTGTGTGTGTGTATTAAGAATGTATGTGAGAATGATAATCCCAAAATTAAGGAAAGTGGTTATCTTTAGGGAAGAAAAGTAGGATTGTTTAGGGATCGATCAATAAAGGTCTTCAGTTCACTTGAAATTATAATGTTTTATTTTTTGAGATGGTAGAGGATGTGTGAGTTTTCATTATATTATCACCTTGAACTTTTTTTGTTGCCAGAAGAAGTTGATAATTTAAAAATGTTTTTTTTTTTTTGATGGAACTAAATGAAACAGAGGCATCCAACCTATCAGATACAGAGTTTAGAACACTGATGATAAGAATGTTTATGGAACATAGTAAGAACATAAAGAAGGATAGAGAAATCATAAATAAAAATAAGCTACAACTAAAGAATACAATAACTGAAATGAAGAACACACTTGAAGGAATCACCAGTAGATTAGATGAAGCAGAGAATTGGATCAGCAATTTAGAAGACAAGATAGAAGAAATCACCCAATTGGAAAAATAAAAAGAAAAAAGAATGAAAAACAATAAAAATAATTTAAGAGACATGTGGGACAACATCAAGTGCAACAACATTTGCATCATAGGAATACCAGAAGGAGAAGAAAAGGAGCAAGGGATCGAGAACATATTTGAAGAAGTAATGACTGAAAACTTCCCTATGCTGGTGAAGGAAATGGATACAAGCCCAGGAAGTGCATAGAGTTCCAAACAAGATGAGCCCAAATAGGCCCATACCAAGATATATTATAGTTAAAATGGCAAAGGTTAAAGACAAAGAAAAAATCCTAAAAGCAGCAAGAGAAAGACAGCGGGTTACATACGTGATAAAATTATCAGCTGACTTTTCTACAGAAACTCTGCAGGCCAGAGGGAGTGGCAGAAAATATTCAAAGTGATAAAAAACAAAGGTCTACAACCAAGATTGCTCTACCCCAGTAAGGCTATCACTTAAAATTGAAGGATAGATAAAGAGCTTCTCAGAAAAGAATAAGCTAAAGAAATTCATTACTACCAAACAAGAATTGCAGGAAATGTTAAAAAGGGCTTTTTTAAACAAAAGAAAGGGGAAAGCAAACTAACAAAGGAAGACCAGAAATATGAATAACAAAATGGCAATAAATACATACCCATCAATAATCACTTTAAAAGTGAATGGGATAAATGCTCCAATCAAAAGATGTAGAGTAGCTGAGTGGATAAGAAAACAGGACCCATACCTATGCTATTTACAAGAGACTCATCTCAGATCAAAAGACACACATAGACTGAAAGTAAAGGGATGGAATAAGATATTTCATGCAAATGGAAATGAGAAAAAAAGCTGGGGTAGCAATACATTTTTGGACAAAATAGACTTTAAAATGAAGACTACAATAAAAGAAAAAGAAGTGCACTACATAATAATAAAGGGATCAATCCAACAAGAGGACATAACCCTAGTAAACATCTATGCACCCAACATAAAAGCTCCTAACTATATAAAACAGTTTATGACTGACGTAAATTCAGAGATCAACAGTAGCACTATTGTAGTAGGGGACTTCAACACCCTGTTGTCACCAACAGACAGATCCTCCAGACAGAAAATCAACATGGAAACAGTGGCCTTAGATGACACTTTAGATCAGTTGGATTTAATCAATATTTTTAGAGCATTTCACCACAAAACAGCAGAATATACATTCTTCTCAAGTACACGTGGAAGATTTTCCAAGATAGATCACATGCTAGGCCACAAAACAAGTCTCAATAAATTTAAGAAGATTGAAATCATACCAAGTGTTCTCTGACCACAATGCTATGAAACTAAAATTCAATTATAAGAAGAAATCTGGAAAACACACAAATACATGGAGGCTGAATAACATGTTACTAAATAGCAAGTGGGTCAGTAATGAGATCAACGGATAAATCAAAAGACACCTCGAGACAAATGAAAATGAGAAGACAACAACCCCAAATCTATGGGTTGCAGTGAAAGCAGTTCTAAGAAGAAAATTCATAGTAATGCAGGCTTATATAAAGAAACAAGAAAAATCTCAAATCAACAGGCTATCTTTACACCTAAGGGAATTAGAAAAAGAATATAAAAACAAGTCCAAAGGGCATAAAAGGAAGGGAATAATAAAGATCAGAGCAGAAATAAATGAAACAGACCTAAAAAAAAAAAAACCCACAAAATATCAAAGAAATCAAGAGCTGTTTTTTTGAAAAGATAAACACAATTACAAACCCTTAGCCAGATTCACCAAGAAAAAGAGAGAGGACCTAAATTAATAAAATCAGAAATGAAAGAGGAGAAGTGACAACAGATACTACAGAACACGGAAAATTTTAAGAAAATACTACAAGAGTTATATGCCAACAAATTAGACAACCTGGAAGAAATGGATAAATTTCTAGAAGCATACAATTTTCCACACTGAATCAAGAAGAAACAGAAATTCTGAACAGACTGATGACTACCAAAGAAATTGAATCAGTAATCAACAAGCTCCCAAGAAACAAAAGTCCTGGACTGGATGGCTTCACAGGTGAATTTTACAAAACATTCAAAAAAGAATTAAAACCTATTGTCCTCGGGCCGGCCTGGTGGCTCAGACGGTTAGAGCTCCGTGCTCCTAACTCCAAAGGCTGCCGGTTCGATTCCCACATGGGCCAGTGGGCTCTCAACCACAAGGTTGCCAGTTCGACTCCCACAAGGGATGGTGGGCTGCGCCCCCTGCAACTAGCAACGGCAACTGGACCTGGAGCTGAGCTGCGCTCTCCCCAACTAAGACTGAAAGGACAACAACTTGACTGGAGAAAAGTCCTGGAAGTACACACTGTTCCCCAATAAAGTCCTGTTAAAAAAAAAACAAAACAAAACAACAACAACAACAAAAAAAAAAACAAAAAACCTATTGTCCTCAAACTATTCCAAAAAAAATCCAGAAGGAGGGAAGGCTCACAAGCACATTTTACGAGACCACTGTTACTCTGATCCCCAAACCAGACAAAGACATCACAAAAAAAGAAAACTACAAGCCAATATCCCTAATGAACACAGACGGAAAAATCCTCTACAAAATACTAGCAAACTGGATTCAGCAACACATTAAAAAGATCATACACCACGATCAAGTAGGATTCATTCCTGGTATGAAGGTTGGTTCAATATCTGCAAATCAATTAATGTGATACACCACATTAACAAAATGAAAAATAAAAATCATATGATTATATCAATAGATGCAGAAAAATCATTTGACAGAATCCAGCATCCATTTATGATAAAAAACTGAGCAAAGTGGGAATAGAGGGATCATATCTCAACATAATAAAGGCCATATATGATGAACCCACAGCTAACGTAGTCAAAGGGGAAAAGCTAAAAGCATTCCCTTAAGATCAGAAACAAGACAAGGTAGCCCACTTTCACCACTTTTTATTCAACATAGTTCTGGAAGTTCTAGCCACAGCAATCAGACAAGAAAAATAAATGAAAGGTATCCAAATTGGAAAGGAGGAAGTAAAATTATCATTATATGCAGATGACATGATACTAGATATAGAGGACCCCAAAAACTCCACCAAAACACTATTAGAACTGATAAATGAATTTAGTAAAGTAGCAGGATACAACATTAATATTCAGAAATCAGTTGCGTTTGTATACACCAATAATAAACTGTCAGAAGGAGAAATCAAGAAACCAATCCCATTTACAATTGCTTCGAATACAATAAAATACGTAGGAATAAATTTAACCAAAGAAGTAAAAGACCTGTACTCAGTAAATTATAAGACACTGAAGAGAGAAATCAAAGAAGATACAAATAAATGGAAATACATACCATGTTCATGGATTGGAAGAATTAATACCGTGTTTCCCCAAAAATAAGTACTAGCCAGACAATCAGCTCTAATGTGTCTTTTGGAGCAAAAATTAAGAACTGGTATTATATTTTATATTATATTATATTATATTATATTATATTATATTATATTATAGACCCAGTCTTATTATTATAGCAAAATAAGACTGGATAGTATATTATATTATATTATTATATATTATATTATATTATATTATATTATATTATATTATACTATATTATATTATACCTGGTCTTATATTATAGTAAAATAAGACTGGGTCTTGTATTAATTTTTGCTCCAAAAGACACATTAGAGCTGATTGTCCGGCTAAGTTTTATTTTCAGGGAAACATGGTATAGTGAAAATGTCAACACTACCTAAGGCAATATATAGATTCAACGCAATTCTTATGAAACCACCAATGACACTTTTCTCAGAAATAGAACATTTAACCCTAAAATTTATATGGAACCATAAAAGACCTTGAATAGCCACAGCAATCTTGAGAAATAAGAACAAAGTGGGAGGTATCACGCTACCCGACATCAAATCGTACTCCAAGACTATAGTAATCAAAACAGTATGGTACTGGAAAAAAAACAGACACATAGATCAATGGAATAGAATAGAGAGCCCAGAAATAAATTCATTCATATACAGTCATTTACTCTATGACAATGGAAGCAAGAATTTGCAATGGGGTAAAGACAGTGTATTTAATAACTGGTGCTGGGAAAACTGGACTGACACATGCAAAAAGATGAAACTGGACCGCCTCCTTATGCACATACGAGAACAAATTCAAAATGGATTAAAGACTTAAATGTAAGACCTGAACTGTAAAACTCTTAGAAGAAAATATAGGGAGTAAATTTGCAGATATTATCCTGAGTAATATTTTTACTGATATAGCCCCTCAGGCAAGGGAAGTAAAAGAAAAAATAAACATATGGGATTACATCAAACTTAAAAAAAAAACACTCATTCAACTCAACAACAAAAAACAACTAACCCAATTAAAAAATGGGTAGAGAACATGAAGAGACACTTTTCTAAAGAGGACACATACAGATGGCCAACAGACATATGAAAAAATCCTAAATCTCACTAATCATTAGAGAAATACAAATAAAAACCACAATGAGATACCATCTCACTCTGGTCAGAATGGCTATTACCAATAAATCAACAAACAACAAATACTAGGGAGGATGTAGAGAAAAGGGAACCCTGCTACACTGTTTGTGGGATTGCAGATTGGTGCAGCCACTATGGAAGTCAGTATGGAGATATCTCAAAAAACTGGAAATGGAACTACCTTATGACCCAGGAATTCCAATCATAGATATCTATCCAGAGAAATCCTAGATGCTAATTCAAAAAAAGATATGCACCCCTATGTTTATTGCAGCACTATTTACAATAGCCCAAACTTGGAAACAACCGAAATGCCCATCAGTAGACAACTGGATTAAGAAACTGTGGTACATTTATACAATGGAGTATTACTTGGCTATAAAAAAGAATGAAATCTTACCATTCACAATGATATGGATGAACCTAAAGAACATTATGCTAAATGAAATAAGTCAGTTGGAGAAAGACAAATACCATATGATCCCACTTATGTGTGGAATCTAAAGAACTGAATAAATGAGCAAAGTAAACAGAAATAATCTCAGAGATATAGAGGAAAAACTGATAATTGCTAGATGGGAGGCGATGGGGATGAGAGAGAAGGGGAAAGGATTAGACAGCATAAATTGGTAACTGTAATATTGCCACGGGGATATGAAAGACAGTTTGGGGAATATAATCAATAATGTTGTAAAGATTTTATGAGGTATCAGATGGGCACATGTCTTGTTAGGGAGACCACTTCATGGATGGTATAGATGCTTTAACACTGCACTGTACACCTGAAGCTGAAGCTGAATAATATTGCGTATCAACTATAATTTAATATATATATATATTATTTTAATATATATTTAATATTATAAATATATATAATATATTAATTTTGTATAATATTAAATATTTATTATTATATAATATTATATATTATTAAATATATATATTAAAATAATATATATATTAAATTATAGGTGATATACAATATTATTCAGCTTCAGCTTCAGGTGTACAGACTATATATATACATAGTCACAGGATATGGAGTACAGCATAGGGAATAGAGACAATGGAATTGTAATAGATATATATGATGTCAGAGGGGCAATAGATTGGGAGCGGGGGGTTATCACTTTGTGAGGGGTGAAATGTCTAACTAGTACATTGTTTTGTACACCTGAAACTAATAATAAAACATAAATTTAAAAAAAAGAAGGAAAGCATCATCAAGATTCGAAGAGGTAGTATCATGACATCATTTGAATACCTGAATCTAACTGTACCTGAAACACCTGGATCTGACAGTAATATGGATTTAACAGTGATGTGAAATAATAAATTCCTTTTAGTTGTTAATTAAACAAAAAAAAGTGTTTTTTCTCTAAAGAGCAGGAGAGGTATAACCAATCTACAAAAAAGGAGCATGACCTCTGTTCAGAAGACATTTCAAATTTGCCTGGAGTTGTTCTGTCCTTATTTTTGTCCCCATAAAAAATGCTACTATTTTTCTAAAATCTTGCTTAATTATCAAAGGATAAGGCCATCTGGTGGTGTCCTCTATACACTTTTGTATCATTTGTGCAGTTTTGGTTAGAGTGGAAATTCTTCATCTTTTAGCTATTTGTTCTGGATCCTGGGAAGAACAAGTATGAATTTAAATGAGAGCCCTGCCTCCAACTTCTTGCTTGAATTTTTCAGTATTGCATACAACAAGATTCACTATTAAGAGCACTTCATGAGGACAAATATCTTCACTCCTCTCATCTGTCAGGCAATGCCCTTGAATTAATTGCACGATTATTATGGATACAGCAGGGGTGTTATCTTTTTTTTCCAATATGGAGAAGGGGCATGATATCTACATATACTTTGACCAAATTTATTCTTTAAGCTATCACTAAGCTAAGATACAAATGAGTTTCATGAGATCCTTAAGTTTTCCTAAGAAATGTAGGTGTTTTCTTTTTTCTTTTTTTTAAACCATGTTAACTAAGAGATGCTGGGAATGGATGGATATAGTATCCTCATGTAAGAAACAATTAGCATATTATACCAAAAACTAAAATGTTAAATTTTATTGGTGGCATTGGAAACTATACACTTTGTCTGAGTTTGTGTCCTTACGGTGCTAATTATTAGCTGTAGGATCTTAGATTCCTGAACTCTGTGCCTCAATTCCATTATTTGTCAAATGGGAAAAATAGTAGCATAGAGGAAAAATAGCAGCATAGTGTTGTGAGGATTATGTAAGCACTTGAAAGAGAGTCTAGATATACTATTAATACTACCATGTGACCAACAAATTGCACTCCTAGCCATTTATCCCAGAAAAATGGAAACATGTCACACTAGAACCTATACACAAATGTTCATAGAAATTTTATCCATAATAGCCCCAAATCAAAAGGACCTTGTTTTAAAATGTAAATTTTGTTATTCAGGTAAGGTGGGACCAATACATCAGGACACAAATTATCAAAAGATAATTTGTATTCAGTTCCCAAGAGGAGGGAGCATACTATGCCAAGCAGGTACGTCTTTGCAGCCTTGGTATCAGGTCACATTGTGGGGGCGGGAGGAGCGGTCGGTCTTTCTCCACCTAGAATATCCAGGTAATTCGGGCCAGTTCATGAACCCACAGTCCTGGAGGGCCAGAACAGCCCAAGGCCTGCTGAATGAGTTCTGCGCAAGTACCTGCTGTGCGGTTCAGGGCAGCCAGGGATCGTCAAGAGTTCAAAGGTTGAGAGAGGAAGGCTCACTGTCTGGGGTTTCTGGGGACCCAAGGTATCTAATTCCCAAGGCATCTAAGCCCGAATTTAGGTAATGGAGCGCATTTCCCCTAAAGGGAGATCTGAGGGGAACTTCAAAATTTTGCCATGGGTAGGTAGGGCGAGACTGGCTTGGTATATCCTTCACTAAGAAACACCTGAGAGACCTGGTTGCTGGAGAGCCGGTGGTTTCTGTGGGCCTGGTGCTGCAGTACCAACTATGAACTACGCGTGTGGGTCCTGCGCTGCTCTCCAGAACCAGGGGATTACGGGTCAGCAGGGACGCTGTATCCTGCCAGGATCTGGTTCAGGAAAGTCTGTGTCACTGTTGCGGGTTCCTGGGGGAAACCAGGTGTCTGCCCGTATCCAAGACATCACCTGCACAAAGCCTCCTATTCACTCGGAAGCCAGATATCACAGAAACTCTGAAGCCTTGCTTGATGGGACTGGCGTGTTCTGGAATGAGAGGCACCTGGGAACCGTGGTACTTGTAGAGACGCAGATTTCCATCAGCAGCACGACTGAATGGGAACTGACTGTTGCCGTTTGAAGCAGCAGTATGCCCTTGTATTTTGGAGGATGCCTTCCCCATCACACACCGCCCCCCCACCCCTCCACACGTGAAGATATCCAGGTGGCATGGCCAGGCCCTGGATCTAGGGGCATGGCGGGCCCCAAAGCCTGCTAAACAGGTGAGTACTGCACATGCGCTTGCCAAGTGGGTCAGTTTAGCCAAGGATCTGGAAGAGTTCAAAGGTTGTGAGAGGCAGGATACTTGGCTCGGATTCCTGGGGTTTGTCCGGAGACAGAGGGAGTGGGAGGAAAATATCACCAAGAGTCTACATAGTTGTTTCTGCAGAAAGGAACAGGAGAGGCAGGGCAAACAGGTGTCCTCAGATTGGCTAATTTGAATAATTTCAGCAGGCTCTGCCTTGTAGGGACTGCCCTGAGTTGTCCAGTGCGTGGCTCTGGGGACAGTTAGGATGGAGGAATATTGGCTTGCAGTTTGAGAGCCTGGTAGAGGAAATATGAATGTGAGGGTATGGGCAGATGGATGTTTACCATCTCTAGGAATTGGCTAGCCCTGGGGCCTGGGGAGCAGTTTATAACCCATCAGGTGTCAAGACATAAAAAAAGACATGCTTAACACATACCCAGATGGTAAAACAAACTATGATAAACTTGTATGATACAATCCTACTCAGCTATAAAAAGGATGGACTATTGCTGCATGCAACAACTTGGATGAATCTTGCTCGACACATAGGATAGGGTGGTGGTGGTGGTGGTGGTGGTGTGTGTGTAGCTATAAAAAAGCAAAACCAGGGACCCTTGTGGTGATGGAAAGGTACTATAGCTTGACAATATCAATGTCAATATCCTGGTTATGACATTGTACTATGGTTTTGCGAGAGGTTACCATTGTGAGAAACAGGGTAATAGGTAATAGAATCTCTCTATTATTTTTTACAGCTGAGTGTAAGGGTACAGTGGTCTCAAGAAATATAATTAAAAATAAAAAAAGAGCCTGGCACAGCGTTAAAGCTCATCAAATATTATTTTTAATATTATTTTCTGTATGATACTAGTAAGTTTGTTGTTGAATGCATTAGTGCTGATTGATGCATTAATTCAAACATTAGTTTAGCAATATTTACTGAGGCTTACAACGTGTAAGTTCCCATAGAATAATAGGGTTATAAAGACCTGACTCCTGCTTTCAGTAATTAATACAGAGAAGAAAAGAAGGAAGTGCTAATTATTATACTAGGAAGCATAGTAGAGTAGTTTATATCAGGGTTTAGAGCCAGGAAGACTTGTGTTGAATCTCCTCTGTTCCTGTCTGTTTTGCTCAAACAAGTTACTTAACTTCTTCATTTCTGTTGCTTTGTGTATAAAATAAATGATGATGAAAATAATTTCTCCTCTTAGTATTGTTTTAAGGTTTAAATGAGGTAATATATTACTTTAATCTTAACAAAAATGAATTTTGCACCTATTACTTTGCTCTGCACGAGATATTGGGTCTCCAGTATAAGAAAACTAATGGCATTCTTCATGACATTTATTGTCTTGTGGGGTTTTTAAATAATCAGAGAGGACTACTAAGGAATCCAAAGCTTTCACTACAAGGTTATGGGCTTTTCCCTTGGACTCTTAATAAACAGCAATACTTATCTACTGTGAGATAAATGCAAGCACTTAATGTTTGCTGTGGTATAGCTGCATAGTTTTTTTTTTTCTCTGTATATTACAAAAATGTATATGTAAACTGCAGAATCTACTTCCATTTTATTAATGCTTTATTGTCATGTGTATTTGATCTTGGGTGGGCAGCAGGTTTGATGTAATCACTTAGTTAGCAAGTGATCAATGCATAATAGCATGCAAAAGAGAGAAAGGAATATATAAAATATTATATGGGGATAGAGATGATTTCTTTCAAACAAAAGCTTTTTGAAGGAAGTGGTATTTGAGATGGACCTTAACAGAATAGATAATAGTCTAAGTCTTTAAGAAAACATCTAATTGAAGAAATTCAGCACACATCATGTCCTCAAAATAAGGGTTTTATGCATTAAAATAAAGAGCTTTGCTTTTCTAGAGATAAATGAATTTGAAACAAATGGGGAAAATAAAGTAGTATTCTTTACACTTTCACTACTTTTAATGGTACCCCCAAAATTTGTGTGCAATGTTGGCTTCTGAAATTAGGAGATAATACATTCAGCTGGGCCGAGTTCTCTAAGTCTTTGATATGTATATACTGAAAGAATATAGAAATGTTCTTTAAATAGATTGTGTCTTACTGCTTAGTGATGATGCAGTGGTCTTTAAGGTCCAGGTTACAATCACACATGCCAGCCATTCCATTTTACTCAGTACGTAGTATTTCCCAGAAAACAGCATTTCAAATAATTACTGTATAGCTTTATCATTTAGAAGATTCGAGGCGGGTTGTATCTTTACTCTGAAGAAATCCTTGTAACTATTAACTTCCTAAAAGAAAGCTTCAAAATTTATTTAAAGGAATTTTAATTGCTATACCTGGAAGGTAGCTGTAAATGTCTTCTAGAGGATTAATGTTCTTCTCATTAGCTTTACAATTAACATTACCTGGTGTCTGAGTTCTTCCTTGTTCAAAACACAAGAATGCTTTGATAGAATGTTTAAAAGTTCTGTTTCCCAAAATGATTTAGTTTACTTTCATATATCTTTTATATTTATAGAATATTTTTTGAATGTCCTATTGTGTCTTCCAAGGGTATAATACATTTTCTAGCAAGTTGAAAACCAAAGATGCTCATGAGATTTTCAACATACTAGATACAAAAAGGAAAGTGTCACAGACGGAACATAGGAACCTGGGGTGGGGAAGGATTTGAGGATTTGGCAATAGATGAGTTCCCCTCAAGGGATGACCACTACCCTTGAGTTTGGCAGCTCAAGTACCAGTTCTGCATGTGGCTGGGCCTTCTGAAGTTTCTGAAAAAGATGATGAAAAGTGATTATTGTCAGCTTAACTCTAATACAAAAGTCTATTAAATATCAGATGCAAAACACAAAAGTCCTTTGAATCAACTGTTGTTTTTTTTTTTTTTTCCTTATTGGTGTATGATTTGCTTGAATCTTTTAAAAATTAAACTTCTACTCCAAAAAAAGATATTTCTTCTTGGAAAATATTTTTGGAAACAGTTTTTGTCTCTGGGAGAAATATAATGTGATAAGTTTTTGTATTCAATCAGTTACATAAGAATAGTAGGTGAATATCTATTTTCTTAGCGGATATCTATTTAAAGCTAGTTAGAAAACATCTATCAAGATTATGTATATAATTATGTTATTGCATATACTTACTATATATTGTTACAATGATTTGTTTCTATTTTTTTTAAATTAATTTCATTGGCATCTGTTTAGAGGTAATCAGACACATCACTTAGAAAATGTTCTATTATGATTATTAGGAAGCATGTTAGTTACAATACACAAACTATATCAGATGCTTTGAAATAGTTTCAGGGATTGTTTTATTCAAATCTTTATTCATTTAAATGTCTTTAGTCCAAAGAAAGAACTAGAAAAGAATCATTCTGAGACTAAATTAAACCTTTGGGGCTTGTGGAATGCTGAAAACAGAGTTAAATTTAAAATTTAAAGTTAAATTTAAAAACATGAAATTTGTTTTCTATCACTCATGTTTGTTGCTGTTCTATTATTAAAAAATATTTTTGTAACAGCTGCATTCTGCTTACCTGACACTGGCAGGAAGGGTGCTACACCCATATGTAAGTGAACCCCTACATGTGACAGTGTGTAAAAAAAGGATACACAAAGCTTTTTTCAAATTACATAAACATATTTTATTTTTATTTGAAATAAGAGAAACTTCTCTGTATTAATTCTGAAATACCACAAAGTCAGTCTTACCCTTAAATTGTAGAGTTTAAAAGTAATAATAATAACAATAATAGTATATCAACTCACTTTATATGTCCTGGCAAATGGATGCTTTAAATGTTATTTTTAATTATTTAAAAAAAAAACACACACAAATCTCACTCTGAGGTAGGCATTTTTATGCATATTTCAGAAATTAGGAAACCAAGATGAAGATAAGTAATTTGGATAAAAATCACAACAGCTGAGTAGTAAAGATTTGAACCCAAAGGCTGTGCCCCACCCTCTAATTCTGTTGATTAAATTGGAAAAATTGTAGAAACCTTTCCATTTTTTCAAACCAGAACTTAAATACATCTCACAACTTCATTGTCACACTATTGATGAAATGGCTCTCACACATGGAAAGATGGCAGGTGGCGTCTGATTGCCATGAGTTCAGTTCAGGCGATTGATGGAAAGGTTGGAATGGTTGGACTCAGGGAAACCTGGACCCTCTTCCTTATCTGCAGTTCTGTTGTTTCAGGTCATTTACATTCATGGAATACTTCAGGACTCATCTCAGCAAACTGCCAGGGCTCCGCTGTGGGAATCTCTTTGGTGTGCTGGCACAGACAAAAGACCCTTGAAGATGGCTGCTGCCCCAGGTAGGAAGTTGACTCAAGTGAGTTCCTTGACTCTTGAGAGATGAGTTCAGTTATGAGTGGAAAGAGTGTTCTGAGACTTGAAACAGAGGAAGGAGAAAGTGAGTAAAATTGGATTAAAATGGAAATCTGATATTCATTTGAATTTGTTCCAGTTATGCTTGGAATGTCTGATACATTTGAATTTTCAAGTTTAGAACAGTATTATGTGAAAATGCCTTGATAATTCTAGAAAAGAATATGTCTAAGGGGAATGAGGAAGTAAAGGTGGCTTTTATTACTTTTAGTTTTTCCTTAAATCCATTTAATTATAACAGCAGCTTACATCTTTAATAGCTTTACAGGGCACTTTGTGATGTGTAACTTTATTTTATTCTCACAATAGATCTTCATTGTAGGCAACAACCCTAGTATTTTCTTCATTTTGTTGATAAGAAAACCGAGAGGCAGAAAGATTATATAAATTTATTACTACTAATTAATACTGCTGGTGAGTCAGTTGAACCATAAAAGTGGCTATTTTAAAACAGTACATCTATATGTATATATCTATATTGGTATTTGTCTATAACTGTGCTTTAACATTTTATTTTAACTTTAAACACATAAATGTACATCTTGATATCGGCTAAGGTCTTTTACTTGCATATAGTTTTGATGATTAAAGCTCCCTATGCTTTATTTTTCTTATATAAATCACAACCGTATTGAATCATCTATAATTTCCAGGTATTTGGCAGGGAGGGACCGTGTTAAGTACTTAAAGCATTTTTAAAGCAACGAGTACAGCCTCCTTCTATATTTTTACAGTTATTTTACAAATAGTTTCTTATCTTTTTTTGCATCTTTTTTTGTAGCAACTTTACTGGGTCTTATAAAAACCTCAGTGGCATTTTCATAATGATAAACTCTATTTTCAGATCCATAGTCTATTGGTATATGAATATTTAATGAAGTTGTATACTAGCAAGTGTAAGAGACACAAACAGGTTTGGGAAAAGCACAACTGATTCTTATTAAATATACAACACAATGGGTGGGGGCAGAAGTGTGTAGGTACAATTGCAAATAAGCTGCTATCTGTGACATTTAGTGTGCAAAGAACACAGATTTTTTTTATTTTTTTAGAGATGGAAAGACAAGCCTCAACTTATTTTGTTTATAAATAGTTTAGTTGAGATGAAAGTTATTGCTAAGAAATAATCTTGAATATAGGCAAAGATTTAGCTCGTCTAGTCATCATAATATCCAGTTATTAAACCAATATTTATTAAGTACCAATTATGTGTCAGATACATAATTCTAGGAGCTGAGGACACTTTATTCTTATGAAGTAGAGTCCACAGTCAGGGGGAAGGACATTAAAGAAATCAAATGTGAAAGATGGTGAAGTCCATGAACAAGATACCATGGAGTCTGAGAGAGACTGTGATTTTAAGATCTCACTGAGAAATTGCTATTTCAGTGAAGATGCAAAAGAGAGGAGTGAGGATGCTTTAATGGCATTAACAAAAACAAAATGCAATGGAGTTCAAAGGAAACAGATTTTATTTAGCTAAATCTGGGGTGAGGAGGACGAGCTGGGGGAACAACAGGTGCAAATGTCCTGAGGTGGAAGAGCTGGTCTATTTGAGAGCTAGCAGAAAGACAAGTATATCAGAAGCAGGGTGGGAGAAGGGGGGAAAATGAATTTCACTAGAATAATAATAAGGGGGAAGAGTAGGAGGGCTGGTGCAAATGGAGTCGTTTAGTCTCTTATTAGGACTTTGGCTTTAATTCTGAATAACACAGGGAGACATTGGATGATTTGAGTAGATTGGGGACATGATTTGACAAATGACTTGATCACTCTGTGTGCTCAGTTGAGAATATCCTAGAGAAGAACAAGATTGGAAACAGGCAGACGAGTTAGTGTGTGAGTCCATGTGAAAGACCATGGTGAGGTCTACAATTTCAAGCAATGGAATTAGCAGTGCAGGTGGAGAACTATTTCTATTATTGTTAAAAATATGACAACAGACCAAAATGGAGTCCCTTTCACTAAGACCCATGTTACCAAACCAAGACTCAATTACAGTTTTCGCTTTCCTGGAATGGAATCTTAAACCACCTAATAGGCACCAGTTAGGTGATCTGCCTGATAGAGCCTTTTCCTCCCCTAAAGGAAAGTCACCTTGCAATAGCCAACCTGCTTTTTGCCTAGTGCAACTTTCTCGTTCCTGTCCCCTTCTGCCTATAAAAGCCTTTTATTTTATACAGGTCCTCAGAGCTCCTTTCTGTCTGCTATTTTGGATACTGCCCAATGCATGAATCATTAAATAAGGCCAATCAAATCTTTGAATTTACTCAGTTGAACTTTGTTTTTTAACATTATCAAAAAACTCTGAAGATAGGAAAGATGAAGACAGAAAAATGAAAAACAATCAAAATATTTAACGATAGTAGGTTGTCTAAGTCATGTTGTGTCCATATAATGTATATCATATAAAATATGTGTCGTATAGAGAAAAAAGTCAGAATGACACATTTAGTCATGATATATGGTAGTATTAAATAAATGTGGTAGGTTATAAAATAGACAAACTATTTTCACAAATATGAAAACAAATCTATGTTATTTGTATAGACAAGGCTAAAAAAAGACAGGAAGCATATATAATATTCACATGGATTGTGGATATTTTAGATGTTCTTATTTAGCTCCTTTGAATTTACAAATATTTTGTACAATTAACATGCTAGAGATATTAGCTCATTTGTTTCTTTGTTCAATCAGTGCATTTTTTCTTTTGTTGAGTAAGGACTGTATAAAATTCTGGCTTGGAAAAAGATTAAAAAACGAATGAGACATAATTCTTATCACTCTTCATAATTTTATAATGGAGATAAAATAATTCATTCCAATGCACAAACCAATATAGCAAAACAAATTATACCAGTGCAACTAGAAAAACACAAAATACTATGTGGGGTTATGAGGTGAGACATGTTTAGCTGTCAGTGGCATTTGAGTTGGGCTCTGAAATACCAGGGAGGTGTTTTGACAGTTTGTAGAAAGCATTCTCAGCTGAGGGAACAGAATTAGCACGATTATAGAGTCAGAGACACATATATCATGTTTGAGAAAATAAGTTATGTGGTATGGCAAAAGTGTAAAGACAGCATATATAGTATAAAAAAGTGTATATATGTGTATATAAATATAATATAGTATAAGCAAGTATATAAGCATAGTAGACTAGAATCAGACACGAAAAAGGGCAGACTTAACGTGATAGAAAATTGTTGGTCATTGAAGAGATGTATATATGTGCCAGTTTATAAATGAAACACATTTGCATAAAATATACTTAATCTCCATACATTTATATTCCTATATTAGCTAACATGTATATTGAGGTTTTACTTGGATTATTAACTTTAGACTTGTGCCACACATTCAATATTTAATGAAAAGAAAATTGTACTCTTATGACTTCCCTCCTTTTCAGAAATATTTACTGATTGTTTTGAGCTCTACTAATACAAATATACTGTAAACATCAGTTTTGTGGATTGAAAATTTTGCTCTAGCCCACTTGTACTGAATTTCTTCTAAGAAGCGACCATTAGAATCTAGTTCATTATATGTGAAGTTTATTTGGAAGAATAAAAAGAATTGTTGCCCTCCAGAAGGACTTGGTAGTGACGTCATTGGAGAGGTGCTGGGCATCTCCTTTAAATTCCTTGTGACTTAGGGCTATGGAATGGAGCCAAAGCTAGGATGAGGGCTGCCCTTTGTCACGGTTCTGCAGTTTTTAAGTTTACATTAGTCAACAGTGCTCCGAGAGTCTGAGTTCTTACTTGTGAACATTTGCTCTTGGCTGTAAACTAGTAAATAAACAAAGGCTCTGCATAAGAAAGCAATGGCATTTTGGTAATTCTAGGGGAAAAAAAAGTCAATTTGAGCGCTTGATTATAAAGAGAGGAAACCAAGATGTTGCATTTTGCAGTGGTTTATTCCCCCCCACACTCCATTTGTAACTGACAGATTGGATTTAACACATGGAAACTGGAAGACTACTTGTCTTTAAAAACAGTCTAATTACGTTTGGAACTTAAGGGAAATAAAAGATTCCAGGATATTTTTGTTTTGGATTTGAAATTGGGGACAGCGCATGCACAGTTGTTTGTTTTCACACTTTATGGGAATGAATCACACCATGTCGACCGTGAGATTTAATTATGTATTTAGCAGAGAAACTGGACATGTGCCAGTGCAATAGCTAAGCTGCTGGAATAGCCTATGCATAGCCCCTTCCAGTTTTCAGGGACTGCAAACCTTTCTTAATAGCACGTTTAACATAAGAGATGGAATGGTGTTGATGAGATACATTAAATCTCATTGGAATGCTTCTGCTAGGAAACAAAATGCTGATATCAAAAGAAGGACATTTTTATAACAGACAGCAAAGCTGCTGAACCTCTGGGCATAGGGTCTAACTTTAACTGAAGCAATTCTAGCAAAACATGCCATTTCTTCCTGTTCTTAGTGTTCTTTTTGTCTACGAGTTGGTGCATGAACTCTCACCATTCTAAAACTTCACATACAAACAAAACTTGTTCCAATATTTAGAGCCTGGGGACCAAGGAGTGAAATGAAACTTAATTTTTTTTTACTTAAAAATTTACCATTATTTTAATGAATCTTCATCAATATTCAATTCAGAACTGGATTTGGCTGAGAAAATTCTTATATTAATAAATGTTCAAATATTTTTTTTCTGCTAACAGCTAACTAAATAGATAAACTTATTTATGAAGGATTCATGAAGAATAGTTAAATAAACTAAAAGGGAAAAGACAAGGCTGATAGGATTTTGCTATAATATGTTTCCTTCTTATGGTAGATGTGTCTGATCCAGTGTTTTCATTCTAAGGTTCTTAAAGGTAGCTATGACAAACCAGAGTTGCTTTTTAATTTTTTTTCTTAATATGTCAAAAGCCTATTAGAAGTAATACATTTGCTAGCATGAGAGAGCTGGAAATCTACTTAAGTATTCTTTTTCCTTGTTTGCTGTAATTGTATCACCCGGGCTGATGAACTGAGGATGATAATTTAGAGTTTCGTCCCTGGAGGGAAGTAATAAAAGCTGGGATCCAAAGATACACTTCTAACATTGATATTTTTGTCATTATTTTTGTCAGCATTTTTTCTTGTCCCTAAGTGGGGATGGGAATTTTACACTAATTCCTTCTGATTTATAATAAATTCTATTTGGAAACAATATTTGATCTTTTGCTCTTCGGTCATTCTGTCTACAGCAGTTGAATTCATTCTCCTATAGTCGAGGTTATTGTTTGTGATGGTTGTTGGAATTTAGTCTCAGTGTATCTTTTGATAGGCAGATATATTTTGATGCAGATATATTTTTAATAAGATAACCAAAAAATTAAGAGTATTAAGAAGTAAAAAACTGCCAGTTATAAAATAAGTCACGGGGATACAATGTACAGCACAGGGAATATTTTCAATAATATCCTAATAACTATGTATGGTGACAGATGGTTATTAGACTTATTGTGATGATGACTTTGTAAGGTAAATAAATGACTAATCACAATGTTGTACATCTGAAACTAATGTACTATTGTATGTCAACTATATATATTTTATTTTAAAAATAACAACGTGTTTTAGGTAATTTCAGTGAATAGAGTGGAACTACTTGTGATTGCAAATTATGCTTTCTTTGTATTGGTGATGTTAAGTGAGCACCTTCAAAGACTGATTGGCCAGTTTGCTGAAGCAGGGCTGTTACTTGATGGGTTAAATTATATAAATGGGACCCCTGCTGACATTGGACTATAGAAAAGTTCAAAGATGAGTCTTTGAAAATATGTAAAATTAGTTTTACAAAATGGAAAGCCAAGAAAGCCATTCATGGCCATGGCTAGGCCTCCGTGGTTGACAGGAAGGGCAGAAGCACTCAGCTGTCAACCCCCTGCAAAGAACCCCTGCCTCAGGGGAAGAACACTGATTTGTCCAAGGTCATGCTCCTTTCTGAGGCTGGACATGGGCAGGGTTTGGGAAGGGGGCACTTATAAAGGCCTGGCCTCTCATTCCAACTTGGGACATCTCCAAAATTAAGTCTGTCTTGAGAACTTTCCATGAATTCAGTTGAGGCTTTTACTGAGATTTCATCACAGCTCAGCTTCTCCCTCTGCTCAGCCCGTTCCCTTTCCTTTGCCCTTTCCTTTCCACAGGTTTTGATCACAAAGGTCCCCCAACAGCCTCCTGTACACTAATCCCTTCTAAGTCTGTTTCCCAGGAAACCCAACCTGCAACCGCCTCGGTGTGTACAAATGAAAGGGCTAATCTTGGTGTTTTTTACATCCCAGGTATACACTCCAGGACCTGCAGCATAGCCTGACCTGGGAGATGCAGTAGCCAGCCTTCCTACCTCTTTATAGCCAGTCTGGGTGGTCCTTCGGACTATCTAGCCATATTTCCTTAATTAATCTTCACAGTTATAAGATACCTTAATGCATTCCTGTATTCTGTTCAAACTACCTTGAATAGTATCTCCCCTCCATCTCCGCCCCCCATGAATTGTATATTCCTTGTGAGATCCAAAGTATGTGAGATGACTTTTACTGAATATAAGCCATGACCAATGACTAACATCATCGTCATGGTCTTTCGGGCTAAGTGCCATACTTTGAGTATCTGAATTCACACATAAATAACACTATATACCTTGCTCTATTTCCCAGAAGATGTTTCTTTGGATCCCAGATGTTGACAGCAGCATCATCATGTTAAGAGCCAGGAAATGTTTTGTCATTTCTGTTATGTGTGAAGAATATTATTTAAAATATTTCCCTGAATTTATTTTCTATCTTGCTTTGCAATTTCTATCACTTGTTAGCTCAAGTTGTTTTTTCTGTGTATGTTTTTGGTGTGCCTGATTAAACCTGTTATTGTGGTTTTATTTTGACACTCTTGGTGTCGATTTTCAGGACACACCTGTTTAAAGAACAGGGTAGAGCTCATCCTGCAGGAGTGAGCCAGCCGTCTCTGCCAGGCATAGTAGAGTTCTAGCATCTGTGTGTTTAGGCCAAATTGTGCTTTAACCAGTTTGATTTAATTTACTTATCATTCACATTGGAGGGAATTCACAATATAAACATACATTTACAAAGAGACCAGTTCTGCCAACTCAAAAACAATTTCAAAGTGTTCCTAGAATGTGTAAACGTTGATTATTGAGTCAAACTCTCAGTTTAGCAATTGTCTCATTATCCCTTTTGATCACGAATATAGAACTTGGTTAACGATGACTCCAAGTAGTAAGTATACCTGGATAATGTGACAAAAGTAATCCACCTCTTTAAGTATCTTTTCGTACTTGGCTATGATTTGTAAATACTGGAGAAAATGATCTTTTATCTTTGGAAATGATCCATCTTCATGAGTGTTCTTTCTGTTCATTTTCTTGGCATTTGTACATATGTGCTCACCTTCAAATTAAAAAAAAAAAGATAATAATTGGTAGAAGGGGTGACTCTCAAACTACACACCCAAGTGTCCACACAATATTCCACGATCTTATTTTCCAGAGAGTGAATTGAAAGCCAAATTTTGAGGACATTTCTTGCTGTGATGAAAGGAAGCATGATTTCTTCTTTTCTTGGAGTTTCTCTCTCTTCTCTGAGCTGGGCCCTGGGGCCTTTTGCAGAGATAAACTATTAGAAAGGAGGATCCCTGCCTGTCATCATGGGACATCTGTGTTATGGACTGAATGTTTGTCTCCCCTCCAGACATTTGGGGGTTGAAGCCCTAACCCTTCATGTGATGGTGTTTCAATGTGGGGACTTTGGGAGATAATTGGGTTTAGATGAAGTCATGAATGATGGTGTCCCCATGATGGAAATTATGTCCTTACAAAGAGAGACTAGAGCTATCTCTCCTGTTTCTGTCTCTCCTTCCTTTTCCCCCTCTCCCTCCTTCTCCCCCTTTCCCTCTCCCCCTCTCCCCTCTCCCCTTCTTCCCTTCTCCCCATCTCCCCTTTTCCCTCTCTCCCCATCCTCCTCTCCCTCCATGTGAGGACACATGCAGAAGGTGGTGTCTGCAAGCCAGGAAGAGAATCTCTCACCAGGAACAGATTCTGCTGGCATGTTAATCTTGTACCTCCCAGGCTCAGAACTGTAAGAAATAATTGTTACTTAAGTCACTTAGTTTATGGTATTTTGTTATAGGGGCTGGAGCTAATACAATGTATCTACATTTATGATAGCTGAGATGTTTTTGCTCCTGTCCACATGGCCTCTTGAAGCTTGGTACTTTTCTGCTCTTTCTGTGCCTTGCTTCTGACCTGGAGATCTCTGTCAGGCTGTCTGAAGCATCATGTAACACCTCTCTCGGATCTGTTACCTCTTTATGAGCAACACATAGGTTCTCTTTCTCCTGAGACTCATATATTCTACTGGACATCTTGCCTCTACTCCTAGTACTTCACAGTGACTCAATGGTATATGCCTTTGAGGGGAAAACTTCAGACAGACTTGCAAGAGGTAATTTCAATAGCCACCATTCCTTGAGATATAGAAATCCTATAATTTCCTCAAGTGCAGGTTACTTGCTTTAATATATTATAATTAATAATAATAATAATAATAATAACAATAACAATAATGATAATAATAACAATAACAATAATAATCAGAGAGGAAAGGACTACATAGATTTTAATATCTTTATTTTTTAACCACAAATCTTCACAGCCACTTATTGACAAGTTTTTCATTTTAGATA
The DNA here is from genome assembly GCF_964194185.1 of Rhinolophus hipposideros. NCBI lineage: Eukaryota > Metazoa > Chordata > Mammalia > Chiroptera > Rhinolophidae > Rhinolophus > Rhinolophus hipposideros. The sequence goes on along the minus strand of NC_138057.1, from coordinate 39,783,448 downwards.
GAGGTTGCAGAGTGCAGAATCTGTCACCAGCCAGTAGAGGGAGCTTCTGGAATTTCAGTGCCTGTGTAATATGCACAGGACAAGTGATCAGCCCTGGGGAATCAAAGGACTCTCTCTTAAAGCCTACGTTTAAATCCTTACTAGCTGTGTGATCTGGGCATGCCACTAACCTCTCTCTTAGTTTCCTAATCTGTAAAATGGGCAGATAATTTTAAAGTTCTTAAAACAGTTTCTGACACATTTTTATTCCTTAAGTGATTATTCACAACAGTGACTGTTGAAGAAAATACCCGGACTGTTAGAAATGTAGGTCATCCTCTTATCCCCACCTCCTGGCAGGAAGGAAAGAATAATGGAGAGGAGAAACATTGAAACGACAGCTACTTATCTAGATAGAACGCAATTAAAACCAGAAGGACCTAAATTTACTTTGAATTGGTAAGATTGTTTCCTGCCATCAGAGGAAATGGGTGTCTGTAAGTCCATTTTTCGCAAGTGGGTCAAAGTGTCTATAAATTCATATCTTGCTATGTTAATTAGATAATTACCTTTTAAAAATAACATGTGGTTTACAATGAATCAGACATAAATGCAGGATTTATTGGCAAGAACTAATTGATTCTAATTAGTTTGATACCTAATTTGATTTTATGTTTCTCTCTACATTTTACCTCCAAATTTACCTCTTTTCTCTTAACAGCTCATACGGCATAATCTGTTAAATATTTCTGGAAAAAGAAATATATTATCCCTTTTGCAAGTTACTGATTCCAATCATAAAATGCCACAGGCTTTCTCCCCACCCCCTCTCCCCCCCGCCCCCTTTCAGAATTCTATAGAGAAAGGAATGGTAAGGAGATAAAAGTCCTTTAAGACTTCTCCCTTAAAGAAATGAGACTCTCTTTTCCCTAATTTAATTAAAATAAACATGACTTGAGAAAGAACAAGAAATACCTGCAGGTTTAATTCTATTTTCTCTCCATCTGTTAGACCCATATTTTTTCCAGTGACCTAGCAGCTGTGTTGCAAAGACACCCTACACTAATGTTCTCTTTTATACATGTATATGACTCAAGCTTTAGTAAATAATTCAGTATTTTATTTATATTAGACATAGTCAGCTTTTAAAAATGCCATTGAAATCTCACTATACATAGTTATTGCCATATCATTGACTATATTTCCTGTGCTGTACCATGACTATTTTGTAACTGCCAATGTGTACTTATTAATGCCTTCACCTTTTTTTACTCAGCTCCCCAACCCTCTCCCATCTATCACCCCAACAAATCTGGGACCCATCTGATGCCATACATAGTTATTACAGTATTACTAACTTATTATATTCCTTATGCCATACCCTACATCCCCATGACTACTTTGTAACAACCAATTTCTACTTCTTAATGCCTTTCCCTTTCTACTCCAGGCTAACGCCCCTCTCATCTGGCAACCATCAAAATGTTCTCTGTATCTTTGAGTTTGTTTCTGTTTTCTGTGTTAATTTTGTTCTTTAGATTCCACATAAAAGTGAAATCACATTGCATCTGTCTTTCTTTGTCTGACTCTCCACTCAGCACAATAACCCCCAGGTTCATCCATGCTACTGCAGATAGCAGGAACCCATTCCCCTCCATGGTCGAGCAGTATTCCTTTGTATATATGTACTACCTACTCCTTATCCATTCATCCATCGACTGCCACCCAGGTTGTATCCACATTTTGGCTATTGTAAACAAAGCTGCAATGGACATATGGATATACATTCCCATCGAAATAGAGTTTTCGGTTTCTTTGGATAAATACCCAGAAGTGGGATTACTGGTTCTTTTTGTCTCTTGTTACAGCCTTTGTTTAAAAGTTTATTTTGTCTGGTATAAGTATTGCTACCCCACCTTTTATTGTTGTTTTTCATTTACATTTTTATGAAATATCTTTTTCCATCCCTTTACTTTCTATCTGTGTGTGTCTTTCAATCGGATATGATTCTCTTGTAGGCAGCATATGTAAAGGTCTTGTTTTCTTATCCATTCAGCCACCCTATGTCTTTTGATTGGAGCATTTAATCCATTTACATTGAAAGTTATTGTTGATAGATATATAGTTATTGCCATTTTGTTATTCATAACTTTGATCTTTTGTGTGTGTGTGTGTATATGTCTTGAGTCTCTCTAATGTTCCTGGTTTGATGGTGATGAACTCCTTTACTCCTTTATCTTTTTCTTGTCTGGGAAGCTCTTTATCCTTCATTTTTGAATGATAACCTTGCTGGGTTAAATGATACCCTTGGTTGTTTGTCCTGCTTTTCATCATGTTGAATATTTTGTGCCAATCCCTTCTGGCCTGCAAAGTTTCTGTTGAGAAATCAGCTGACAGTCTTATGGGAGCTTCCTTGTACGTTGTTAGTTGCCTTTCTCTTGCAGCTTTTTGGATTCTCTCTTTGTCTTTAGCCTTTGCCATTTTAATTATAATGTGTCTTGGTGTGGGTCTTTTGGGGTCATCTTGCTTGGGACTCTGCACTTCCTGGACTTATATGTCTATTTCCTTTCCCAGGTTAGGAAAATTTTCAGTCATTATTCCTTCAATACGTTCTTAATCCCTTGCTTTCTCTCTTCTGCTTCTGGTACCACCATAATGCAAATGTTGTTAATGCTTCATGTCGTCCTGGAGGTCTCTTAAACTGTCCTCGTTTTTTTGGATTCTTTTTTCTTTTTACTTTTATAGTTGTATGATTTCTGCTACCTTGTCTTCCTAATTGCTGATTCAATCCTCTGCTTCATCTAATCCACTGGTGATTTCTTCTAGTGCATTCTTCATTTCAGTTATTGAAGTTTTCACTTCTGGCTGGTTCATTTTTTTTTTTTTTCTTTAACTTTAGTCTTTCTTCTGTTGTGCCCTCCAAACTGCTTTTTTTAAATACAAGTTTTATTGGGGAATATTGGGTAACAGTGTGTTTCTCCAGGGCCCATCAACTCCAAGTCATTGTCCTTCAGTTTAGTTGTGAAGGGCACAGCTCAGCTCAAAGTCCAGTTGACGTTTTCAACCTTAGTTGCAGGGGTTGCAGCCCACCATCCCATATGGGAATTGAACCGGCAACCTTGTTGTTGAGAATTTGCGCTCTAACCAACTGAGCCATCTGGCCACTCCTCCGTATGCTCAGCAGCAGCTCGTTGTCTTCAATCTAGTTGTGGAGTCTGCAGCTCACTGGCTCATGTGGGAATCGAACTGGCAATCCTGTTGTTCAGAGCTCATGCTCTAACCAACTGAGCCATCCAGCCGCCCTGACTGGTTCTTTTTTATGGTTTCTATATCCCTTTTTATGTTTGATTTCTCTTTGTTGAAGTTCTCACTAAGTTCCTTGAGCATCCTTATAACCATTCTTTTTAACTCTGTATCTGGTAGGTTGCTTGCCTCCATTTCATTTAGTTCTTTGTCTGGAGTTTTCTCCTGTTCTTTCATTTGGTACGCACTTCTTTTTTCCCCTCATTTTGGCTGCCTTTCTTTGTTTGTTTCTATTAGGTAGGTCTGCTACATCTCCGAGTCTTGGCCGGGTGGCCTCATGTAGTATGTGCCCTGTGGGGTCCTAGCACCGTCTTCAGGGTCATCTGTTCTGGGTGTCCGTTGTGAGGGCTGTGTGTGCCCTCCTGTCCTAGTTCACTCTTGATTGCTATTGTCACGTCAATAGGTGGGAGTAACCCTCAGGCTGTATGCAGGGGACTTAGCACATTGAGTGGGATTCACCCCAGTGGGCTCTGATGCCTGTTGAGACTGCCCTTTTTTATTTCACTTGTGGGGCTATTGGGTGGTGCTTTGCTATGGTCTGCAGCCAGCCTGCAAGTATGTTGGTTCTGGGACCTCTTGGGAGGAGTTCTGGTGCAGGCCCAGGTCACCCACTGCCTGTGACCAGCTGGGGACAACTGGTAGCAGCTACAAAGTGTTCTGCAGTTGTTTGCTGCCTGTGTCAAACTTGCAGACGTGTAGGATGGGCCATACTATGAACTGAGGACATCTGCCACCATTATCGGGCCTGAGCCCTGTGCAAAGCCAGGACCCCCCAAGGCCTGCTGTCACCTACAAACTCATAAAAGGTTCAGCCACTGATGAAGCCTTGTGCGGTGTACAAGTTGGGTGAGGCAGGATCTCAGGGAGTCAATAGAGTGGGAGGAGTTGTGGTCACCAGGTTAATGTAGACTCTGCCTGTGCCAGTGCTGAGCCTGGAGCTACTCAGTAAAAGTCTCAGAGCTCACTGAGGCCAGCCTCTGTTTGCCTGGAGCCTCTGGACACTGATAGTTTTGCAAGAGAGTGCAATGTGAGTGGGGCTGCCTTCTCTGTGAGAAATTGCCTCAGGCATTGGAGAATTTGGTTGGGGTTCCAGGGGGAATCACCAGACCAATTCAGATTCAGATTAGGTTGTGTGAGGGAGGGCTCAACACAGGAAAGATGTCACCTGACTCCAGCTTCATAGGAGAAGAACCTCACAGAGGGAAAATAGAAACTGTATTCCATTCCTCACCCCAAAGCTACTTACCTCAGTCCACCCCCCACCCCACATTTGCCTCTGGTGCCCCCTGAGTCATTGTCCCTCTGCTGGAGCCCAGGGTGAGTGCCTGTAAATGAGTGAGTCTGTGCATGGGCCCTCTAAGAAGATGTCTTGGTTTCCCCAAAGCCCTCCATTCCACCCAGATGGTCAGAATTCCCACTGGTTTTCACAGCCAAATTTTGTGGGGCCTTCTCTACCCAGCACCAGTACTCTGGGCTGGGTGTGGGCTGGGGTCCCTTGCCCCTCTGACAGGAACCTCTGTGGCTGAGATATCCCTGTTGATTCTCAGCTGCCAAATGGAAGTTTGGAGCCAGCCCGTTTCGCATCTCCACCACTCCTACCAATATCGATGTTGCTTGTTCTTGATATCCTTAGTTATAAAACTTCTGTTCAGCTAGACTTCACATGGTTCTCCAGGTTCATTATTCTATAATTTAGTTGTAATTTTAATGTGTTAATAGGAGGAAGCAGGTCTCTTGGATCTCTCTTTATTCTTATTGTATTTATTTTTAATGGGTAGATATTTAATGTAAATATTTTTGATCCCTCTTCACTTCTTCATTGATCAAAATATTGCTCATATCACATGGTACATACATCTTTTAAAAAAAGCTTCTTCAATTACAGTGATGAATGTAATATATTTTTCTTTAAATTTTCTCTGATATAATAATTAATGAATAAATGTGTTGCAGCCTCCTTGTAAAAGATGAAGGCAGAGTAAATGAGGCCTGCTATTTCAAAGGGCTTCAGATTTTATCTCTAATGCCCAATATTGAAATGGATATTACATTAACCTTAGATATGCTAGTAATCAAGTATGGCTAGACAGCTGTCTCCTGATTACATATTTGAGAAGATAAATATGGTATTTATGCCAATCAAAGTCAACTTCAATTCACTTGTTGACTAGTCCCAAGCTTAATAAAGGGTTCTGCAAACAGAAGAAGCTTAAGAGATGTCAGCTAGAAATGGAAAAAAAATATTTCCCCCCGCAGCCATCTTCAGGCTAAAGATGCACACTCCATCAATACATTTGTTAAATGTGAGAAAGCCTGCAAAAACTTGGCAGGTTTACTGATATGTCATAACTTATGTAAGAATTGTCTGGTCTATGAAAAAAAAGCCTTTTTTTTTTTTTAAATTGTGAAAACAATGTCACAACATTACAGGGCGTTTGGTAAATAGAGAGGAAGATATCAATCACAGTCCTAACACTCAAATTTCCGCAAGATAAATTCCCAGAATTTACAATAGGTTCTTTTTTTTTTTTTTTTTTTTTTTTTTTTAAAGTAGGTGGCTTTGGTTAAGACCAGTACAAGGGGATGTTGGAGAATAAAATCTCATCTTCAGTGGGTTGAGGAATGAATGGGGGAGAAGAACTAGAAAATTTTTCTGCTGATTGTAAAAAATATTTTCAAGAAAAAAGATAAGAACAATAGGAACAAGAAGAGATGACTGAAAGAATAAAATTCTAAAAAGACAGGAAGGTCTGGGGTTCAGAACGTAAAAAATGTCCATGGAAAAACTGGTTCTGGATAAAGGAATGTGCCATCCCCTTTGCACGAGGGAAATCACAATTGTAGGTATGATTTGTTTGCAAGAAGATGAGGGAATCCTTAAGTAATTACAGAGGTCTGCTGAGAAGAGAAGAGAGTATGTCTCAATTAGCCACTATTAAGAATGAAAGAAAATTGGCAAGTTATAATAGTTGGCATTTTCTTTTGTGTACTCACTATGTGCTTGCTGATCTGTTAAGTGCTTTGTATGTGTTGTCACAAAATACTGGTATAATTTTCCACCAATCCTCAGCAGCACAGGTATAGGCAGTGTGAAGAATTTATTCAAATGTGGATGTTTATAAAGTGGATACGATGCTAAAAGGCAACTGGTGATCTTGGTATGAGAAAGGTTGAGGGGAGAGATCTTAGCCAGGTAGGAGAAGCTGTAAAAAAGCATACACTATTGAATATACTGTGTAGTGCTAGGACAAATTTGCTCCAAAACTTTAGCTGAATGGACCATCCATAAAAAGACAATTTATGGGGCCAAATCTACAGTTGTCTTGTGTATTCATGGAAGAGACCTGACTCTGGAATTGCTGGTGTATTACTTCTCTAGGTGGGCAGTTCACTCTTTGTAAATAAACTTCCATGGTTATACAGGTGGAAAGCAAAGTGGAAAAATAGAATTTGAATGTCTTGACTGGTGATCATAGGAGGGGCCATATGATCGTCATTAACATCTTCACGGAGGGGCCTATTGCATAGTGGTTACTGTATAAGCTTCAGGACCAGCCTGTGTGAGGTAGGTCTTGTGTCTTTCACTCACCAGCTGGTAAACTTCAACCAGTATTTCTGTGCCTTACTTCCCTCATCTGTAAAGTAGGGATGATATTGCTATTTGCCTCAGAAGATTATTACGAGGATTAGTCAAAACATAAGGCACTTAGAGAAGCTAAGTTTGGGCTCGCTGTCATCATACGTTTATTATTACAACCACTACTCTTTGAGATGCCTAAGTGCTAGCAATATGCTAAGTACATTATTACTTTAGCTCACTTAATTCTCACAAAAACATTCTGAGGTAACATTATTTTCTTCAGTTTACAGATTAAGGAATTGAGGTTTAAAGAGATTAAGTCACTTGCCTAATTTCCTCTCAGTTTATAAATGACAGAGCTGGGATTCAAATCCAAGACTGCTTACACCCAGTCTTAGACAGTTTTCTTGAATAGGTGAATATTGCAATGTTTTGTTTTGTTTTCTCTTTCTAACATTGTTAGAAAAATTTTTTTTAACATTTTTAAAATTGTCTAACATTGTTAAAAAAAAGTAAAGTTTGTGTGGGGAGCTATGGCAGATAGTAGTTAGTGGCTCATCCATATTCCCTCAAATGTCTTTGCAATGCCCTGCCCGTGATCCTCTGGTATGTTTTCCCTCACTAGAGCCGACATCAGTGCCTCTTTGGCAGAGAGCTGCTTCAGGCTACTGAAACCATTAGTACATCTATAGGTTCCTGTAGGTCCTAAAGTAAACAGAATCACTGGGCAGACTAGTTAAAAACAGATTTTGGGTCCTAACTTCAGAGTCAATGATTTAATAGGTCAGTGTTAGGGGTTGGGGTTCCTAGAATTTCCATTTCTAATGCGTTCCCAAGCCTGGGAATCACACTTTGAGATCCACTGTCCTAGCATTTCCTTTTTTAAAAAAAATCAGTTACAAGTATTCAACATTACCATGAAAACAAATATTGTCGTATCATATAAAAGAATAAAAACTCGTTAAAAAATCCTAAGATAAACAGAACACTTCCTTTTAGAGTTGTCTAATATCTTTTTCCCTTTTATTTTTCAAGTTGTTTTAAGTTCTTTCTTAAAGCAGGTATTATAGCTGGTTTTTGCTTTTTAACTAACTGTATTTAAATGCATGAATCCAGTCTATTCTCTTAGTGTCCTTGCTTTCATCTTATCCAACATTTTTTGTGTGTTTTTTAATGCTTGTTTCCTTTTCCTTTTCATCAGTTATTGTTGGTTTGAGCAAGATGCTGCTCATTCAGATTTTCCCCTTTTAATTTGGAGCATCTATTGTCTGTATATTTTTATTCCAATTATCATGCAGGGTGTCATTCGGGGTCTCTGGTCCCGCTCCCCACATAAGAACACAGGACACGGTGAGGCCAAAAAGGAACACCCACAGAGCCATAGATAGGGGAGTCATACCACTATATTCTCCCTGGAGGCTGGGTTAGAGAGGAAGCAGGAGCCACACTATCTGCAACCTGCTATGCTAACTGCAATCCGCTCTTGCTAGCTCAGCCACCATCTTCTTGCTAGCCCCCGTTTTTCTGCTAGCGTAGCCACAGCAGTTATATTAGTGGCCAATGGCTCACTGGTTACAGCTGACTGCCAACTAGCCACAGCTGATGGCCATCCAATCACAGTTGATGGCCATTTACTACCTGAGCCAGCACCTTTTCACGTGAGGCCGAGAGCCTGGAAACTGCACTCCTGGCTCTGTCCCACACCAATAATGGTCACCACCCTTCTTAATGAGGTGCAGATGATTCTACTATAATTTCCACGATATACCATCTTCTCCCTACACTGAGACACTGTTTCCCCAGCACCATACTCTTCCCTTCAACCTCAGCCCTTCTCTCTTCTCTTTCCCTAGCCTCGTGATATCTTTGGGGTGTGTTTACCTTTCTTCTCTCCCCACCCCCCTAGGGTTTACAAAGAGGTTATTACTTATTAGAATTTCAGAAATGATGTGTCCTTCTACATGGGACTAGCAAGAGAAGATATTTGGAGGCACTGATCCGTACTTAGCCACCTCTTCTCTGTGTCTCTGCAATTCATCCTTGATTCCCCAGCATCTCTGAGATCTCTGGGTCCTTGACAAAGCACAGGAACGTGTCTGCTTGCACCTTAAGGAGCATGTATTTACTCTGCTATTCTTTGCACAACCAGAGCATGTTGTCCTCTCGTAAGTTTAAAGGGAACTTCTGGGGTGTAGGGGCAAAACGGAGTCACCTTTTATGTTTGTTTCTGGGCCCTGTGATCAAATTAAATCATTATCTTTGCTGACCCCAGAGAGGTATACCCTCTATCCTCTGAGAAGATACAGTCATATTTGCTTGTGCCCTTTGAAGGACGAAATTTGCCTTTCTAATCGATTTCAACTGTTTTCTAATTTTCTCTTATATGTCCATTTGAAGGTTTTATTAACTCTGCCATCTTCTTCACTTACTAGACACCCTTGAGGTGTGTCCCTGACATTGTCAACCCACCTTTGTTGAGTGTAGGTTTAATGAGTATGAAAAGCAGGAAATTTGCATGATTATAATAGAGTCTTCATTGAAATTCTCTTTTTGTTTGAGCACAAAGCCTATATCAGTGTATGAAACACTTAATTAATGAATCCCAATTGTAGGGGGGAAAAAATGAAATAAAAATACCTAAGTGGGATTGTAACTTTTCTAAGTGTTTTATAGTTTAGCAACCAGTTTATCTATGAAATAGAGTGTCACCATCAGCACAGTTTTAAGACTCCTGATTATTATCTCTTTTGGATTTTTTTACATTACTTCTTTGGTTTGAGCCTTTAAATGTTTTTAAACATAAACTTTTGATTACAGTTTTCCTTTTTTAAAATATGAAATGTGTTCAAATACACAAGGCCTTCAGTGCCTTGTGTAAGTAAACTTACTCTGATGAGATGATGTACAGTATAGAAATTTGGGAAGATACAAATGATAACACTCATTACTGTAACGTAAACAGAGGTCATTATCTGCCTGAAATAGAGGAAGATAGGGAGACTCTTCCTACCCTCTTTGCCCACTTACCTCTGGGGAAAAGAAATCCAACTCAAACTCCTGATGCTATTTTTCTTACCCTGTTCTTTTTAACTAGTGCACTTCTCCAAAATGTGTTATGTTAAGATACTAACCTTATAGTGTTATGTAAAATAGAAAATACATTGCACCTGATCTCAGATCTTTAAACTGAAGAGTAATCTTCAAGTCTAGTCCCTAACTTAAACACTTTTTAGTTGACTGACCTTGGAAAGTCAATTAGCCATTCTGAGTCCCACTTTCCTCTTTTTCACAATGTTGTTGTGAGGATCAAAGATAATGGGCATGCAACTCCTTTTCTGCTTTATTTATTTATTTTTTTAACTCTAAAATTCTAAAGTCTTACATAAATCTAAGGCATTCTTTCATTTGTCCAAATATTTGTCTACGGTCAGGGAGCTTTTCAGTATTAAATGATGCACGTACTCCTATGGAAACACATTCAGAATGAATTTGTAATTAATCAATGGTTTGACTACAATGATAATCGAAAACATCTAAATTTGAATCTTTCAGAGAGACAAAAAGCTTTATTTCTTATCTAACAACTTCCAGAGCTAAACCCACAGATACTTGACAAGGCAGAATTATGGCTACATTCCCTCCACAAATGCTCTGGACTGATTGCCATATATGTAGGTACCCCTGTAGCTTTCCTCAAATCCTACCTCACAGTCCAAGTGATATCCTCTGCTTGACCTCCATCTACAGCCTGCACATATTCTAGCTTTAGAAACAGCAACAACCTGTTCAGTTTTCTTCACCTGAAGGTCTGTTTCCTTATTATTATTTACCTCAACAAAGCAAGAAAAATTAAGCCAACTCTAAATTTATGATGAGACTCAGAAGAGACAATATGCCAAAGGCAGGCCTGAAATTTGGATTTTTACCTTTACATATTCATTTGTGAGGGCTAGGGAAAATGATTTTTCTTAATCATTTGAACTGTTGAGAAAGTTATCAAATTGAGAAGGCATGAGAATACTTTGCATGTTTATTGAAGAAGCAAATAGACAGAGTTTGGAGGTATTTTAATCTTGTTCCATCTCTAAGGCTTCGTGACCTTTGAGGAAAAACGTGTGATTCAGGCCAGAATAAAAAGGAAAAAACAGTACAACAACAAATTCTTAGGGGGGAAAGATTATATTAATAGTTAGCCTAAAGGATTTTGGTTTTCCTTGATAGTAAATTCTAGTTTTCAAAACTAGTTTTCTCTGAAAAATAAAAAGAAAACAAAAACCACTGAACCATCTCTAACTTTAATCTGCCAAATCAACTTTCTTAAATTTCTTAATGTTACACTTTGCTATAGATTATATAGTAATCTGCATAGTAATCTATGCATTTCTATATATAATATCTTAAAGTAGAAGACAGGAAACCTCCTTTGACATTTTACTTTTAATAAAGTGATTATCTCTAGTAAGCTCATGATTTGTCACCAGAATTTTATTTCTTGTTAGATTAATTCTCAAGCATTATGATTTGGGCAGCTATCAGGCTGCTATGAAAGCTTGAAATACTCTTACTAAATTCATTTTTTAAAACTTTATTTCATCAAAAGGATAAAAGAAGTTATGTAATATGTATATACGAAAGGATTGTCCAAAATTTAAGCATATCACATCTATACTTTGGCATTTGTCCTAAAAACATCTCTGTCTTTTGCATGTTACTCCAAAAATATAAAATTTAGACATTCTTTTTCATTACTGTACTGTAATTTGAGTATATGTAAAACTCACTTTAAAGGTTATAAAGACATATTGGCACATCAGGTAGGAATGTGGCTATCATCCCAAATCTAGATTTTACTCTCATTGTCACCCTGAGACAACCCTATCCTTACCCCAGATAATTGAAATAGACTTGTAAGAGAAATGCAGAATTTGAAAAAAATTTAACTGAGCATCAGATTGGGGCAGACAATGTTGGTTTCCTAACTAATAACCGTTCCTCCTCTTCTTAGTGAAGAGAATGACATTTATATCAAAGGATCAGAGAATCAGAAAGTATTTCCAGAAGGCTTACCCCTTTCGAGCCCCAGGAGCAGAACCATGACTGGTGTAGACCAAGCAGAGTCACGCTGTGCCCCTTTGCCAGTGGTTGTTGTAGGGATGGATGTAGGACAAATTCTGAGGAGACATCAGATGAAGCTTCCAGGATAGTTTCAGGGACTTCTGGGAAAGATCTTTCTCTCTCATGAAAAGACAGGGATATGTGAGAACTGCCCCCTCCTCTACTTTTTTTTTTTTTATTTTGGGACATTGTCAAGTGAGGATATGTTGCTTGGAATGATGGTAGTTATTTGGTGAGCATTAGTGGAAAACTTGGAGGGTAAAAGCCCACTTATTGAGAACGGCAGCACAGAAAATGGAAACCACCGAGTCCTTTGGCTGCCATTCTGCTGAGTTAACCTGCATCACCTGCCGTTATGCTTTTTATTATATTAAATGATGAACATACTGGTGGTTTAAGCTACTACTCATTTTTTTTTTCTTCTGTTACTTACAGCTAAAAGTATCCTTATTGACATAGAAGTTTTCTTTGATTTTGCCAGTTGGCCCAGCTTGAGATATCCATTCTTCATTTGTTACATCTACTGACTGGTTTCTTATTGTGATTTTCTACTTTTTGACTCTGAATTCAACTTGGAGGAGGAGATACTGTGTTTCCCTGAAAATAAGACCCAGTTGGACCATCGGCTCTAATGCGTCTTTTGGAGCAAAAATTAATATAAAACCAGGCCTTATATTATACCCAGTATTATATTATATTATTATACCTGGTCTTATATAAGACCTGGTCTTATTTTACTATAATATAATGTACTGTAACATAACATAACATAACATAACATAACATAACATAACATAACATAACATAACATAATAATAATTATTGTATTAATTTTTGCTCTGAAAGATGCATTAGAGCTGATGATTAGGCTAGGTCTTATTTTTTTGGAAACGTCCTTTGTGTCTTATAGGTTGGTTTTACATTTGTTTCTGCAAGCTTCACCATTTGTAGGCTAGCTTTTATAGTAATTTGGAGTCCCCATTTCCTAAGGGCAGTGTTCATTCAGACTCCCACTTACAACTTGGAGTATAGACATCCTGTTAGAAATGCAGAATCTTGAGTCCTACCAAATTAAAGCCTGAATTTTATCAAGATCCTCAGGTAATTCGTAACCAGTTTGACAAGCTCTGCAATGGAGGGATCTTATTGGGTTTCTAAATTTTAACAAATTAATCTATTTTTAATCATGGCCCTGAGAAGAACGGGACATTCAGCTTTCTTCTTCAAGAAAGTAGGGAGGATTCTGGATTCCTCATTTCAGAACAGGGTGGCCTTTGTGATTGCATCTCATCATGCATAGTGAACCTGTGCCCTGGATAGCCTCCCTAAGCAGATGCTGAAGCCCCAGTGTCTACACTCCCATGAGCCCCTTGGCTTTGCCAAACAAAATAATCTAATTTTGTGTTCTGTCTTTATTTCTGGTACCTTTGTTTATGTCAACAATTTCTAGCTTTAAAAAATGGTGATTTTATTTTTTAGTATTTACATATTTTTGGAAAGGGAAGAGATCCTTTCCTGCTCTCTCAAACTTTTCTGATAACAAGAAAGCGGGGTTCTAAAGGGTTTAGCTCAGTGAAATTATGGGAGGTAAGAAGAGTAAGCAAAGTATATTAGAGAAAGACCATAGTTATTATTTAATTTTGGTAAAATAATGGAGTAACATAGGCTTAATTATGACTGTTAATAAAATTAAAGTACACAGAAGTATGTTAAAATAATAGGAAGAAAAGGGACAGAGAGGAAATGAAGAGAAAGTTGGCTAAGCTGACAAAATTAATGAAAAGTAAAGCAGAGAAACTAATGATTAAATATGTTAAATAATAAGTAAATGTGTTAAATAGTCAATAAGATAAGAGTGAATAACACCTTTTATGTTAGTTATATCAGCAAATTTACATATATTTCTATATCAAATAATCAGAATGGCATAAGAAAGACAATTTAATATTTTGTTGTTTTTAAGAAAGAAATCTAAAACAAACTGTCAGGAAAAAAGTTAAAAATATTTAAAAAAATAATCAAGATGTAAGAGGAAAATACAAAAGTGAAAAGGAAGCAGGAAGGAAGGAAGGAATTTAGACAAAGCAGAATTCAAGGTTCAGATCATTAAAGAGGACTGCCGAAATAGACTTTGGTTTGGTTTGGTTCGGCTGAGGGATGAGATGCCTGAGAAACTGATCTTCGCTCTACTTACCTCTCGCTAAATACTGATGGATATGCTAGGGCTGCCTTGTACTAGTTTCTTATATCTGATGAACAGGCAGGAAAAGAGCCAGATTTTCTAAGGCTGGGTGGCCATGGCAAGGGGAAAGTTTTCTCTTAAAAACACAAATACTACATGCAGGTGGTATTTATAGTAATTTTATGGCCCTAGGGGGACATGATGACCTTGGAGGTTTGGAAGATGCTGTGGCGGTGCCTGCTTCACCTATCTCCATAAATATCCTTATTTTATGTCATTAAAAGTACTTTCCACTCCCTCATTCTGTCTGATAGAATCTTTCAATCAATTGCATCACCATCTCATTTGCATTAAAAAGATAATTAATAAAATGAGATGACATTAACTGAACACCAAATATTTCTGTTCTATTAAATATTATACAGAAAAATAACTCAATTTCTAAAATAATATTTTTTAAAAATCTCCCATTTTTTACAAACAAAACCCAACAAGGTGTCATATATGAGAAATGAAAACACACATCATAAGAGACTTTTATTTACTTTTCTCAGATCATGAATAATAAAGAAAGAAAAATGGAACTCTAACTAATAAGTCAGAGCAATGATTCTGTTTTTATAAGAAAAATAAAAATCTGCCCTAGAAATTAAAGAATAAAATTTTTAAATCCTTTTAAACAACTCTCTTGCCACAGAAGAAATTTAAATAAAATTATTTCAAAGTTCCTGAAATAGGACTCTGTTATACTGAGAACCTTTATATAACTACATCATTAAAGCTAAAGAAAAAATAAATTATATCCACCTCAAAATGTTAAAAACCCTTAGAAAGCAGAAGTCAATGGACTAAAATACACACACACACACACACACACACACACAAAGAGATGAATTATTTTATGAAGCCAAGAGCCAATTCTTTTATAAATATTAAATATGAATAGATTTAGCTTTAGGTGACCAAAGATGAAAAATGATAGGTAACAAAAATTTTAAGAACTGATAAGTATGGCATAAGATAGCACTTTGGTTAATTCTATGCAAGTAATTTTTTTTTAAATCTAAAAAAAGAATAATGGTACAAAAAATTAATGATGATGATAAATTACCAAAAGTAACCTTGAGACATAAAATTAAAGTAAATCAACTTATCATAGAAAAAAATTGTCAAGTTTTCAAAGGGCTACCTTTTCCAATAAAGCTTTAGACCACAGTGTTTAATAGATGAATTCTACCAAATCATTAACAAATAGAAAATGTTAAGTTGTTCCAATGCATAGAGAATTAATAAAAGATTCAAATTTTTTGCTTTTTCCCGCCAAAACCTTTTTATGAAATTAACATAACCTTGAAACTGAAACTGGACAATGAAAGATACAGACCTATGTTTATGTTAAGAATGTTAAAATAAACATCTAAGTAAAATATTAGCAGTTTGACATGTGAATTCATGCTAGTAATTTAAGGATGAGTAAATATTATGAAATTTATTATAATTAACCAGAGCATTAGAATTTTATGATTATGATTTTTCCCATGGGTGTTGAAAAGATACTGAATTAAATTTAATATTTATTCTTCATAAAAACCTTTTGTAAAAAAAATTAGACATTTTTATGAATATCTGTGCATGAGGTGTGTGTGAGTGTGTGTGTATCCAGCAACAAGTTAACTCTCAGAGCACTAGAATCATTGCTATTCAATTCAGAAATAAGATTTTTCAAATAATGGTGAGTTTGATTACTTGGACAAAATATACAGCTGAAAAACAACTAAAATGAATAGAAAATGTTAAAAATGCTTAATAGCATTAAAAATGTTCCAACAGAGTTATGAATTTCCAGGAAAAATCCTGGGGAAATGTCTGAACTCAGAGAGGTAAATGAGTCTCTTTCTCAAAGCTAGTAAATGTCAGAGTAGAGATTTGAATTTGCCATTATATAATACTAATTAAATATGCCAAGAATTCAAATAGCAAAAGAAGGTATACAGGGAAAAGTAGCTTTCTTCCACTTCTAAGTGCAACCACTGTTTTCAAATTCTAATGTGTCCTACCAAAAAAATTGTTTGCTTAATCAGCATAAGTGTATATTCATTAATTTATCTACATCCATCTATTTACATCTATTCATCTATCAATCAAAATATTACTTTGTCATGTGCACCTGAAACTAATAAAACAAATGAAAAAAAAAACCCAGTCTGAGCATGTTAGAAATCTTTTCCTGGTTTATTACTTTTTCTTCCTTTCTATTGAGAGGAACATCTCTTCTACAGTCAATTTTTACTTTTGGATATTAAACCTATGTTTAGCGACCATGAATTTGACTAATGTGAGTAAAATATAATAACTAGAATCAGGTGACTATGGAATCAAATATTTTCAGTGGAAACTAAAATCCAGAAAAGGGGCAGGACAAAGAAAAGGAAACAGGAGGTACTGGCAACATAGGTATCAGGTATGAGCAGAAAAAAAATCATTCATGTGAACTCGTATGAACCCCAACACACAATATCATGTCCTGGGAGGCTATAAACCTGTCTCTGTGCTCAATAACATGGCATACACATTTAGAGATGGGTGTGATCATCTGACTGAGTTGGAATGTGATAGGGCAGAAGAGTTAGCAGTTCCAAACATTTGTTTCTCTCAGAAACTCCAGTTTTTTGCTCTGGAAATTTGGCAAGGTGCTCATTTCCTGATTTTTTGTTTTTCTTTACTCTCCTTCTTTGCCAGCCTGCATTGCATGTCATCTGGGAACGTTCCTGATCACATAAGGAAAATTCTGATTGAGGCCAAGCGTGTACTAAGCCCTAGTTCAACTTTGAGCTTTGCCTCTGACCCAGATATGCACAACCTAGGGATTTGGAAACCACATGTGGCCATTATATGCAGGAACAGGATGGAACTGACTTTCTGCCTCTTGTAGAAAGAGATGAAGGTGCCGACAAAGAAGAGTACACTTCTTAGGTTTGGGATTATTCAGACACAGCTGAACTCCATTAAAATTTGTGCCACGGGGTCAAGTAGTTGCCACATTTCAGCATTATAGAAATCCCTTATATGTGGCTTTGTGTGTCATAGACATCTTTTGAATTGTGGAAAAATCCAAACCCATCGAATGGCGAGGCACAACATAAGATCACTCTTTTCTTAGAAAATATTTTGGTTTTATTCTTCTCACTTGATAGGAACATCTCTCTTTGCATTCAGAATTTATTCTAAAATTACCAAGTTGTCATATGGGTGTTATTCTAGCTTATTTCACTTAAGGTAAAGAATTAAAAACAAACCATTATTCTGAAACTACCAGGTTGTCATATGTGTGTTGCTATAGCTCATGTCATTAGACTGGAGGTAAAGAATTAAAAACAAACCATGGAGATATTATTTTATTCCGACACTGTCTGCTGAACACTGTTCTCACAGAAAAAAAGCACAGGTAGCAAAACTTCATCTCCCCCAAATGCACTTCAATACGTTTTAAGTGTAAAAACCTAATTTAAAATAATGTCAGCATCTTTGGGCTGTAGAATATGAGGCTCAGCATCTTTAAATTATTTAAGAGGTCCACAGAGAACCAGTTATGCTTATAACGTCAGATTTACTCAAAGAAAGAGGAGAGCAAAGCAAAGTGTTGAATAAGGGTTTCCTATGCTGTTTCATTGAGTTATTTCTGAATTCTGTAATTGCAACAATAGTCCTACCAAACTTTAAAACAAAACAAGATATGCATGTATTTAGGGTTATGAGATCTATTTAGTGTGTTAGTTTTGAAGATTTAAAATAAATATTTGTGTTCTAGTGCTGCTAGTTCTCTTTTTGCTTTTATATACTAACAATATGAGTTATCACAAATCAAATACTTAGAAAGAAAATGCCCCTGCCACCTCTAAAACTTGTCATTATTTCCTTAATATAAGAGACATACAGTTTCTAAATATATATATTTTTATAACTGCCTTAGTTTCCTCTTTTCCAATAGTCTGGGATAGAAAACAAGAAACTTGCTTTTTCTTAAGACAAAGCATATTATATAAATAATTTTAGCAGCACATTAATCTATAAAGATTCATTTATCATACAAAAAATCAATAAAATATGTAATAAAATTCTCAGAGGACTGTGGTGGTCTGAAGTGATAAGAAAGGATACTGAGAATTTTTTTGAAACTAGAATTTCTGTCCAAAATGAGTATGACAGCATAGTGGGAGTTTATTATCAATATATATTAATTACTAGAGTTTTGCCTGAAGCCTTCATGGTGATTTAGAGTTCATTATCAGGAGTTCAATAGGTGTGAGCACTGTGTATTTGTCATCTTCTAATGGTGACTCAACCTTTTTTTGAGAAACACAATTTACTGGAACGATTAATGGGCACTTAATGGAGGAATCCATTTCCACGTTAAGAGAATATGTGACACAGACAGACATGCCTCATTGGGGATGGACAGAGGGATCTGCCTAACTCAGTGAACTCTTTGGCCAACACAAATAAACTGTCATCTCAACACCGTTTGTAGTATGTTTGATAATAAATTACCAAGTATTCCAGAATTTACACAGAAACTTTTTTGCTTCTATTTTATGGATTTCTGACTTCTCTAAATGGATACCAGCCTGATGTCTTGGTACAGTTCAACTATGAAATAGCTTGCATTTAAGTGGCCTGTAGTCTAAGGATGGAGGTTATGCGAGGTGTCTGGCATAGGTCTCCTCATATACTAGGTAGTCTCCCTTACCTGGAACATGATGAGGGTCAATCATGTGGACTTTGTTAACATTATTTTTCTTTCTGGGAAAATTTTAGACATTGTATCTGAACTTACAATCCTCTTGCATTCTCTACTTTCATTCAGAGTTTATCAGAAATCATGGCATTACATAGGTTGCTGTATCAAAACTTGTCCTGTAACTTCTATCTCATCCCCTTTGGTCACCTTCTCTCCTATTCTTCATTGCTCTCTATTGAAAAAGAGGTCCAGTCCTGATCCATGCCTCATTCCTTAAGTGGCCCCTGATCCAGGCTTTATTTTTTCCTCTTAACTTTTCACTGAGATTTTCTGGACCACAATTTTTCTCAATTAAAAAAAAATAATTTTATTCCATCTACTTCAGAATTCTCTTAAAACGCTTGTAATACTTGTTAGCTAAGTGAAAGTTAAAGGGTTAAAAATCATGTAAAGGATATAAGGGTAAAGATATATATAGAGAGAAGAAAAGGGATTATGGAACATTTCCATAATGAATCCTGAAATTTAATGTCTCCGGGGAGCCAAAGTAAAGAAGGAAAGATGACAGATTACCTAGCTATTGATGTCTGATAAATGGAAGAAGACTGACTCTTTAGCAGAGATAAATTTTTTTTGGCATTAAATTCTAGAGGAAAAAAAGCACTAACATTTATACTTTTATATTAAAGGACATTTAATAAAGTCTTCGGTAATGTATTTAACAGTTTTATAGCAGATGCAGAAATATCTTTATATGGCTCTTTATTAGACCCAACACTGATATAAAATGAAATCATGGTAGAAAAGACACTTCTACAGGGAGTGAGATAATACAGTTCAATCATGCTTCTTTCTAGTGACCTAATTTGATACAATAATAAAATGTAGATAACAGAATTGATTCATAATTTGGATTGGTAGGGGAGATGAAGCATATTAGTATTATCTTGTAATCATTTTCAAACTACATACACTGCCCTATCTACTTTCTCCAGAGAATTCCTGATATAGCTATTCCCAGAGAGAGATTCCACGTTTTGCTGATTGATCATGCAGAGAGAGATGCACTTTTTTTCACATAAGCAGATTTTCACACATGGACCCAAACATGTACAGTATTCATCATTACAATCTTTAAAGTGTAACCAGAAATTGAAACAATTGTTTAGTATATCCCAATGAGTTGAAAATATAAGAATATATTTATTGCATACATTACAGTTTTCTAAAATTTTAACACTCATCACATTTTTAAATCCCCATATGAACTTTGGAACATGGGGCAAGTATTTTGACCCATTTAAAATCTCATTTGATTGCTAAAATTGTATGTTATTATGTCAGAAAAAAGTTTTCCCAGTGGACTTGGGGAAGGTTAGCTTTGACGGTAGGAGGAATGTTAGAGAAGGAGTACCAAATAATGACAGAGGAAATAATACTTGAGTTATAACAAAGATTTCTTTGAAAGAGGGACAGTTTTAAATTCAAGTGACTAAAAAAACAGGAAACAACATAATTTAGTTTTTCTGTTATTATTCAAGAATCAGCGTTCAAAAAGGAGTTGATTTCTGATGGCAAAATAATATTCAATTTTCTACACATTTGATTTAAATGTGTCTGAATCATATTTACATACACATACTCAAACTCATACACATACACAAATACAACTGGGATCATAATGTATATATAGTTCTTTATCCTGCTTTTTACATTTAATATTATATGTTTATATTATAAAAGGATAATTTTCTTATGCCAGTGATTTCCTCTACAAAACCTTGTGATTAAAGTCTGTAATATTTGAATGTACCATTTAGGTGTTGCCTCTCTCTCTCTCTCTCTCTCTCTCTCTCTCTCTCTCTCTCTCTCTCTCTTTCTCTCTTTCTCTCTCTGCCTAATATAGAAACTGTATTGTTCCTATCTTCCGCCCCCCACTCTGCCCCGATTTTCTGGTTTTACTCGATACTTCATCGTAGAGCCAGGGAAAAAAGTTCTGATAACTGGGTAGGTCTTTAACCACTGAGAAGTGAGTTCATTATCAAATTCCTGACTATGCCCTAGGCTGAGAACTTGGTCTTTCTTTTCTATATGCACTCATTCTTTTCATTGTCTCAATTTCCTTAAGAATTTCTATCTCTGTCTGTCTCTGTCTCTCTCTCTATCTCTCTCTCATCTCTATGTCTGTCTTTAACTATCGTACATGCCAATTATATCCAAATTTATGTCACCAGCCTATACTTTTCTCCAAAATTTCTGTATCCAAATACTAATTCAGCATCTTCACTTCCATATTTAAATCAGCATTTCTCAATACATGGCAAGTCTATCTACCCTATTCTTCTGGACAAAAACCTGAATATCCAGATGCCTGTCTCTCATGACCACTGACTCCTTCATATAATCCTCATTAATTGTATTATTCCTGTTAACAAAATGTATCTAGAATCTGATCCAACAACTATTGATGTGAAACTTCTGATCAGATCCTCCATAATCTCTTGCCTAAATTAATGTTATAGTCTTCTAATAGGTCCCTTGTTTCTATTCTTGCTATAGTTTATAATCATGTAAAATGCAGATATTTGCTGCATACAGAATTTTAGGAAACTTGGATGAGTCTCCACATGTAAAATGATCAAAATGTATTTCTTACTCTGCGTATGTTCATTAAGAGAGGAAGCATTCTATATTATGGCTGAAATAAACTTTTCATATGCCCCTGTTTCTGTGGTTGACCAAGGGCTTTATAAGGCACTTTCAGTTAAATACTCAGCTAATTTGAAGTTCAAATTCCCTATAAGAAGTGTTTCTTTTTTTACACCCTCTTTGAAGTCTGCATCTGCCTCCTCCTTGCAAAAGACTCCCTTTATTGGCAGAGTAACAAAAGGGGCCCCAGAACTCCTCTTGCTTCTAGCAAGTGCCTCATAGCTCTTCCTTCCCACCCACACTGCCTGACTTATTGCACTCTCCTGAAACCAAGGTTGATATCCTTCTTTGCAATAATCACCATAAGCCCACGTCACTGAGGACAATTCTTATGCCCCATTCTGTCACCCACATATGGCTCATTATATGCCCTTTCCTGATAACATTTCTCACCCTTCGTTAATCGGAAACACTTCGGCTATGTCTCTGGAAATGATATCTCTTATCATCAAAATCCTTTATTTACTCAATCTCTAAATGTTGCTTTGTTTGCTTATTTGTTTATCTACCTTTTCCTCTAAGCGAAATTAACTTTTTTTAGAGGACATTGTTCTCTTCTAATGATTCCAGTGGAGGGTTTTTTTTTTCCTGTTCATCCCCTTTCATTTTAATGGGCCAATATCAGTAAAGGAACATAGTTCTTTAGGCCCATTTCTAGACCATTTTTTCTTTCTTCTCTTTAAAATAACACACGTAGTTTATAATCTCACATCATAAGACTATACTACTCTCTGCCATGCCTTTTTGCAGTCATACATTATTTCTCCTGTCATTTCCTATCACTGTTGAAGATTTTGGTTGGTTTCCTGGTCGCTGTCTCCAACAATACTCTTGCCATAATTTTTGCTAATTACAGTGTCCATGTGTGCTCTCTGCACACCCTGCTCTTTTAAATTGTTTAAATATTCTTCGACAATGGATCTTGTGCTTTACTCACCTTGTTCACTAACCAATCCCGTGGCAGACTCTAGCTCTTGTCATTTCTAGTAACTTTAACTCCTATATATTATCAACTTAAAACATGCCACCATAATCGATCTTTTTGGCTTTAGGTCTTCCACCTCATTAGGATATATAATCTAATATCTCATTTCATTTTTAATCTCCCTATAATCCCTCCTTCACTGTCCAGTCTTCAGTTACTTTCTTGCCTACTTTTAATTCCATGATCTTTCAGTCCCTCTCTTGGATACATCCTCAAGTGTTTTGCCATGTCATGATTTGTGGTACTTACCTGGCAAAACACCAAACCCTGCCTAATATCACACTTTTGTACTACTCTGTGTATATACGTCAGCACAGCCAAATTTTGGTAGGGAAAGCACACAACCAGGCTGCCAAGACTTCAATCCATGGCCACAAATCTCACGTAGGCCTATTGAAGTGCCCTGAAATCATGAAGCATTGTCTTCCTGATTTTTGCATATCTGTAAATGACTGTCATACTATGTTCTCTCCTTAAACCTCCAACATTGCCTCCCATTTCTCACTCTCAGCCTTAGACATTGCATTTTATTTTTCTGAAAGAAAATAGAGGTAGTCTGAAGAAAAATTCCATAGACTCTCACCACCACCTTTACATCTGCTTGCATCTCTGCCCATCTATTTCCCCTTCTTTTTATTACTGCGTGTGAATCCACTGTGTTCCTCCTTAAATTAATCCCTCTCCTTGTCCACTAGATGCCACCTCCATTCACCTGTTCTAAATACATTACTTTTGAAATTCTCTATCTCTCCATCATTATCACGTTTTTCTCCTTACTGGATAATTTCCATCAGCACCAAATATATGTTACTCCCGTATTGGGAATATTTGCTACAACCTGAGTGGCTTAAAACAGCAGGAATTTATTCTCTTACAGTTCTGGAATTCAGAATCCTGAACTTGGAAGTGTCAGCAGGGCCAGAGGCTCTGAGGGGAGAATCTGTTTCCTTGACTTTTTTTCTTCTCATGGCTTCCTTGGCTCCTTCCTCCATCGATGAAGTACATCTCTCCAGTCTCTGCTATTGTCATCACATCTTCTCTGACTTTGATTCCTCCTAGGTCTCTCTTACAAAGATTGTTGACATTATATTGGGCCCACAGGCATATATATTCCCATTTTAACATCCTAAACATAATCACCTTTGCCATGTAAAGAAACATCCACAGGTTCTGGGGATTAAGTGGTGGATATATTTGAGGGGCATTATTCAGTCTACCACAAGTTTCTTATGTTGAGACTTTTGAAGGTTATAGGCTGACCTTAAATTAGGTTTATCTGATATTTCCTCATTGCATCCTATCAGGTATGTACATGATTTTGATTTACTCTAGTAATCTATTAAATTTACTCTCTAGTTTAAAAGCTGTCTCTCAGATTTCTTCACTGTATAGTTATACTTTTCCCCTTTGTGATTAATAATGCTGTGGTAAGGCACTTTGAGACTATATAAACATCCTATTTACCAAACTTACTTTCCATCTATCTATCTACCTACATACATTAGCAAGGGCTCGTGGATTCCTGTTTTATGAAATGTGTTATGAACTGTTATTATTTAATTTCATGCTTGAGTTGTCCCCAAATTCTGGGAGCTGTTTTAAGGTGGCTTTTGCTTTTATTTACTATATTAATGGATTATTTTTATTATTTGAATACTTCCTGACTGTCTGCACAATAAGATATTCCAGGCTTATGTTATATTTTCCTGTTCCAGACCTGGAGCCACCATTTCCCTAAGAAGTCCTGGTTCCTTCTTAGCAAGGAATGGTATTTAGAATCTAAGACGGGCAGGGCACTAGCTATGCTCATGTGTTAGAATGTTACTCTTGCCGGGCATTCTTATTACATAGAGATAGTAAATATGCACACACACACACACACACACACACACACACACACACACACACAACACACACTCTTACCTTGATACTTTCTTTTGAATTTATATGTATTGAAACCTGTAAATTCACACAGATATCTCTATTTCATGTCCAATACTATAGAGGTCTATCTAGTTTCACCTTTTCCATCTTTGTAACTTTCTCTCTCTGGCAGCAAAAAAACCTGGCTGCCACTGTTCTCAATATATTTATTGTTTAGCTCCCTTGTAAGTAACTAATCTCCCATCACATCCACTATCTCGTTCCTCTCCCCCTAGAACATCTGCTCCTCCTGACTAGGAGTCTCATCTTACCCAGACAGCGACAACTCTTCATATCTCTGTGTTCCACTATCTTACACCAGGCTGTCACCCAATGTGGGGCTCACTGCATCTCTTCAAGCTCCAACATCCACATTGGATGATTTCCACTCCTGGCTGCCTCTCTCCCACACCCAAGTTAGCATATGAGCTTGAAGACAATACCGAGACAGTACCAAACTGTCTCTTGAATATGGACACCCTCTTTACCCAGATCCAATTCTAGCATCTTCCATAGGATGCTGGGTCTGTCTCTCCCTTTGCTCACGTGGACACCTACCTTGCTTGAACTCATGTGATGGCAAATTGTTCTAGAAGGGAAAGGAAAAGGAAAAGGAAGAGGAAGAGGAAGAACTCCCTTTTTTCCCTTAAAATTATGGCTTAGGAAAAAAAAACACCATTAGGCTTTTGATTATAAAGTTAAAAAACTCATTTTTCTTTGAAGAAAAAGTGACTGTCAAGACTAGCATCATTTTTTTCATGGTAAAATGTACGTAATATAACATTTGTCATTTTAACCATTTTTAAGTGTACAATTAAGGGGAATGCAGTATATTCACATTGTTGTGCCACCATCCCCAGATTTTTTTTCATTTTGCCAATTTGAAACATATTAAACAATAACTCCTCATTTCCCCATTCTCCAAGTCCCTGGTAATCACTATTTTTTCTTTCTATCAATTTAACTATTCTAGGTACCTCTTATAAGTGGAATCATATATTTGTTCTTTTGTAATTGACTTAGTTCATTTAATATAATGTTTTTAAGATTTATCTATGTTGTAACATCATCAGAATTTCATTCCTCTTTATTAAGTTTGAATAATATATATAATTTGTATATCTCACATTTTTAAATCCATTCACTTGTTGATGGACATTTGGATTATTTCTACCTTTTGGCTATTGTGGATAAGGCTGCTTTGAACACTGATGATTGGTGTACAAATATTTGTTTGAATCCTTGATTTCAATTTTTTTGGTATTCTAGAAGTAGAATTGCTGGATCATATAGTAATTCTATTTTTAATTTTTTGAGGGAGCATCTGCCATTTTCCACAGTGGCTGTACCATTTTACATTCCCACCAGCAATGCAGAGGGTTCCAATTTTTCTGCATCCTCCCCAACACTTATTTTCTGATTTTCGTTTGTTTGTTTTAATAACAATTCTAATGGGTGTGAAGTGTTGTCTCCTTATGGTCTTGATTTGCATTTCCCAAATGATTAGCGCTGTTGAGGACCTTTTCATGTGCTTATTGGCCATTTGTATATCTTCTTTGGAGAAATGTTTGCTAAAATTATTTGCCCATTTTTTTTATTGTGTTGATTGTAAGACTAGCATCTTGACATAGAATTACTGAAACTGTTTATTCAAGTCTGTTCTATCCTCTCTGTCATTGGGACAGTGACATATCGGACTTGCTATTAACAGCAGAGAGTTTATAGAGGAAGGGAAAAAGACACACTGATACGAAAAATATATCAAAATAGGCTTTTGAAATAGTGAACCCATTGGAAAAGCAAAAGGACAATTCTGTTTGGGAAGAAATAGCATTTCTTCAATTAACAAATATGTATTTAGCAAGTTCTATGTGCTAGGCATTATTCTAGATACTATAAGGAATATTTGATCATAAAGTATGTTTAAATAAAGACCTGATGGGCTATGTCAGTAGCAGGAGATGGAAGAACACTTTTAAAATAATTATATTTTTATCTTCTCTTCAATTGAACAATGTGATCTGGATACACATTGATATAATATTATCTCCAATCAAAACTTAGTAAGTATCTATTACCTTTTTTATCTAATGTGCATGTGTAAAGTACTACTTGGTTTAGAAGCATAAAATGCAGAATGGTGCTAAAATTTGAAGTATGGAGTTGTTCTACTACTACAGAAAATTTTCAAATATTTCTCAAGGAAACTGAACTTTGAGTTTTCCAAATACTTCCATATTGGAGCCTTCAGAATAAATGAAGATATATTTGGGAAATAATTAATTCCTTCATGTCTAATATTTGTGAATACTATCAGTACATCAGAGAGAAAAATCACAGTGATGAGTAAAATAACATGGAAAAATATGTCACAAAAAGTCACATATGGACCATTATTTTCATGTATTCATGTTTTCTTACATCCATTTTAATAATTTCACCATTATTTCTTCCTTATTAGCTTTTTTGTAAGATTATAGTTTATAATACAACTGGAGACTCTGATGACAATACCATTTTTCTTTTTGATTTGGAGAAACACACAAAAATTATATTTTAAAAGTATGTGTGCATTTGCATTCTGGGCTTTATATGGTACAGTCAATATGGAGACATAAAAAATCTCAGTAAGGCAAAACTTTATATATATATATATTAATATATATAATATGTTATATTATATATTATATATTAAGGCAAAACTTAATACATATAATTAAGTAAGGCAAAACTTAATATATATAATATAAGTAAGGCAAAACTTATATATATATAAAACTATATATATAGTTTTTATTTATGTATATAAATGTATTATATATATTTTATATATATATATAATATAAGTAAGGCAAAACTATATATATGTAAGGCAAAACTTAATATATATATTTATATATTATATATTATATATTATATATTATATATTATGTATTATATATTATATATTATGTATTATATATTAAGACAAAACTTAATATATATATATAATGTAATATATATATATCCACCTTGTCAGATTATCTCCATGCAATAGAGAATGGATTTCAGTTTTGTTTCAGATGAGTCACTCTTAACATTAAATATGATGAAGAGTCTAGAGATTTCAAATGCATATGAAACAAATTGTGTCTGATGTTCTTCTCAGATGACTGTGCTTCTTTCCTCTCTAATATTTCTTTTGCAGCTTCTTTTTTAGGGCCACTTTTAGTTTTATTAATGAAGACCAAGCATGAGTTTATTCCTAGTTTCTACATTCTAAAATAACTTTACCTAGAGTTATTTTGCTTCTTTCCAACTATCTCCTTATTTTGACACATTAATTATCTAACTGTGGAGCTTATAGCAAAAACCAGGAGAATGAGTGCTTTCTGTGTATCATCAAGTATTTAATGTATAGAAGGAACTGTACATTAAATTAGGGTACAAATTAATCACGTTGGGGTACAGTGTTAAATAACTATTCATATTCATTCTGCAGACATCCAGTACTAAAGGGGCAAGCTATTCAGTCAGAATGTAATTAAGAAAAAATGAAGAAAACATCTTATTGTGTAAGAAAAAGGCCCCATCACTGCAAGTGCTGCTACAAAATCATCTAGCAGCAAGCAGAGGGCTTTGCAGAGCATTTCCAACTCAGACGTTGATAGGATTTATTTTCTCTCTTCCAAGAATTTTCTCTTCATACAATTTGCTTCAGAGAAAGGCATAGATGGTGTATCAGTTAAAAGAAAGGCTGATTTTGGGAACAGGGAGGCCTATTTTTGTGAGTATGGTCCGCGTCCACGTTAGTCATCAGGGCTCTTTAAAGTCAGCCAGCATTTAGCTTCAATGAGCTTCAGAGAACATTCTCTCCCTTCAACAAGGGCAAAGTGCGTTTCTTGCAACATCTAATACAGAGCATCAGGAAAACTTCTGATTTGATCTGATTACATTTATTGGCTTTATTCTTTCTGATGCCTCTTAAGCTATCCTAATCTTTTACTTAGTATAGATCTGAACAGCAGTCAGTAGTCATGGAAAGAGGATCAATGACCTAAAATAGACAGAAGTGTTATATTTATAATAGATTCAAATCTATTGTGATTTAGATGTTCCATGCTGCTGGCCTCCATGCTCTTAGGTAAGGGGCAGTACCAAAATTACCATTAGTCTCTGCAAATTAAAGTAATACGTATGGAACATTGAAATCATACTTATCTTTCTTCTTAACTTTTTTTCTGGGTTCTCTTACACTTCAGCACCTCTTGGTTAGTGTATTGACTAATTCACTTGTTCATTTTTCCTTCACAAATATTTATTCAGCATCTATTGTGTTTTAGGTACTGTGTTAGAGGTGAACCAAAGGAGATAAAGCACTTGACTTCATGGAGCTTAAATTTATATATTACTCTAAAGATAACAGAAATAGTCTCTCAACGCTCTCCTAGTAGTTGGAAGTCATGCTCAGATTATTATACAACTGTTACCCAATTAATCCAAGTTAATGACTTCTCCAGACAATGACTGCGATTTAGAAGGAGGTGGTCCCTGGACACACTGTTTTACTTATCAAGCCACAATTGTGAAGAAATATTTTTAATATTTATTATTTAAAAAATTTAGTAGATGAAGATACACTGATTTCAATTGTGACATAGACTGCTTTATTAGTAATTAACAAGGGATATTAACATATATAGTTAATGCTGTAATTTTAGTATTTTTTTTCTTTTAAATATGTTTTTGGTTCCAAGTATTCTGTGAAAATATAAAGTTTCTTTTTCTTTCTATTTTTTCCCCAGTGCATGAGCTAAGATTGTACAAACTACTCTGATGGGAAAAATTAAGAGGATTTTGTCAATTAACATATTTTTCTAAAATGATTTTACAACATATGGTAGACAAAATAATAGCCCTCAAAGATGTCCACGTCTTAATCCATGGAAACTGTGAATATGTTACCTACATGGAAAAAGGGACTTTGCAGATCTGGTTAAGGTTAAGGATCTTGAGATGGGAGATTATTTTGGATTATTTCAGTGGGCCCAATCTTATCACATGAGTTCTTAAAAGTGGAGAACCTTTCCCAACTGTGGTCAGAGAAAATATGAGGATAGAAGAAGGGACAGAAAGATGTTACACTGCTGACAATGAAGGTCAATGAAGGGGACACAAGCCAAGGAATGCAGGCAGCTCTAGAACCTAGAAAAGGCAAAGAAACTGGTTCTCTTCCAAAGCCTCCAGGAATGAATGCAACCCTGCCTACACCTTGACTTTAGCCCAGTGATAGTCATGTCAGAGACTTTGATCTAGAGAACTGTAAGATAGTATACCAAGGGTACCAAAAAGATGTATATACATGACTTGTATTCATATTTAATTATGGGTATATATTGACTATTACAATTTTAATAGTTTTTTTCCTTTCTTAAAATGTGTACACATTTTTTTTGGCACCCTCTCTATTTGTATTGTTTTAGTTATTAAGTTTGTTGCAATTTGATGTATCAGCAATAGAAAAGTCGTACACATCACGCTGTAAGTTTTTTACTTATTTAATTTCACTCCTCTGCATTGAAATGTACACATTGGGAATGTTATAATTTTTTAAAATAAAGATAGCAAATGTTCATGTTATTTTTTCCCAGCAGAGTACTCTCTCTCTCTGTCTCTCTCTCTCACACACACACACACCTATATCTATGTTGTTTTAAATATTTTTTAGTAGTTAGAAGTTAAAGATAAGTTTAAGTGTTTACCAAATATGGCAATTTTATTTATGTATTTCACAAAATAGTAATATATTTGTTAGAATCTCAAAATTAGATTTTCAGTGTAGCAATTAGTAAGAACAACTTTAGTTAAATTATTGTTTTTCAAATGGTATTTAATAAGCTTTTCATTATAATATAAGACTTATTAAACATATAACAAAACAGTTCTTCCAATTAATAGTTTTACGTGGATCAATAATCATGCCTGACTGTTTTAAGCTGGGACACATGTATTTTCTAGCCTTCAGACTGTGAAATGAAGCATCCGTTCTCCTTGGGTCTTGAGCCCAATGGCTTTCAGAGTGGAGCTTGTATCACCGGTTCTTCAGACTCTCCAGTATGCTTACTGAAGATCTGGGGACTTGTTAGCCTTTATAATCAACCATGTGAGCCAATTCCTTACAATGAATTTTATTCTCCTTATTTTTTCCTCCCGTGTGTGTGTGGGGGGGGGGTGTATTTTTCCCAAACACAGAGACATTCTGTTTCTGTAGAGGACCCTTACTAATACAGATACGTGCAAAATCATGATGACCATTCCCCGTTAGCAATCGCTAATAGTTACTGGGTCTTGGTCATAAAAGCCCTGTTCTTCATGGGCCCAGTCCTCATCTGGAGCTAGGCAAGACTTATTGCCAGTGAGAATTATGATGCATATCCAGTGTATGAATGACTTCTTCAATAAAAATAGTCATTTCAGAGTCCATTTGCAGTGACAACAGTCATCGACAGTTTATTTCAATGTGGCACTTATAGAAACAGGAATAACTTGGTGTAATCAGGCATAAACATTTTGACTGACACTTTTCCTATCTTTAGATCATGTCCAACAGGACAATTAAAGATGAAAAGTTTTAATAACGGTAATATATGGATCAATTTCACAATTGCAAATCAATAATTTCAAGGCAAAATAACTATGTTTTTTTAAACATTTTTAAATGTCAGGTGTAGTTTAATTAATAACCCTACTTTCACATATCTTATATCCCCAGTAATTTTACAACCATTTGCAGTAGATAAAACACATATTACTAGTAATTATAAAAATGAGAAGAATGTGATCAGCAAGATTGCATAGTTGGCCAAATACCCACTACTAAGGGGTGTGGCTGGGTTTAGAAAAAAGAACTTTCTGATTTCTTTTGGAGACAAAGGGGAAAAACTGAGGGTTGCTAGATGGGCAGCGGGGTGGGGATAAGGGGAAAGGTGAGGAGATTAGAAAACAGTCGGTAACCACAAGATGGCCGCAGGGTTTTGAAAATTAATTTGGGGAACGTAATCAATAATGTTGTAAAGATTTTGTAGGGTATCCGATGGACACTTGTCCCATTTGGGAGACCACCTCAGGTATGATGTAGATGCCTGATCACTGCACTGTACACCTGAAGCTGTATGTATATGTATATGTATATACTTACAAGAAGCGGAGTACAGTATTAGGAATAGAGACAGTGGAAATGTAATGGCTCGGTGCGATGTCAGATGGATAGTGGATGGGGGAGGGGGTCCACACAGTGTGAGGGATATAAATGATAAACGTCTAAGTATTACTTTGTTTTGTGCACCTGAAACTAATAATAAAAAAAAAAACAACTTTCTGATTTCTATTTCAGTGCTCTCTTTATTATATTACTACAATGCCCTACGTGATTAAATGATAGAAGTTCAAAGAGCAGTGCTTTACAGTCCAAGAAAGGAAAGTGGAGTTCAACCATAACCCGTTTTCATAACAAATGGTCGTTTTCTATTAGTGTCTCCATTTTACACACATAATCTTATCTCATAAGCACATGGAATGGCCCTGAGATAGCTAGCTTTCATTACACACCTACCAAACATATGAGCTAACTAACGCACTGTGAAGAGAAACTCCTCTAAGAAGATGCAATTTTTTTGTCTTCACACACCCATGAAGGAAAAAAGAAACGCTTCCCCTCTTCATCTCAGTGATGTTTGAGACACAGAGCAGAGCCATACATCGTGTGAAGCCTGCCTCCAAAGCAGGCCACCAGCGGGGTTCATGAACGTTAATACTCCCATTTGTTTCCAAGAACAGAGCAGCTGACAGTGTGATGGGGGGTGCTACGTATGCACACAAGCCTGCAGCAGAAAACCGACTCTGCACAGCTGGGATGCTCTAATTTTAGAGCCCTGGAGACTCATCCATGGCCCCCTAGAAAAATACCCCATGTTGGATGCAGTGTGAGTGGGGAGGAAAAAAACAAAAACCAACAAAAACATGCCATGCCGTGTTTGAACTTCTAAAAAAATAATTGGAAACTGTACCCATGAATGTTTGAACTGAAATGGATTCATTATAAAATAGCATTCTGAATAAGTTAGATCTCCCCCAACACTTCTCATTTTAAATTGCTTAGTGTGTGGAGAGTAAATAATGCTAGAGCAGAAACGTCACTGATTCATTCCATAATCAAAGGGACTTTTTTTTTTCTTTTCTACAAAGTCAAGCCAACCTACATTAGCTTCATTTCTTTAGGTTTTCTAACTGGTTTCTCCTAAACCGGGGATCTACTCGTATGTTATGTGCTTATGTTGGCATATATATTTTGAAATTGCACACAACACTTAATATTTCAAATAGCTTGTTTAGCAATACAGGGATTTATGCTGACATTAAAAGCCATCCTGAATTGCTGCTAGGGATATTTTAAGAATCTCTCTATTACTAATGTGACAAATGATGACTTTAATGGCATCATAAACCAGAAATATGAAAGCGTTATTTTAAAAAATTGCTTCATAAAAGAGTTATCAAGTAACTATCAGTTAAGCTGTTTAGATGTGGTGAAAGTTCAGTCTAAACACACTGGACCACTTCAGATACACTGAACTAGCATTATTATAAAATGCGGAGGTAATGAATATTACTGCTTCAAAAATTGTCTTCACTAATCTTACTCTGAATAAATTGTGTTGGTTACGGAAATTCTCATAACTTATGAGACCAATTCACATTTAAAAGCCATTTTATTATTACGAAGCATTTGTCCAGTCCATTGCCCAGACGTAGAGTTCACATGTAGAAACTACATCATTTAGTTTGACTTAAATATTGAAATAGTGCACTTATATTCTGTATTTTAAAGATATGGGCTTTGCACTAAAGGGTATCATTCCATTCATTAATTATTTAAACTCTGTGGTGGTTAAACATTTATGTTCCAAACATTTTATCTTCTCATTTTTTCTTCTTATAATTAATGGGTCCGTAAGACACTTGTGGTGCTATGAGCTGCTTTAAATTCTGGTAGAATATATTTTATTGCAATAGTCTCCATCTTTGCAGAAGTATAACAACACATCTGTGCCAATGCACAAGTGAAATGGCTTTAGAAGTCCCATGCTATCTATGCATGGATTTACCTAAGAAGAGTATTGACATTGTTCTCTCGAAAGCTACTTTCTTGCACATATGTATCAAGAGAATGAGACATTCATATAATTACAAGGATGATCAGATATTCCGGATCTTCAAATTATTAAGTTATATTGTTACATTAACTGACTTTTGCAACAATACCACTTTAAACACAGTAAATACCATTTTTTCCATAACCATATCACATCTACATTCTGGAAGAGAGAAAACCCACAGGGAAATAGAAGATTGTAAGGATGAATACATGTGTAACATAAAATGGATGTGTGAAGATTCTGATAGAGGCAGACAGTGTTTAAAATGGCCCTAGTGTGATGTGACCAGCAGTAGACATTGAGGTTATAGGAATAATAGGGTCCTCTCTAGCATCAGTTGTCAAACTTGATCATAAATCAATATCACCTAGAAGCCTTATTAAAACACATTTCTGAGCTCACCCTCATAGAGTTTCTGATTCAGCAGGTCTCAGATAGGGCTTTAGAGTTTGCATTTCCAGCCATTTCCCAGGTGATGCTGATACTGCTAGTCTGGGGACAACACTTTGAGAATCACCTCTTCATAGGTCTGTTCTGAATATATGATCAGTATTATGTTCAATTTTATATTCTGCTAATGATTTTCATAGAGTATAGAAAGATTAATAATCATTAAAACTAAGTTACTAAACTTGGAATTCAGAGGCTAATTTGATGTAGGTGCACAACTATAAGCCCCATGTGACCAACCATCCATAAGCGGCCTTTGCTTTGTGCTTAGCCCACCCATAAAGCAGTGCCAGAACTTCATTTTATCCCCAGAAAAGCACCCGACAGCACCATAATTAAACAATGAAGAAAAAAAGCTTTAGACCTACATCAGAACTGTGCCAATCAGATGTACATTTTTTTAAATGTTTTGAGATGAAATGTTTAAGATATTTGGGTGTATGTGAATTACTTTTATGAATCTTTGGTTTAAACAACTTTTCAATTAAAAGGCTCAGAATGACCCTAATTTTCCTAGTAGGAATGCTCTTTTCTGTGTTTTTGTTCTAGATTATTCTCTCTCTCTCTCTCTCTCTCTCTCTCTCTCTCTCTCTCTCTCTCTCTCTCTCTTTCTCTCTCTCACCATAAGGATGAAATAGTTTAGAAAGAAATCTATATTTCTGGAGAAAAGCAGTGTGATAAAAAAAAATTGGTTATCATATTTTAGTCTAGTTTCTCTAATAGGTGCTCAGATTTCCTATCAAGTGGTACAGAAATGAAAGGGAACTATTGGACCTCTGTGTCACTTGAATTTAAGACTTAGTTTCTTGAGTTTTGGTAACGATTGTGGAAGAATCATGTTGATGCTGACTTACCTCTCTGCCATATCCCTTTGTCTCTCTCATCGTTGCCTAATTCATTTGAAATTGTTTACTTCATGCACTGACAGAAGCTGAGAATTATGGCAACAGTTTAAAATTCTCTCTTATCTGTTTGAAATTTCTTGCTAGCATTCCTACCTGGTTTCCATCCCTGTATGAAAACAAAAAAGAATCAGATACAAACAGAGCATTAAAGAATGCCTTCTGTGTCCCAGATTCATTTAATACTCTTCCATCTACCCGAGTTAATAATTCACACTCTGCAGAACCCCAGCACGTACCTATTAGATTTGATGTCCGCTATTAATGTGTCAGCACATATCCAGTGCAATGCCATAGTGTCAGGGATAGTAGAAAGGGCATTGGAGTTCTTCAGGGCCATGTGCTACAAGTGTCCCTCTAGATAAGTTTGCCCATAATAAAGATTAATTCTGTTAAATAGCATATGTTTAATAGGCCGAACTATGGAGTTCCAAAAAAACCAGAGAATTGCAGAGCCCACCATTTCTTCCTGCATAAACAGTTCTCCTTTTCCAGAGATGGATGGAAGCAAATGTTTACTTTTTCTACTCATCACTCCTTTTCAGTTGGCCATTAACAAAGGAGCTGACACTACATATTGTAAAAGGAATAGTATACAAATGGGATTAATCAGTGTGGGGCCTACAGGTCAGGCAACAATCCAATGTTTTGTTTAAATGTTTTCATAAAAGGAGCATAAGAAGAATGGGGAGAGTGTAATGTATTAGAGTTTGAAGTAGTAAAGCAGGAAAAAGACCATAATCAAGTGAAAGAAAGCCCAAACTTTTTAATCTTTCATTTTGTATTTCTGATTTTTGATATATTGTATAATAAATCACCATCACAGCTACTCTTGAAAACTGCATATCTAGAGAAATAGGGAAGCCTCAATATATATTTTTGAGCTATATTTCTAAATGGAAAAACTTTGTTATACTAACTAAATTTTCAAGTGTGTACACAGTGTCATGTTAACTACCTGGGTTGTTTATGTACAAATATATCCTCAGAAATGGAGAAAAATGATATAGAATTTTTTGAGGGGCTTGAGGGACAATTGCCAGAATTATTTTTGAGGGGCTTTGAACAAATTATCAGCCCTCATGGTATAGCCAAGTTTGCTAAGTATTAGAGGAAATTTGCTCACAAAAATTTTTGTGCACGTCGTGCAACCATAAGAACTGTATACGTACATAACAATAGCTGTAATTTGGAACCAAGATTCACAAAATTCACAAGAAAACATGAAATCTCATTAAAGAAAGTAAAGAAAAAAGAAAAAGAAAGAACACCCTACATCACAGCTATAGTCTAGCTGAAACAATATGTGGAAACCAAAGCAAATCGGTTAAGATAAATAATCATTTGTGGAAATAAGAAAACCAATTATAGGACTAGGAGATAGGGTTTATTAAAAAGTCTTTAAACTTATATATATTTTAAGTGCAAGTTAACCTGGGACTGAATAAAGGAAGGACAGAAATAAGAGAATTTAGAAAAGATGATTTCTTTAAACAGTGGCTATCAGCCTGATGATTTTAGCCAGTGGTCAGATATGGTGGGGCATAAGTAGCTTATTTTTCTGCTCTATAACATTCCCTCTTCCCAGATTGTTTGTGTTATACAGACTGGGTTTCAGACACTTGTAGTGGGGTGTAGCCCAGGGCTGAAAAGGAACTACCAATTTTCAAATATCTCCTATGTTGGAAAAGAGTAAAAAGTTAAGATAACAGACTCAATATGTGATTAGCATCAAATTTTGGTTGTTAATTCCCTTAAAGAAAATAGTTAAAAGAGTATGAAGTTAGGTGTTGTATGCTTTTGTGGGAAAATTAATAGTAGCGATTATTATTTTTATTATTATAAATGATATTGTCTTGTTAAGCCAAATAATTAACCATCACCCTGACCATCAACATAAATCATGCTTTCATCAACTAATATATTTATATTTATCAACATGCTTAGCAATAAAGTGATAATTAATATTTATTTGGGAGCTTTTTGCCAAGCTTCTTTTATGTGCTTTGTATGTATTAACTTATTTTACTTATATAAAAATCACCTTCATTTTGCAGATGAAAAAAATGAAACCTTGAAAGATAAATTTCCCAGTTATAAAGAGCAAAAATAAAAGCTGAATCCAGGGAAGTGCTACTATGAAGTTCAAGTATCTAACTAGTACTTTATTCTGGTTTTTGAAATATATGATAGTTCATAAATTTATAACATTATGGAATCACCTAGGATAAATATAAATACCAAACTGTAAAATGATATTTACCTTGAATCTTGCATTCATTTGTTTATTCATTTATTCAGCAAAAAAAAATTGCATCTAAAATCATTTTGCATCCAGAAATTATTTTGCTGGGATTATAAAGATGAATAAGACACCATCCCTTTTCTTAAGAAAAAGTTCTTGTTCTAATGGAGAAAAGACGGGAAAAAATGAATACTTGACACCTAATTATATGTTTTAGTGTGATCTGGGCTATGTCGACAGAATACTTGAAAATGCAACTTTTGGACATCTATTCCATTCT
Organism: Rhinolophus hipposideros; assembly: GCF_964194185.1. Taxonomy (NCBI): domain Eukaryota; kingdom Metazoa; phylum Chordata; class Mammalia; order Chiroptera; family Rhinolophidae; genus Rhinolophus; species Rhinolophus hipposideros. The sequence goes on along the minus strand of NC_138057.1, from coordinate 39,745,863 downwards.
GAGTCAGACCGGGGAGGGAAAGATGTTATAAAAAAAGTGTCTCAGGATAGGTGATGGCTGAATCAAATTTCAAAAGATGAACTGTGCATGGATGGGATTGTGGGAGTGGTATTGTTTATTTGGTTTAGATGTCAATCTTTAGGAAATGGAGAACTGTGGTATTCCTGTGTCTTCCTTTCAATATTTCCTTTAGTTTTGGGTATAGAAAGAAGTCATTGGGGGGCAGATCAGGTGAGTAGGGAGAGTGTTCCAATACAGATATTTGTTTATTGGCTAAAAAATCCCTCACAGACAGTGCCATGTGAGCTGGTGCGTTGTCGTGATGCAAGAGCCATGAATTGTTGGTGACAGTTCAGGTCGTCTAACTTTTTCATGCAGCCTTTTTGGTACTCTCAAATCATAAACTTGGTTAACTGTTTTCCAGTTGGTATAAATTCATAATGAATAATCCCTCTGATATCAAAAAAGAAGATTAGCAACATCATTGCAACAAGTTCACGACCTAATTGTTAGAACTCTCCTGTGCGTGTGTGTATGTATTATATACATCTAGAAGGACTTGCATGAGTGGTCCAATGAATATTTTAAATTTTACTGCTTCAATGACGATTTCTTACTATTAGGGAGACTGATACAATTAGACAATTGGATTTAATTAGCAAAGGTAGCAACTTTTTGATTTTTGAAATGTCTCATGCCACCCTTGAGAGTTTATTGATAATCTACAGTTGATCCCAGTATCGACAAATTTGAGAACATCCATTTAAATATGCAAATTTTTTACTTCAATTTTATTCCTCATCAGATTTAAATGTGAAGAAGGAATTAAAAGTATAAATACAAAGATGGGTTGAAGTTAAGTAGGAACTATAGGTTAAGTGGGAAATAGCTGTAGAGTTTCTGTTTGACAAAATCCATCTTCTTCAGTAGATGTTTTTTGAAGGGGGTTTTACCTTGATTTTATTATTAACTTTTTTGGAATTAAAATGTCTTTCCTACATTGTCAGTTTAAATTGTGCCCCAGGATGAAATATGAAACAACATGAAGATAGAGTTGTTCACAATATGAGCCTAACTCCCGCTCAGATAATCCTAACTCTAGGGGCTAATACCCCCATCTTTGACAGTCTATGCTTTGGTGGCAATAATTTCTCTTGCCTCAGAGCAACAGTTCTCATAAAGTGGTATGAAATTATCCTTCTATGGCAGAGTCTTCCAAGTGGCCACCACTCCCTGTGGCAGCCTCTTCTATTTGACAGCAATGATCATCTTTTGCATCTTTTGGAAATAGCAGTTGTACCCATGTCAAAAACCTAGCATCATTTTAATGAAGGTTCTCCTACCTTGGCATTTCTCCTCTACATCCCTGGTGTTGTAATATGGAAAAATTAAATACAGTATTTACTGTTTTCCTTTGAAATGCTGATATCATGGTTGTGCAGGCCATTAACCATTAGGTAGAAAACCAGAAGGGTGGTCAGACTTTATCTGAATCTACCAGATAATCTCGTTTCAAGGTCCAGTTGTGCTCAGAGATTATGGTGCTATTGTAACTTTGGTCATAGATTGTCAGAGGAGAGATAAGGGCACTCCTCAAATAGCCTAAGTCATTTTAGTACGAATTCTCGAAGATAGCAAAATTTCTTGATTTATCAAGTTGATTCTCATTTCCCATTTTAGGATTGTCAATGAAAGTAGACATGGCAGGAGAATTCCTGTTTTTCCGATATGGAGCCAGAGAACATAGCAAAGGTGAGGATATAATGCAGGCAATAAAGGTAGTACATCGTTAATATGGAAGAGCAAAGCAAAAAGAGGAAAGACAGTATTAAAGAAATTATGCACCATACACATTTGTGTAAAAACATGCTTGTACTTGTGCTAATACATTTAAAAAGTACCCTACAGTTCTTATGAACAGTGACTACACACATGGCATGATCAGCATCAGCTTTCACAAAACAAACTTAATTTGTTTCTGTTCATTGAATACTTTTGTGTTCATTGGTAAAGGGGTCACTTGAGAATTTTGTGCTTAGCTGAATCATAGGAAAGCATGTCACATCTATGGATTTTGTAAGGTAAGAATATGGACCATGATGACATCTAGAGATCTCTTTAGTTCTCTTCACGTAGACCCTCGAGTGTTAAGGGTTCGTTAGCATGCCTCAATGGGCAGTTTTCATGGGTCTTGAGGGATAATGGGGGAAGAGATGAGGCTCATGCTGATTAGTTCAGGGATTTGAGTCCTATTGTCCAGCAACCTTCATCCTGGTCCCTTGAAGCAGTCACCGCCACCAATTTGAATTTTGAGTTGTCTTGACAGTAAATAATTTCAATGGGGAAGACCCTTGTCATTCAGATCCTTCAAGTAACCCTTCAGACTATGACTCCAGGCTTTGCAAGCAACTAGCTGAGTAAAATTAGTCTCCCAAGAAGATTTATGTACATGGAGAGAATAGGCTATTCAAGAAACACAAATAATATAGATAACTTGGCAATCAAATTTTTATAAAACATTCATAAATTGGCATTCAGATTTATATACTAATCTATGAATTGAGCTGAATAAATTAGCCACCTGGTTTCTGTTCAGCTTTGAGTTGCCAGAAAAAAATCCAGTTTGGGGATTTATGAATCTGGCCAGGATCAACCTTGTCCTGTATTAATCTTACGAAGTGATTACTCTCTTATGAAGAAGTTTACTCTCTTTCTTCCTGGGAATTCAAAAAGCTCTACGTATTTCATCTCTCTTTAATTTCACCAAAGCCACATTTTTTGTCAGTTCAATTTGGTAGGAAATGTTTACAAAAACAATTTCACAGTGGAAGAATATGATTTTATAATTCCCAAAATCTTTATCAATTGTTAGGCAATAATATCCCTATCAAAACCCTCTTTTTTTTGGAAAAATAATACTAGATCTGTCATCATAAACATTACCACTATGGCTTCAGATATGCTATCTAGAAAAGACTGAAAAAGTGTACTGCCGTGTCATTTAATTTGGCTTGTTTTCTATCAGGGAGATTTGTCTACACTAATGTTTTTTAAATTGTGACTTGTGAGTTCTAGAAATGTTGCAAAAAACCAACTGGGGCTGCTCTACGGGAAGGGAGTATTATGAGTTAAGTTTGGTTACTACATTTGTTTGCAAAGCCGTGCTGACTTCACACTCCTTTCTTTGATCAGAGCACCTACACTTTTATACAAAACTTTTGTAAGCTGTTATTAAATAAAAGATTCCTGGGCTTTAAACACGCATTCACATCATTGTCTCACAGAATTTATGAGGATACTGAATCATATGTAAATACTATGTATTTGTTAAGGTTAATTCTACTAAACTCTGAATGGAAAGAGAAGTGCATCACACACATACACACACAATACAACCCAGACACTCATGTCACTTCTCACTGTTAAAGTGCTCACCAATGACAGCTTATAAAAGAGCTGAGAACTTTATAGGTCTCCACATTAAAAGGAAACATAACATTTCAAAATATTTGGGAATTGCACATATTTAAAATCATTTTACATTTAACATAGCATTCTTTCTTTTACCATTTTATTTTAAAATATGCCATGTTTCTTTTCTTCCTTTCTATTTTTTTAAATTTCCCTTTGGCAGTTAAATAATATCTTAAAATAAAAGACTATGGGAATTTATAATAAAATTACTATTTCTTTTTCCCATTTCCACTTATTCAATAAAATTAGAGGAATGCCGGTGATTGCAACAATCTGATTGGAAATTGAAATGCAAAGGAAATCAGAAAATTCTAAATTGTGGTTCCCGCAGCAACTATAAAAAGACTCTCAACATGACTGCATATTTATATTAAGATATAAAACTTAACAACTTCCCCAGTTATACAAATGCTATATAAAAACAAAGGGGTGGAATTATGGTTGCTATGGGAATCACAACTCTGAACCTACTGACTTTCGGAAGTTTAAATATACTGACATGGAATTTCACACTGAATATTACATAGGTACAGGAACATTCACGGGATTAGAGACAAATGTGGCAAATGACATTAAATGAAATAATGAAGGAAAATGTCACTGGTGCCTAAATGTCTCCTATTTATGGATCAGTCCCTCTCATTGCAATAATATATTTCCTCTGAAAACAAAGCACAGTATCCCTGGGTTGTGCTTTGTGAAGTGATGGTAGGTAATGCTTATCTTTCCCCTTTAGTTTGGTGTCTTAACTGCTGCTAAATATATTGGAGGGAGTATGGGCATTGTAAACATAGAGATGTCAGTATGAATCTTAGCAATTTACTAGACAAATAACTTTTCATTCTCTTTTCCTAAAATCAGGGTGATAATTCTTATTTTATAGACTTTTTATGAAATAAAATTCCTAGCCAGGACAGGCAATTTATATGTAGATTCCTACTTTTTAAGACTTAACCCATTTCAGTACCGTAGAAGGCACTTGTTATTTCAGGAATCTACGTTAAAATTTTGACAATTGCTAGCGGTCAATAAGAAATTTTTTTTAAGGGTAATAATCATTTTTGACCTTGTGGAAATAATATTCTAATTAGGTGATAAAAGAAGCAATATTTGCATAAAGTTTATAATTTATAAAACACTTAAATGCTTATGACTCTTAAGAAACATGCCAAAAGAAGAACTGATTCTTTTTTTGGAGCCATACTTAACCCTCATTCTTTTATAATAAGCAATGGGTAAGAAATTTCAGGACAACAGACAACAATGGAAATCACATAATTCCTTACATCTTTTTATCTCAAACAATATTAAACAACAGTCATATGCGGTATTACTTGCACTGGTTTCAGCCTTCTGCTTGGGCAATTCATTTATTTATTTTAACCCCTAAAGATCTCAGCAGTTCTGGATTTTCTCCTGTCTTGCGTGGAGGTAAATAAGAAACTTTTCCCTATAACCAGGAGATTGTTTCAGGGAGGAGAGCTAATTTAATAATTTATTATTACTGATATTATTATTATTATTAGGATGATTATCTAATTCTTAGTACAGAAATTCAAGCAGTGTTGTGATCCAATAATAACTTCAACAATGCATCTGAGGTAGCCTCAGAGGTAATTTCTTCTCTTTAGTTCTACCGGGGTCACACTGTTTTGGGCAGAGCTCTCTTGCAGTAATTTAAAAATTTTTGTATATTCTTCATAATTTCTATAACACTTCTTCTGAAAAGACAAATCAGATCATGGTGTTACTTTCATAAAATTGTAGTTCATTCATTTAAATTAGTTTCCCCAATGTTTTAATTCTATTAGGAAAGCCTATAAACTGGAATTTATTTAAGTGTCTTCTAAAATACTTACTTTACTGAAAACTGCATACCCACGATAGAGAAGAAAGTAAAGGTCAGAGGCTATTAGATAATATACCCTAGATCAGAGTTTTTCAGATCTTGATAGCAAACCATAGCAGGAAGTACATTTTATGACCCAGCTCATACAAACATTACCACCCCCGTACTACATACAACCGAAAAGAGGTTTCACGAAACAACTTGCATTTGCTGCATATGATGTACTCTGATCTGTTCTTTCAAAAATATTCTAGTTGCAGTCCATTAAATTAATTTCATGACCTACTAAAGGCCTTCTCTTCATAGTTAAAAAACAAAACAAAACAAAAAAACCTAGAGCACATTAAAAAGTGGCAGAACCTGGATGATAAATGAAGTTCTCTGAATGACATCTGTCTGTCTGTCTGTCTGTTTGTATGTCTGGCAGATACATGACCTTGAACAAGTTTCTCATTTTTTCTGTGTCTCAGTTTATTTTTAATCTGGGAAATAGAGAAAATATTAATACCTTCTCATAAGCTGCAAATGAGCGTATGTTAAATTCTTTGAACAATACCTGGCATACAGTAAATGCTATATAGCTCTTATTGTTATTAACAAGCATTGAATGCTTGATACATGCCCTGTGATTGCCATGGGAGCTAATGGAATAAAGCAAATTTTGCCTTAAGGAGCCGGAAGTATATTATGGGGTAAAGAAAGGACAGTAAATAATTTTGACATCCTCATATGGTAGGATATGATAGATGAAGATCAGTTTATTGCGGTGACAACTCCCTGCCCCAAAGCCACACACATACATCCTGCTTGCTTCAACTCTCTTTGGAGGTTCCCTAAGCCTTAAGTGTCTCAGTCTCCAAGGAGGAGTAAGCATGAGTTCACACATGAGTTAGGTTTCCCCTTCTCTCTGCTGTTTCTTCAGTGAGTGCCACACTGCTGCTTTGGCCTTTACTTGTGCAAGTGCCACCATCTTCCTCCAAACATTGTTCTATTTGTTACTTCATTTTGAGCACTCTCCACTTGCCACTGCTGCCACCCTAATGGTCAGCTCTGTGACTTGCGCTCGAGCTGAGGGCCTGAACTTCCATTCTGCTGATCCCTGAGATCCTTCCCAGCTCTTGCTGCTCTTGGAGTCTTTCTGAAGTGACTCCCCTCGGAATCTTAAAAGGACCCACACCAGGATTACTTGCACCTTGAGTCATTAAAGAAGTTTGTGTCTAGCGCTTTTTAGCTTTCTCCCAAACGGTTTCCTTCTAAGGTACTGATGTACCTTTGAGTTTTGCCCAGAATTCTTGATTCTTCCTGATTCTCAGCTTCTGTTATTAGGAGGACTCATCATACTAGAGTTTGTATTTCCTTATGACAGATTTGTTTTCAGAGACTTGCTAGTACCCCCAGACAGTTTGGCTTCTGACTGATTCCTTGTTTTCCAGGCGTTCTGAAATATATCTGAATCCCAAGTATGATACTGTGTGAGTTACATTCCAAAAGGACTTTTGGACTTGATCGTATGCTGGTAAATGTGTAACAACCAGCAATTGGGGGTAAGGGGTGCCCTTGTGTTGCATTGGCTGATTTCCATGGTGTAAATACTCCAATTTCAGGGTACCAATGTGTACATAGACTTGGGAAGTGATCTCTACATTCAGCTCTTTTGAACCATTATGAGCTGGCTCTAGCACACCACTGTATATGCCCTATGCTGAACCATGAATATAAACAGGTACGTATCTGGGTAACTGAGGTACTCTATGGACCAAAAATATCCACGTCTAAGTTGGGTCATTCTGGTGTACACACACACACACACTGACAGGCACACATGTAATAACACATGGCAGTAAATAAGAATAAATCAATGACAGAAAGTTAGATGTTTCCTCTGCTTTACGCCTAGAGCACCTTGTACGAGTATGTGTGTTTCTACTAGATTATAGTTGTTTGTGCTATATCGCACTCATTTGTTTCCACACATGCCTGCCTGACTGGATTTTCTTTTCCTTTTTCACAGTTATTGAGATGTAATTCACATATTATATAATTCTTTCATTTAAAGTGTATGACTTAATGGCTTTAGTATATTCTCAGACTTGTGCAAATATCACCACAGTCAATGTAAGAACATTTCCATCACTTCAGAAAGAAATCCCATAGTCATTAGGAGTTCCTCCACATTCCCATCCCCCTGTTCCTCTCTGGTCCTAATCAATCATTAGTCTACTTTCTGTCTCTAAAGATTTGCCTATTCTGGACATTTCATATAAATGGAATCATGTAATATGTGGTTTTGTGTGATGGTCTTCTTTCCCTTAGTATATAACCTTTTCAATATTGATCCATGATTTAGCATGTTTCAGTACTTCATTTTATTTTAATGCTGAATAAGATTCTCTTGTATGGATAGATCACTTTTTATTTATCATTCACCAGTTGATGATAATTGAATTATTTCCACTTTTTGCTGTTATGAATAATGGTACTGTGAACATTTGTGCTATTTTTGTGTGGACATGTATATCCATTTTTTTGGCATTTACCTAGTAGTAGTATTATTAGGTCATATAGTAACTCTATGTTTAACATTTTGAGAATTTTTTTAATTAAAATTTATTTGGGTGACAGTGGTTAGTAAAATTTCATAGGTTTCAGGTGTACAATTCTGTAATACATCATCTATATATCACACTGTGTACTCACCACCCAGATTTAGTTCCCCTTCCATCACCATATATTTGGCCCCCTTTACCCTAACCTACCACCCCCCGCCCCTTACCCTCAGGTAACCAATAAACTATTGTCTGTGTCTATGAGTTTTTGTTTCTTTATTTGTTTGTCTTGTTCCATTGTTGCTTTCAGTTTTATATCCCACATATCAATGAAATCATATAGTTCTCAACTTTTTCTGTGTGACTTATTTCTCTGAGAGAAATTTTCAAACATTTTAAAGTAGGTACAACATTACATTCCCACCTGCAATGTATGAAGTTTCCAATTTGTTCACATTCTTACTACCACTTGATATTATCTTATTTGGTTATAGACCCACTAGTATTACACTTAACTCTACGATCCATTATCCAATTTTTGTGTATCATGTAAATAAGGGTGTGTTTTCTTAAAACCATAGATACCCTGGGAAAATTCCATTATAAAGAATTTGGCCTTAATCTAAAGAAAATGCAGCATAGCTTCCCCTCTCTATGCAAATTAATCATTGATTTTTCCTTAAAATTTTCAAAAAAGGTAGCCATTTTGGAATTTATTTTGGTGTTTACATATCTCCTTTCTTTGAGTATCTATCAATTAAAATTCTAATGCCATCAAAGCTTTATTTTTTCATGTCTCAGTAGCAGACCTTACTTGCTTTAATGGACTCAGAACTGAAGAAGTATTTTACTTTTTTGACAAGTAATTAAATTTCTAAAAATTTGCTGCATCAAATAGTTTACACTGAATTAGTAATCTGATTTTTAACTGCAATTATATGCATAAAAAGTTTCATTTTCTCCCAAAGGTTGTAAATATCTTTACAAAAATAGGTGGAAGGAAAGTGGAAAGGGCAGGGTAAACCCCTTCCCCCCACTCCAAAAAAAAAAAAAAAAAAAAGAAAGAAATCTATTGAAGTTACAATTAAAAGGAGGTGTTTGATATGATAAATAATGATGAGATAATGGGTTTCTGTGGGATATGGAAATAGAATCCACAATGAGAATGAGTACCTCAGTTAAGACCTGGTAAGTAGATAGACTATGAATTGAAAGTTTGACTTATCTTCTCTACTTTTTCAAAAACATTACTGGATTTAAGTAAGATTATGTGTGGTTCTTCTTGTGTGCATGGATTTCTCAGAAGTGACAGGTCATCTGCGAGCCTAAAAGTAATTGTACATAGCCTAAATTGTAGGCTAGTCATACTTATATTTTTCTCAGTAGTTCTATGTGAATCTTCTCAGCCAGGTTATGAGATGCTATCAGCAGAGAAACCTGTCCTCTATTGAAAACATACATATGGCTTCCAGGCAGGGGGCTTTTTAAAGGGGCTGTGCTGATCAGAACAGGTTGTTCATGCTGGAGAGGAAGGAGGCTTACCACAGATGTAAGCTCGTAAGTTGATTAAATATAACAGCATTGCTGTGTTGTAAGTTATTAAGGGGCAGTGGCACAGAGACCCCTGTCATCACTAATGAGGATTCCAACCTGACTGATTTGACCTAATCATTAGGAGATAATAATAGATCTATCTCTTAAATTATTGGATAACTTTGATGCTTGCACAGTAGCATGCAGACGAAAGCAGACCCCAGCATGGCTTTTATCATTTATTTTAGACCAAAATGTGCCAGAGAGAATACAGAAGACATTAAACCATTTAGAGTTACCAAGCTATAAATATTTGTCAAATATGACTTTAGCTTTAAGCTACCTTTTCATTTTAACTTTTAAAATTATTTTTGTAATTTTTTCCTCATTTATTGTAACTTTAACACATGTTAAAAAGAAAACAGGTTAGGAACCATCAATTTAGTAAGTTTCTACTTTGGAGTATTCTGTAATTAAATCAGAACACTACTTTAGAAAAGATAACTAAATCTTTAAAAGTGGGGAATACACAGATTTTTAAATGTAGGGAATGTGTTAATCTATTGCATTGATCTTATTTTAATTAAAATAATTCTCTGTCATCATTTATCGTCTCAGACGTTTGCCCCTATACTATAACCACATGAGTTTTTCCTTCAAAACATGTCAGAATAATTCACATTTCTTTAATAATTTTCTCCACAAGTTAGCAAGTCTCATAAGAAAAATTTTATTTTACTTGCATGGAGTATTCACACAGTGTGTTAAATACAAATGTAGAAATATAGGTGCATGAATTTTTACCTTGATTTTAAAAAAAGATTTGTTTATTGAAATATATACGTAACAAAAGTACATAAATCATAAGCTTAATTATCACTAAGAGAATACAGCAATAAAATCACTCCCAGGTCAAAAAGTGAGATTATTACTGGAACAAAGAGCCATTCTGGTGATCATTTCAATCAAAACCTGTTCCGCATTACCCAAGGAAACCACTGTCTAAACTTCTAGAACTGTAGTTTAATTTTGTCTGCTTCTAAATTTTATACAAATGGAATTACACAATAGTATACATCCTTTTGTACTGGATTTCTTTCATTCAACAGAATATTTATAAAACTCATCCATGATTTTGTGTGTAGATGTAGTTAGTTCATTTTAATTGCTGTAGAGTATTTCATTATATGAATATACTATATTTTATTTATTCTTTATACTTTGATGGATTTATTAGATGTTTCAGTTTTGAATATTCTTGAATATTCTGGTGCACATGTACACATTTTTCTTTTGGTTATACTTAGGAATGGTATTGTTGGGCCATGGTGTGTGCATATGTGCCACTTCCTGCAGTAGTGGCTTATTTATTGATTTAATATGTAACGTTAGCAGTTTGAAATTAAAGTGTTATTAACTTTTTTAGGGTTATACTACTGTATTCATAATAATTCTTTAGGTGGGAAATATGTACATAGGTTAAAAAAGTTAACATTTGAAAATTCCAGCAAGTAGGTGAAAAATAAGATGCATTTATGATTCTTTCTCTGTAATCTTGAAAGTCATTTGAGGCCTAATATAGCTGATAATCTGTATATCTCTTTTTCTCTTTAACGTCTTTAGACATCAATTTCCTTAATTGTCAAGGTATTAGTAATAATCAGTATCTCATAGGATTACTGAGACAAATAAAAGAGACAGTGTATCAGAAGCTTGACAGAGTAAATGCTCAGTCAATAACAGTTATCATTTACTAATAACATTTGAATTTATGTCTTTATATCTAGACTACCTAAACCTTGATAGTCTAGAATAACTAACTTAAGTTATATGATGGTGGAAAAATGTAAAACAGAAACATCCCCTGAACTCCAGAGTATGTGGGACATTTAATATTATTGCATTGGAAGTATCACCATGCATTTCATCTCGTAACTTAAACAGGAAGTGATTCTCTTCACTGAGGGAAGTATTAATAGATTCTTTTTCCACTTTGTTTCTTTCAGGGCTGAATTATGACTTTTGTGGCCTTTCAGCATTTTTGCCTTCATGGCCTTTCAGCTCTTTCTTCTTTTTTTAAAAAAAATAATAAAAAGAATATGATAGTGTCAGTATAAGGAAAAATATATTATTATAATAATATAGTTCAGTATTTTCTTCAAACTAAAAGTTCTTTTCCCCCAATTTTAAAAGAAATTAAAATGTTTCCTTGGACCTATAAATGCACCATGGGCTCTAGGCACTACTGTCTACTTAAGTTGATTCTGTGCTTTCTGTCCCTCTCTGTCTCTCATTTGAGATTCATATCATAGCATTCTTCTCACGTTAAGAGGTAATAAGAATTCACAAATAGTTATTCTGCATATATGTAAAGCAGGCAGCCACCATTTTACAGTGCACACTAGGCAGAAAAAATACCACTTAAAAAAATAAATATACACTATGGGAACAGAGATGAAGGTTCCTAATAGAAGAGCAAACAAATTGAGCTTTAGAGACACTAGGAAAAATTACAATGAGTGGGCACATAAAGTAAATTCTCAAATGGTGATGGAACTAGATAAGCCATGGAATGATAAATTTGTATGAATGTACACACACACACACACACACACACACACACACACACACACACCATTCTCTGTGATATATTTTTTCTGATTCTCCATTGTATTCACTAATATTTCTTTAACCCTTTCCTACTTTATGTTTTAAAATCCAATGAAATATCAACCAATGACTCTGAATGACTGCTGATACACTTTTCTCATTTTTTTTCACAATGATCATGAACTCCGATGCTGTCTTTTTAAACTGATCCTGCACCACTCCCATTTTCTCTAACCTCTTAAAATGGTGATCCTAATGGGCTATTTGCACCATTTTTGTCAAGGAGGACATACTCTATACTCTTCTCTCATACTCATATTCCAATTAATTAATCTTGACAGAATCTCCAAGAAGAAGGTACATGACATGATAATTCCAGTTTTAAGTGCCTTTACATCTTGTAGTCTTGGACTATATTTCTATAGAAGGCTTTTGCTTATTTAAATATTTTTCTTATAATTATATTTTGTGTTAGTAAGGTTTCTGATCTACATTGCTTCATTAAAATAAATGGTTTGATGAGCAAGGCAGCTTAAGATTCATATTCTGGGCTAATTAACAGATTCTTCTAATTGTTAGAAGGCTCCTGATGTCTTTCTAATTCTTTCAACTCATTACTTTCTTACTGAAGTTACAGTTCTTAAAAGAATAGTAGCAGATACTATAAAACTTCCTTTTTACATATACACACTGCCTCAAAATACATTAATTTGTGAAAGCACGCCAATAATTTAAAATCTGTTAATTGATGTGCGTTCCTTCCAAAACCAAGTGAAATATCTTCCCTATTTTTCATTTCTACTTTCCCATCTGGGATACTAAAAAGCATTTTTAAAAGATTACTTTCAGTTGAAAATAATGTAGCAAAACATATATAAAATCACTATATACTTCCTCTTGAATATATTTTAGTTAGATTAGTAGTTCAGGTCTCAGTTCTCTGGATTTCTACTACTACAGAGAAGAGCAAGGGGGAGGGATCTAATTTAATTTTGAAAATATTCTTCTATATGATTCATAACAAATACCATTTATATTGTGTCCCTTTATGCATAGATCATTATGAAGTGATGTTTTTGGCAATTGTGTAGATGGATTCTCTGCCTGGAAGATTGTTCTTATTGAAGACACACAACTTTGATTCAGACAAAGGTAATGAACATTTGAAAAATACAATAGTAACTATATTAAAAAAAAACAAAGAACGTATTGAAAATACCATCCAAAGTAAGTATAGTTTGATGAGAGAAGAATAAAAGAAAAGTGAGTGAATTAACTTGATACATATTTATTTAGTCATTGCTCTTTGAAGCTGACCTGATAGTACAACCAATTCAAAGGTTGTTATTTATTTGATTGACAGATGTTAAGCAACTTATGGAATTTGCTTAACCATTGTATATATGCTAATTTCTACAAGAAATTTAAGTCCCACCATGTTCCAGTTAATTTAAAACTCCAATTAATCCTGAATATAAATTGCTAAAAAGTTACCTTTCATGTGCTTTATTATATGAAGAATAATAATAACAGTTTACAAGTTCACAATTAAATAGTTTCACCTACATCCTTGATAGACATCCTTGAGTCTATATTACAAATACAAAAACAAGAGAAACTAAATGACCAACTAACAGAGTAAATACTAAATGAGAAATAACGCATAATGTCTTTTTTAATTCCAGACCTCAAATGCTCAGGAAAAAGTAATTTGACAAACATGTTAAGTAATTATCAAGAAACAGTCCAACAAGTTACTTTAAGATCAGTGCTATTCCTAGGAAAAAAAGGACAAATAGGTATATAAAAGTGATTTATTTACACTTCAAGAAGAATTAACATACAACAAAACAAAAGTTCTATGATACACAAACAGATTAATACACGATTTTTAAAAAATCTACCTATTTATTTAAAGTTGACCAATCAACCAATGAAGGATGAGGAAAGGATAAACAGATTTCAATAATCTATGCTTCTTAAAACTTACTGTAATTCCACAAAATATATTAGTTCTAAGCTTCCTGAAGCTATGGGAAAGAGAAAGAACAAAATGTTTGGGAACTTAGTAGAATGAAGCATGTCACCTTGTTTGTAGAAACCAGATATTTTGTTGGTCTTGAGATCTGAAAAAAATTTATATGAGTCTTCATATAGGAGCGTTGTGTGGTCAAATATATTACACTCTTAGTTGGGAAAAAAATAACTCAGATATTCTTTTATGAAGAATTCTCATATCCCACTGGAATGCCAATTTAGAACTGATCCTTATGTGTAGCTATTATCAGCTCCCATGGGAAAAATAATACAATAAAAAATTAGAAAGGGATGTAAGTGTGTAACTTTCTGTCAGAGTTCCCTAACATGGAATAATATCGTGGTAAATCTTGAAAATTCGTATTGGTCTTATACCTGGCTCAGACTCTCTCTTAGATATCAGCAGTCTCAGCGAGAGTTTTGACATTAGCTAATGCCTGCATTCTATCTGTGCAGGTGCTTCTCTCCCTCATTCCAGGATCTCATGCCTTGATGCTCTCTCCTGCTTGCCCTCAGCCTCCTTCCCCAAAGCCTGCCCATAGCTGGGGACTTCTTCCCCAGGCCTTTGGGCCTTAGGCACTGGTCTGTGTTTAGAACCTGCATCCATCTGCAACTCTGACAAAAACTTTTTATCTCTGTAACTACTTGTCGGGCCTAGTGAATGCTTTTACATATCTTAACTGCTGTAAGTGAATTTCCAATTGTTATTTTCATTGTATGTCAGGGGCTGTAAAACTTACATGTCTGTAAGTACCAGACAAATAATATAAATTAAGAAAAGGGGCAAGAGTTCTGGAAATGCAGTGGTAGAATTACAGCAAATATGAGGTGGTAAGTCCTCCCTTGAAGAGTGCATGCTTTATCTGGAAGGAGGAACAGTTACCACTCCACTTCAGTCAGTTGTTGCCATGTGGGACTTTGCATATGATTTGGCCAGCATGATGGCAGCTTGTTATCATGTCATGTAAACTGTACCTTTATGCTCAGAGGCCTTCCCAGGAACTTTACATAATGTGCTACTGATTTAGTACAAATTTTGTATCTTTGAAATCTACTGTACCAAGCAATAATCTAATGTGCTTTCATAATAGAAAATGAGAACCAAAATGCAGAAATAAGACTTTGGTCAATTAAGAAAGCATATCATTTGATTACTGAAACACAAATGGAAATATCTACTGCACTGAGTAGTTTTAAGGAGTATGTAGGCAACATAAGTGAAATTGTTTGCAAATTAAAATATATTTACAATGTTATTGAATTTGAATGAATGCATATAATTATTATTCAAAGACTTTTTAAACTTTTGAATCTCTCAAGTTATGTAATATTTAGTGGAACAGAAAAGTGAATTTTCGGTAGGTTTTACTATGCTTAATACTTTTGCTTCCTTTAAAAATACAATTTTTATTTCTTCCAAACTTTTTTCAAGCTGTTTTATCTTAAATACAGCAGGTTGTGAGTCTGGTCCCTGTGTTATTTGCCTACATATTTAATTTAGTGATTTTTCTTAGATATCTCAAAATTGTTTGATTCTTTCCCTTAAGATCCTTATAGGTTTCTGTGTGTTTAGCCATTTCCTTCTTGAAGATATATATATATATATATATATATATATATATATATATGTATATATATATATATATACATACACATACACATACACATACACACTATATATACGTATATATAACATATACGTATATGTGTATATATAATATACATATATACATATATATATATTTTTTCATAATGAGTTCAAATATATGAAGTCTGACAATTAAGTTCACGAACTCATCCTAGAAAAAGTGTCACATACCTCATAGCCGAATATCACTACAGTCACCTTCACAGTACTCCCCTTGGGAAGCTATGCACCAATGCCAGCGCGTAGTCCACCCTTCAAAGCAATTTTGGAACTCTTTTTCTGGAGTGGCCATCAGAGCTCTCATATTACCCTTGATGTCCTGAATGTCAACAAAATATCTTCCTTTCAATATTTCCTTTATATTCAGATAAAGAAAGAAGTCCCTGGGAGCCAGATCAGGGGAGTAGGGAGGGTGTTCCAATGTAGTTATTTGTTTATTGGATAAAAACTTTCTCACAGACAGTGCCCCGTGAGCTTGTGCATTGTCGTGATGTAAGAGCCATGAATTGTTGGTGAAAAGTTCAGGTCGTCTAACTTTTTCACGCAGCCTTTTCAGCACTTCCAAATCGTAAACTTGGTCAACTGTTTGTCCAGTTGGTACAAATTCATAATAAATAATCCCTCTGATATAAAAAAAAGTTTAGCAACATCGTTGCAACAAGTTGGCGAACTTAATTGTCAGAATTCGTGTGTGTGTGTGTGTGTGTGTGTGTGTGTGTGTGTGTGTGTGTACACAAACACGAGTATATATGTATTTTTTTTTCTTAATGCTATCTGGTAATATATTCCTGGGAACTACATCTTATAGTTATGTTACTAAAAGATATACATGTAAAAAAGAAAAGGAGCAAGAAGAATACGCATTATATTTTTTAAAAGGTTATCTGCCGAGATTCAATTTCATTCTATTTTAGGCCACTATAGTTTAGAAAGTTATGTACATCAGCCTATTTCTCTTTATACTTCTCTGAGAGGCTTGTGAATGAAATTTAAGATGATCCTCCCTCTAATTTATGTTGTTGTAATTTTTTAACCACTGTTGTCGACTTCAACAATGCAATCTGAAACCTTTATTGTTATTCTCTTTCTACAGAAAGTGCTACTGTCTAATTCTCAATTTAGCTGTATGCCTTTGAGTACTGGAAAACAGGACTTTCTGAAGAAATACAATATAGACGTGTTTCTTTATACAAGTAAATATTTATCCATATAGGCTTTGATATACAGGGAATTTTTTCCCTCTGTGGTTGATTGTTACTTGAGCACTCCCCAAAAACCTGTGTCTCAATATTCATGCCTTTACATGGTCTCCCTTAGACCCCTCCCCCCGATTTTGCTCTGGCTCTGTGATGTGCTTCAATGAATAAAATGTGAAAGCAACTATTTATCATTTCTGTACCTAAGCCTTAAGAAGACCTAGTAATGTTTATTTTTGTGCTCTGAGGGTAGCTAGCTGCTATGTAAGAAGTCTGACTGATTAAGGCCACTATACTGTGGGGAAGTCCAAGCTAATCACCTGCAGGAGAACCGAGGAACCTGGCCAATAGTGAAAACTAAAGCTTGAGACATAATGGCCCAAGTTGAACAGTCCCAGGTGGGCCTCAACTTAGATTCCACCTGGGGCAAAGACAGGCTCTCCTCACTGAGGATGCCCAAGTTGTAAGTGTGAGAAAATAAGCAAAAGGGGCTGTTGTTTTAATCCTTCATGTTTTAGGATAATTTATCATTCAAAAATAGATTATCAAAATAGCTTCCTAAAATTATCCATCAGAAAGTAATTTGTCCAGTATTTGAGCCCTTAAAAAATATTTTATGAGTCAGAGACTTTGTCAGTTATTTTATTTTGAACAGTACTATTTAAAGGAGACCCTTTAGCCAAAATGCTCTCAATCAGTGTTATACATAGGCTTCTATTGTGTACTGAACCTTTGTGTGCTTATAAAATTACTACTCTTAGCCTTTAATAAATGGGGTCCCTGTCTTTATTGCAGTGCTTCTTCCTTTTTTTTTCACTGTCTGCCTCTTGCCAGATTTAGGGAAGGTTCAAGATAGCTGTCAATATTTCTGTCTTTCTTTTTCTTTCTGGCTCTTTTCATCCATAATAATATCCCTACCATTTTTATAGGGTGGCTATCTCTGTGATCATAGGTTGAGGGTCCATTTATTGTGGTGACACTGAAGATAAACTCTAGAAATCACCTGGACAAGACAATAAAACACGAATCTTCCAATACTCAGGACTTGGTATCATTATTAAGATGCATTGATGTCTGTGTCTTGAAAGTGTTGTTTTATACATATATATATATATATATATATATATAATTCCCCTTTTAGTGCTTAAATAGAATTGACATACAAAATGTATGATGTGTGGAAAGATGATGATGTATAATGTGTGAACTACAGTAGTTAGCTAAGGTTAAGATGAGGCAGTAGGAAAATTTGGTCTTGCAAGTAAGAGATGGATAAGCTATATAGTATTCTTTCTTATCATAGAAAGACTTAAGAGAATGACATGAAATATTTGTGCTAAGAAGTATTCCAAAGATTCTTTAAATCCTCAATATATAGATGAGAATGTTGAAACTCCGAGAGTCTGGGTATCCTTTCAAGGTCATACTAATCTTTGGTGGCTGAACTGAATCATTTGACTTAAGATTTAGCCTCCCTCCCACCCCCAGCCTCTCCACCCCACTCACACTTCTACTTAGAAGCAATAGGTTCACTCTCTGAGAATTTCTGTGATCACACATTATTTATAGTCTACCCAGACTACAAAATTTGCTGGGAAATATGTCTTATTAGTAATATATTCCCCAGCCTTGCCAATTCTATACTTTTTTTCTCTCTGCTATATCCACCCTGCCTCCCCACACTCTGGCTTACTAGGTCCTATTCCATATGGGATACTTGCCTTTTGGCCCTAGACTCATCAACTTTAGCTCTCTTTCATAGATCTCATGTTAGTCTTTTTGAATAGATCATTCTCACTTGTTCTCAGTTGGCATTTACTGAACGAAGTATTGATGGATATTTTTACAATTTCATTGGTGGTGGGCTGGTGTGTTGTCCTTCTGGACTCTGGTAGAGTGCTTTATTGAATAGTCACTGGTAGTAAATATATGTTGGAAGATTTCCAATGAAGTTTTTAATTAGGAAAAGGCTTACATTAGACTAACTGTACTACTTTGCAGTTTTAAAGTTCTGTGGTGTATAAATGTAGTTTGGGATTCTTTGTGAAATATTAAAATCTGCTTATTTATTATTCAAAAATATATTCATATCATAAGTGGATAAAGGTATACGTAAGTGAAGAAGTGATCAGATTATATGTGTCAGCTAATGTCTGTCATTCTGTTCCTATGTGTTCAGCTAGGGAAGTCCATCTAGTATGAAGACAGTTGAGATCTGAGAAGGCAATTTTTCCCTACAGGCTAACAAATCAGTAGAACAAGGAACTTGCAGATGGTGGGTTTCTGGTGTTCAACTCAGAACATCCCCCCAAGCATGTTCCTCCAGCTGTGGATCTTTGAATAAACTGATGTGTTCTTAAAATTGGGAATTTTCAGTATCCTGTCAGCAGAAACACCATGTGAATAAACCAAGTCAGTAACAAAGTGGGAACCTTAATTCCTACTCTCAATTATGGTAAAACAAAATAAACATCTTTAATTTGTAAAACTAAAGATGATGAACAGATAAAAAAACATGCTACAAAAAAAAGTGCTTCTGTGAGGGACATTTGGTTTAGTAAATCTAAACCTTTAGGTTTTTTCAGAAAGAACAATTATGGGGGAAGAAAAAAAACAACAACATTAAAGACAAAAAAGAAAAAATAAAAAAAAATCTTGACTCTAAAACAAACCCCAGGACTTCTGCTTCTGTTACTTCAGATGAATTCTCTAGAAGAATTGGGCAAAATATGTTTTGAAAAATTGGTTTGAACATATTTGAGAACTAACAAAGGCTTGAAGAAACAAGTAAAAGACAAAAATCAGGGAGAGTTAAGACTGTCTTTTGGGGGTCACTTTTCCCTTGAGGGTATTTCCTGATTCCAAGCTGATTCATGGCTAAGAGTGTGAGAGTAAAAGCAAGCTTTTGATAGCCTTATAAGGTTAGGAGGACAAAAATAAGAAAATACTAAATTTTTTGAAAAGAAAGAAGTTAAATGATTTGTATGATTTCTAATTTATTGCGTGTCATGTGCCATTCAGAGTACACACTCACACACCAAATAACCAAAATCAAAACAGTAGCTTCCACTCCCCCACCTTGCCCACAATAGCTGACTGCATAGTCCTATAATCAGTTTCCTCTACTCAGTAGCTATGAACTATTTTTTAGTAGTACCAGAATATTAAATCACCTGAGACCAGAATAATAATTGTCATACTTTTGTTTTTAATGATTCATTTAAAAAATGTGAATCATGTTCTACTTTAGTTTTAAATAATAGGAAATGAGATATTGTCCTAAACTTTAGAAGCAAAACCTAATTGAATGATACATAAACATGAGTAGTCTTTTTGTTTTGTTTATAGCTCAACACTGTATCTGACAGACCATTGGTCTGTTAGATGTCAATATATTATACACACTTTAGAATAATATCTATTTTTACCTTGTATTTTAAAATTAAATGCAGGAAACTATCAGCATTTTAGGATAAGGAATATATAAATATTTGGAAGATAGTATAATGACATCACTGTGGCCATATTATTAAAACTTAAGTTAACAAGTCCATTTTTAAAATGGAAACAAATTCAGTCTATTTTTTGTTAATTATTATTCTTAATTGATATTTCTCCTCTGTCATTTAATTTTTCAGAGACTTTGTTATATATATATATATATATATATATATATATATACATACATATATATATATATATATATAATTATTTATTTTTTATTTATTTTATTTTTTATTTTCAGAAAATAAGGTTTGCTAATTTGGAAATCTACTCTTTCTTCTCTAATTGTGACCAATCTTTGCTTTTAGAACTGGTATATTTTAAAGATGAACTTTGCTCAGAAGTTTAAAGAGTAGGGCATTTGTATTAAAATTGCATCAGAAACTGGGAATATGCTATATTTTGCTAAAGGAACCTCATCTCATTCACCATATGCAAACTATCTTCTACTACTGACATCTCTGCTTTCCCTATTGCCCAAAGCTCAAGCTGTTCCCTGCATCTTCTCTCCCAAACTCCACGTTCAGTTATTCACTAATTATTAGCAATTCTTCATCTTCGGTATTCCTTTAAATTATTTCCTGTTCTAGCAACTCCTGTCTTATTATAGACCTTCAGGACTATTTCCAAAACTTCTCTATTAGGGCTCTGTTTCTGGATGCACCCTCTTTCATCCATCCTTTGCTGATTACCTTTCCAGTAAACAATCTGATCATGTTATTCTTTTGTTTAAAACTTTCATCATGGATAAGAAGAATTAACATAGTTAAATAGTCCATACTCCCCAAAGTAATCTATAGATTCAGTTCAATTCCTATCAAAATACCAATGGAATTTTTCACAGAAGTAGAACAAATAATCCTAAAATTTATATGGAACCACAAAAGATCCCGAATAGCCTCAGCAATCTTGAGAAAGAAGAACAAAGTTGGAGGTATCATGCTACTTGATGTCAAACTATACTACAAAAATATAGTAATCAAAACAGCATGGTTCTGGCCTAAAAACAGACGTAGATCAGTGGAAGAGAATAGAGTGCCCAGAAA
Source organism: Rhinolophus hipposideros (assembly GCF_964194185.1). Lineage (NCBI taxonomy): Eukaryota > Metazoa > Chordata > Mammalia > Chiroptera > Rhinolophidae > Rhinolophus > Rhinolophus hipposideros. The sequence continues at coordinate 39,724,420 of NC_138057.1, read as the reverse complement.
TAAACTCATGGCTATATTGTTAATTAATCTAAGACAGGAGAAGAAAGAATAAACAACGGTAAAGACAGTCTACTCAATAAATGGTATTGAGAAAACTGGACACGTACATGCAAAAACTGAAACTAAACCACCTTCTTAAACCATATACAATAATAAACTCAAAATGCATTGAAAACTTAGTGTAAGAGCCGAAACCATAAAACTCCTAGAAGAAAACATAGGTGTTAAACTCAGACATTGCTCTTAGAAATATTTTTTAAAATTCAGACATTGCTCTTAGAAATAATTTTTTATGATATATCTCCTTGGGCAATGGAAACAATAGAAAAAAATAAATGGGACTAGCTCAAACTAAAAAGTTTTTGCGCAGCAAAGGAAACCATCAACAAAGCAAAAAGACAGCCTACTGAATGGGAGAAGGTAGTCACCAATGATACACCCCGTAAGGGGTTAATATCCAAAATTTATTAAAAAAAAAAAAAAAAACTCATACAACTCACATCAGAAAAACAGAGTACAATTAAAAAATGGGCAGGAGATCTGAATAGACATTTGTCCAAAGAGGACATACTGATACCCAACAGACATATGAAAAAATGCTCAACATCACTAATCATCAGAGAAATGCAAATTAAAGCCACAATGAGATATCACCTCACACCTGTCAGAATTGCTATCATCACTATATCAAAAAACAACAAGTGTTGGTGAGGATGCTGAGAAAAGGGAACCATCATGCACTGTTGGTGGGACTGCTAATTGGTGCAGTATGGAGATTCCTCAAAAAAATTAGAAATAGACTACCTTATGATGTAGCAATTCTTTTGGGTATTTATCTGAAGAAATCCAAAACATAAGTTTGGAAAGTTGTATGCGCCCTTATGTTCACTGCAGCATTATTTACAATAGCCAAGTTATAGAGGCGACCCAAGTGCCCATCAATAGAGGATCGGATAAAGATGTGGTACATAACCATATGATCTCACTTATATGCGGAATCTAAAGAAAAGAATATGTGAATGAACTAATCAGAGACAGTTTTGAGGGCACAAAGGAAAAACTGAGAGTTGTTAGATGGGCGGGGGCGGGGGGGGGGAGGTTGGGGATAAGGGGAAGGTGAAGGGATTAGGAAGCAGCTGGTAACCACAAGATGGCCTCAGGGTTTTCTGAAAATTAATTTGGGGAACTTATTCAATAATGTTGTAAAGATTTTGTTGGGTATCCGATGGACATGCGTCCTATTTGGGAGACCAGCTCAGAGATAATGTGGATGCCTGAGGTCGGAGTGATAATGGATGGGGGGAGGGGGGTTCACAGTGTGAGGGATATAAATGATGAACGTCTAAGTATTACCTTGTCTTGTACACCTGAAACTAATAAAAATTAAAAAAAAAGATGTGGTACATATATACAATGGAATATTACTCAGCCATAAAAAGACTGTAATCTTACCATTTGAGACAACATGGGTGGATCTAGAGGGTATTATGCTAGGTGAAATAAGTCAGACAGAAGGACATACCATATAATCTCACTATATGTGGAATCTAAAGAACAAAATAAATGAACAAACAAAAACAGAAACAGATTCACAGATACAGAGAACAAAGTGATGGTTGTCGAGTGGGCGAGTGTTGGTGGAGTGGGTGTAAAAGATGAAGAGATTAAGAAGTACACATTGGTAGTTACAAAATAATCATGGGGATGTAAAGTACAGCATAGGGAATATAATCAATGATTTGGTAATAACTATGTATAGTGTCTGGTGGGTAATAGACTAGTCAGGGGGATCACTTTGCAAATTATATAAATGTCTAACCACTATGCTGTATACCTGAAACTAATGTAAAATAATACTTAATATTAACTGTAACTGAAAAATTGAGAGAAAAAAGAAAAGATTTTCATTGGCTTCTGGTTCACAAGATGAGGTCATCTTTCTTTAGTTTGCCATACAAGATCATGAAGCATCTACCCCAATCTGTACTTTTAATCACATTGGCCACCCCTCCCAGTAGACTTCTGCCACACTCTGAACGGTCCATGTTCATCAGCACTCAGAATCTTTGTACCTGATGTTCCCTCTGGCATGAACATCCCTCCATTTTCCTCTGCCCAGTGATTTGTACGTAGCCTGCATTATCCATGTCAAATATTTGTACTATTTGAAAACTGTCATTTGCTCTCAGAAGGTTAATGTTTTACAGTGAGTGAGAAAGGTGGGAAGGAAAGGAAAAGGCTTATGGGCTGATATTGGGGAAGAATTTTGGAGTCTTGGAAATTATTGTTGGGGAGACAGAAGTTTTGGTAATTTCTATTGGAAAACAGTGAGACTACCTGTCCTAGGGAGATAGATTTTGAAAGATATTTTGACATTTATTAGCCATGCACTTCTCAGGAGATTGATTGTGTCTTCAGATTTAAATTCTCTCTACTGCAGCTAGGTACCCTTGACTACTAAAGCCCAGTACATAGCAGATGCTCAATTTATATGAATTAAATACATACTTGAATAGATATGGTAAGTAACTATCCAACTATTTTACTGGAATTTCAACTGAAATATGATAGTTCCATCTGAAATCACTGAAATTTTTCTTGACTTTCCTCTTGAGCATAGTTTCTGATTTTAGTCAGAATCGAGTGATCTTTTCCAATGATTATTTATATAATAATTGAGTAAATGTGGCCCAGCTATGAGAGGCCCCAATGTTAGAATAGGGCTCAACACCTCAGTTCAATGAAAATATATTCTATTAGATTCAATGAAAATATACTCTATTGGGTACTAGAGAAAAAAATATTTTACAGAAGATATCATAGAGGAGAAAGAGAATAGGGGTTATATCATTCAACTCATAATATTTCACCTTCCCAACAGTGGAGAATTCCAATCATATCATTTTAATGGTCTCTCCTCTTACTCAGAAGCCACCAAGATTTGTTTCTTTTCAACTTCCCCACCAGCTGAGTCCATTCATCTTTCAGTCTCACTGATGTCAGCTATCCTGTTCTAAGTCTTTCTAGATCTCACTAATTCTCATTTAGGACAATTTAACTTGCTCAGCTTCTATAATTTTATAGGTACATATTAATTACTTAAAATTATCTTCCACAGTGCATGATATAGTGATTGTTCTTAGGTAAAAATTCCTCTCCAGAAATGAGAATCTACTTGTAAAAGACAGATTGAGGATATATAATTATTTTTCTCTACTAATGTTTTTTTTATGTCACCCATAGACTTAAAGGACTTAAAATATAGACTTAAAGGACTTAAAATATGCTAGATTAAATATGAATAAAGAACCAAATATTTGTTTTCCCCCATTCCAAACTCTGAGGCTGCTATGGTCTGATAAAATAAGTGTGTACCATAAATATTAGAAAGTGTATAATTCTCAGTCCATTCAAGGCAGGTCACATGTAAGCTAATTTCATGAAACAGTGATGAGAAGTGAACCTTAGTTTTTGCATGTTTTCAACATTTTTCATCTAAAAAAAAAAGGATATCTCAATTGGAGAATAGTCATGAGAAGCAAACAAAAATCTTATCACTGTTTGACTACATATCTTTGAGAAGTGACTGTAAGGACTTCCCTTAGTAGAACTAGATTAATTTATTATGTACAATCATAAAGATCTCCTTGTATATGCTTTTTGAAAGCCTTTCACTATTTTTCTTTTCTAAGGAAGAGTATTCTATGAGTGCCCATTGGAGTTAGCCAAATTGGACTGAAGTGTGGTTGGCTTGGAATAGGTCACAATGACTCTAATTCAGTTGTAAAGCACATTTGAAGTACATCTATGGGTTTTCTGTTTGAATTCATCCTCCTCATTGACCAATGCCAGCCAAAGATAACATCTTTCCCCCTTTCATCTCTATAGGGCAGATTTCCATGATAATAACAATTCTCTGTTTTTGGAAAGTGTGGACTGGACTAATTTACTCACAACTTGGAAAATACCCAGTTGTGAGACTAACCACTAACCACTGCCCCTCCTCCATCCATAACCCTGAGTAGCTTGACAATCATTCAGCATTATGAAGAGGGCCATTTTAAGTCAGTATCAACATATATGTTGGGTAATGACTTCACTACATCAGTGATTGACAATTCTGATGTAGTCAGTGTGTTGTCTTATTTTTATGGAGAAGCAATTAAACATAGCTTTGATATTGTATGTCTCAGTACAAGATTTTATCTCTCTGGACTATCATTTTCCCTGTCGACAATCTGCTTTTGATCTTTTCTTCCCCTCTAGGTTTTAGTTTTAGATTAATAGCATACCAAGAAGAATTAAGGTAGAGCTATAGGCCAGTTGATCATCTTATTACCAAAGACATGTTTAAAATGGTATTGTGCTTCAATGATCATTCTGTTTCTAACCTCCTTATTCAGCGTAAGAAAGGAACAAGGAAAAGAAAGCTTGCATTGAGAACTTTCTGACTGCCAGTCATGCTGTTAGACACTTTTATATAGATTGTTCAATTTTGTGGAAATAAATCATTCTTCCCTCTTGTTTTACAGATGAAAAAAATATCAAGATGGATTAATTTAATCAAGGTGATAGAAATACCAAATCATAATTTCAAAATGCATGCATTTTCCCCTTAGTTATGAAAAACTATTTATACATATAAACCTTTTCCTTCACAATCCGTTGCCTGAAGTTGCCATGCTTTTATATCCTATCCAATATATTATGTACTCTACAAAAAAAAACAGAAAAAAAAGAGCATTTCTGAGTGCCTGCTCTGTGCCAAACATGATCCTGAATCCTTTACACATAATTGATTAGGCAAATGCACACTGATGACCTATAGTGGGGCCAGACACAAGGTTGGTGATTTTGACATCCATTCCATGCCATATCATTGAGTTCTCAGACAGCTCCAAGACGGGCATTAGTCTCACCCTTACAAAGGTGAGGAAAGTGATCAGAGAAGTGAATTAACTAGCACAATTCCGTTGTTCTACGCAGTAGTTGACAATACCTGAATTCACACTGAGGTGTTTATGCCCACTGCAATCCATGTTTTTTCTGCCACCCAGACTCTCTTTTCTCAGAATGATTCAAGTCCATGACTTCGCCTGGACAAAAATAGATACGACCCTCTTCTGTGCTGCCAAGACCGTGCAATAATTTTGCATCCGGATGTGTGAAAAGTTTATAAAAAAGAAGTTTTTTTACTGTCTGGATTTTTTTTAATTTATCACAGGCACTGTGGCTGCAATGCTATTGAACTTAAATGTTTTGCAGGGAAGGTTTCTGACTCCCACAAAGGCAACCTGAGCCTTTGTGTGGAGCTTCCTGAAACTGAAGGTTGAGGATAGCTCTTCTCTGTCTTGGAAGACCATTTTCACCATTGCAACTCATACTGTAGCATGGAGATGTTCATGGAGCAGTGGGAGTGCAAGGGCAGGCCTGCTGAGCCAGCATAGGTGCTAGAATCAGTCCTAGCAAACGGTGGGCTAATGGCAGTTGGATGTATATTGTCTCCACATCCAGGTTGGTGTCTTTAAAAATATTTCATCTCTTGGATTAGAATATTAGAGGGAATAAGAGGACTAGAATAGCAGAGGAGGGAGAGGCAATGAGTACAGACCACCCCATGCACAGGTGATAAAAGAATACATTATCTGTTGAAAATTTAAAGACAACAATAAATCTGACTGAAAAAAATCAGTCTGCTTTTTATACACCTTACACCAGCAATTCCAAACGACAGGAGTGATGAAATGTCTTCCCACCAGAGCAGACCACACCCAGGCTCTCTTGTTAAGACACAGGAGATGTGGACCTTCCTTTTTTTCAACCCCATTGTAAACGCTGTTCATACTACAGCCCTTCCATTGACGTGGGGTAAAGAGATCTGGTCGATATTATAGTGAGTATTCATTGTGTATGTTAGATATTGTCTCATTTGGACTCTGTATATCAAAGGATTCATGCAAAAGTGTCTGTTACCAAATAACCCATGATAAATGGGACCATGACTGTAATAAGCAGCTCTCCATCCTCAACTGCTTTGTCCCTTACATGAACCCGGCACTTTATAGTGCAACTGTGCTTTCACATTAATTATCTCATTTTGTCCTCAGAGCAATTTAGAAGGAGAAATGCTATGACACTACTATATTGACCAAGCAGGACACATAGGAGATAATCAGCCAAAGTTATTCTTTCCCCACACTGACCGTTCGAACATACTCGAAGGACTGTTTCTTTTCTGGCCTTTGGATGAAATCTAGAGTAGGTACAACCAATTTTCTTGTCATTTGGTAGATTTACAAAAAGAGATCCATTAATTTTAGTCATATTATGTTCTCACATATATCAAGTTCAGTGTCATAATAAAAAAATTCAAACTTCTCATGTTAAAGCAGGATACTAGTACTGGAAAAGGTAAAAACGGTTCACATCTTTTCTAGTTTCAGTCTAGGGTTTACTCAGTCCATCTGCACTGTTGAAGAAGAACCAGAGTTGAGGGAACAGGGAAGGGTTTGGCCAGATACCCATCTGGTGCTGGTTTCTTCTGGTTATGACAGGTACTTAAAGCTTATGCTTCCTCTCATAGGGCACTTCCATGGGTGTTACTAAGTTCCTCTAACTTGAGAAATTACCACGTGCATTTCATTTGAAGTAGGTGAATATTTCCACTACAGTTGGTTGTTTATCATTTTTTCCTTGTAGCTAGGTGTTCAGTATGTACACTCAGACATCTTTATGCTGAGGTTTTTTCATCAATAGGAGGTCATCTTGGTTGGTCTCTAAAGAGGCTAGTAACCAGGTTCCTAGTTATCATTGGTGATTTGATCCACCATTAGCCTGTTTTTATTTAGCTGCCTCAACAACTCCAGCTGTTGTCCTTTGCCCTTCTATCAGACAAGAGTCAGATACAAGTCCATAGTATCCCCTCAAACTGTAAGGCACACGTATCTCACTCACTATGTTGTCTCCTTGAAACCATTCTTACTAATCTTGAGATAAAACTAAAGTTTCCCATCCTAGTCTCCAAGGGCATGGAGGAAATCCTCTCATATTAACAACTTTCCCTAAGGAAAATCCCTCTAATCTCCAACTCCCCTTGTAGTGGCCAATTTTAATCCTTTTATACCTTAAAGTCATTAGTAAAGATTGCACAAGGGCAGACATATTGCAAAACCAGGTTGTCCCTACTGCTTTACAAGTCTCATCTAGATGTTTTGGCTTTTCACTTTGAAAGGTAGGAGGGGTTGACGTGTATGGTCTTGGGGCCTCAGTGTTAACCAAGTCTGAAGAAAAAAAATCCATCTTAACATGTGGTGCAATTATTATTCACATTTTATGTAAAAATAAACAGTTGTAGAGTTTAATTCACTAGGTCAAATAGTTGATGCATAGCTGAAGAAGGGTAGACCACTTTATCACTAGATTCCCGGGCTTTGTCAGCTTCCCCAGACCATGCTGACGTAGTTTCAATATGACAGCCCTAACTACAAGCTTATCTCATGAGGAAATCTGAATTCAAACTTAGAACAAAATCTCCAAGCCTGCTTAGTTTGAAAATCCAGGCAAGCAACTGACCTAACAATGGTTTAATGTTAAATTAGCTTGAGTAACTACATGAAACTCATGAACTCACATTTCCCAGGTTGATGTCTCTCTATTTCAGGTTCCTCTCTATGAGAAGAAACCATCACACTCGGACTTCGCAAAGCCCCTAAAGGTTCTTAGTTTACAGTTTCTGAGTGTCTGGATTTCTTGGAGATCAGAATAACAGTAGCTCAGTATTAGTTTACGGATTGTTTTTGAGGTATATTTTTAATCTTACACTATGTAAGGATTGGCACTGTAAGGATATAAGCCAGAATAGTTAAAGATTTCACAGCATTTTTAGGAAGGAAAGAGCTGTAGCTCCTATGTCCTCTTAATAAATGAGGCTCTTTTTTTTCTTAGGCTGATGGAGCTAATCTGAGTTTATACTTGTCCACTTTGAGAGTCCTGTGTGTCAACGACTTAGATATGGATTCAGAAGGTAGATGGATAGATGATAGACGGATCACAGCTCCATTTGATTATAGAGTCATCGCAATATGAGTATTTAATTCATCACTTCATAAAGCTCTCTGAGATGACTGAATTGTGGAAGGCAACATGCAATAAAAACGACCTCTCACAGTTTGATGTTCTGCCACTTCTCTTTTCAAAATTGCCACAAGAGACTAGCAATGTACTGGCATATGTGATTCTTTGCCCTAAATGCTTATATTTTCAAAAATGAATGATCCATTATGCAAAGCCTTGAACTGAAACCAAACCAGTCAAAATAATGCAGAACATGCTGGAAGGCTAAGATGAGATTTCTCCCTGACTTCCTTAACAGGATGTGGTAAATACCTTCCAAGCCCTTGTACTTTTTAACTTATGGAAGAAAAAATAAATAAATAAAAGAATAAAAAAAGGTAAAAAAAAATAAAGACTTTTTGCTGAAAAGCAAAGTTTAATTAAAAGAAAGTATAATAAAAAAGAAATAAGCACATAAACAAAGTATAAAATGCAAATGAATTTTCTTGTGCACATAGCTTTCTTCTATAGGAGTGTATTAAAATTAGTATTCGGATCTATGGAATAGAGATTCTATTATTAATGCAACTGAAGAGTTTTAATATTATAAATATGTATGACTTTGTGAAACCATAAGAAATACATTCTGCTTAAAGTTCTACTAATGCTGAATATTTTAATGAAACTTAATGCTTTTTTATACAAGTGGTACAAATTATCCACTTTAAAATTAGATAAAAACTATTTGAGAAATAATTATGAGTATGCATTCATTAGATTGGAGTTGGAGAACTGTTGAATAAGGGCATTGGGTCAAATCCTTCATCTGCCACCAGGAACTCAATTCCACGGTAATGCCATGAGAAGCATATCATGGCAATTGAATCTCAATATTTAGAGAATTCTAATTCATTTCTACTCCTTCTTCACAAAACCACGCCATTCATGGAAAGCACTTGTTAAAAAAAAAAACAAAACAAACAAACAAACAAAAAAACACAGCATTTTTTTTTTTCCTTCTACTTGGCCAGAAATCTAGCCCTTTATGAGTTTCAACTCCCTAGCCAGGGCCAATCAGTAAACTTGACCGTTTCTAGTTGATAGCGAATGTTGTTCAGATTGCAGTATATACTTAATAGAGGCCTGGCTTTATCCTTGCTTTAAGTTAATCACAAATGATTCTCTTCTCCATCCTTACCAGCAAGACTCTTGTGAGTCCACTATAAATTATCAATACAGTCTGTGTAAATAATCTGCTTCGAATATTATTTTACCAGCACCTGGCTAATATTGATTATTAGAGGCAGAATTACATTTTTATTGTACTTAAATCTATTTGGTTTTAAAATGTTATTTCTTTTCTGAATATCTTTTTCTCTTTCTCCCATACTGTCCTCATTTTTGTACAGTACTGACCCGTACTTCCCTCTGCCAAATCCTGATGCCAGTGTCAGTGAAGGATGGACCAAATACGCTAGAAACTGTATATAGTCGTATTCAGTATAGGCACAATTGTTGAGTTGTTATGTATACATGAGGTCGGACTATTAAGTTTGTGAACTTTTTACCATGCGTACACAATGGAAAGTGTTCGAACTTAATTGTCTGACCTTGTGTATGTGTGTGTGTGTGTGTATTTATATGTATTTATGTACATATTTATGCATAGTTATATATTTATATATATATATATTTCAGACTATATGCATATTACATATGTTTATCTAGTTATTAAAACTCGTTTTCGTTTTTTCGTACTATTTGGATGACTGTGTCTAGACCTAAAGTAATATAGTTGTTTATTTTAAAAGAAAAGAATACTGCTTTGACACTACCCTATATTGTGTGAAAGATACTGTTTTCGTTTTTAAAAATATTTATTCTCAAGAGACCATTGACCACATGGCATTGTAAGCTGAGCATTTTCTATCCTGTGGTACTAATCTGAGAGTGAGGATGGAAGAGGATGTGTGTGGGAATAACTTGAGAACATTTTCAAATATCTCAATCCTTCTTCCTGATAATGCTGTGTCAGGTTTATTTGGGGATGTGTGCCTTTCTTTGCATGTCAAAATATAGACTCTGTGTTGGGGATAGGTAGGGGGGGAAGGATGTGAGAGGCAATTGATAGTCTATAAACACCTGCCCAGAAGATTTTGATGCAACTCTTCCCCTGCCTATCTATAAAAACCGGCAATCTAGGTTTTGTGTTGGCAAGATCTATATAATGTTGAATCCTATGTTGGCTCTAGTGCAAGGAAAATCATTAGCTATGTTTGGGAATATGGGGAGTTGGAAAAGAGGGGGAGGAAAGGGTGTTCTTGCTGCACTCTGTCCATTCTTGAGCCTTTAGGTTCAATGTTCTCTTCAGATTAATAGGATATTTTTAACCTAAAGGGTTTAATTCTCCTCCGAGTATGAGATTTATTTCATTTAAATTTGTTTCTGTTCTGAAGGAATCCTAGTGTGAACTCAGCATTGGGTCTCCACTATGACTTTAAATTGAATAAAAAATACTTGCACTTTAGACCATGGAAGTTATTATTATCTTGATTATTAATGATTTTCGTTAGAAAAATAAGGGCTGCCTAAATTAAAAACTGTATGTTTCCTGCTGGCACTTTCTTGACTTTTATCAGCATTTAAGAGATGTTTGTTTATTTATATCACCCAAATAACAAATGTAATGATAGTAATTGGGATAATAATGTGTTTATATAGTGCCTTATTATTCGCAATATGCATTCACTTATCTCTTTAATCCTCATAATAGCCTTGCATTGAATGCTTCATTAGTCCCATTTTATAGCTGAGAAAACTAAAGAGGGTTAAAAGACTTTCCCAAAGCTATTCTGTTAGTAAGTGGCAGAGACTAAAACTCAGATCTTCTGACATAAAACCAAAGTTTTAGTCACAATGGAAATATTTTAACTTGGACTTTGTGAATGTACAATAAAATTGTCTTTGAAGTGCCAAATGTTTGTATCTTAGTAATGTTAATTGTCTTTCTTTTTTCTAATCATCCTTTGGGAACTTTAGAGTCTCTTTCTCTCTCTTTTGGTTTCTGGCTAACATTGGTCTGGGAAGTTACATATGTTTTATGTGACTTTAACATCTCTTTAACATGATTACAAAGATGTCACTTGACAAAAGTTTTTTTTATTTGTCCCAGTGAACATGTTTAGGTATGCATCTAATTGCCATTTAAATAGCAAAAATTTATGCAATGAACTAATAAAGAAATACACAAAATGTTGTAAAGGAAATGCTATTGACAGATACAATGATTTGACTAACTTTTGCTTCTTCCTCTATTACTTCCCATAAAAGATCCCAAGACCTTTCATATGCCAAGACTTTTGGTCACAAAAGCTAGATTTCACCTTGCCCCTAAAGTGTAAAGATCTGGAAAAACAAAAACCTGTGATGCCAAAGAGACAATGATTATACACACTTCTTTTATTTTAACCATTTCAAAAATAATCAGGTTTACATCTGTGCGATGACCTATCCAACAGAAAAGAGATGTGATGATACATCCGGCAATTTGACAATGAAGTGCTAATAGCTTAGAGTTATTTCCATGGTATGCTCTCTATTGCTGGAAAGATTCTGTCCAGAACTCACAATCAGCTACATCCTGTGGCAGGGAAACACCTGGCCTAAGATAGTGTGGTTGGTGATTGAAAGTAGAGCTGAGAGCTGTCCCTGAACTCTGTTCCTTTGCCATTTAGAGAAAGGTTGTTCATCTTGAAAGGAACATTAAAGAAGGTACAGCCCAGCATTTATCAAAATATTGACTCTAATTTCAGGAATTTATAAGAATTGAGATTCTTACGCTCTACCCCAAGCCCATTTAATCCAAATTTTTGTGGGTTGGCCCTCTGAATCTGAATCTTAACAAACGTCATACCTAATTGTAATGCACGCTAAAGTTTGAGAACCCCTATTCAGATCAGCTTTCACTTAAGATAATAGAATTGAAGTCCTGAAAATAATTTATTGTGCGGGGTTTATACAAAACCCAAATATTCAGATGCCCAGTTCAGCCAGTTTTATTCAGATATAGAACGTTTGGTTTTTTTGGTTCTTTGACTCTTTCCAGACCTAGCAGGAGAAATCAATCAAAAATTAAAAAGCACAGTTCTAGGCTCTAGATTTCAATTAAAAAAAAATCTGAGGTTATTTCATATTTTCATAGGCTTCTGGAACCCCTCAGAACACTGAAATCATAAATAGCTTTAGCAAAACACTTTAAAGTTTTGGATGTCTCTGTGAAAGTGTTAGATTTCCTCAATTCCTTAAGAATTATTACATGTGAGCATTTTGTCTTTGTGTGCAAGCCAAATATATACAAAGAGGCAACCCTTGCAAGTTGCTTCCTTTTTTCTTTCCTAGTAATTGTGGCCTTGTAGAGGTGGCCCTAAAAAAAGGGAGTAAAAACTGAAAAATACTGTACGAATACTTTAGCTGGAGATGATTATTCCAAAGAAAAATCTGTACTAATACTTTAGCTGGAGATGATTATTCCAAAGAATTGACATTTGCCATGCAATCAGATGTATTGGACAGTAAGACTGAGTTAGGCAGTAAGATTGCATTGGGGTTAGAGTTATACTACACAAGGAGAAGAGAATGAGATGCAGGGGCTGTTTCAAAATTTCTGATTGGTTGCCTGAATTTAAACTTTCACTATCTGATTGTCTACATGCTTGTTGCAAAAATCTCCCATTCAGTCGGTTGCCTCTTTATTTTGTCGATGGTTTCTTTTGCTGTGCAGAAGCTTTTAAGTTTCATATAGTCCCATTCGTTTATTTTATCTTTTACTTCCCTTGCCTTTGGAGTCAAATTCATAAAACGCTCTTTGAAACCAAGGTCCACAAGTTTAGTACCTATGTTTTCTTCTATGCAGTTTATTGTGTCAGGTCTTATGCTTAAGTCTTTGATCTACTTTGAATTAATTTTGGTATATGGTGACAGATAGCAGTCCAGTTTCATTCTTTGCATGTGGCTATCCAATTCTCCCATCACCATTTATTGAAGAGGCTGTCTTTTCTCCATTGTATGTTTTTTGCTTCTTTGTCAAAAATTGTCCATATTTATGTGGTTTTATTTCTGGGTTCTCAATTCTATTCCATTGGTCTATGTGTCTGTTTTTCTGCCAATACCATGCTGTTTTTATTATTGTAGCCCCATAGTACAAGCTACAGTCAGGGAGTGTGATACCTCCAGTATTGTTCTTTTTTCTTAAGATTGCTTTGGCTATTCGGGGTCTTTTGTTGTTCCAAACAAATCTGATGATTTTTTGTTCTATTTCTTTAAAAGATGCCATTGGGATTTTGATGGGGATTGCATTAAATCTGTATATTGCTTTGGGTAACATGGCTTTTTTAACTATGTTGATTCTTCCAATCCATGAGCATGGAATGTCTTTCCATTTCTTTGTGTTCTTCAATTTCTTTTAAAAATGTCTTATAGTTTTCAGCATGTAGGTCTTTCACATCCTTAGTTTAGTTTATTCCTAGGTATTTTATTCTTTTTGTTGCAATTGCAAAAGGAATTGTTTTCTGTTTTTCTTTTTCTGAGATTTTGTTGTTAATATATAGGAATGCAATGGACTTTTGTACGTTGATTTTGTAGCCAACAACTTTACTGTATTCGTTGATTATTTCTAATAGCTTTATGGTGGAGTCTTAGGGTTTTCTCTATATAGCATCATGTCATCTGCAAAGAGTGACGATTTAACTTCTTCATTCTCAATTTGGATGCATTTTATTTCTTTCTCTTGCCTGATTGCTCTGGCAAAGACTTTCAACACTATGTTGAAAAGCAGAGGTGATAGGTGGTAGCCCTGTCATGTTCCTGAATGTAGAGAAAAGGGCTTCAGTTTTTCACCATTAATTATGAGATTAGCTGAGGGTTTGTCATAAAGGACCTTTATTATGTTAAGGTATTTTCCTTCTGTACCTATTTTATTAAGTGTTTTAATCATAAATGGATGTTGTATCTCGTCAAATGCTTTTTCTGCATCAATTGATATAATCATATGATTTTTGTCCTTTATGACACATTGTTTACAAAGAAAAAGAAACAGGATGCCATGACAAAATTCTTCTGACACTCTGTTAAGAACTGGAAAAAAAAAATCAGGTAAAAAAAAAAATCAGGTAGCAAGGTTCAAACACTGTGGCTTTTTCTTTTTTATTTCCATTTCTGGAATATGGCCAGGACCAGAGCAGCAGTGTTGAAATGCTACCGTATGAAAAAGAATGTTTCCTCTGTATTGCTGGTCTGATTGAAAGCAGAAAGTACATGGAAGTTTATGAGGTTCTGTCCAAATGAGATTCTGGCACAATTTTATGGACCCCTGAGATTGAAATAAAGTAGGAATCAAAACTTAGTTTCCCAGCTCGGGTTATTATAAAATAAGTTGATTTACATGGTATGCTTTCTTTTGTTTTAGGGTGTGCCCTTTCATTATATTGGTTATTCCTTTTGGCTACAGAACTGCTATAGTATTATCAAAATATTCCAACTCTCTTTAGTTTTCTGTTAATCTTTATCATGTTCCCTTGACCATTTTGTAGAAGTTTCAAAACTATGACTTTTACACCTGTTGCCCTCCATGATGTTTGAAAATTTGTTTATTTGAATACACCATTGGTGGCAAAAACATGGGCCAAGAAGTAATAGGGAACTCGTTTAACTCAGGATAGTGTACAGAAAATGCATTGGCTGAAAATATTTGCTGTATTGTGAGCTAATGCCCCTGAGTGGCAGTGTCCATTGCTGTCCCCAAATGCTTTCTCTCATAGGCCAACCATACAGTTGTTCTCAAGGTAAGTGGGGCATTTGGCTGGGCTTATAAATTAAATCTACTAAATCTTGTTACTCAGATTTGCTCCATTCAACTTTGTATTGTTGTATTAGTTATCCACTACCACATAAAAATTTTTCCCAAAACTTAGCACCTTAAAGCAACAATTATTTATTGTCTCACAGAGTTTCTCTAAGGTTCAAGAATTCTGGAATAGCTAAGACATGTGTTTTTGGCTCATGGTCTCTCATGAGGTTCCATATATCCTGTTGGACTATTGTCATCTGAAGCTTTGTCCAAAGATAGAAAATCTGCTTCTAAGCTCTCTTGTGGCTGTTGGCATTTGGTCTCAGCTCCTTGCAGTGTGGGCCTCCTTCTAGGGCTGGTCGTAACATTCCATCTGGCTTCCCTCAGAGTGGAAGGGTCATGAAAGAGATGTCATACTGTCTTTTTTGATCTAGTCTTTGAGTCACACATTGTTACCTTCACCTTATATTCACTACAAGCAAGTCACTAATCAGTCTACACTTGATTGCAGGAGGCAGGGATAATTGGGGACCATCTTAGAGGCTGCCTACTACAATCTGCCTTGCCGTCCCAATGATTCAGATATCTCTCAGGCAAAATGTAATCACACCTTCCCAAAGTCCTGAAGTCATCCCATTACAGCTTCAGCTCAAAGTTCTGGATCTTGACATCTAAATCAGGTCCAAGTGAAGAAAAGGCTCCTCTGTGAACTAAGAAGCAAGTTTTCTACCCTATACATATCCAACATAGTAAGGCAAATACAGAACAACTGCCGCAGGCATGCCTATCCACAAAAGATGGAGAAGGGGGAAAGGCTGTACATAAGAGTCTTGTCACCACAGAAGTTCTCTCATACTCAGTTACTCCTTCTCCAGAGTTGTTCTTCATCATCATGTCTTCTGCTGAACAGTTTCTCAAACTGTTTTCTGCCAGTGGAATTTTGAAAGTCCAACAATCTCTTCTTAATTATACTGTCTCTGTTCCATTCATTCCAAACTGGCATAGTTTAGTTGATATAATTCTTTTAAAAAGTGTATGGGTTTTCTGTGACTCTTATTTGGGTCCAAAATTTAAATGGAAACCATATCCACAAATCTCTTAGAGATAAGCTCTTCCCTGTCCTGGGCTTCTGCTGAAGGACCACACATTTAAACTTCTTAGAAGCTTGAATGATTGAGAAGATCTGCTAGTTACAACCTTAAAATATTCAGAGGGCCGTTTGTCTTGCTGAATGTAGTTAGGGTACCACCTTTAACTTTTCAGGGGTCTCAGTGAAGGATTTTATAGTCAGAACCTCAGTGTCATCTTCAGACCATGATTTCCTGAGAGCTCCCAGAGTTTTACCTTTACCTAGAAGCCACTTACCTTTACTTAGCATTGTTTGCCATCTAGAGAGACTGAGAATTTTTAAAACCAGCCAGCACAGGCTTCTTTTTATTAGTCCTTCCTTTAGCTTATGTATCACCTCTCACATGTCACTATTAGCAGCAAGAAGAAACAGATGGCAACTTCCACACCGTCTGGTTGGAAGTCTGCTTAGCAAGATCACCTCGCCCCAGTTCAATGTTCAGAATTATATGAATAGTTATATTCAAGGCACTTTAAGCTTTCATTCACCCTCCCTTCAAAATCTTTTAGCTTCTGACCACTGTTTGATTTTAGAGCCACTCCCACATATTGATTTTCTTCTCAGCAGCACTGGGTATCAAAATCTGCATTAATTATCTATCACCGTGTAACAAATTAACCTAACATTTAGCAGCTTAAAACAACACAAATTGATTATTTAAGGCAGTTTGTGAGGATACAGATCAAGGATGGCTTAGCTGTGCGTTTTGGTTTTAGGGTCTCTCATGAAGTTGTACCCAGGAGGTTAGCTGGGGCTGCAATCACCTGAAACTTTTCCTGAGGCTGGAGAATCTAATTCCAAACTCACTCCAGTGGTTGTTGGCAAACAGTCTCTGGTCCTTGCCACATGGACCTTTCTGTAAGGCTGTACATGACATGGCAGCTGCCTTCCATTAGACCACATGATCAAGAAGCCGTTGAGAGTTACACCACTCTGCCTTTTACAATGTAGTTTCTGGGTCACTTCTGCCTTTCTTTTTGTTATGAATGAATCAATAAGTCAAGTCCAAACTCAACAGGAGGAAATTACACATATCATGAATACCAGGCAAAGATCATTGAGATCAATCTTGGAGGCTGGCTACTTCAATTGTGGTAAAGAAAAAAAATCCATTTACTTGAAGAAACTGGTTTATTCTTATACTGATTTGTTCACATTATTTATATTCAAGAAATTACATAATGTATAGTATACCTAAGAAAAAATAGAACTAATAGATTGGTGCAATTATGTGGTATCACTTTTAGGTCTGTTTTTTATATTGAGGTGTAGCAATAGCTCATATTTGATACTGCTGTAAGTTTTTCAAGATCCTTACATCCAATACCTCATTTGGTCATTGCAGTAATACTTTGAGGTGGATGGGATACATATTATCTCCTATTTTCAGATGAGAAAACCTCCCAGGACCTTGAATATTTTGTCTAGTCATGTGGAAATGGAACACAAATCATAGAGATGCATTCTCCTGAGATAGTTAACATCAGTACAAACTTATGTGCATTTCTGCTGTTTCAACACTACACTCTCTCTAAACTGGCATGAACAATCTGAGAATGAAAAGGAAGTAATGCACTTTTAACAAGATTGCTTCATCTGCATTCTGAAATTATAAATAATTTTGGAAGCACTATACACATAATATTCTTTCATCCTACTGAATATAGAACATGTTTTATCATTAATGCTATTTTATATGCTTAACATATTGAATTAAAACAACTTCATATATTTAGAGAAAGGTATTCTCTCACTTTTTCTCTTTCATATTTACCCCCCATTTAAAATTTCACTCATTATTTAATTTTTGATCTTTGTTTCCTCTAAATCAGTGGTTCTCAGCTATGGGGTGTGAAGACACCAATATACCAAAAAGAATGAATTACTACTGTTAATGAAATTATCATCAGATTTTCTAGATATAAATTTAAAATAAATTATGGGGATTTAAGATTATAATAACACTACTTTGATTTACTGACATTCCAATATAGATTTAGATATACCAGATAAATAGATAGATGTATGTATGGATGGATGATGGATGGATGGATAGATAGAGTTTACATTGGAATCAGAGTCGGTTATACAATGAAAATCACATGTAACTTACAGACTACATTCATATTCTTTATTCTATAGTTCATAATCAGTAGTCATTACTAATATACAGTCCATTCAATGCATAATGCTAAGTTCAAGAATAATAAAAAAAAATTATCCCTGAACACTCCTTAAGTACCCAATATAGCACACTGATTATGCCAAATACAATTCTTTATTGAATCCCACAGATTTAGTGTTTCCTTCATTGTAAGAAATAGATTCCAGGTTCTAATTTACGTTTGTATGTGTATTCATGTGTACAACTGATCACAGGAATCACCTTTAGTCTAGTGACAGGCTCATGCTAAGAGCTGGAGTTGACAGAGTGGAGAGGTGAGGTTTGTGGTAACTGAGTCATAGGTAGATAGGGACAGCAATTCATACTTGGTCACTCTGAGGCCTACACATGCTAAATGGCAGGTAGAAATCTGTAGGAGTTTTCATATTTTTTGTTTTGCTTTATTTTTCTCTCTCTTTTGTGGTTTTGCTGAATGTATAGTTGTATCAGCATATCTTCATTGAACTTATGACATAAATGCTTTGTATCATTAGCTGTGGTGTTGATTGCAAATTATTAGTTTTTAATTCAGTGCAAAAATATGTTTCAGTTTTCTTACTATGTGACTAAGCCCATGGAAGCATAGCAAGCCTGTGAACCTTACCTGTCACACTGCTGCTGCAGTAGAAGACAAAGAGGCAATACTGGTACCACAAGAAGTTGGCAACTTTGATGTTGTAGTTCTTGGGAAGTAACAATTTCCTCATGTGAGATGTATTTTAGGCAGAAAAAAGGATGTTGTGGGGGGATGCAAAGAAAGGCTCGGAATGTGATCAGTGCCCTCTTACTTGTTTTTTCTGAAGCTTCCTTGTTTTCTCTATTTGGCATATAGTCCTCTTTAGGTGTAGATTTAGCTAGCATACAGTGGTAAGCCTCGATTTGGAAAAACAGGCTCTGAATGTACAGTCCTCGTTCCTGTCATATCCCAGAGGGAGCCAATGTCAAAACACCCTCGCTGGAGGTAAAATTTCCCCTTCTGGTACTCAACAGTTAGGAAACTGTTGTTTTCAAATGCAAGGGAAAAAAGGATGTTTCCTTTGCATTAGCTCTTATTTGCTATACTTTTTTTGTCATAGCAATAAGTTATATTGAAATCATGATTTTTTTTAGTGAGCAATAAAATGAGCAGAAAAGCATGCTTGGCTAAAATACTATATCAAACAGTTATATAATTTTAAAAGTCTTACTCTAAATAAAGTTCAAATAACCTGCGAGTTGTGCTCCAGGGGATGCAAGGAACTGAGTGTCCATCCATCCATATAACTCTTAGGGTAAGAGGAAAAAAGTCAATTCACTTAAGAAATTCATCATGTGACTTTACCTTTTATATTTTATGCCTCTAGTTTATGTCACATGCACATATCCATCTCATATTTTAACTTTCATAAGTTTTCTTTGTGAGTTATATGCATAGAAATATATCTTAATATATTTTATATATTATATATTGATGTTTTATAAATTCAAATAAGTAAGTCTACCTGTATACTTAGATATAATATGTACTGTGTATACTTAATTATTCTAATGCATTAAATTATGCAGACATTTATTATATATGTTTAAATATATCACAATATTTATATAACATAGTATATCAAATTATATTTTACTTTTTCATATTTTAAATGCTAGCCAAAATGTATTGTAAAATATTAGTTCATATCACTTTATGTATAGTATACATTAATATATTAAATATAACATGTTTAGTATATGATATATAAAAATCAAATATGATATGTATTATGTAATTTAAAATATATTTAATATACAACTATATTTAATGTTATATGTTTAATTTATGCTGTTATAAATTTAAATACATAAATGTACATTTAAATATATTAATATTAGATGTTTATTACATATTATGTTATGCATAATATACAGTCATGAGAGTGTTAAAATGCAGCATTAAAATGTTCATAACCTATACATGATTTAAACAAGTCCGTATGACTCTTCTGTCTTTCCTATAAATCTTAAAATTTTCAGGGTTATTTATCTAATCTACTTTCTTTCTAAATTATAGTAAGAAGATATCTTTCTCACAAGTACCATTTCCTTGCAGTGGTTTCTTTACTTTGCTTTCCTCTTGGTAAAGGATTATCTTAATGAATGTCCTATAGAGTGCTATGGGAATATGTTATTTATTATTTTGATATTTTTTAAAGAGGAGCTTTATTTATAAATAAGTGTAAAATCCTGGGTTAAAATAAGCTCTAATGGTTTCTTTATTTCAGGATTTTTCAGAGATTTTGGTAAGTAGAGTGCATTATGAATTACAAAATGGTAGCTATAGCATTACAAAATGTATGAACATTTTTTGAACTCATCGTTATGTTTCCTCTTACTTGCAGAAGTGTTTTTCAGTATTATTATTTTTCCATGGAAAACATTATTCTTTCAAAGTTTGTTTACACATAACATTCTGAGCTTCCCAACTTGGAATATTTGAAAATTGCACTACAGATTGTGCATATTTCAAAATCATTTGGTGTATTTCATTATCAAGGCTATATATCTCTGCACCAAAGCTTATACTCAAAGCCATCTAAAGGTACAGTGGAATACAAGTAGTTAGAATAAAAATTTACATAGTATTGATTCCAAAAATGATCTTATTTAATTCTCTCTTATATCATGTTAATGTATTTACTATATTAATATTTTAAAAGCTAGGTGATTTGTCCAAAGTCACAACTAGTATGTGGCAGAACCAGATGTGAACTCAAATGTTGTGTTTCCATGTTCAGTGAAGTCTACTTACTACTTAACACTTAAAAGTATTACATAAAACATTTATGCCCATGCACATGTTCCCTAATTCTTCACTGATCCTAATTATTTTGAGGAGGTGAGAAGTCTAAAATTTTTTAATGAAATAGATATCATGAAAAATATACTGTCTCTAGATGTGCCTAACAAAAATACAACAGTTGTTTAGTATTTTTGTATTTCTACAGCAGATTTCTAGGATAGCACTTCATTCACTACTGAAATGTAACTCTCTGGTGATAAATACTAGAGCAATATGTCAATAACATACAATATTATATCATGATCATTGAAAGGGTGTGAGAAAAATAAACTCACAAAAAGATACTCTAGAAAAATTCTACAAATGCCTGTTACAATTAAAACAGCACTGGTAAGACCCAACATTGCATATCTTTGGGCATAGCCAAACTATACATTTTTCACTTAATCAACTAGACATAGCATTTTCAATGTCAGCAAAATTCAGTGACAGGATAGCTTAAAATTTGAGTCAGATTCATTTTTGAGGCCAATATTATCCTGATACCAAAACCAGAAGAAGAAACAGATAAATGTCTCATCTGAGCTTAATTTTTTTTTTTTAAATCAACAAAATATTAAAGTTGAATCCAGTAAAGTATAAAAAGACTTTCACATCAGGATCAAGAAAAGATTTATTCCAGGTATGCAAGGATGCAGCAATTTTCAAAAGTTAGTATAGCACATCATTTCAATAGGCTAAAGAAGAAAAAAGTATAGCAGTTGGTACAAAAAAGCATTTGCCAAATTCAACATTCATTCATGATAAAAAAAAAAATTCTCAGTAAAGTAGAAATAAAGAATTTTCTCAAACTGATTTTAAAAACCCTATTAAAATACTGAAGTTATGTCATAGTTAATGTTGAAATACTGAATGTTTTTTCCTTAATATGGGAAAGAAGACAAGGATGTCTATTCTTACTTGATACAGTACTGGGAATTACAGCTAGCATAATAAGAAAGGGAAAGAAAAGGCAGATTGGAAAGGAAGAAATAAAATTGTAATAATTTGCTGATGCTATGATTGTCTATGTAAGAAATTCAAAAGAATCTATAAAAAAGTTCCTAGGACTAACATATGAGTTTAGCAATATTGGTCACAGAGGAATACATGCTACATGGTTCCTCTTATACAAGGCATCTAAAATAGTCAATCACACATAAATAGACAATAGAATGGTGGTTACTAGGGGATAAGGAGAGGCGGATATAGGAAGTTGTTGTTCAATTGATATAAGGTTATAGTTATATAAGATGAGTAAGTTCCAGAGATCTGCTGTATGACATAGTGTCTGTAGTTAGTCATAGGTATTGTGCACATTGTACACCAGAGGCTGGACATTAATGAATGCCAACTATAATTTTATGTGTATAATGTGATGGCTCGGTGTGAGGTCGGGGTGGTGGTGGAGGGGGGGAGGGGGGTTCACGGTGTGAGGGATGTAAAAATAAAATAAAATAAAATAAAATTATAAAAAAAATTTGGTTAAGAAGGTAGATCTCAGGTGTTCTTAGCAAAGAACAAACAAACAAAAAACAAAGGGGCATACGGAAACTTTTGGAAATGATGGGTATGTTTATTACCTAGATTGTGGTACTGGTAACATGAATGTATACACATGTCAAAAACACCAAATTGTATACATTAATTATGTGCAGCATACTAATTATACCTCAGTAAAGCTGGAAAAAATACTCTTAATGCAAGTACAGAAAAATATCAATTGCATTTTTACGTACTTCCAGTGAATATGTAGAAAAAAAAGTTAAAAATGCATTTGTTCCAAAGAAAGTGAAATATTTCAACTAAATCTAACAAAATATGTACAGAATCTCTATGCTGAAAATTACAAAATGCTCATGAAAAAAATTAAAGACCAAAATAGAGAGATACAATATGCTCATCAACTTGAAAACTCAACATTCGTAGAGATGTCAATGCTCCTCAAATTAATCTACAGTATTAGTATTAATACAGTATTAATGCAATTCCTATCAAAATCTCAGCAAAGATTTTTGCAGATATAGACAAATATAATAAAAATTATGTGGAAAAGAAAGGGTCGTATAATAGCTTAAATAATGTTTTTAAAAAATAACAAAGTAGAGAGAATCTCTCTGCTAGATGTTAAGGCTTCCTATATAAAGTATTCAAGACTGTGATATCGGCAGAGGGATAGAGCCATTGATCAATGGAACCGGATAGAGGACCCATAAATAGACCCACTGATTTTCAACTAAAGTGCAAAAGCAATTCAGTGGAAGAAGATAGCCTTTTAACAAATGGTACAGGAGCAATTGGACACACATAGGCGGGGGGGGGGGAGGAGAGGAAAAAAAGACCTTGACCTAAACTTCATATCTTATACAAAAATTAACTCAAAATGGATCATGGACTTAAATGTAAAATGTAAAACTAAAAGAAATGTAGAAGGAAACATAGGAAAAACTCTTTGGGAACTAGGACTAGGTAAATAGTTCTTAAACGTGACACCAAATGCATGATACTAAAAGGGAAAAATTAATAAATTGGACCTCATAAAAATTAAAAACTGCTTTTTAAAGAGAATAAAATGACAAGCTAGAAGTTGGGTAAAAATATTTTCAAATGACATATCTGACAAAGGACTTGCATCTAGAATACAATGGACCCTCAAAACTCAGTACTTAATTTTTTTTTCAATTAGAAAATACGCAACAGACTTGAACAGACAGTTCACTCAAGATATTTAGATGACAAATAAGCACATGAAAAGATGCTCAACATAATTAGTCATTAGAGAAATTAAAATTAAAACCAAAATGAGAAGTTAGGTATAGTGATAATTATAGCAAGTAATAATGTTATTAGAATAGCTAAAATAATAATAATAATAATTAATAATAATAATAATAATAATTAAAACAGGAATTTCAAATGCTGGTGAAGATACTGAGAAACTAGATCATTCACTGTTGGGAGGAAATGTAAAATGGTACAGCCACACTGGTAAATAGTTTGGCAGTTTCCTATAAAACTAAACATGCAACTTAGTACAACCCAGCAGTTATACTCTTGGGAATTTATCCCAGAGAAATGAAAACTTATGTTCACATAAAAACCTGTATACAAATGTTTATAGCAGCTTTATTTGGAATAGCTGAAAATTGGAAACCCAAATGTCCTTTACCAGAAAATGATTAAAGAAAATGTGGTACATGCGTACTATGGACACTCCTCAGCAATAGAAAGGAGCAGACTATTGATACACGCAACAATTTGGATGAATTTGCAAAGAATTATGCTGATTTAAAAATCCAGTCCCAAAGTTACATACTGCATCATTGCATTTACATAACATTTTGAAATAAAACTCTGAGGTGTAGAAAAGATTAATAGTTTCAGGAGTTAGTGATAAGGGGAGGTAGAGGTACGAGGTGTGTCTATAAGGGAGACTTGAAGATTGAACAATTGTCGATTTACACCAATTCAAAAAAAATTTACACCAATTAAATAAAATGAGGCAGAAACATCTTTTAACTGCCTAATTTTAGGAATAATTCCATTAAAATAGGGAAATAAGAAGGAACCTATAATAACAAATTTTGCTTAAACATCAACTCCTGCCTACAGAAAAATTAAATAATCCAATGAAGTAATATTGGGGTTCACTCTGGAAACTACTAGACTGGAGTGAAGATGACAGATATAAGAATTATATAATTATAACAAAATTTTTAGAAGAAAATAATTGAATATTTTTATGATATTGGAGCAGGAAAGACTTATTAAGTATGAACTCAAAGCTGGCACAAAGAAAAAAATTGAAATTTTGTCTATTAAAAGTTTAGAAAAGCATTATATGGTACTTGAAAGGCAAAAGATAAGCTGAGAAAAATATATTTGCAGTACATGTGATGTGAAAAGGATAATTTATTTTATTAATCATTTAAAAAGTAATAAAGACAAAAGCAATAGAAAAACAACAGGTTGTAGAGTTAACTCAGAGAAACGATAACATAAATGACTGACACACATCAGAGCTGGGCCTGGTTCAATTTTGAAAAGTGGTGAGGGTGACTCCATGCTTAAGTTACTTTTATCTCTATTTTACTGGTTCAGCAAACAACAAATAAAAAAGGATTTTCAGGAAGTGATAGTACAATCAAATAGACAAGTCACTTAGGCCTCTTTATTCCATGGGGAGGTGGCCTTTGATTAAGCTGTTAAGATAGCCTATGTAGAGGAAGAAACCCACGAGGTCAGAGGATCTCAGAGCCGCAGGTTGTAGTTTTTACATTTGGTTGGGGGAGAGACCTCCTGAACCCTCCGGGCTTCATCCATTCTCCTATAAGACTGTATACTTTGTTGTTCCTTTGTGTAAGTCACAGAACCCACAGCAGAACTGTCCCTATGCCATAACACACACACACACACACACACACACACACACACACACACACACACAGAGGGAGAGAGAGAGAGAGCGAGAGAGAGAGAATGGGAAAGATACACACACACACACACACAATGTGTGTATGTATATATATTTATATATATGTATATATATAATTTTTATTTTTACAAATTATTGTATAGTGAATATTTTTCTCTGTTTACAGCTCTATGGATTTTAACATATCTGGGTTCATTTAACCACCACCACAATCAGGATACAGCACAGTTGTATCACCCTAAAAACCTCTCTCATGAGACACCTTTACAATCACACACTTCCCCCACCCATAATCCCCTGCAACTACTAATCTTTTTTGTCTTTATCATTTTGAATTTTTGAGCATGCTGTGTAAATAATATCATATAGTACATAACCTTTTGAAATTGGATATTTTTCACTTAGCACAATACCCTAGAGATCTATCTGCGATTATGCGTGTATCAGTAGTTTGGTGCTTTTTATTGCTACGTAGTATTCCATTGTTTGGACCTAGCAAAGTTTATCTATTGACCATTGAAGGACATTTGGGTTATTTCCAATTTTTGGAAATTATGAATTGAGCTTCTATAAACATTTGCACATAAATTTTTGTGTGGTTATAAGATTTTATTTTTCTAGGAAAAATACCCAAGAGTAAAATTATTGGATTACATGGGAAGATTAAGTTTATGAGAAATAGTCTAAACATCTTCCAGAGTGACTGTAGACCATCTATATGTTTTATAATAAACTTTTTAGTTAAAATAGCATGGAATATGTGGCCATTAATATTTTCGTGAAGAGTTTGGTTCTTAAAGGTGTTCATGTCCTAGGGGACTCTGAATTCTCCAGGACATTTGAAACTCTTGCTTCTGAATACAGAAGAGCTGCCAGAAAGGCAGAAAGATAAGATATTTACATGGTATTATTACTTAAGGTGTTGACATTCTCTGGGTTCTGTACTGAAAAATATGCTGAGATGATAACAATTTGGGACTGGATGAGAGGAGTGATTCAGAGCTCCCACCTAAAAGTCAAGATCTAGTAGATCTGCAGAAACTTAGAAGCAAAATCTAAGCTTGGAAAAGGGCATCTGGGTTGGTCTACTGTTCAAGTGTATTGCAAACTCTGGCAGGATTGTGGCAAAATCTAGGGTTGAGATGGGCAAGAGTTCCAGTCCAGTATTTGTAGAACCATTGTTAAGAGTTCTCTTACTGGACAGTCAAGCAGGGCATCGGAAGCCATCCTTAAAACCTTAAAATTATTTTCTTACTCCTATACTCCTTAGAGGTTTTTGTTTGTTTTCCCAGCATAGCTTCTTCATTGTTTTTCATCTGTTTATTCAAGGTCTGGATGTTCTCCCTTTTAGCTCAGTTAATGTTCAGCCTCTTCCTGATTAGGAGTCATTCATTCATTTATTAATTCCTTTATTTAAAAGCTATAGTTGTATTTAGAATAAGCACCAGAAACAAAAACCTCACTGACAAGTGGTTTAAATCCAGTAAGTGAAGAGACCAAACGCATTTTATATACTGATAGAAGGCAGGCAGATGATTAAAATAAGATGACAGGGTAGAGAGTGACCTGGTGTCTCTTGTCCGTTGGGTAGGTAGGGAAGGTTGCCCTAAATAGAATGAGTATGTTGAGATTGGAATGACTAAAGGAGCAGCTCTAGGAGTATTGAGATGAAAAACACCAAGACAGGCAGAACCGGTAGTGCACAGGCCCTAATGCAGGGGTGAGCTTGTCAGGAGGAGAAGACCAGTGTGGGTCACACAGAGTGGGCGAGCTGGCAATATGACGTAGGAGTTGTATCATCTCCCACTTTACAAGCCAAGATAAGGAGTATGTGTTGTACTCGAAGTGTGTGGGAGACTTTAAAAGGAGATTTTAAGTAGGAGAATGATACGATTTATGTCTTCCAGAGATCACTTTGGATGCTGTGTCTAGAGCAGGGCTGTCCAAACTTTTTTGAACGTTTTTTACCAAGGGCCATATGTGGTAAACTACACAAACAGACGCACCACTCACTTGAGGTGAAGTACATATTGCCTCACCTGGTTTATTTAAGTAAACTAAATATATTTTTGGAATTTGCTGCAGGCCAATTAACAATGGATTGCGGACCTCAGTTGGCCCGGGGGCCACAGTTTTGACATCCCTGGTCTAGAGGAGAGCTGATGTAGTCTTCACTTAGGTGGTCGTAATAGAGAAGGAACGATATGGACAAAAATGGGATGTAATGAAATGGGATGTTAGAAATCAGAGTTTTTTCTTCCCTTTTGTTTCTTCATAAGTATTCTATCACTTAGATGCTCACCTTATTTTGTGTGTAGCTGCTGAAACTGGAGAGAACAGAGGTTTGGATCAAGTGTTGTGCCTAGTGCCAGATGTCAGAAAAATAAGATGTATCTGAAAATCTTTCAGCTCTAATTGAATCATAAAACGTCAGAGCCTCATAAAAAGTGTGTAAAGGCACCGAAGAGTTCTTTCCCTTCATGGATAAACACGAACAGCTTCCCTCTTCTGGACGCTCTCAGTGGAAGTCCTGCTTAGCAAGGGTTGAGAGTTGTTATGGTGATAAACAGATAAACTCAGTTAAAAGCACATGTGAAATCAATAGATGTGCCAATAAAACATTTGTAAAAAGTTTTCTTCTCTGACTCGGTTGTTAGATGTCGGCTGTCTGTCCCTACATGGCTGGTTAGCATCACTCCAACCCAATGATCCTATGAGCTTCTTTGGCTATTGTCTTAAGTTCAATATTATGGGGCTTTTGGGATAATGTACCTACTAAAACTGGAAATAAATGGCTTATAATGTAACATATTTAATGTTTCCCAGCTCTAATTTGCTCATCTATAAAATGGGAATTATACTTGCCCATATCAATTATTTTAAGGAGAAAATATATAAAGCATCATGCAATGTACATGATGTGTAGCATATACTTGATGAATGTTGGTGATTATTGTTTACTAATAGACTTTGGAACATTTCTTCAGATATAGTGACCTCTGACTAATAAGTAGGAGAGAGAGGGAAGAATCCAACTCAGGAAAAGAGCTATGAAGGGTAGTCAGAATTTAGCTAGAGTAGAATAGGAATGGAGAACTAAACAATGTAATTGACACATACAAGAAGAAATAAATGAATATAAATAATCTGGGACTGGCAGCTTTTCCCAGATGATGGGATGTAGCTGGTATACAGTATCTGACTCTGATTAACAGAGAGATTGGCTGTGAAGCATGGCTGGTATTCCCTGTGTAAAATGTGTTGCTGAGACATCAGACCTTGCTTCTGGAAAGCATACTTTAGTTTTTAAAAAGTCTCTAATTCTTTTTGTCAAATAATGAAGCTTGACACTGCTGGCTGTTCAAAGTTGCTTAGAATTGGGCAGGATTATACCTGCATCAAGTGGAACATCGGAATCCCTAATAACTAAAAGGAAGAATGAGACAGAAGATAGAAGGTTGGGCAGTAGATGCTGATTCTGAGACATGATCAGGTATCTCTGTCTTGAATATTTCAATTTCATAGTCTGAAATTTCTCCCTGGGGGGAAAGAAGTAGGAAAGTAATCCCTGCCCCATTAGGGTCCCAGAGTTGCAGTTTAAGGTTTTAGAGAATCTTCTGTTGTGAGCTGAAGTTTACCATTTTTCTTCTCAGCTTTGGAGGAAGAACTGGAGGTTTCCATAACAACTTGTTCTTTGTATCTCTGCATAGATCTTACAGGAAAAAGTAATCTGCCTTCATTGACAGTCTAAGTTCAGGAATGGACACCCTAGTGGGGATAGAGTTCTTCAAGGAAACAATAATGACTGTTGTGTCATCTTTCTCAAATTAATTTTAGAATGGCTATAATAACAGCGTTTCCCTTCGTCTTCACTACCTTTTTCAGCTTAACAAAAAGACCAGATGTTACTGAATCATGACATTCTACACAGGATAATGCTGCAGTCTCCAGGGCTTTAGGTTCAGATGCACAGCATCTCCATTGTCACATGCCCAGGGAATGCGGCTGTGTTTGGGCTTACTAACTCCAAAGACATTAATTTTATTTAGCATTTCCTCAGCAATAGCTCTGCATTCACTAATGGCACCTTAGGTCCCTTGGGATAGTCACATCTTAAACCAGAAATACACAAATTGTCACGATTGCAAAAGTGAGAGAAGATTTTAACTCCTGAGTAACCATCACATTTTAATGGGAAGGGATTATCTGATGCAAAATTCAAAACTATAACTTTGAATTGGAACCAAAGTTAGTTTTATTTTGTTTTTTAGAAATACATGAACACTCTTAATTTTTTAAAAAAAATGTATTTCAATGTACCCGTTTTTTATTTATTATATTTTTATATCAACATAATTAGACAAATGTTCAGTTGCCTGGCATTGTATTTATAATTGGTACCTAACTAAATGTCAATGGTTATTATTCATGGTATGCCTGCCATTGATATTGATGTACATTAGAACTATATCAAATAGAGAAAATGGAAAGATTCTTTTAGTTGGAAAATGGATTTGATGACATCTAATTTTTATATTCTTTTACAGAAAAAATATGAGTCCTAGAAAAGGCAAATGGTTAGGGAGATCATAAAGTTAGGAATGATGCATATAGGAAAAGTCAATGGATCGTGGAGCCATAAGGCAAAAGTTTTAATTTTTTTTCTGTTTTGTGTTAACTGTGTGACTTAGGGTAAATTTGTGTGCTTCTTTGAGTATTGGTGGAAAGTGGGAATATTAATACATAATAGAAGTTATTTGGAGATCAAATGAATTAAGTTTTGTAAAATTATTTTATAAACTATAGAACACTGTAAAGCATGCTATTATTTTAAAGAAAGGGAATAATAATATTTATTACATTATATAACATTCCAGGAGCTTTTTCTGAGAGCTTTTTGCATAGCTGCACCATATTTTGCAAAGATTGCATTATTTTCTTATTTTTACAGTTGAGAAAACTAATGCTTAGAACAGTAAATGTCTGGCCCAAGGTCACAGTTAGCGAACAGTGGAATGTAACTTCAAGCTTGGTTCCAGCACTTGTCTCCTTTTGTATTGTTCTTTCCCAGATAGTTCTCCCAATCTAAACTTCCATAGGTATTTAGATCCATTTCACTGTAATATCCATTTCAAAGACATTTTACAGAGCTGATAAAAATGAGAAGATTAGTTTTTAACTTGTATTATCACTTAGAAAATAAATATTCCTTTTAACTAGTGAGACCACGATGGTAGGAGAAGTACTAAAGAAGACATGGCCAGTTTTCTCTTACAGTAGACAGAGGCCGTTTGAGGAATTGAGTGGTCCCATCTGTACCACAATGCAAAACATGTCTGCAAGGGCCCATTTAAACATTATTAATTTCAAACAGATATTCTTCTTTGGTGGGTCTTTGTTTACCATGTGGGTTGTTTAATTGACATCTATATACATTAGATGTTTTATGGCCTTAGTTTTGAAATTCTTGCTGTGTGTATGTGTGTGTATTCTCAAACAAGAGCAGCATAATTCCTTTTCTACCCTCCTGAGAGGATATTTGGGAATTTAATATTTTGATTGTCACAACCCAGGGTAAGGGTCTGCTACTGGCATCTAGTGGGTAGAGGCCAGTGATGCTGCTAAATATCCTGTAAAGCACGGGACAGCCCCCACTACAAAGAATTATCTGGCTCAAATTGTCAGTAAAAATAATAGTTTTTATTGGAATAGCGTGGTATCATTCTCAAAACACTTTCATATGCGTTATCGTATCGATACCCACAAAATCACTGTGAGGTAGAAATGTTTCTCTCTAATTATAGACGAGGAAATTGACATTTGAAGGAGATAAGCAACTTTACCAAGGACATGTGATGAGCAAGTGAAGGTGTTAGAGCATGAAAGTTCATCTTCAGCCATTTCAGATCCTACCTTTCATGCCGTTCTTTGAAATCTGTGGGCAAAAAAGGACTCTCCAGTCTCTTCCTCCTCAAGCCCAGCATGGTACGTTGCACCTGCTAGAGCTTCAGAAATATTATATGTGTAAAAGACTAATTGTAAAAAACCTCAGGGACAATCATCAATATTATTCCACACTATGTTTTATAATAAATGTCAATCAGACCTTTAGGCAATAGTCTCTGTACATTTCACATGCATTTTCTGTTTCCTATAACATTGTTTTATTCCTGTTTTCATGATTTTTGCTTCCCTATAAATCTTAGACCATGTCCAAGTGTAAAAGCCTGAAACTTCTAGCTAGCAAGTGTGTAGGCACTTGGTGTCTTCTTCTTTAGCTGCAGTATTCATGTATGCTCAGGAAAAGGAACCCAACAGGAGGAACCAGCTTTTTGAGTGACAGCATATTTCAATGACAGATAAAAGACAAACTGGAGACAGAATTGTGGGCGAAGTACTAAAATCTAACAACAATTATAACAAAAACAAGAACAGGTTTGGCTCTCTGCCAGGATTTCCACCCCAAAAGTAATTTATTAAGGTGGTATGTTAACACTGCACAACAATAATAAGGCTGGTTTAGTTTTTATTTAGCTCAAGAAGCAATTAAAAACAGAAAGAAAAAGAACACCCAGGCTGCACATGATGGACAAATTACAAATGTTCAACACATTTCCTTAGTAGACAGTAGAAACAATCCACCTGCAAACTTGAAACTTTCTCCACTCTTCGGTTGAAATTTTATAAAGCGAAGCAGTCAGTTAATTTGGTCAGTAAGTAAGAAAATAAATAAATAAATAAATAAATGTAAACAAACAAACAGACAAATAAATAAAACTTATAGTCATTTGGCAATATTGTCAAAATGCGTTCTGAGGTGGAAAAAATCCCATACTCTCAAACTGATGACTTGGCTAAAATTTTCACTTTTTAATTAGTGCTTCTGTTCTAAGGCAGGCCTTTTGTTTTTTATTCTTCTAAACATTCTTCACCTTCTTCTGTGTTTGTAGCTTCAATTTACTCTCATCTTTTTATCTCATAAAGATTCTAGTTACTAGTATCAACTAGTACTTTTACTCATTTTTCTACCTGATATTTAAATGTACACTGACAAATTTTTTTGAGGACAAAATTAACCATATATATATATATATATATATGCTGTGAGGGTTTGACATTTAACATTGAAATATTGAATAGAAGATGAGAAGCAGATTGGCATCAACATGGGAGAGCATGAGTCTAGGTTTTGTTTAATTTCAACTTCAGTTTTAAACTTTTTCAATGTATACAAATATATGGGAGAAACTGGGATTTTTTTAAGACTTTCTTCATCAAAACAACATCATCTTCTATATTTTAAAAAAATATTGATGTTGCTCTGGCATAAAGTGAATGAAAGTATCTCTTCTTCCTATTGGTCTTGCCTTTTATAATCTAATTCTTAAAAAAAATCTCAGCTTTAATTGAAATAAATCAGTGGCATTTGATGAAAAATATTTGCTGTGGTGAAATAATGCTGTCAAGGTAAATAAGTAAAAAACTCAAACTTTTTTTAAAATTAAATTTATTGGGGTGACAATGGTTCGTAAAATTTCATAGGTTTCAAGTGTACAATTCTGTAATACATCATCTATATACTACTACATTGTGTTCTCACCACCCAGAGTCACCATATATTTCATCACCATATATTTGACCCCCTTTACCTTCTTCTATCCCTCCTCTTCCCTTACCCTCTGGTAACCACTAAACTGTTGTCTGTGTCTGTGAGTTTTTATTTCTTCATTTGTTTGTCTTATTCCTTTGTTGCTTTCAGTTTTATATACCACATATCAGTGAAATCATATGGTTCTCGACTTTTTCTGTCTGACTTATTTCGCTTAACATAATAATCTCAAGATCCAGCCATATTGTCGCAAATGGCAGCATTTGATCTTTTCTTATAGCAGAGTAGTATTCCATTGTGTACACAGAGAGTGCCAAAAAAAGTATACACATTTTTAGAAAGGAAAAATAACTATTAAAATTGGAATACTCAATATGTAACCAAAGATGAATGCAAGTCACTTTTGACTTATGCAATTACAAGAGGTGTTCAAAGTGGTTACCATCAGCGTCCAGACACTTCTGATTATGGTGAATTACTGCTTGGGCAACGTTGACCAAAGTGTCCACTATATACAATTTTTTGGCACCACCGGTATATGCCACATCTTCTTTATCCAATCATCTATCAAAGGACACTTTGGTTGTTTCCATGTCTTGGCCACTATAAATAATGCTGCAGTGAACGTTGGAGTACATATATCTTTATGGATATATGTTTTCAGATTTTTTGAGTATGTACTCAGGAGACGGATTGCTGGGTCATATGGAATTCTATTTTTAATTTTTTGAGGAACCTCCACACTGCCTTCCATAGCGGCTGCACCAGTCTGCATTCCCACCAACAGTGTGTGAGCGTTCCTTTTTTCCCACAGCCCCTCCAACACTTGTTACTATTTGTCCTGTTGATGATAGTCATTTTAACGGGGTGAGGTAATATCTCATTGTGGTTTTGATTTGCATTTCCCTAATAGCTAGTGAAGTTTTTCACTTTAAAGCTGATGATGTGCTTGTTCATCATCATGGAACATCTTAAATCAAAACCAGCTCTTCTCTGAATGATCTTTCTTTCCTTTCTTCCTCCCCACTCCTGCAGCATACTCCAAGTAGAACTCCTAGAAAACAAGACACCTCTCTTCCAGGATAGACCCCTGTTTTTAAATC
The DNA here is from genome assembly GCF_964194185.1 of Rhinolophus hipposideros. Lineage (NCBI taxonomy): Eukaryota > Metazoa > Chordata > Mammalia > Chiroptera > Rhinolophidae > Rhinolophus > Rhinolophus hipposideros. Next base: position 39,690,281 of record NC_138057.1, on the reverse strand, counting down.
ACATGTGGACTCAAACAATCTTATTTCATAAGGTGTCTCTTTCCATTGTTATTTTTTAAGACTAAGAAAATTCTGAGATCATACTTTACTCTCATTTTACACACCCTGTTACACTTTAAAATACACTAAATAAAAATACATGAAAATAATTTAGAGAACAGGAGTGGAGAAAATACTTTCCAATTATTTGATCTTAAAGGATTGGACTGATATTCTTGTCCTACCATGTTGAGAGTTACAGGAGGGTTGACACAGTGCTGTCTTCATACCCAGTAATAAGACAAAACCATTTGATTGTGTCTTGTAGCATCTCTTTCACACCCATTCTACTCCTGCCTGCCTTCCAGCAGTTGACTGTATCATCATTTCTTTTCCATACTGGTCAGGTCAGCTGATATGTGCTGCTTGAGTGCTGATGAGCAGCGTAGCACACCTCGTGGGTAGTGGCCTTGTCATGTGACATGCAGCACAGCTATCTGAGGCGGGGAAACAGCAGCAGCAGGCCAACCAAGCTTGCCGTCATCCAGAGGGCCTGATTCATTTTGATCAAAGAATCAAGATGACTTCTGGACTAAGAGAAAGAGCTTTAACCTAAAGGACAGTCTTTCTATAACTATTATCTAAGGTGATACATTCTGTATTTGTTTATTCACATACATGTGAAAAAAATATAGTTGTCTTCTCATTGCCATTCTTAAATACAAAAAAAGGTAATACATGGATGTCTGTACTGAACAATGCCTTTCATTTTCCCTGAGACACTTAAAGGATTTTGTAACTTATTGTCTATTTATCCTTCTAAATTTTATGTATGTACAGTGTGGGGGGCAGAGCTATCAGGTCCTTTAGCGTCCTAGGAAAAATCAAGACTTTTTCCTGGATTAAAAAATAGATATATCTCATACTACAAATTACAACCATAATTTTTCATCAAAAGTTTTCAAGAAATAAAGAATAAGGGGGGAAAAATAGAAGAAAATAACATTTTCTTATTAATAAAAGGCTAGACATAAGCTTGAGAAAATAAAAGTCCTATAGAAGACATAATTGTACACTTTTGGATTTATTTCCTATCCTTTTGTTTGCAATGATATACAATTTTTAAAAAGTTTTAAGAATTTAACTGTTTCCATTTTAAGACATCTATATAAGAAACTTCCTTCCTTCCTTCCTTCCTTCCTTCCTTCCTTCCTTCCTTCCTTCCTTCCTTCCTTCCTTCCTTCCTTCCTTCCTTCTTTCCGTCCTTCTTTCCATCCATCAGTATTGATGATCTAAATTTATCTTTAACTGGAAATAAGGCAACTCAATTTGCATATGCTATTTTTGAGATAGTGAAGAAAGGACAGAGAACAACACAATTTTGTATGTCTTGAGTTTAAAGACTTCAATTTAACTTAAATAATAACAGTTACAAAATCAAAGTATTATGATCATATTTTTTTCAGTTTTAAAAAAGTAAATGCTTTTTATATAATGAATTATATATAAATCAGTTAAATGGTGAATTAGTTTCCTTATCCAGATTCTAACCCATCAGGGTGATGCTCCATCTTCTAACCATTGTACTACATGATGATCACCTACTGCCTCATCTTTGCTGTCTTTAGTATGCACAACACATTCTCCTAAAACAACTCCAGCTTTCCTCTTATCTTCTAAGCACCACTATTTGAGGACAATATTCAAGTTGACAATATCTGTATTAATCTTGAGATTTTTTTCAGGTTGTATTTAGAGTGCTTATTTTTAGGTATTTTTGATATTTAATGTTTCATGGATCCACAGAAGTTAACTGAAAAGACAAATGTGGGTAGGGTGTATATTGCTGTGGGTGAAAGTCTGTGCCTTAATTTGGCAAAGTGACTTTAAATTAGGCTTCCGTCTCGGTTGGTTCCCCATTATTTTGTTCCATTAATGTGGTTTTAGAGAAACCTTTCAAATACTGACCCTTGTAAAATCTTCCTTAGCCATCGGATTATCTCCTTAACAGAAAATGAGAGAAGAAAAATGTCAGGAAGAGCAAGGATTATCTTAACCTTATACTACGCTGATCAGAAACCCACTCTAAATCAGTGATTGTAAAACCTGTCAGAATAACCCGATGACTCATTTCTGTAGAATGCTAATCTTTAGAACCAGGGTCAAGAACAGCAAGAGGATTAAGTGCATGTCCTCATAATGAGAGTCAGTGTCCTTATAATGAGAGTCAGCTTTGTGGCTGTCCACATTTCAGTGACACAAGTCAAAGAAACTATTAGTTTTAGAACTCAGTTTAATTTCAGAAATTATGAAGAAGTTTTCTATTGTGATACTTTCTTCATTATTTCCATCTGCTTCTAATTTTCAGTTCTATCAACTTATAAAGAGCTTCTTTCAATAAAGATACTTTGACCACTGTGCTTTTCTGTATGGAGAGTAAGTGTATTAATTGTTTGAGCAATTAATACACTTTGCATAGATTTAGATTATTCAGCAGATGCCTTTTCTTTTTGTCATATTAATCAAACAGAAATTATGCTGAGTAGGAGGATGGTTATGCTAGAAAAACATCCACTGTCGATAAATACTCACTTACTTAAAATAGAAATTGAGTCAAACCGAAATTTTCAGTATGGATATTGTTTAAAAATTAGCACTTTTGTCATCGCTTAACAGAGTAATTTATTCGTTGGGGCCAGTAGGACACAACATGATTAATTAGCTTAATGTATGTATGCTCAATGCAAATACAGAGACAGCGGTGCCAAATTATGCATGCTTTGTGTTCACTGGGTTGAGCAGGAAAATACAGTCTGGAAGCACACAGATTTCTACTGAGTCCTTCCTTTATTCTCTAGGGGCTAATTCTCATATCAGCCACATAGCATTTTATTTTTATCATTGAAACTGGGAAACAAGCTGGCAAATTTTCCTGAATTTTAATTAAGCTGTTTAAAAACATTTTCTCACAGCCCACTTTAAATATATTAATATTAGAGCAATATTTACCTAAAATGTATAGTGTATTTAAACAACGTTAGTTTTGTGATACTCTAATAACCATTCTTCTCTTTATTAGAAAAAAAAAAGAAACAGCAACAATAGTATATGTATATAGGGGAAAAATGCATTTCCTATTACTGAGGTGAGTCAAATGAAAACACTGGTAATATTTAAGCAAATAAGATTTTATGTACTCTACCTTCTATTTATTTATTTATTTAATTATTTTTATTTTTTTTAAATTAACTTCAGGTGTACAAAGCAACATAATGATTAGACATTTATACTCCTCACAAAGTGATAACCCCTGAAGTCTACTAAGCCTCTGACATCGTACACAGCTATTACATTACCATTGACTATATTCCCTATGCTGTACTTTATATCTCGTGACCATATATATCTATATTTAATTATAGTTGACATTCAATATTATTTTATATTAGTTTCAGGTGTACAGTGCTGTGGTTAGGCATTTACATAACCTGTGAAGTGATTCTCTGGATAAGTCTGTTACTCTACATTTTAAATAACGTGATTAAATTAATTGGAACAAAGTGCCCAAGTTAGGAGCACAGCCGGAGCACAACACAGTGTTTTTCTAGGAACTAAGGTACATTTTGGGTTGGGGGTTGATAAACTAACAAAAGTATAGCCTATTAATTCCAATTCTAATGTGTTTTAAGACCTGACTTTCCTCTGGTGTGTTACACTGCAATTCTGGATTTATTACTACTACATAATTGTAATTATAGTCATTTTGTACTATTACCTTTGCTTTCAGTCTTCCCTTTTCTCTCTGACTCTCTCTTAAAACCTCCCTCAGAGGCATTAAAGCAAGGGAGCTTAAAAAAAAAAATGACTGGATGCTGTAACACAGATCCTACCTGACAGGTCTGAAAACCTCGGTCACACATAGACCACTGGACAGTATGGCTTTTTTGATATGCGATGGCTATGACTATTTGTCCTCAGTTACCTTGAACTAGAACATTTTAAATATGTATTAATTTCCTGATGGAGTGAAGGAATGGAAAAACCAGTTCATTGTTTTGTGAACATTATGTTTGTGGAAACCCATTTATAAGAAAGGAAATTCTTCCCTGATAGCTAAGAGATTTATCTACAAATAATTTATAAATACATATCAGTCAGGAGGTATAAAGTCAAATGGAAAAGCTTATGATGGCCTCTGCCAAAGATTCTTAATGCAAAGCATAGGAGTCTTCCTGTAATGTCATAATTATCAGCTGGAAGCCCTCCATACAAAATGTAAAAATAACCATGTGCCATCTGGTAATTTGTTTTCCCGGCAAATACATATGCAAAAGGGAATCAAGAGCGACAACAAAATTGAAAATCCAGTGCATGGGAATGCTGTGTGACGGCCGGAGTTTTAATAAGCCACTTGCTGTGAAATCAGTTTTACAATCCCATAGCATGCTAACAGAACGCATTATAAGGTATATACCTAAGCATGAAACTGCCATTATATTATGGATATGGGTAAAGCTATTGCACTTAACATTCGGGCTTCCCGTATTGAGAGAGATCGTTCTTAAGAGATTGTACCTGTAGTTAAATAGTAGCTAATGAAAGAGCTAAAACCACCATGACTGAAGTTGATTTCCCCAGGTTTATTTCTCACGAGAAACTTTATGGCTACATGATTTTCTCTCATGAAGAAATGGAAATCTCTTTACAATATATAGCACATAGATTTTCATAATAGTGTTAGGTTGATGCAAAAGGAATTGCGGTTTAAAAGGTTAAAACTAATTGCAAACACTGTAATTACTTTTGCACCAAGCTAATAGTAATGGTTAAAAAAAAAGTCTATCGGTGTGAAACTGTTCAATTCTATATTGAAATCGTTGGGTCAATACAGAAACGTGTTGGGTAATTACTTTGACATAAAGGGCTGGCTTAGTCTTTTTGTCACCTTGTATTTGGCTGCTCTTGCCCTTCAAATCATTCCTTATAAAACATTTCTCTTCCCGCCCTGGCAAGCAAGATGAAGCTATAGCAAAGGAAAACATATGGGCAGCTCCAAATTCATCACTGGCATTATTCAGCTAAACGCTTCCTAATTTACAGCATTTGGAGCAAGGGCAGCCCTGGACTATGGTGTAAAGGTGTCTTTCTTTACATATGCTGAAGCACTTTTAGTTGCTGTTAATTAAATTCCATTCAAATCCTTTTGGGGAGCAAGGGGATTAAAGATGCCTTACGAAACACAAAGTTTGTCCTCTCCTTCCCTGTTCCATCATACTGAGAGAGTGAGCCAGTGCTGTTTGTCCTCCCCATAGGACCCAAGGTCTTTCATCCCAACTTCACATGTCCAGAGTTTGATACTAGAGGAATCAAAGGGAACTGGGCTGTTAGGGCACACAGATAACTGCAAAGGGCTCTGGGGGAGTAGGATGAGTTCTAGTAGCACTCTCAGAATTAAGTCCTGCTTGGGAATAGAATAAGTGGAACATATTCAATACTAAAACAAATTCTTGAGTCCACCTTGTAGTTTCGGTCATTTGATGTGTTCTTAGAACGAGTTCTTCTTTTTAAACCTCATGTCAACAAGACATGGTCAGAAATGGGCATATTCTCAGTTTCGTCTGTGTGAGGCCAAATTTATATTTGTGATGGCCACACAGCACTTTAATTGTGTTAGTTTTACTTCTAGGACAGTAGACAGGACCCCTAATTTTATTTATTGAGAAACTGAGGGAATAAGAGGCAAAGTAATATATTACCTTTGTACGTTGTCACAAAGGTAATACATTATAGACTGTAGTAGCTATGGATAAATCAAAATTTAGTCTGAATGTGACAAAAAAGGGGCATGTGAATATTTTTATTACAGTGTAATGTTTGAGAGTGTGTCCTTTGGGTTCAGTCTTAGCCCCTCCACTATTAACTCCACGACCTTCGGCAATTCCCTTCACTTCTCTAAGCCTAGTTGTCCTCCCTGGAAACTGTTGATAATAATAATACAGTAGCATTGGAAAGGAGGCAGTGTAAGAAAAGAGTCAAGAGCATCATGTCAGGAGTAATGCTTCCTGGGTTTGTATCCGAGCTTCAAATTTACCACTGTTTCATCTTGGACAAATTATTCAACAATCTTCTGCCTCAGCTTCTTCATCTGTAAAATGGACACATCAGAAATTAAATCCTTCAGGAATTTCTGTGAGTTGTGTGTGTGGACTGCTTAGAATAATGCCTAACAAATGACGTGCTCTTAGCATGATATGCTAAGGTGCTAAGATGAGTAAATAAAGTAAAAATTGAGTAGTGGGCAATTACCTTTGAAAATGCTTTAAATTGTCTGTGAAACACTGTGTGCTTCTGTGTATAGTTTTGTGCACTAGTAGGTATATATAAATGTGTATATAAATGTAACTTCCTATGTGCTTTATTCAATACAAATTTTTTTTCTTCAAATTGAACACATGATACACCAAACTCAGTATTTGTTTCTTGAGAAGAGCACACTAAGTGGTGATCTATGGAAGCTGATTTATCTATGCACTGCTTCCAAGTCTCCTCAGAGACAAACACATTCCTCGACAGCACTATGGCAGAAGTACATGAACCACATCACTGAGGTTGATTTGTAGGGAAAATAAAGGGCGCTTGTTGTTATAAAGTGAGAAAGACTTCTGGCCACTATTCAGTTTTTTTATGCACCTTATGCTGTTAGCGTGTTTTGTAGGAAATGATTCTAGTTCACCTGCTTAGCAATAGCAAAACGCCCCAGTCACTAGAAGGAAGACGAAACGATATTTAGATTTTTTAGCATTACAAATCCCTATGAAGCTCTGCCAATACAGGCTTTAACTTATGGTTCTATTATCCAAATATGATCATTTAACTATAATCTGTAAATAAAATGAATGCACATAATTTATAATTTTATTCTAAACGTTATAAATTTTATTTTAGAAGAGAAAACAGCAAAAAAATATTTTTTAGGGTTCAAATATTCATTCGTTGTTCCTTTTTTAAGGAGAAAAAAATGTTAACCATTTTGTGTTGCAATAAAATAATGATTCCAATTTTGTGCATCAAATTTCATTTATGCTATTGAATGAATGAGCCAGATTAGATGGTCACCAAGAATTGTGACAGTTACATGGAAAAAAATCATTTTATATGACAAAATATTTTAGGACAATTGAAGGACTGTTAGTCAAGAAAAAGTTACTTTTTTGAAGAACTTCGGGTGAGGCCTTTCAACTCTACTCATTTGAACATTGAAGGAACAGTACAGGTTAATGATGGCATAACTATTGAGTGTATTTATTTCCCCTGAAGAAGTGGCCTTTTGTGGCAGCATATAGGAATTTGTCTTCTCAGTATTAAATTTTGTTTTTCATAGGAACTATCTAAACTCTACCTTCTATTTTCACTATAAGGACAACATACAGGTGTCATAATTATTTTGAGTAAGAAAGTTGTACTTTTGATTATTGATATTCTTTTGGTATCCTATCTTTGACACAGAAATGATTACACTAACAATAATATGAAAATAAAAGAATAGCTTATATTTATTGAATGATTATAATATTCTTAGCACTATGACTAGCTTATTATAATTCTTGTTATTGCTCAAAATGAAAAAAAACAAAAAACAAAAAGTGTTTTATTTATTTCTCTGTAAATAATTTTTCTGTTAAGGTATTATATGCACTTGCCTTGTTCAGTTATTCCTTTTTGGAAATAATTAAGCTAATATTCTAATCTAAAAGAAACACACAGTGGCTGGCCCAGTGGCGCAGGCAGTTAGAGCTCCATTCTCCTAAATTTGAAGGCTGCCGGATTGATTCCCGCGTGGCCCAGTGGTCTCTCAACCACAACTTTGCCAGTTCAACTCCTCAAGTCCCGCAAGGGATGGTGGGCTCCGACCCCTGCAACTAAGATTGAACAAGGCACCTTGAGCTGAGCTGCCTCCCGGATGGCTCAGTTGGTTGGAGTGGAGCCTCTCAACCACAAGGCTGCCAGTTCAATTCCTCAAGTCCTGCAAGGGATGGTGGGTTGCGCCCCCTGCAACTAGTGACTGGCAACTGGACCTGGAGCTGCGCTGCGCCCTCCACAACTAAGACTGAAAGGACAACAACTTGACTTGGAAAAAAAAAAAGGCCTGGAAGTACACACTGTTCCCCAATAAAGTCCTGTTCCCTTTCCCCAATAAAATCTTTAAAAAAATAAAATTAAAAAAAATAAACACACAGAAACTCCATGATCCTCTCTACGATTTATTTTTGAGTCAGAATATTGAACTGGGCAAATGGAATACAATAAAAAGAATTAAAAGCTCAAGAAAATAAACAATAATTTTTCATTAATTAATTGAATACAAGATAAATGAGAAAGGTGGTTTACTGGTTTGCTTAAGGGCCAGTCTTTCCATTTTACCCAACCCAAATGAAGATGTAGATTATGTATATTTGTATGGAGGGATATTATGTAGAATGATTTGCACTAGGGTGGATGCTTTAAATTTCTTAAGGCATAAAAAGCATATAAATGCATAGGTAATATCATATGAAAGCAAAAGAATTTGGAATTATTTTCAATGCACTATAAACATTAGCCTGCATATAGATTAGAAGCTTTTTTAAAAAGGTAATTTTGGGAGTTTAGCATATGTAATCAAGTGAATTATGGTATTTTTAGGGATGGAATTGAAAAAGACACCACTTTTTAATATTGTTCCTTATTCTAATCCAATTTATCGTTTCAAGGTGTTACCACTTCTTTCTATTTAAACAACAGATGGAATGTTGGTATTGAAACCAGACTTGGGCATTCTGTTTTCTTATGACAGTGCCTAGTATTTATTTATAAAATATAAAAACAAACTATGCTGGTAAGCTATTTGCAAGCACCATCAGTATTCAATTAAATTGCCATGAGAGGATGGAGGGTCAGGGAGAGAAGAACAAGATGTAGGGTGCAATATTTAAGCAATCAAATACAAGAAAAAAATATGATGTTGCTCAATATACTACTCTAGTCAAATAAATATGTCTGTACTAAATGATACACTGTTAATCCTTGTTGTAATATCACATAACTAGGAAATGATCTTTTTAAAACGTAACAAAAAAAATTATTCCTATTGAGATCTAATGTAGAACTTCAATTTGATTTGGTTCTTCATGTGAAAAAGTAATCAGTGTCTGTGTATAACATTTTTTGGGGGGTAATATTCTTTGATGTATCTTTAAAGAAGAGAGTGATAGAAGTCTACATTTCATTGTTTACCAGATTCAAATTTAAAAGTGTTCCAAGTATAACTTTGACTTCCCACTTTGTTACAATATTCCTAATATTCTTACTAAAATGATAGTATCTTTTAACTGATACACCCTTAGGTAGTTTACTTAAAAGAGTTGGGAAATGAGAGAGGGCATGCAAGTGTAATGTTCTTCCTCAATCTCTCAGAAGATATGAGTAGAAAAGAGTAAGGCTAAAGCAAGTTGTGTCTTCAAGATATTTTCTTAATTTATTTTCAAGTCAATTTTTAGGACATAGTCTACTTTTAGACATTTTAAACCTAGTCTGTTGATTTGCTTGTCTTTCAGTTTCTCTGCATATGAAACAAGTAACATATGACACCTTCTGTAAATCCTAGTCAGAACAGGACATACAAATACTTCCTGGGTTAGTATTTCTATAAAGTTAAAGATGGAGAAAGAGGTAATTAATGGTTACAGTCCATTCTTTGACCCCATTGAACATTGTCAGGGACCTTTTTTGATTTATTAATATTTAGTAAGTATTTTGTTTTCATTTTCTTTAGACTTTCATGTTTATTTTAAATGTAATACAACAAAGATGATAGAAAAGCCAGTTTCCTCAGTTTATTAGAGGATGGCCTGCTTTTTCTCTTTTTTAAAAGAAAATTCATTTAGGTTTAAATCTATTTTGAATTACCAGCCATTTTCCAAGACTTAATCATTATTTAAAATGACAATAAGTGTATTTCAAAATTATCCAGTAATGGGAACAAGTGGCCCCTCTCTTTCCAAGATTTGTTCCTTGTAGGTCTCACAGAAGTCGCTTCCCTTGATCTGTAATAGGAACATATGGTGAACCTTCTGGTTAATTTTTGTTATCCCCTGGACAGCTTTTCACTCTTATGTTCACATAGCAGATGCCATATCACATTTGTCCATCTGGGGGCAGAATCCTGCCTTCTGCCCCAAACCACTCGCATCCAGACTCCCAACTTAACCCCACTTCCAGAATCAAGGTATTCTGGTAAGTGGATCCTATTGGACATGCAACTTACAGCATGCAAATTTTAATTAATTCAGAAAACTTGATATATTAGTTAGAGCTGCCTTAACAAAATACTACTGATCAGGTGGCTTAAACAGAAAAGAAAATGTATCTTTTTTTTTTTTTTTGTCAGCAGTGTTGGTTCCTTCTGAGGGCCATGGGGAAGGATCTGTTCCTTTGTTTGTACATGACCATCTTCTCCCTGGGTTTTCACATCTTCTTTCTGTACATATGTGCATCCAAATTTCTTCTTACGAGAACATAGGTCATATAGAATGAGGACCACCCTAAGGACTTATTTTATCTTACCTCTTTAAAGAACTTGGGAGTATCTACAAATATAGTCACATTCTGAGGTTCTAAGGGTAATGACTTAAACATATGAATTTTGTGGGGACACAATTCAGTCCATACATCTAATAATATCAAAACGTTTACAAAATTACTTTAGGGTAATGAAGCAAGGGAAAGAGTCACAAATAGGCAGAATGGCTCAGATAAACGAGCATGGAGAGAACCATAATGTTTGGTTAGTATCAAAAGCATTACTGCTTGTTCACATATTCTTCTTTCTCCTGCAGATTATTCCTCATATTAAACTCTAGCCCCCTGGGGGACATCTGTCACCTAAGTTACAGCTGCTTTTTTTCTCCTGCTCATACCTTCTTCCTGCTTCTGCTGCCTCCTAAATGTTGAGAAATTTACCAAGGGGTACTGAAAACCTTATCTGAGATAGTTCTAGTTCTCTTCTAAGAATGCAGAGGGCACTCAATATTCATCTCCACATTGATGAGAACAGTATGGATTCAGCATTGTCATGTATGAGCCAGTGAAGATGAAACTTAGTTTCTCTGTTGAAGAATTCATAGCACATAGTATCACATTTAAATATGTATAAAATCTAACTTTTCCTCTTACTTTAATTAGTATGTTTATCTTCCCGTGGATAACTTTCTGTGGGCTTTATCTAATACTGTTGTCTCCATTAAAAACGAATGGGGCTTGCTTTTATTAGCTATCAAGATTGTATATTTTGCTTTGGCGAAAAATGGTAATATATTGAAAGTAAAAAGGTATTACCTCATTGTTAGGTCCTGGAGAACACCTTTTGTTGTTTTTGTATATGTAGCAGTCTAAGGGGAGGTTGAAATTTTGGATTAGCTGCTGATAAGCATAAAATAACTCTATACGAGGGAGAAGTCCTCTGTGATTTACAGTGTTTTCCTGCTATATATACCACATGTGGGTACATCTAAGTGAGCACATAGAAGTGTGTTTAGAAAACCACTTTTGTTGAAAGACTCCTGATAAGGTGGAGAGATTTTCAAAGTAATATATTGTAGACTCTAAAGTACTGAGTTAAAAAATGCTATTTCAGACAACCTGCTATAAAAAAATCATGTGGCTTTTCAAAACAAGATATAGGAAAAAAATGTTTTCTCTTTAGAAATACACACACACATATGCATAAGTACACACACGTACACATTTAGGAATGTATCATATATATATGATACACCACATATCTATATCACCTATATCTATATATCTACATATATCTATATATCTGTATATCTGTGTCAATGCTATATCTGTATCTGTATTACATTCCTAAAGATAATTGGTTCAATTTTCCCACAGTTATACCATTGTAAAAAAAAACAAAGACTGATTTTATAGGCTCAGATCTGCATACCAACTTCCACCATTCTTCTAAAAATAGGCAACTTTCTTCTGGTTGAGCATACATTTGAAAAGGTACATTAAAATAATTAGTTATATGAATATACAAATATCGTTTGAAAAATCAACCACAGACTTCGACCATTTAAAAAAAAATAAGACTATTTTTTTCACCAATGATAGAAGTAACATATGCTCTACGTAGAAAAATGTAAAAAGTACATAAAAGAAAGAAAAAAAATTCAGTCATTAGTCAAAGATAACAATTTAGGTATATTTTTTCACTAGTTATATTTTAGTGAATATATAGCCAAAACAGTTTGTGTATTTGTTGTTGCCTACACTAAAGGAAAAAAAGAAATAAAAGGAGCTGGGTCTATAAATAGGAAATGGCTATTAACAATTTAATTAATATCAAGTATCCTGTTTGTTGTTTTACTATGAAGAATTATTATTGGCTTAGCTTAGAATTTCTCATCTGATCTTTGATGAGAAATATGGAGTGTTGCTATGTTTGCTTGTTCAATTACACTGGCCCATGGGATTCAGGTAGAGAATCATTACCGGTAGGTAAAAGTAGTTAGAGAGGGCTGGAGAAAACTGTAGTGTAAATAAGTAACAATAATCAAAACACAGGTAATCACCGCATTATTAATTTTCAGAGAAGGAGAGTTGAGCTCCTCTAGCTAAATATTATAAGGGGACTAGGGCTCAGAGTACAAGTTAAGGAAAAGAAAACAGAACTCTCAAAAGAGGGAACATGTAAGAATTAGAGTCAGATTATCAGGTTTTTGGGGTGGGAGCTGATTCAGTAATTGGGGAAGAAGGTCAAGATCATAGGAGGTCAGAAACAGCTTCCCCATCAACATCTGCAAAAACAACATTTAGCCCCCAAAGAGAAATCCTGGAGAGTCTTACAGCCTAACATGCCTCCTACCCAGCTGGCCTCTCACAGGCTTCATCCACCTGTGCCTTACAAAGTGTTCTTATTTTCTAACAGCTCCATACTGCTCAGGAGTCATTCATCTACACAGTTCAGTGACCTGCCTCACTGTTCATCTCTACACATAAACAGACCTGTTTGAGAGGATAACATTATTTCTTTTTGTCTAATCTTTTCCACCTTTCTTCTTCCACCCCTGTATAGCAAAGGTAAAGCTGAACATTTTCAGGCTAACATCAGCCAGATAGCTTACTGTATTACGTTAAATAGAGAAGACACAGGTTTGTTTTAAACGCACGCAGGGTACAAGAAGCTGATAGAGCACTCTAATTAAGATCCGAGGGATGAGGCAATAGGGTTTGATTTGGATGTGGAGAAAAGAGAATATTCAAATATCAAGGAAATTAAAGAAGTGGTTTAAATTATTTCAAATCTTTTTCTTGGGTGGAGGGCGCAATCCTATTTCTTCTTAAAAGGATCTATTTTTAAGGTCAATTTTTTTTTTTTTTTTTTTTTGGTAGAGCAGAGTATGGTGTTTTTTTTTCCTTAATATCCAGTGGTGTGGGTCATCTGAGTAACAAAAATTGGAAACTCGGTTTTCTGTCACTGCCTTAGTCAAGCAGTACTAGATATTTACCTGGAATACTTAGAACTGAGGAAGAGTGATTTACTCTGTGATATTCTCCTAAGACCAGGGGCTGGCCAAGTACACAGCCTTATTTTGGAAGTAAGATTTTATTTTAACACAGCCACACCCATTCATTTCTGCACTATCTACAGCTGCTTTTAAGCTACAAGGGCAGAGTTGGACGGTTGTGACAGAGAACAAAATGCCTGCAAGGCTAACATTTACTCTCTGATTCTTTTCAGGAAAAGTTTCCTGACCTCTGTTCTAGACCTGCACTGTCCAGTAGAACTTTCCACCATAGATCATAGGGGAAATGATCTATATCTACGATGTCCAGTATTGTAGCCACTAGCTAAATGTGGCTATTTCTATTTAATTTTGAATTAAATTAAATTAAAAATTCAGTTTCTCAGTCACTGGTGGCTTTTGTGATTAGGAAACCATATTTGAAATTTAATTTAAAATTAAATCTAAATAGCTCCATGTGATTAGTGGCTACCATATTGGCCAGCCCAGTTTTAGACATAGGACAATTATTTACCAAAATTATTTGTTAATGGAAGTTGGTGGTTTTAAAGCTGAACAGGTCCTTATTAATGGTCAGATCAACACAATAGATTCTCTTAGAGTCAGCTCCTTTATCCTTACTATTGTCCTTGGAATGGGAGTATCCCAGAGAGGGAAAAATGAATTTTTTCTCACTTTTTTGTCTTTTGGTTTAGTTGACCAAGAATCCATACGTACTTACATGTTTGAGAAGGCTCAAAGTAAAACTTGCCAGCACTAACTTAATTGAAGTTTATAAGGGTGACAATTGTTAGTAAAGTTACATAGGTTTCAGGTGTACAATACTGTAATACATCATTTATATATCACATTGTGTGTACCCAGACTCAGTTCTCCTTCCATCACCATATATTTGATCCCTTTTTACCCTCATTGAACACCCTCTCCCCCCTAACCCTCTAGTAACCACTAACCTGTTGTCTGTGTTGATGAGTTTTTGTTTCTTTGTTTGTCTTGTTCCTTTGTTGATTTCAGTTTTATATCCCACATATCAGTGGAATCATATGGTTCTCGACTTTTTCTATCTGATTCTTAACATTAACTCTGAGTTGGCATTTTCTGCTGTAAGCATTTAGGTCTATATTAGAAGGCAAAAAATTTTCTGTACAATTTCCTGTAGATATCATATATGTATGGATAGAAAATATTTTCACTTTTGTACAGTTTTAAATGCTTACCACTTTTAATTATAATTTTGTCTTTGGCTTTTGATTTGTTTGGAAGTATGTTTTGTAAATTTCCATGTAGATTGTGTTTTCCAAACTATCTTTTTGTTTTTGATTAAGTGCACTTAATTGGTCTCTCTCAGAACCTAGTTTGACTAATCTCAAGCCTCCGGGATTTTTTGATAGTTTTAAGTTTTAGCATATGTTTAATTTTTGCAAATGTCCCCTATATGTACTTGAATGTATATTCTCCAGTTAAGTCAAGTGGTCATTATCTGTATGTGACATTTTGTGCTTCAAGCCATATGATTATGGGTTTTTGGTTTACTTGATCTGTGGTTTACTTAGAGATAGATGTTTAAAATTTTCAGAAGAACTATGGCTTTAGCCATTTATCTTTATAGCTAAAATTTTCATTATATATTTTTCAAGCAATGTTATTATATAATTACAGGCTCATAATTGCCACGTTTTTCTAGTGAATTTCAATCTTATCTTCATTCATTGCCTTTAATATACACATAGATTGCCTTTTATATACACGTAAATATAAAATATACATATATATGTATGAAACAAAAAATATACATATATGCATATATACATATATAATTAAAAGGTGTGTATATATACATATATATGTATATTTTTTGTTTTTACCTTAAATTGTATTTTTTTCTCTGGTGACAATAATAGAACTAATAGTAGCTATCTTTAGGATAGATGATTTCTGTATCTTTTTCAATCCTTTGAACTTCATGCTTTCCTCTTCTTATCTTGTATCAATAGTTTACAGCATATAAATTTTTAATTCCAGTCTGAAAATCTGTTTTAACAGGAATATTTAGTCCACTTATATTTACTGTGTTTGATAATTGGATCGATTGCTCCTATCTTATTACATACTTTCAACTAATTGAGTGTTTTATTTTAAATTTTTTTAATTCTCCCTTCACCAAGTTTTCTGACTTACATTTTTTTGTTTGTTTGTTTGTTTGTTTTTGTCTTTTTCCCATTGCATTTTTTCCCTACTTGTTTGGAAGTAAATGGCTGCATGCCATCAATTTATGGGTTAGCTTTTTTTTTTTTTTTTACATTTATAGCAAATAAAAGCTAAAATTAAATATACTGGTACCCTCTTCTCGAAAACCAGTGATCATAAAATATTTTATAACCCATCAGCCCTTCTCATTTTAAATACTATTATATGCAGTTATTTGAAGGATATTTAATTTAAAGTTTTATCTTTATTTTTAACACCTAATATGTATTAAACATTATTGCTATATTTTTTTATTACAGTCAATGTTTGTTTAGATTACACCATATTAACCAGTTTTGGCTCAATATTCTTTTCTATTAGATGTCATATTCCTGCCCTAAAATGTATTCTTAATTCTTTATGTTGTCCTTACTGAAATATTATTTTGCTGTGTATAGAATTCTGCATTCACTAATATTTTCTCTAAGCACATGGAAGCTATTATTCCATTGTCTTCTGGTTATAATTATTGTTATTAAAAAGTCTGGCATCTGCCAGATTACTGTTCCTTTGTAGTTGACCTCTCATTTGTCTTTGGCAGGTTTGAAGACATTTTTTCTTTGGTGATCCATAATGTGTTTTCTTAATGATTTCTTGGACATCTTTGATCTAAGGATTATTTTCTTTTAACAATTCTAAAAAACTTAGCTTCTTTCTCTTTGAATAGAGCCTCTACCCTATTCTTTCTACTTTTTTCTCTCTGAAATTTCACTTAAACATCCGATCTGTCTTTTTTCCATTCATTATTTCTGTCTTTTAAATTCCCTTACAATATATTCCACCTCTTTGTGTTGTATGCAGGATAGATTCTTCGACTCTCTCTTCCAATGAATTATTTCTTTCTTAAGCTGAGTTTAATTATCTGTTTAATTCAGGAGTCAGCAAACTTTTGCTTAAAAGAACAGGTTGTAAATCTTCCAGGTTTCTGGGCCATGTGGTCACTGTTGAAGCTATTCTACTCTGCTGTAGCATGAAAACAGCTGGAGGTGATACATAAACAAGTGGCCCTGACTGTGTTCCAATAACATTTACAAAAACAGGCAGCTGGCCTTTGGCCATAGTTTGCTGATCCCTACTTTAATCTATCAATTGAGTTTTAAAAATTACTTTCCAGTTTTAGAAGTAAAATGTGCTTTTCTTCAAACCTGCTTTTGTATTTCTAATAGTCTATTATACCTTGTACATATTTTCAATCATCTCTTTAACATTTTAAGCATGTTAAATGTAATTATTATATATGCTGTTGTTTTATACTTCTAATATCTGTATTTTTTTCAATATTCTCTTTTACTGCTTACTGTTTCTACTGACTTACACTCATGGTTCCTTGCTCACTTGTGTGCTTTGTGATTTTTGCCCTTACTCATTTTTTCCCCCTAAAATGGAAATCTGGAATCAAGTTACATCATTTCAGGGAAGATGTACATTTTCTTTTTCTAAATTCTCAAAGGACTACCAATCAGAAAAGACTTTACATTTCTCCTTAGAAGTTGATTTATTACACACAGGTATTATTAATTCAGACTGAACACATATGTTATTGTGGTCACTAAATCAAAGAAATAATATACTTTACACATACAGGACAAGTCTCCTATGGTGGCCAAGAAAATGTCCTACTCATACGTCCTGCTGCAGGAAGCATTATAGACTGATGGCCCCTCTTGTCATCCTTTTGAATCCACAACTGTATTTACACTGAGGACATGCTTCCCACAAACTGCTCCCATCCAGTGTCTCAACATGAGAATACTAATGCAGCCTTTTTTGTCAAGATATGGGACCCCTTTAACTCGGGACTTTAGCTCTAGGATTCTCCATTGGCCTGGCCAAAGCTCCAAAATTGCCTTGGACTGTGCTGTAATATAAAACTCTTCCTACTCAGTCCTCACGCATTATTTCTCCTGCGCTGGCGTTAAATCTGTGTCATTCTGAATGCTCTCTTTGCCTTACCTGGCTTCCACTGCTTTATCCCTAGGAATTGTTTCATCCATAAAACCTATGCACATCTGAAGCTGTCTTGGCATGTACTTGTCAGTGGACTCAAACTAACATGCCCCCATATTTTAGTCTTGAAAAAATAAGATTACTTCATAAGTGTATGTGCATGTGTAAAACACAGCTATATTTGATTTACACTTAGGTTGTTTTCTGTTATTTTGCAACTTTAAGTAAAGCTTTGCCACAAGTTATTATATTTTTAATATCGGCTTACAGTTATTCGCTTGCCTAGGGTTAAGTTAGTGTTAAATCCTGTTAATTTTACAAAAATACATTAACCTAACTCAGTACAGACAATAGAAGAGCTGTATCTCAGACACTGGTCAGGAAATAAACCTAACTGATCTTAATACCCACCAAATCTAGTTGATTGCCCCATGGATGTAAAATCTAATCATTTCTCTAGATGCAGTAAAATGTGGCTTGTACTAAACTGTAGCATTAGCCATCTGCTGCACATGGAAACCTCATTGTTTATTTCTCTCCATTTATCAAATGCCACCACATCCCATTCCACTACTTTTAATTACTCTTTTTCTGAATTGCGTTTTGGCATATATTGAGAAATCTTTAAAAAAAACCTTTCATGTAAAATGTGTACTGTATCTAAGGAATGTATGCTGTGAAGGATGTTCTTAAATTGATAACAGAGTATAAAATGTAACCCAAAAGATAATTTTTTCTCTTGTGCTGATTTTAGAATTAGTTTTTCCCTTAAGAAAATAATTTGTTATATCTGACACATTGAGTTATGCAACTGATCATATTTCCAGTTTTATACTGGAATCAGTTTTATACTGACTGCCGAAATTTGAGGCTTACCTTTAATTTTGTTTATTAATCTCACTTCTGGATTTTATTTTGTCATTTTACTTTACTTTGTCCATATTTCCCGTATGTATGTATGTATATATATATATATATATATATATACATATATATATATATATATATATATATATGTATGTATGTATGTGTTTATGTATTGCTGAGAAGTATTACAGAATGTCTGTAGCACAATTTGTTTATCCATTCATCTGTTAATGGACATTTTTTTTTTACCCTAACACTATGTGTATTCATTTGTTTTACAATCTTGCTTAGTGAATTTTCTGCTTTAAAATCTGTCATTTTTTCCCCAGTTGATATTATGCCATAACTATGTATCTGCATTGTTCTATAGTCTTCATAGTTATTACCTTTATGGTTGGATTATTTTCCTTCTAATGGGTACAGTATATTTAATTTTACTGTGTATAATAAAGTGACAGAGTCAAAAATATTAAAGATAAGTACCCAAAAGCTTTCCTTTCTCTACCTCCCTCAGATAATTTTGTTTGATGACTTCTGAATCTTTCTGTGATGGTCTGAGTATATGGTGGAGAGCTAACAGGGAGGGGTGGGAGAGAGGTAGAGTTAGACAGAGAAAGAGGAAGGAAAGTGACACATAATTGTCCAAGGCTAGAGTTTTATCAGGGGAGAGAAAGAGACAGGAAAGACTGGGGGTCGCTTCCTGTGATAGGGAATTTGGGAAGAGAAATAGATAAAATATTTAGGGCATTTATTATTTATTGTATAGGATAATTCCTTCTTTGTCACACCTCAAGAATACATTCAGACACAGTATGAAAGATTCAGCAAAGCTTTTGTAATCCAAACTGAGGTTTATTGGGAAATAATAAACATACCACATGGAAAACAGCTACATTTGGTTTATACTTAGCTGTTTGTTTTGTTTTTTTTTCTATTATTTTGTAACTTTAAGTAAGGCTTTAACAAAAGTAATTATGTTTTTAATATTCTTATTTGTGCCTTAGGTAATAAAGTTGAAAACAGTGTCTTTAAGTTGAATATAAAGTTTGGCAGAGTTATGATATTACCTAAAACAGAGAGATTAAAAATGACCTCATTAAGAACAGGATAGGGATAAATCCAACGGGGTTAAATTCAGTATATTTAGAAAAAGGAACACAAAAGGGATGACTGAATAAAGGGTAGAAATACTGTTTAGACAAATGTAACATAAAATATAGCTCACATGCAATTAAAAGACAATATTGTTTTTAAAATAATAGCAAATAACATGGCAATAATAGCAAATAGCTAATTTATATGTAACATTTTTATGTTCTATATATTTTGAATCTGCAGCTTAAAGGGAAGAAATAATGAGGGGAGAAAAAACGAAAAATTAGCAATCATTTGAAATACAACTACCAGAGAGCCAGAAAATTTTAAAGAACTTTCAGTGTTTATAAGTTACACTTCCAATTATAATAACTGGTGAGGAATGTTTTCAGAGGGCTGATATAGACAAACATGCTTAAATATTAGCATGAGAAATCAGGGTTAAGCAGAGGAATCTATTTTTGGTCATAGGTGTGATTAAGATGGAAATTAGCCTGAAAGAAAAATCATGGGCTCTGCATACCTGGGGATATTTTATATATTAGGAGGCATAACTTCCTGGGATGGTTAATGAGTTGCCTGCCTGCATAGACAGGTCCACAATGGAGGATGATCTTCAGAGGTCCCTCCTACCTTTAGAACTCTCCCACTCAGTTCAGTGGTTAGGTTAAAAATGAAATAATATTGATACGGATTTTGATTAGCCGCAGGTTCAGGACAAGTATGTCTGTGATCAGTGGAGATGGAGCCACTCCATATTCTTAGCATTTCCACTTTTCCAGCATTCTCAGGGGCAGAATTTGTACATATATATCTTGACTTTTCCTTTACTGTGGAATTAAATAATCTAAAAATATAAAATGTATTTCCAAATATAGAGATTTTATAGCATCTTCATTTGCCATCCTAGCCAGCTTGATTATAAACTCATCTAGTATTACTGTTTACCACCAAACTTTGATTACCAGGAAGGTGGTTACTAAGCTCTTAACAACGTAAAGTGGCTGACAAACTGGAGAAAGAGATTGGTGTGACAAATTTTTACTTTTTACTAAGTATACTGCTGCAATTGTTGACTGTTTCAAAGAACAATAATCATATTTTAATACAAATGAAATGAAACTGTAAAATAAAATAAAAACAGAGGCAGGCATTTAATAATATTAAATGAGAGCCATTAAATGTTTTCTATATTTACCTGACTACAAGTGTATAATTACATGCTGGCATCCAATATTTCTTACTCTGTAAATAAAGGCTATGTTTCTATACGTATTTAGTATAGTTATTTACACAGAAGAGATGCTAACTAGATATTTGATAAATGAAAACAAAATTGGTTTTGTTAAACATGTACTTACCAAATTAGCATAAAACATACAAACACACCCTCAAATAAATGCTTGCTCCAACAGTGATAGCTGGAAATCAACCATATTTGTTTCTGTTTTCATGACTCCAATTCAATTTTCAATGTTCCTTTTTTTTTTCTTTTTGAACTTTGACACTAGTTAGAACCTTTAACTGTAAATCTTCAATTTGAAGGCCCCGTGACTTTTTAGCAATCTTGAGATGCCTGGATTAGCACAGTGTAACAGCAGATTTTGGATTAATTCCAGAGTTTAAAAGCTAAACTAAGCATGGATCAGTGTTTCCCACAAACTAGTGACACCCTTTTGCGATTCAGTTTTCCAACTAATAGGGAGTGACTATTGCAGATAATGTTTCTGCATTTAAACCCATAAGAATTATTGTGAAAGCAAGCAGAACTCATGAGAGACCAGGGGGTTAGAATGAAGGAACCCTTGCAGTGAAAGGAATCAAGGATTGTCTTTAGAACCCATGCTACCTGAGCAACCAGGTCAAAAAAGCTTCCTCTAATGAAGATCCATCCATTACCATGACATGCAAGCTCTAGCTGTAGATCACTTTCATGGTCTCCAAAGAAGCTGAGCAGTTATCAGTAACATTCAAAAATCCACTGGAAAGTCATTCATTTCACTTTATGGTCCTAATTAGCCATTTGTATAGTTCTATAATTAAATATGTTCCTTTCTCATCAAGTTTTTCACTTTAGTAATGATACCACTGTGCCACAAACAGGCCCCATGCTGCTGGGTTTGGGACTTATTCATAGCATTTAATTGGTCACCCAGTGGTTAGCCAATAACCCCTTCTATGGGAAGCAACACTCTGAATGCTGTTAATGGGCTGGAGGCACAGTGATTGCCTCCTGGTACCCAGCAGTACTGGGAATAAAGCAATTTCCTCCACTGTGTTGTGTGCCCAATAGCTAATCCTCTCCACTCCTGAAATGCACACTATTTGGTTATAAGTATTTGTGCTGGCTTACTTACCGCTGGGTTGTTAATAGGCAGTGATTCTTCAATGCTCCTTCAGTGAAGTTACAGTCTGCTTGCTGACTGCTAATTAAAACAAGTTTGCTCTCTAAGACTGCAACTAAAAGGTAGCAAGGTCATCTTATTTAATGCAGTAACCTTTTATTTAACAATGTTGATACCCTACTCATATGGACACATTTTATAAACTGGCAAGTCTATTATTGATTGCTTCAAAAGAACAAAATGGAGCCACTGACTAAGTCTGCTTTCCTTTGAAGTGAAATTTTTACAACTCCCTAGTCCAGGCCTCTGTTAGTTGAAACACAAGGCTTGCTGCAGGATTCTATTTAAGATATTTGGGTTTCCGAACACAAAAAGAAAAATATCGACTGTAGTAACCAAAAATGTTTAAGCCATTAAAGTAATACTGGATTTTGTTTCCCATGTGTTTTATTTTAATTGTAGTTTGATGTATGGGAGAACATGATAAAGGCTCCAACTTAGACAGTAAAACAATCGGTAGATGGCACTTCCTAACTGCCTGCTTGGTGTAAATACACATAATGCAGTCTTAGAAATGGGGTTCTGGGCAATAAAATAAAAATTGGGTGACTTGTAACAGGACAGAGACAATCACATTTTTGCTTAGATAGTGCCCAGATATTTCTATGTCACGTCTCATAAAGATCTTGGGGGGGGGGAATTCTAATTTGCAAAATTTTTGATGTGTACTTCTTTCTTAACATTGCTGGGATTCATCTCTAGTGATGACAAAGAAAACAATGCAATATACTCTATAAGACAATATGGTACCTCTTCCTGCCTTAGGCACTTTTCAAAGAGCCAGGAAGTGTCAAAGTGAATTATTCAGGGCTCTCAAAGTTATTCTGCCTCAAAGTTAAACATTATTGCTTTAGAAAATATAGTTCTGTCTTTCCACCATAAAAAATTAGAAACAATTTTAAAATGCTCCACTTACAACCAAATCGAGAAGAGACATTTTAAAGACAAAATATTGTAACCGTGGAAAAAGCAATGTGTCTCCTGGGGCAAGGTGACATCATAAGCAATTTGTCTCTGATGTGTAATGCAAAGTACGTTTTAGAGCGTTTTAATATCACATATTTAAATGCCATTTTAGAGATAGAGTGTCCTGTATTATGTACATTGTAAAATGGGCTCATATGTAGCTGTAATTATGTGGATACAAGTGTGTATATAGTCAACAAAGGAAAAAAAAATCACTTTAAAATTCTTTTCATGTATATAGTGGTAAATCAATACTATTTTCCTATTGCTCCCATAGTAATAGACAAACTACTTAACTATACATTTACGTTGTGTAATAAATCATTTAAACTAAACTGTAATAAATATGTTCTAAGACCAACCGTTAATAAATTGTCTTTAAAAATTCTGCTTGATTATACTTACTCAGACCATTCATTGAATTATGGTAGAATTAACTATTATTAGGGCAAATTCAGTGAACATATACGTACACACACACACACACACACACATCTTTATTAGTAGTGATGACGATAGTGAGAAAATCACAAAATACTTCTAAATTGGAAATCTCTTTCTGACATTAACCAGTTACCTGACCTTAGGTATATTATTTTCTCTCTGTGATCTTGCCCATCTGGAAAATAATAGTAGATCTACACTATAAATAGATGACTAGTATCTCCCAAAATATTTTTGAAAAGGTTATTAATCTATATTCACACATATCCTTATGTTATATACATATGATATATTAAACATGTACATAAACTCCAACTTACTAAACTTATGATAAGGATAATTCTGAAAGTATTATTTATATAGTATCTTGTGCCACTAGAGCATTAAATGCCAAGGTTAGGTGGCTGTCTAATGTAAAGGGTAAGAGTAGAAGCTCCACAGTCAGGATTCCTCTTACCCATGTCTGTGTGACCTTGGGCAGTTGACTTAACCTGTATGTACCATGCTTTCATTATTTGTACAACAGAGTAAATTATAATACATACCTCATAGAGTTACCACTGGGTCGACTGAATGAGATAATGTACCAAGTGCTTATATCAGTGTCTGGAACATTGCAAAGACTCAGTAAACATCATTTATCATCATAATCATTATATGCAAAATCTCATTTATTTCCTGCTCTACCCTTGATGTATTGATTCATTTATTATATATATGATATATATGTGATATATAATATGTATATGTACATGTACGAGGTATGACAATTAAGTTCATGAACTTGTTGCAATGATGTTGCTAACCTTTTTTTTATATCAGAGGGATTATTCATTATGACTTTGTACCAACTGGACAAACAGTTAACCAACTTTACTATTTGGAAGTGCTGAAAAGGCTGCATGAAAAATTTAAGACGACCTGAACTTTTCGCCAACAATTCATGGCTCTTGCATCACGACAATGCACCAGCTCTCACAGCACTGTCTGTGAGGGAGTTTTTAGCCGGTAAACAAATAACTGTATTGGAACACCCTCTCTACTCACATGAACTGACTCTCAATGACTTTTTCCTTTACCTAAAAATAAAGTAAATATTGAATGAAGACACTGATGACAGTAAGGACATCAAGTATAATACGACGACAGCTCTGATGGCCATTCCAGAAAGAGGTCCAAAATTGCTTTGAGGGGTAGACTAGACACTGGCATCGGTGCATAGCTTCCCAAGGGAGTACTTCGAAAATGACTGTAGAGATATTCAGCAATGAATTATGTAACACTTTTTCTAGGATGATTTCATGAACTTAATTGTCAGACCTCATATTTAACTTTTTAGTATCATATGTATATCTGATACCATAAGATGTAGTGGTACATATTGGAGAACAATGTAGTAAGCATCATTTCTATCTTCATGGGCTTCAAAATCTTTTGAGGTCATTAAATTAGAGTACATAAACAAACACACACATTGTTGGTACACATGTGATAAGTGCTATAAGGGACAGGAATTGGATGCTCTAATTTAGAATAATTAGAGCAGGTCCTCCCACCTGCTGTAGTCAGGAAAGACTCTAAGATACAAACGGTGGGTGAGAAGCCAGCCATGGGCAAGGAACAGAGAGAATAATAAAGAAATGAGTCTGAGCAAGTGAGCTAGAAGACTGGTTGTCAGAGAATGGAATATATGAAACCAAAATTGTGGAGGGTTTATAAGTCAAGAATTAGTGCTATTCAAAGTGTGAATATGGGAGTACGCTATTGTGGTGGACTGAAGAAAAATGTATTTGAAGATAAGGGTTATAAGAAACAGAGGAAAAGGAAAAGAAAGTTTATGCACACAAATGTTGAAGTCACTAAGTGTGACAGATGTGTAGGCATAGGGAAAGTCTGAAGAAAAGTTTTTGATGAACGGAATGGAATCAGATGGTTGGGAGGAGGTCAGAATACAATAGTAACTGGGAGAGAGAGGTATAGCTAGATACTGTGAGCCTTGGGAGAACAAGGGGTTTTGCAGCAGGAGTGGGGACAAATGGTCAGGGTCTGGCACAGGGAAACAGAGGGTACCATTTTTTCTTTCTGCAGGCTCAAATGGGATGTGAGAAGCAGTACATTCTGCTTGGGATGACTTCAGAACAAAGTGTGCTCTTCAGTTTTGGGTTCAGATGAAGTCGAGAGAACACTTTGAATGTACAGAAATTGGAGATGTGAAAGAATAGTCTGATGACATAGAGGATTCTAGAGGCAAAGTGACAGGAAGGAACTATTGAGAGCCACAGTGAGTCACACTCTGGTACAATCCCCTCCTCTTAAGTGTAGGTGGAACCTGTGGCTTGCTTATAGCAATAGACTATAATAAAGGTGATGGATGTCACTCCCATGACTGCATTGCCTTATATAAGACTGTCTTAGCAGACCAGGAGGAGAGATTCAGTTGCTGGCCTTGAAGAAGCAGACACCACTTAGTAGATTGCCTGTGGAGAGAACCACATGGCAGGAAACTTTATGCAGCTTCTAGGACCTTCAGCAAATAGCCAGTAAGAATTCAGAGCCTCCAGCCATACAGCAGCCATAAGGAAATGAATCCTGCCAATAATCTGAATAAGCTTGGATTCCTCCCAGGGTGAGTCTCTAGACGAGAACTCAACCTGCTGACATCTTAATGGAGCCTGGTGAGACTCTAAGCAGAGGACCCAGATAAGCTCTGCCCAGACCCTTGACCCATGGAAACTGTGAGATAACAAATGTGTCTTGTTTTAAATCACTAGATTTTTGGTGATTTGTTATGCTGCAAACGAAAATTCATACAGCAAGAGAGCGGCAAGGGGGATTGGATCAGATAAGAGGAGCAATATATACTACTGGAGTGAAATACATTAAGCATGGATTTATGACCAAGACCTAGGTTAGATGGAATTAATTTTTATAGTCTTTTAAAGGAGAGTGGACACTTGTTTCTAGCATTGTGGTTACAGCTATTGAGCTCAAAGAAATGGTGGCCTTAGGGAGGTTGATTTTCTTGTGTTGAGTCAGCTACTCCCTCAAGCAGGATAAGCTATTATGGTCCCCTTAAGTTTTCAACGACTGAATGTACTAGAGAGCTCTGAGGTGGCATTATTAAAAAAGGTGAAAATACTGAGGTCCAAAAGGCAGATACAAGATGTCTTAGCCCAATTATTATTCTAGGCTCAAAAACAATAAAACTGAGGCTCAGAAAAAAAATAGACATTTTCAAAGTCACACTGCTAATGAAATTCAGAGCTTAGATTTGGACCTGAGTTCTGTGTGTATAAGATATTTTATGTATTTAACTGCTCTGTAGTAAATATCAACCATGAGTGATGGGTGCTGCACTAGATCAACGTGGGTACTAGGTGTAGAGTACTGTAAGGAGCAGAATCAGCTTCAGCAGAATATCGACTGTTACTTCTAGTACACAGGTTAAGAAAGAGCAGAAGAGGGAATGAGCACAATGCAGAACACGTAAGATAAATAAAATTTGTAAGTACAACAAGAGGAAGCAAATTTTAGATAATCTGAGGCTGGGTTTCATCATTTGAAGGTCAAGACAGCTGCAGCAAAGGGGACTAGGTTAAGAAAGAGAAGTAGAAGGAGAATGAAGAAGAAAAGAAGGAGGGAATGGAAGAGCAGGAGGAGGAGGAGAGAAGGAAAAAGAGAGCCTTTACAATGGGATTGTACAAAAGATGGGTGTAAGAAAACAAGTGGGAGGATAATTTAAAAAATGTTTTTTTTTAAATTCTTGAATATCTCATAACAACCATAACAAGACAAAAGAAGTGGAAAGAAATTAAGAACAGCATAATTTGTAAGGAGAAGATTCAATTTTCTTTCACAGGGATAAGCAGTTTTTCAGTAACATATTGTGTTGTAGGAGTCCTGATTCAGATGGGGAGATAAATCAATAGGATATATTAGAGTTTTTTCAGATATCAACAGCTAGGGATCCCAAGCTGAGTCTCTGGTCAGCAAAAAAGACTGGCCTTATTTGGTGATTGCATAAGAGAGAAAAAAACAAAACTGCCGGAAAAAACTTGGAGACTTTACAGGCTAAATGGTCCAGGAATGGTCTGGTTCCTAAAGATGCTGCTAGTGAGTTTACAATACCAGGAACAGACATCTTGGGCTTTAAATGAGTATAATAACCTAAAGAGACACCTGAGGCCAGAAGCAATGAGCTTACATTACTCCCAGAACTTTCCTGTTTATGATCGGAACAAGTTATGACTGTTATCTGGGACAAAGACATTCCATTAGAAAATTTAAGAAATAATGTGTGTATACTGTGTCTCCAGGAGCAGTGTTCTGGATATGAAGACATAAGATAAAAATAACAAATTTTATTATGATAAGATATCTCACTTTTCCTGGAATCTATTCTGTATAAAGAAAGGAAATATTCATTAACTTCTTAAGTACCTTCCTTACACACTTAGAAGCATTTAACAAACATTTGTGTATTTTTGTATTTACTCATTTATTCGCAATTTAAAATTTATTTTTTTAATGCTTCCTAGTGGATTCAGCTGCCTAAGGCAAGAATACATTTGATATTTTTCTGAGACAACAATTTAACCACAGGCACTTCGAGGCTCACTGGGCTAGGCGTGAATACTCCTATTTGGCTGCCTTAAAGGCACACTTCAAAATGACTTAACTGTTGTTTATTATCCTTGCCACAACCATTCTGCAATTTTTTTTAGATAAAATAGTATTTCCTGTTGTAAATTGGCTCCAGAATGAAAGTTGGCATCTCGTGTGATAGGAGTATTCACAGACTTGTGCAATAGTCCAATAGGTCTCTGACGTGGGCCTTGGGATAACTGGGTTTACTGAAAAAAAAAAGGCACTGCAATGTTTATGAGAAAAGCAGTAGTTACTCTGAACTATTTGAGCGTGGAGAAATGCTTCATTAAACATGTCCAGAGGAGTCAGAGAAAACTTCTTTAAAGATATAACTTTTAAGCTGAGATATGAGGATTGAGTAGATAAAAGGGCTGTATCTTCTGGTTGGAATGCATTGCCTGCCCCTTATCTGCTCATGTCTGATGGCCTATACTGGTAAAGTTACAGTGGTGATGGAAATGTATCGGCAGACATGAGTTATTTCAGAGGTGGAAAGTGTTTGATGATTGAATATGGGGGTAATGGGAAATGAAGGAGTCTAAGAGAACATCCCAATTTTAAGGTTGGTGAATTGGTTCAACAGGGATATAGAAAGCAAAAGCATAGGAAATAAAAGAGGAAAGACAAGTCACTTGATCTTAGCCAAAAGACCGAGAAGCGATAGAGGAAAGACAAGTCAGATGGAAAGTCAATACATTTAAAATGGGGATAATGATAATACTTATATCATAGGTTTGTCATGATCATTAAATGAGTTGATAAATGTAAAGTACATAGAACAATGTCTATAAATTGTAATCACTTAATAAATGTTGGCAGTTATTATTAAGAGACATGTTCAGTAAGTTAATGTGTAACAGATGGATGGACTATCATGGTAGATAACATGTCACACACTGAAAACATATCCAAACTAACATAAAGGAATGAAAGCATACTACTTAATTGAGTGTTCACTATAATTAACATTATGTGAAATATTGAGTTAAAGTTGGTAAAGAGATGCACAGAAATAAAATCTGTTGAATTAGCATGGTGGGACTGAAAGAAATATGGTTTCATGTTGAAAGTGTTTCTCTGAAAACATTAGAAATTGAATTTTTCTAAGAAACCTATGGTGAAAGGGGGCGTTATATGCAAATTGCTCATGAGCATGTTGTATGAAAAGGGATGCTAAATTAAAAAAAAAAAAGAGAGGAATAACTAAGTTTCTAATCTCAGCTCTAAAATATTTTGTGAAATGCTCTGTGACTATAAGAGCAGAAGCAGCAGGAAATTGTTTTATAAAGATACGATTCTAGGAGTTGGGATGAGAAGTAGGAAGAAAGCTAGGAAAAGAAGGAACCAAAGAAGAAGTAATGGAGAAATTATGTCACAGAGGTACAGAGACAGAACACACTTAAAGAAAACAAAGCTTTTTTTAAAGAAGATAAAAGAGAAATGGAGCTCCAAAACTCATGGAAAAAAATGGGACCAATGTTTGTAAATAAATACCAATTAAAAAAGGAGGGGAAGATGCAGAAATATGTAATCAACACAGAATTTGATGAGGGAGGAAAAGGGAAAGAAGTAATTTATGAAAACATTGATGAAATAATTGAAATCACACAAATATTGGAATAACAATTTAAAATAAAAACTCTTAAAGACTACTTAGGATAAAGTTTTTTTACCTTATGAGACATTCTGAAACATGGAGTTAGGCAGATTTTAGCATTACAATTTTTAGCTGGTTTTAGATATTATAGAAACATTTACTATGTTTTAGCAGGGGATTTTGCATCAATTAACAGTGGACAAGAGCCATGTAAGGATGAGATTTATATTATATATGATGAGTTTGTGAAAAATTCAGAGTATGTTGGAATACATGATATGTAAGACTGAAAAAGTTTAAAAATGAATTATAATTTCAAAAATCCAAAAAAGGAATGTAAAATATAAAAGCATTTAAATTTATGGCAGTACTTCACATATAACATGAAGAATAATAATTAGAAAGGAATTTGTGTTCACAGAAAACACATGAGTGAATTAAAACTATAACTAAAACATATCTAAAACCAAATATTAAATTGGCATCTAGAAATGGAGACATAAAAATCATTTATTTAGGGGCGGCCGGATGGCTCAGTTGGTTAGAGTGGGAGCTCTGAACGACAGGGTTGTTGATTCGATTCCCACATGGGCCAGTGAGCTGTGGCCTCCACAACTAGACTGAAGGACAATGAGCTGTTGCTGAGCTTTCCAAGGGGTAGCTAGCCGGATGGCTCAGTTGGTTAGAACGTAGGTTCTCAACAACAAGATTGCAGGTTCAATTCCCACATGGGATAGTGGGCTGTGCCCCCCACAACTAGACTGAGTACTGCGA
The DNA here is from genome assembly GCF_964194185.1 of Rhinolophus hipposideros. Classification (NCBI taxonomy): domain Eukaryota; kingdom Metazoa; phylum Chordata; class Mammalia; order Chiroptera; family Rhinolophidae; genus Rhinolophus; species Rhinolophus hipposideros. The sequence continues at coordinate 39,659,739 of NC_138057.1, read as the reverse complement.
CTGGACTTGGAGCTAAATTGTGCCCTCCATAACTAGATTGAAGGACAATGACTTGACTTGGAGCTGATGAGTCCTGGAAAAAAATGCACTGTTACCCAATTTAAAAAAAAAAAAAAATCACTTTTTAAAATACATATGCTAGCAGTTTTCAGTAACCAAAAGGGACAGAAATACCTTAGCAAAACTTTAAAAAGGTGTAAATAAGGATCACTTTTAAGTCTTCTTTTGGTGATTCTATGATGTTAGATGAAACGGTTTACCCCAAAGTGGGTAATTTGGCAGCTGTGTATGGAATATGGGTAAATCCCTATTAGAACAGAAATAAATGGGGTCTGTAGTAGGAATATCAAGGATCTGAGAGCCTGCACTTTTCCAAGATGTCAGAGAAGGGTGAGAGATCATTGATTATGATGTAAAGCAAGCTCTTGAGAGAAGTAAATTTGAAGGAGTTAAAAAGACTAAATTAAACATTTCCAGTTGCAAAATCATTAACAGAGTCCTTAGATAAAATACAAAGGCAGTGAGATACAAAAGGAATAATAATAAGAGAAAATTCAATAATTTTATTTGGAAAGTATAGGGATGATAATAGAGGGGGAAATGTCAGGAATGAAGCATTGCCAGGTTAAGTCACAGAGTTTTTCAGAAAAATAATAAATAATGGACATAGACTTCAAGATAAACAAAGATATTTAAGATAGTTTGGAAGGAGAAACTGTAGATAATAAATAAGTCATTTGCATAACTATCTTAAAAACAAGTAAAAAGAAAAAGAAAACCCATGAAATAAGATGCCAAGAAATTTAAAAACAAGTGTTTTAAGGGCAGGCATCAAGGTTTAAAAAATGATCTGTGATACTCCAATATCACAGAATTTTGGTCTCTGACACCTCAATTGGGTAAGATTTTCATTCTCTGCTGATTGAGCTCTGTGCAATTTGGTGAAGATACTGAATGAAAAACATAGAAAACTTGCAAATCTTACCAGAAACAGTTGTCTTTCAAGGGTATTCCCCAACCTTAGTTCCCCTCAAATAGGCCTGAATTTTTGTAATCTCCCTGGAATCTACCATGTTTAGCAATCAGTTTGTGGTTAGGGGGTAATATATATATATATATATATATTATACTCTGAATATATATATATATTATACTCTGAATATATTTCTCTGAATATATTTCTCTGAATATATTTCTTATTATACTTTTAGCTGCTCTGTTAGTCTAAATTCTCTCTGCCATCTAAAGCTAGTAAGATTGCATTTCTCCACTTCCAGATCTAGGGGGAATGGAGTGTTCCCCCAAACACGAAGACCAACATCTTTCAGTTTTTAATCCAATGCATTACGGATTTTTTAAGAATAAAGTCTATTTTAGGTTTCTGGCTGCCTTTATACTTTACAGTCTTTTTCATTGCCTCCAAATAGTTTTTCTTTTCTTTTTTTTGTATTTTTTGTTCAGTTTTGTAATTATTTTCTGTAGAAGGAGACACTCGAAATCTTCATACCGTCACTTTCAGAGCTTTTACCCCATTTTGGTTTTGCTTATTTTTAGTGTTTTTTTTTTTTAATTGTGAAAATGAATGCATATTAACTTTGCATTAAGACAAAAGGTCACTCTCCAAGTTTTCAAATTGACATTGGATTTTTGGTTGAAATGCTTTCACAGATTCATTCCCAGAGTATTCTCAAAGTCCAAGAGTCCTACACAAGTGAATCATGGCAGATGAATAAATAGATGGAGGTATTCTTTACAAATATTTTTCTGGAGCCATAAGTTAATTATATTTTCTTCTTGAATTTTAAAAGACTGACCACATTCTTACAGATCTGTCACGATACTTTGGGTGCTAATGGATGAGCTATACATTTCATTAAATGAATATAGACCATTTCCTTGTCAAATTATGAATACATTTCCCACAGATATATTAATAGCATTGGAACCAACCTTTTGGTACGTATTAAAAGACTTTTTTATCTAAAACCTCAAGTCACTTAAATAAATATAGTGTATGTGTGTGTTATCTAGAGTTACATTTCTTTTGGAGTTCAGACTTATTATTAAAATAGTTTCAATGAAGAAAAATATTTGAAAATCGATTCAAAATTGTATGATTAATTTTGTTAATTCTGCTTTTATTAATACTGATAAAAATGTACATTAAATATAGGATTTATTCAAGAAAACATAGCTCTGTATCCTTGTATGCTTGGAGCATGCACTTTGAAGTTTCTGGTTTTCGTTTTTTCTTCACTTTAGTAAATTTTAAAATAAATATCAACATTTATGAATTGCCTGAACATTAGTTTCAAATTCTGGGACCGATGAGTAAAGACTGATGTGGCCATATTTAACCCATGCATGGCAAAGATTTCTGTTACTCTGGCTGTTGAAGATTTTTGGTATCTTAAAATAACAATGTATTTAATACAACGGACTAAAATTATAGCAGTACATCATAGGATAAAGTAAGATTAGGTTGCAAAATTCAATCTTTATATTTTTATATGTTTTCTCAATTTCAGTAGCATATTTACACATTTGGAATTTATATGTACATTTCTAACCAGAAACTTCTATTTCAAATAATGTAGATTTAGGCATCAAAAATATTTATAGGTGGGTAATAAAGATGTTACTGTACTGTGTAGATAGAATCTAATTTATTATTTCACATTTGTCTTATTCTTTAAAATGAATTATAGCAAATACAAGTGTTTATTTATTCACTTTCCTATTACTTCTGAAAGGAACCTATCATGATCATGATATTCATCTTTGTTCAAAGTGTACTGAAATGTACAGCACTTTCATTTGCAATATTTTTGCTTTCAATGAATATCAAAATACATGTTCTTAACAGTTTTTTAAAGCAGTGTGTAAACCTGATATGTTTTTCTCTGTCTAGTATTTTTTGAAATGATGCTTCCTAATTATAGAGTATTTATAAATTGTATTGTGTGTAGGGAGTTAAAAGGCATCAAAACCCCATTTTTCTCCTTAAAATTCATCTTGAATTCTTACCATAACCATATAAACATTTTAAAGTGGTCTAATTAAATTTTAATGCAATAATTATTGCTTAGAAATGAATGATTAACTACATGGTATTTGCAGCACACTAAAAACTAGTGAAGGAAAAGCAGAAAGCCAAAATTGGCAGAGATATTATAGAAGGTTGGTGAAATTAGCAAGGTGATCATTTCCTTTTTCACTTGTGATTTCACATAATATTTTAGCCAAAATAAGTGACAATCAAAATTATTTAAATATACGGTTCAAAATAACTTGAATGTTCAAAGAATTCTGGGTTAGGCACCTGATTTGTTTGCTCCCTAGTTATGGCTTTTCTAAGACTTCATTCATTTCCCAAATTCATAATCAAAATGCAAAAAAAGTCACTGAAGTAAAATCTTGGTTACACAACGTTTATATTCTTCACCATCAGAGATTTCAGGATTACTTAGTGAATTTAAAAGCTCTTTTTCATCCCTCGTTATTTTCACTTGGTTTTGATTCTTTCACAAAGAGATAAAGTTGAGGCATGCTCCAACAAAAGATATACATTAAGGTAAAAGAAATCTAGAGGAAAGAAATAACAGAAGGATGTGGCTTCAGAAAGGAGAATGAAGCTAAAATAGACGGACGCCAAAACGTAGGTGAGAACAGAGAGATAGCAACATTAATGGAGATATCAAGAAAGAGAAAATGAAAATAAAGTAAAACACACAAACAAACAAAAACAGAGTGACAAAAGGAAAGCAAGAATGTAGTTTTAGGAAAAAGGCAATATGGAGACGTTTTCATGTGTTTGAAAGATGTAAATATCTTATTGAAAATTCTTTTCTCAGATTGTACAAAGAAATATATACCTAGTATTTCAAACAACAAAATGTTTTCCTTGAACTTTTGTTGATAGAAATGTACACGTGTAACAATAACAAGCAGTAAAAAATACCTTCTATTGAGTTCTATAGATTTGTCATATCTAGGAGTTATATTTTCCTGGAATTATATGTGAAATACTATGTATATAGTTCTATTTATTTATTTATCTAAATTAAAGTTTATTGGGGTGACAATTTTTAGTAGTTACATAGATTCCAGGTGTGCAATTTCAGGTAATACATCATCTGTACATTATGTGTTCACCACCCAGAGTCAGTTCTTTTTCCATCACTATATATTTGACCCCCTTTACCCTCAGCTACCACCCTCCTCCCCCTTTACCCTCTGGTAACAACTAAACTATTGTCTGTGTCTATGAGTTTTTGTTTCTTCATTTGTTTTTCTTGTTTGTTGTTTTCACTTTTATATACCATGTATCAGTGAAATCATAGTGGTTTCTACTTTTTTTGTCTGACTTATTTCTCTTAGCATTATAATCTCAAGATCCATGTTGTTGCAAATGGTACTATATCATCTTTTCTTACTGCCAAGTAGTATCCCATTGTGTATATATACCACAACTTCTTTTTTTTATCTTTAAATTAAAGTTTATTGGGGCGACATTGTTAGTAAAGTAACATAGATTTCAGGTGTACAATTCTGTTATACATTATCTATAGCTCACATTGTGTGTTCACCACCCAGAGTCAGTTCCCTTTCCATCACCATATATTAGACCCCGTTTCACAACTTCTTTATCCATTCATCAATCGAAGGACACTTGGGTTGTTTCCATGTCTTGGCCACCGTAAATAAAGCTGCAATGAATATTGGAGCACACATGTCTTTATGGATAAATGTTTTCAGATTTTTTGGGTAGATACCCAGGAGAGGGATTGTTGGATCACATGGTAATTCTATTCTTAAATTTTTGAGGAACCTCCACACTGCCTTCCATAGCGGCTGCACCAATCTGCATTCTTACCAACAGTGTATGAGGGTTCCTTTTTCTCCACAGCCTCTCCAACACTTGTTACTATTTGTCTTGTTGATGATAGCCATTCTAACTTGTGTGAGGTGATATCTTATTGTGGTTTTTATTTGCATTTCTCTGATGATTAGTAATGTTGAGTATTTTTTCATATGTCTATTGGCCAATTGTGTGTCTTATTTGGAAAAATGTCTCTTCAGGTCCTCTGACCATTTTTTAATTGGATTGTTTGTTTTTTTGTTGTTGAGTTGTATGAGTTCCTTATATAATTTGGATATTAGCCCCTTTTTGGAGGCATTTGCAAAAATCTTCTCCCATTCGGTTGGTTGCCTCTTTATTTTGTCGATGGTTTCTTTTGCTATGTAGAAGCTTTTTCATTTGATATATTCCCATTCGTTTATGTTAGCTCTTACTTCCCTTGCCTTTGGAGTCAAATTCATAAAATGCTCTTTGAACCCAAGGTCCGTACATTTAGTACCTATGTTTTCATCTAGTTTATTGTTTCAGGTCTTATGTTTAGATCTTCAATCCATTTTGAGTTAATTTTGGTACATGGTGGCAGATAGCAGTCTAGCTTCATTTGTACACTCATGGCCTTCCAATTCTCCCAGCACGATTTATTGAAGAAGCTGTCTTTTCTTCATTGTATGTTTTTAGCTTCTTTGTCAAAAATTATCTGTCAATATTTATGTAGGTTTATTTCTTGGTTCTTGATTCTATTCCATTGGTTTGTGTGTCTGTTTTTCTGCCAGTACAATACTGTTTTGATTATTGTTGACCTGTAGTACAATTTGAAGTCAGGGAGTGTGATACCTCCAATATTGTTCTTTTTTCTTAGGATTACTTCGGCTATTCAGGGTCTTTTGTGGTTCCTTACAAATCTGATGATTTTTTGTTCAATTTCTTTAAAAAATGCCGTTGGGATTTTTGTGAAGATTGCATTAAATCTGTATATTGCTTTGGGTAATATGACCATTTTAACTATGTTGAATCTTCCAATCCATGATCATGGAATGTCTTACCATTTCTTTGTGTCTCTTCAATTTCTTTTAAAAATGTCTTATAGTTTTCAGTATATAGGTCTTTCACATCCTTGGTTAAGTGTATTCCTAGGTATTTTATTCTTTTTGTTGCAATTGCAAAAGTTGTGTTTTTTTTTATTTCTTTTTCTGAGATTTCATTGTTAGTATATAGGAATGCAATGGACTTTTGTATGTTGATTTGGCTGCCGGCAATTTTACTGTATTCATTGATTATTTCTAATAGCTTTTTGGTGGAGTCTTTAGAGTTTTCTATATATAGCATCAAGTCATCAGAAAGTGACAATTTCATTTCTTCATTCCCAATTTGGATGCCTTTTATTTCTTTCTCTTGCCTGATTGCTCTGACTATGCCTTCCAATACTATGTTGAAAAGCAGAGGTGACAGGGGAAAGACCTGTCGTGTTCCTGAATGCAGAGCAAAGGGCTTCAGTTTTTCACCATTAATTATGACATTTGCTGAGAGTTTGTCTTTATTATGTTAAGGTATTTTTCTTCTATGCCTATTTTATTATGTGTTTTCATCATAAATGGATGTTGTGTCTTGTCAAATGCTTTTTCTGCATCTATGGATATAATCATATGATTTTTTTCCTTTATTTTGTTTAAGTGGTGTATCATATTGATTGATTTGCATATGTTGAACCATCATTGTGCCTCTGGGATGAACCCCACTTGGTCATGATGCCAAAAGCAAAAGTCCAAGACCTGATGGCTTCACTAGTGAATTCTACCAAACATTATAAAAGGATCTAATACCTGTCCTACTCCAATTCTTCCAATAATTGAAGAAGAGATAATACTCCATGACTCATTTTATGAGGCAAAACATTACCCATATAACAAAACCTGGTAAAGATAACACAAAATAAGAAAATTACAGACCAATATTTTTGATGAATACAGATGCAAAAATCCTAAACAAAATTCTAGCAAATCGAATGCAAAAATGCATTAAAAAGATTATGTATTTAATTTTTAAAGAATTAATACTAGCTTGAAACAATGATATATAGAAATCCTTCCCCTAAATTACTCAGAATTATAATATAGGTTAAGTAGAGTATGTGTTATCGATACATTAATCCAGAAAACATTGACTTTCTGCTAACTTATATCCACAAGTACCTCCCAAGTAACACAAAATGCAAATGTAGACTTTAATTTAGTCCTATTTTATATTACAGGCAAATAGCACTGCATTTATTCCCCAAGGGATTACTCAAAAAAGAGCTGTTCTTTCATATGTGTCCCTAAATTTATATGCACTGGTATTGTCACCAATTATGTTTTTTGTCTTCATAGAAGTATAATTAATAAATAAAATTATAAGTATTGTAAATATGCAACATAATGATTTGAAAAATGTATACATTATGAAAGGATTCCCCTCATCCAGTTAATTAACACATCCATCATCACACATATTTATCTTTTTTTGGTGTGAACATTTAAATTTTTATCTCTTAGCAAATTTCAATTATATAAGACAGTGTTATCAACTGTAGTCACCATGTTATTAGATCCTCAGCCTTTCTTCATATTATAACTGAAATTTTGTACCCTTTGAACAACCTCTATTTTCCCCAGTCCCTCCCTGGCAACTGCTTTTCTACTCTTTCCTTCTGTGAGTTCAATTTTTTATTTTTTTTCAGTTGTCACATATAAGTGATACCATACAGTATTTGTTTTCTCTGTCTGGCTTATTATTTCACTTAGCTTAGTGTTCTCCGGGTTCATCCATGTTTTCACACGTGACAAGATTTCTTCATTGTATGTTTTGAGCTGAATAATATTCTTTTTAAAGGCTGAATAATATTCTCTACACACACACACACACGCACACGCACACGCACACGCACCATCACTTCTTCATCCATTCATCCATCCACTGACACTTAGGTTTTTTGCATACTTTGGTTATTCTGCATAATGCTGCAGTAGACATGGGAGTGCAATTATCTTTTTGATATCCTTTCCCCCCCACCCTTTGGATATATAAACCATAAAGTAGAATTGCTGGGTCATATGGTAGTTTTAGTTTTAATTTTTTGACGTACCTCTATACTGTTTTCCATGGTGGTTGTACCTGTTTATATTCCCACCAACAGTATACAGTATTCCTTTTACTCCACGTTCTTATCAGTGTTTGTCATCTCTTGTGTTTTTGATCATGGACTGCCTAACAGGAGTGAGGTGTTATCTCATTGTGGTTTGATTTGCATTTTCCTGATGATTGGTGATCTTGAGCATCTTTTATGTATCTTTTGACCATTTATATGTTTTGTCTATTCAGGTTCTTTGTTGTTTTTTAGTTGAGTTATGTATATTTTTTTGCTATTGAGTTGTGTGTGTTCCTTGTATATTTTAGATATTAACCACTTATCAGATATGTGACTTGCAAATATTTGTTCCCATTCTTAGGTTGTCTTTTCATTTTCGTTGATGGTTTCCTTTGTTGTGAAGAAACTTTATGGTTTAATGTAGTCCTACTTACTTATTTTTGTTTTTGTTCCCTTTGCTTTGGTGTCAAATCCAAAATATCATTGCCAAGATCAGTGTCAAGGAGCTGACTCCCTAAGTTTTCTTCTAAGAGTTTTATGGTTTCAGGTCTTGTGCTCAAGCCTTTAATCCATCTTGAGTTGATTGTTGTACATGGCATAAGGTAGGGATTCATTCTCATTCTTTTGCACATGGCCATCCAGTTTTCCCAGTACGATTTATTGAAGAGGCTATTCTTTCCCCATTGTATATTTTTGGCTTTTTTTTTTGTTGTAAATTAATTGACCACATATATGCAGGTTTATTTCTGGGCTTTCTATTATCTTCCATTTGTCTATGTGTCCAAAGAATGTTTAAAAGATGATTTTTAAAAAGTCCCTGAGTTTAAGTATCTCAGGACAAATAAAAGGTAATCCAATGAAGCAGACGAATATAATAGATGTTAATAAATTTGAGGTAATGTTTAGAATGAGCCAGAAAATCATGTGATATTACTTGTATGACTCATTGTATTAGCAATCACATAAGGGAAATTGACATCTCCAATTATAAAATAATTTAATTTTATGTGATATTGCAATAATATTTACAAATTCTTGAATGAAGAGGATGGTTGGCACAGAGATAGTATCAGTTAAGCATGCCTACACCTTCTACCTCCCACCCGGACTGACCATTGACTAGAATCAACAACACATGACTGCAAAGCTCCAGCCAGTTATATGCTCTTGTAGAGTTTCAGCTGCATTCATTGAGTGTACTACTGTTTCCGAAATGAAAGCACTTATCTTAAAGTCTCATCAGTCACCTGTGTTCATCCTCTCAGTTTTCCCTCATCCTACTTCAGGGTGTGGTTCTTGTATGAGCATGCCTCTAGCAAATATAGATCCTTAATGCAAATATACATCTTGATTTCCTGTCATGTCCTGTGTGACATACACTTATGGAGCTAGAAAACCTAGTGGGAGCAGAGCAGCTGAGAGTGGTATCAAGAGGAGTAGCTAAGGCTGCTAATTAAATATTTGACTAGTGGACCACATTTCTTCAAACATTTTCATCAGAGTCATGGCCTTCTGTACTACAAATGCATACATTTGATTTTGTTATACATAAACTATTTTTAGAAATAAAATAATTTTAATTCTGTTTAGAAACAAATCGGGAAGAAAATGAACATAATGGCTCAATTATTTTCATTCTTTTCTTAGTTATCTCTCATTCATCTCTGTCAAAATTGTAACTAAAATAATGTATAAGATGCCAAGAAATTATTCACAGTTAATATAATGTCTTTTAAAAAAATAACAGCGATCAGTGCCCTCGGAAGAGACATACTTTAACTCAGGCATTGGAAACCATAGATGTAATTGCGTATCAGTGAGATGAGATGCTGCAGAAACATAAACAGAACTAGTTCTGGTCACTCCTTGGGTTGAACATTTCCCCTGGAGCATGGTACCTTAGGATCTTAACTGCTTCATTTGGAAGATAGGGACCCAATTTCATAAGTTTCAAATTAATTGTCTATGGATTCATTTTGGGTTCGCATGCTTATGACTCTTTCAGATGGATTTCCTCAGCTCAGGCATAAAATATGAATTCTTCACAAAAGCAAACAAATTACTTCTTCACTTTGATTTTTAAGCAGCTTGGAATAACATCATAGGAAAACAACACCGCCTCCCACCTCACCCACACAGACTGCATTGGCGGGAATCTCATGCTCCTTTGGGCTAAGGTCCATTTACACACAGCCTGGTGTTGACTAAAGTAGTTGTGAGTGTTTAACTTCTGAAAGCTTTACCTACTCAGGTTCAGAATGAATGTTTACTGTGATCAACACACTGTTCTGCAAGACACATTCATGGGTCAGTCATATTGGCACAGCTTTAAACCAGAGACTGTGCTTTACACAGAAAAACTAAAAGGGCATTTGGATGTAAATATTTTTTCTCTGACTATATACCTTATAGAACTATATCATCAGGTATGCCTCTTGGAAGTTATTTCTGAAACAAAGAGTGGTGACGACGTTGGTGAAACCAATGTTTGATAATGACAAGATTCTCATGCATATGAATGAAATGTTCACCTTTAGAGTCCTGTGAAAGCATGATTACGTTCTTTGAAGAAGTTGCAATTTGATTTGGCCAAGAGCACAAATCACAGTTAATGCTAAAAAAGAAAGCACCAAAATTAAATGTTTCATGTTTTTTTCCTCACGGGCAAATAGAATACTCATATATACCTACCCACATACACAAAATACACATGTGCACAAATACATACAAACCACTGATAAATCTATATCTCTCTTTATCTAAATAAACACACACAAAAACTTTGAATTATTGTAATCAAGAAATGATGTCACTAAGCTGAAAAAGTCATACAATAATTTTCTTATTCTATCAAATATCTCAACTGGGGATGCCTGAATTTTTGTTTTGGTCTTGATATTTATCTAAAGTCTATTTTTTCTCCTTGGCTTTGGCCTTAGCTATTTGAAGTCTGTACAGCTGAATTCTGTTTTTCAACATCACTTTTGATATCCATGTACTGGTGAGTTATGAATAATCACATAGGTTGACATCACATATGATCAGTGTAATCATATGAGTAATAAAAACGTGTAGGTCATTAGGATTTAGGGTGAAAACTAGAATGTTTACTGCAATGGATTGAATATTTGTGTCCTCTCAAAATTCATATGTTGAAATCAGAAGCCCAGTGTGGTAGTGAAACCTTTGGAAAGTAATTAGATCATGAGGGTGGAGCCCTAATGTATGGGTTTAGTGCCCTTCTAAGAAGAGGCCAGAAAGCTAGCTAGCTCTTGTTCTGCCATGTGAGGACACAGCAAAAAGGCAACTCTCTGTAAACCAGGAAAACAGTCTGATATCCTGATCTCAGGCTTCCAAACGTCAGAACTGTGAGGAAAAAAAAAAGTTTACTGTTTAAGCCATCTAGTCTGTGGTAATTGTTCAAGTATCCCAAACTAAGACATTCATAAGCATTCTGTGTGCATCTTGGAGCAAAATATCCTAAAATGATCTATATTTTGAAATTAATTGGAATTCTATTGCTTCAGTAATTAATGATGATTATCAAAGCTTTTACTTGAACATATTTAATAACTTTTAAATAGTTAAATAAACAGGAAAATAGTTTAACATTTACCATGTAAATAATTTCCAACTTTACCTTGGAGATGCTGAGATTTTAGAAGTTTCAAACGGAAATACAGAATACTGGGAAAGTACATTAGCCAGACAATTTAGGAATGCGAATGTGTGTTTTTCAAGCCAACAGTTGAGGCTAGAGGATTAGATTACATTTTGTTCGCCTGTCAGTTCACAATGAGCAGTCAAACAACTAAACAAAACAAAATACCAAGCAGAGAAAAATGAAGTCATATGTGCCAGGCTTCTTGAAGTTTTCAGAACATTGTTCTAAATATGCACCCTGATAGCCCCAGCGTGGAGAAGAATGCAGCCATGGTAGGAAGTATTTGTTCTCGGCTCATGAGATGGTGGGAACTTTACATAGTTCACAATATGATCTTAGTGTTATTCTTCATGGACTAAACATATGTGTCTAGTAAATACTTCTAAAAGGAAAAAAAGAAAGAAAATGTTATGGTAATGTCAAAATAGCCATGTCAGTGATCAGTTTCAGATCTGCCTTTCTGGATTCTCACATTGTTGTGCCACAGTGGTCCTCACGCCTACAGTTCAAGTGTGGGCGCCTCGGTACCCTACCAATCTTATTGCACTTTTCTTCATGCCCATGGGACACAGTTGGGTAGGAACAGAGCAAGTGCCCAGCACACTCTCATGTAAGAAGCAGAACTAGAAGGAGAAGGGAGTTGAATGCTCTGTAGAAAGGACTTTCTTTCTCGGAGAAAGAAAGTCATTTTGGAGAAATGCATTCATTTTGGAGAAAACCAGTGCTAGCATGTCCTGCTCCTGGCCGAGGTACGATTGAACGAAAATGGGAAATCTAATGCCATTATAAAGCGCCTTGAAAGGAAATTGGTTTTCCTAAAGACATTTACAAATAGGGGAATCATTAATTAGTAACAAGGCAGGGCAATGCAATACAGGGCCTCAGGAGACATTCTCATCCCATGAGTCAAGGAACGCATCACCTCGCTGCTTTTATTTCAGGAAAAGATAGCTAAATTTTTATTGCTGAAGGGTAGTCATGCTAAAGGGTCTATAGTTGAGTTGCTATGCAAGAAATACCTTTGAGTTGAATTCTTAAATTCTAGAAAATGAGGTTGCAGAATACATACACAAACACACAAATACTAACATGCACATAAATACTGTTTGTATGCGTATGCAAAATCAAACTTGCAGAGAACCAGTATATTTGAGACTGAGGTTTTTAAATAATGTATTTTTTTTTTATTTTTTTCATATGCAGCACATAAGGGTTGTTGAAATTTACTTCCTTAGTTTTGATCTACCCTTTATACTGTTGCCAGGTACACAGCCCCTATTAGTTACAGAATAAAATAAAATTTCTTAATGTGATTTACTGTTCATGATAGCTTCACCCCCTCCCTTATCTTGCAAACTTCATTAGATATATCTTGATTATTTTGTTCTTATCTCTTGCTTAGACTCAATGCAGTATCTACCCCACCCTGTCTTCCCATGACCTGTCTATAAATCCTTTAAGATTCAGGGCAGAAGTCTCTTTCTGCAAGAAACATTCCAAGCACCTCCAATCAAAAATGCATACTTTTTCTTTCCTCAGATCAACGATGTGTTCTTCTCCTTTTCTTTTCTTTCTTTCTTCCTTCCTTTCTTTTCTTCTTTTTTTTTTCTGCCCTTTGCTATAGTGGGCCGGAAATCATCTGTGTTTCAAAGTCATATGACACTGTTTCAATTACCCCACTTAAGAGATCCATCAGGTATTTCTGGGTTTACTGGATGGTTATTTCTAACTGGTTCTCTTGGATGAAATCTTGTTCCTTCTAACAATCCATTTTCTACCCCAGTGGTTCTCAACTGTTAGGCTACAGCAAAGAGTATAATTTAAGCTATCCATAGACTATGTCACCAGATTTTAATGAATATGTGAGTTTTATTTTTAACTAGAGCTTTATAAATAAACTGTTAAAATAGTTTGACAGGATGCTGAGCCGGGTGGGTTACATAAAACTGTGGGGTACAACTTGCTCCAACTCGTAATATAATGTAGAATTTATACCAGAAAAAAGATCTATGGTGTACTAATACATGAAAACTGTTTGCTTTTGGTGAAGTAGAACAAAATTTATTCAACAATGTTACAGAAATGAAGGACGGCCGAGGAATCAAATTCAGGCTGTGGGTGTTTTTCTGGTTATCGTAAATCGTTGTTAATACTACTCTAATGTCTGCATCATAGGTGTTACTCACATGTTTGTTTTGGTTTTCAAATTTATATGGTCTTCATGTGTGTCTCTAATGTTTTAAATATATGTCCACAATCCCTCATCCTCAATACCCAAAAAGCTTTGACAACCTAGCCTCTAAGCTTAATTCATTTAATGACAAATCTGATCTAAACTAATTAGTTCCATTTAAGGTGAAAATTTATGTATTTGAATGAAGATAATTTCATGTATTTGATTGTGGGATGTTGCTTCCTATCCCTCTGGGAATGTTATGTAGTATCAAGTGAATCTGCCTTACTAATTTTCTAGAAGTCCAATGTATTCTGAATTCCAAATCAGACCTAGTCCCAGGGGTTTCAGATAGGAGAGTGTAGCTTTGTATTTCAAGTGTATCTCCCCAAACAACTATTCAGACTGACTGATATTCAGTGAAGTTTTCCAAAGGGCAAATCTGACCCCACCTTTCTGTTCCTCAAAACACTTAGTGTCTCTTCATTCCCCTCAGGATCCCAGCTCCTCAGCCCACAAATCATCCTTTGTGATTTTGCCTTTGTTAACTTCTGCATTGTCCTCTTCTCCTCCAGTCTTAACTGATGTTCTCAGAAATTGCCCATACTCTTTTTGTAACCTACTGGCTTTCCAAGTATTTATTCTTTAGCCTGATATATTTTTCCCTTCTTGTCAATTTATTAACTCCTACTAGGTTTTGTATTATCCATTTAATTCACTTGGAGTGTTGTCACTCTCATGAGCTCCCATTGTATCTTGCATTTTCCCTAACTAGTATCATTCTATGCTATATATTCTAATTTACTGTATATATTCTAATTTACTGTAACTATACTCTACTTACATCCATTCTGTTATATCTTGAAAGGCTGAATCTCTTGTCGACCTCATTGTATTTTTAGTTCTTAGTAAAATAGACATGCAATAATATTTGTTTAATATATACATTCAAAAATGAATGAAACACAGTATTCGTTAGTTGAAAGTAGGTCCGAGGGAGATGGTATTTGTTGACTTTTGATATTGTAGGTTGCAATATACCGTCTTTCCCAGAAAATAAGATCTAGCCAGACAATCAGCTCTAATGCATCTTTTGGAGCAAAAATTAGTATTAGACCCAGTATTATATTAGATTAGATTAGATCCAGTCTTATAGTAAAATAAGACCGGGTCTTATATTAATTTTTGCTCCAAAAGGCTCATTAGAGCTGATTGTCTAGCTAGGTCTGACTTTCGGGTAACATAGTATGTAAAGCATTTACAATCTGGCATAAACAATGTGACAATGTTTTTAGCTATTCCTCTCAAACTTCAGATGTTCCTGTGTTGTTTTTTGATGAACATATTCTAAACATTCCAATGTAAAAATCACTGATGAGCACCTGGAATGAAACGCACAAGATATTGTTGATAAAAAAAAAGCTCAGGTTCTTTATAAATCAGGAATGTGAATGATGACAGTGGCATTTGATTAGGAAAACTAATGTCTGACAATTTTTTCATAGTCATAGTTTAATCACTTCATGTTTTAATCAAAAATGGGGTTTTAAGATGAGTTCATTATTACTTATCGTTAGTTTATTAGTTAATCTCCGAGGTTTTATGAAGTATGAACAGGCAGACAGCACTGATTAGAATCGTCTTTTATAATGGCTTGCAGGATATGGTATGAAGGAAAGAGACGCATTTTAGAGATGAAGATCATTTTGTTGGTTACTCTTTTAATTTGCTAGATTTCAAACTTCAAGACAATTTTTAAGACTAGTACATAGTAAAAGGAACTCCACTATATGTACCTTTTATCCAGACTCAGCAATTGTTGCGTAAACACACACATGTACATGAACACACATTCACACTTTTTTCCTGAACCATGTGAAAGTAAGTTGTAAACACCATGCTGTTTAACCCTAAATAATTTTAAGTGAAATTTCTAAGAACAAAAATGTTCTTTCACATAACCAGTTAACAAATCAGGAAATTTGATATTAATACAGTATGGTTACCTAATTTAAAGTCCATAGTTAAATGTTAAAATTATCCTAATAATACTTTATAGCTATTTTTTTCTAGGTCTAGGATCAAATTGAAGATTATGTGCAATATTTAGTCATTATGTCTAGTTAGTTTCCTTTAATCTGGATCAGTTACTAAGCTTGTCTTTCTTTTTGGACCTTGACATTTTGAACAAGAAAAGCCATTTTTTTGTAAAATGTCCTTTAGTTTGGGTTTGGCTGATGTTTCCTCATGATTATATTTATGATATGCCTTTTTGGCATGGAAGCAATGCTGTGTCCTTCTCAGGGCATCATATCTAGAGACACGTGGCAGGAGTTTGTTTCAACATTGATAAGGCTTTACTTACTCGTTCAGTGATCTCTTTAAATCGGTAAGCATTTTTGTGTACCTATCAAGTTCTAGGAACTGTGCAAATTCCTATTTTAAATATATTCAATATTTGGTCTAATTACATTTCAATAGTGATGACAAATACTTGCAGTTGGGAACAAGTGAAGACATAGAACCGTTAAGGAGTTTCATTTGTCAATAAAAAGAGAGAAAATATAAAAGCAAATAATTTTAATAAAGTTTAATGACATTTTAAGCCTATATCCTTAAAGTTTTCTAATGATTCTTTAAAAAGAGTGTTCTTCCTGCTCTCCCCATCCACAACAGTGTAATGTCAAAGGGAGACTGTCTGAGGTAGGGTCTGAAGTCCTGGCTTTCAGTGGGTATCCTTTAACCTGTTAGCAATGAGAACTTAAAGCACACACACACACTCTTGACATTCCTGTTAAATGAGAATAATTAGAGTCCTTACTAAGTAGGTTCTTACTGGTAGATCAAACAAAAACAGATTTGTAAAAACCCTTGATAATCTGTAAATTCCACACAGAGGTCAGCTAGTATTATTTATTTTATTATATTTATTATATAATATTTATTTATTATAATTTATTATAATAAATATAAAAAGTTATTATATTTATTTAAATATAATAGAAAAGCCACAAGATTTGCAGTCAGTAGTCATACAAAATGGAGATCATTGTTCTAAATTCTTCATAGGACTATGGATCACATTTTATAATTTTTGGGAAAATAAGGTTAAACTGATATACTCATCTCACATACCTGAGTATGATAATTGTATTGATTTGTGAGTATACAAAGTTCAATTTTGTTATTTTGGGGCAACTCTCCCTCCTTCATTTTTGAGAAGAAACTATGTAACTTTTTCTTTATATGTCCTTCAGGATCCTTTTCAGTGCGTTGCACTGACTAACTGTTGATGTTGTTGATTACATGTTTCAAACATTATGAGTTATAGTTGGTGCCTTTATTGGATGCATCAAATTTAATATTAACAGAATACTTTTAAAATGTTTCTAGAACTCAACTTATGTGAGTTTTATACTTTCATTAACGTATTAGGGCACAAAACGTTTGAATGCATGGAGTGGACAGTCAGTGAATGAATAGAATTCCTGGCTCCCTATGTGCTGTAATCTTCCAGAAGTCATTTGTCCTCTTTTGACTTCAGTTTTTTTTCCTCCTTTACATTATATTATATGTTCTTCAAAAAAACATTATCTAATGCCCCCCTGGTCTCAATTTTTGCTTCTGCTTTATTTAATGAATTCAAGTAAAGGAATATCGTGAAAATATGTTTAAAATATGATATTCACTTAGAAATAAAACAATTGAAAGCAAGGAAATTAGCATATGCTTTTTTAAGTTATTTTACTGATTCATAAGCAATAATAAAAATGAAAAAGTTACACTGTCTAGCCTCTTTGCAATTCTTATATTTTCTCACTCACGTTTTTTTGGCTCTCCCAAATAATGGTTACCCATGTGTCACCGGAAAGATCTGAAATGTTCATAAGTGATAGTAAATGGTCTCTGCTAACTGTGACCACATCCAATTTAGCCTTGAGTAAGAGCATTTTAACCTTGGCACACACTGAACACCATTTCCTGTCAGCTTCAAAGAGCACACTTAAACCCAATTCCTTCAGATAGTTTCCTCAGCTTTCTTGGCTTCTAAAGAGAGTACAATTTATGGATGACTCTGCCCATGACTAGACAGCCGGTGTCTGTGTCCTCAAAGACAACATTTTAGCTGCCTTATTTTTGGTAATAACACATAATAATCTTGTGTAAGTAATTTCTCAGTAACATTAAAGTACAGCCTGTCTGATTTATAGCTCTTTATTATAATTAATTTCTCCAGTCTGTGCCCTCTAGGCTAGTAGTGCATGATAAGTGTTATTAAAACACTGTTTATATGACCATAAGATGAATTAACAAAGTGGTCAACAGGATAAAAAGCCAAATAATCTCATGCCAGAGAATAGTGAAGGGTGGGATATAGTAAAAGAACAATTTATTCTGAGAAGTATCTTATCCAGAGGAAAAGGAATGAAAGGCTTGAGATGAGTTTGCCTTACTTAGTAGAAATCTATACTTAAACTCTAAAGAGCATACGTACACCCATACTTTTACACAAGTAGACACACAACAACAACAAGATAAAATCAAAAAGTATTGACCTAACCAATTAGAAATATTAAACTAAAACAAAACAAAAACTAAGGTGTGTGGAAGAAAATAGAGATTAAGTTCTGTAGAGATTTATGGTATAGTACAAGGCAGCATATGTGTAAAGGAAAAACATGTTGAATTTCCAAAAAGAAAGACCTGTTATAATCTATAGTTCTGCCATTTATTATGCAGGCAAGGTAGGAAATGGGCAAGTAATATTGACTCTGAAGTTATTGGAGAATTACATTGAAGACCTAAGTGCCTAAGACTTGGGCCCTCAATACACACCAGCTGTAGTTCATTTATTAAAGCGCTTTCATGGAACATGGCGTTGCATGGTATATGCAATTATTGATAGATTTACTACTACAATAAAATGAAGACTTTTTTTTTCCTCCAATGTTTCTCTCTCTCTCTTTTTTATTTCATGAGTTGTTAGCATTGTCACTGTAAGGTAGGCAAATAAATTAGATGAAACACACCTAATCCACTTTGCATTATGTTAACAGCTTGGCAAATGATTGGATCTTGAGTAGTGTAAAAATGAGGACTAAAATAACATCTGATAATTATATCCTTTATTTCACTCTTTTGGGAGTTCGAGATATTATTTAGCTAGTAAGAATACGTTCCGCCCCTCCCACCCTCACCCCCCCCAAAGCCCACCCCCCCACACACACACAAATAGTGGCTAACAGGTGGAAGACATATCAGGTAGTTAGCAGTGAGGACCAATAAGTTGGAATTTCCAAGTAAACAAAAAGCTGACTCCAGAACGTTCCTATAGAAGATGAACTATATATGTACAAACCAATATCAAAATAAAATAAGTAAATTAATAAATGGACAAAAGAAGTAAAAGAAGGCCACCTATAATTTGAAGAGTTATTTCTTATATACAGGCATATTCCTAATTACAATCTAATTATAATTTCCTTTCAGAGTGTGGCAGAGCTTTTGTAGGCAGAGGAACACGCTAGTACTAAACTGACACCTTTCAAGGCCTCCAGAAATGATCTAAAATCTAAAAGGGTAATTGTGATACGTACAGTTGTCTTCACTTTTACCCAGAAACCAAAATATCTTTCTACATGTCAGTCAACTCTTTCCCTCACAGTTCCAGGCAGAGTTTAATGGGGCATGAAAATCAAAAGCTAAATCCCTTAAGAGGCAGACACAGTGTTTTTCTTTTCCACATCAGTCAAAAATATTCATCAAAAACTAATCTTTTCAACAAGATTCACATATATGATGGGTGGTATTATGGGGAATCTTTAGAAAAATTCCCAAAGAGGCCATGTAATAATTGATCCTTCTCTTGGGAATGCTCAATACTCATAGGTTAATACTCTTGTTCTTTTGTTGAGTGGACAAAGATACCTGTGTCCTTTATCTGAAAGATAGTCTCTTGATGTGCATGGCGGAGGAGGGGGGTGGTGGAGAATAGCAGCCATTAATCCTCCATGTGAAACCACATTTCATTTGACTGTATGCTGACTGGCTGTTTGATATGGCTGTCTTAGAAAAAGATCATAAAAAAAAAAAAATGTTCCTTTGTAAATGCCAATAAAATGAAAAAAAAATTCAATAGGATTTCTTTATTTGCTCACATTGGTTTCTGGGGGAAGCAATAGAAAACTAACCTACCCACATGGTTAAAAATAAGTAGGCATTCAATACTAGGCTCTTAGAAAAAATTGGGTGGGATTTGGGGGAGAAGACATATTTATCAAATGCAGAGAAAAAAGCCTTGGCACATACCCGCATCTCTTCCTGGATCATGGATAACCTATATTAGGTCCTGTCTAAAGGTACTAATCCTCCAGAAAGCTATAGAGAATGTTTGGGTCTCAGTGATAACTGAACAAGAAGATACGCATGCACTGCCCTGTAGAAGGGCTCTGTCCACTAGGAATGGTCTGTCTTTGACTACTACTCTCATAGGCAGAACCCAAGTATATTAGTAGTCAGGTCTCCAGAGAAACAGAAACAGCAAGACACAGATACTAATATTGATATAGATATAGATATATGGATATATATATATATATATACACACACACATATACATGTGTGCGTACACACACACACATATGCACACACATACACATATATATATATATATATATACATATATATATATATATATATATGGAGATTTATTGTGAGGAATTGTCACATTTGATTATGGAGTCTGAGAAATCCCATGATCTGCCATGTGGAGACTCAAGAAAGCTGGTGATATAATTCCAGTCCAAGTCCAAAGGTATGAGAACCAGAGGAACTGATGGTGTAAATCCCAGTTCAAGGGTAGAAGAAGATGGATGTCCAGGCTCAAGTAGACAGGCAGGAAGAAAAACGGTGAACTCCTGTTTTCTCCACCTATTTTTCTATTCAGGATTAGAACAGATTGGATGATGCCCACCCACATTTGGGAAGGCAATCTTCTTTCGTTAGTCCACCAATTCAAATACTCATCTATCTGCAAACACTCTCACAAACACACCCAGAAATAATGTTTTATCTGGGCACCCCAGGGCCAGACAAGTTGATACATGAAAGTAACCACATGCTGAGTTTGCTTCTCAAGGCTGTCTTGGCCAAACTCATCAGAAGCAGCAGCTAGTTGCTCATTGGTACATTCTTCTGTTAAGACTTATGATTTAGAAACACTACCTCAATTATTATTTTAGTTTGCTTAGGAGAAAATGCTAGTTACTACTAGGAATTAAAATATAAAAAAGCTTATGTTGGGGTGATCAGTAACTAGTAGAGAACTCTTACTTTTGCTTTTCATAAGCAAATGAGGGTCATACAAAGGCTGAAACTTGCCAACATTTTCTCATCTCCTAAAGCCATACAGTCAAAGATAACTTTAAGATATCCCCTGATTTCCATCAATTCTAGTCAACCCAAGAAATACTATTTATTTGGTACCTACTTTTAAAATAGTTTTTAAAATGATTATTATAATAATAACCACCATTTATTGAGTATCATGTACTATGTTAACAGCTTTAAATTTAAAACTTCACAGTTATCTCATAGAATAAATAAAATTATTAGTCCTGTTTGTATGGGAACAAAAGCTATTGTGGTATACATTAAATATGCCAAGAGGTCTAAAATGAGTAATGTCCTCTTTCTAAACTCAGAAAACCTATCATCCCAGAGAAAGAATTTACCAATTTACATACATATATACACACATATACACACATATAACGTTATAATATAATATAAATATTCAATCTACTATATTATGCTATATTATAATATAAATGCTAGATTATAGCATGGGGAATATAGTCAGTAGTATTGCAATAACTAAGTAGGGTGTCAGATGCATACTGGATTTATTGGGGTGATCACTTCATAAGTTATATAAATATTTAATCACTGTATCGTACAGCTGAAACTAATGTAATATTGGATGTCAGCTATAATTGAAAAATAAAAAAATTAAAAAAGAATGTTTAGATCTGACAGCAAACTTTGTTCTGTAAAATAACAATAAACAGAAACTCATAAAAAATAATATAGCCTATAGTCAGAATTAGGATTATTTACTTTTCATGAATGTAGAGAGGTGATAAAGAGATAGAGGGGTAAGAATGCCTTCATGGACTGGGTGGCCTCTGAGACGTGTCTGGAAGGATAATGTTATTGACTCTATTGAGCAATTAACATGCACTAGGCTATCAAATACCTTGTCTCTGATTGTTATAATTGTCCTTATAAGAAAGGTGTCATTATTTCTATTTTATAGATGAAGAAACCTATTCAGATAGTTCAAGTTAGTGGTTCTCAAACTTGAACATGAATCACAATCACATGGAGTGGTTGTTAAAACATGGATTTCTGGGGTCCACCCCCACAGATTTTTAATTTGGTAGGTCTGAATTACGGCTGCAGGTTTTGTACCCCTTTCCCTGGTGAGGCTGATGTTGCTAGTCTGGGACCACACTGAGAAGCACTGGCTTAAGTGATTTGACTCAGGTCTCACGTGGTTAGTATGTGGCAGAGTCAAAATGTGAATCAGTCCTGTTTGCTGATGTCAAAAGACTCCATTTATTCTTGCCGTTGAACCTATACATCCTCTAAGTTGATTTAGTGAATGAACGCATTCAGTAATTCAGTTCACCTTCTCCAGTACCCTTCTTCTCCGGCCCTCCTTCCTCCATTAATGTAACCTATTTTCTTCTATAATTTAAGGAAATTGTTTACTTGTATGCAGTTATACATGTTTCATAACAGGTCAAGAGAGACAGTCAGAGGAAAACAACCATAGGAAAGAGTGATATTTAAGAAATGACCTCAAATGAGAATGAAAAAGTACCGTTTAAACTATAGATTAATTTTTGGAAACATCTGTATTTAGTATGACTAAAAAAGATCCATTTTCATCCTACTGTACACCCTACATACATACAGTGCTTTGTTAAGGTACAAACTCCTATACATTTGCACTAATTTCTTTGGTTCTCATAGCAGCTGTGTGTCTATTGACAAGGCAGGTTTCACATCATTGTAACACAGAAAGCAGGGTCAGTGGGTGAAGTGACTTCTGTGTTTCTTCTGAATTTCCACATAGTATATGATCTCACCAGTGGAAAAGGACTCAAATGCATCCTCAAGAAGGATTTAAAGAAATAAGGCTTTCTGAATACAGCTTGTTTTTTATATAAAATATAGTTATCCACAATTGCTGAAATAATGATTCTCTAATCAAGTTTTCTCAGCTGGAGTTATCAGTAGCAGAAGCAGAGCTGAAAAAAAATCAGTTTTATTCATGTTGCTATTAATAATATAGAGGGTTAAATATGATAAATAAATATTCTTTAGTTACACACTAAATAATGGTAAAGACAGGCAAAGGAAATTCAGTATTAATTTCACTTTCTCAATATACATATACCTTAATAATTCAATTTATATAACTAGAGAGTCACTGGGTTAGCTACTCCGAATGATCAAGATAACCCGATTATAAAAGAACCTAGAACATGAGTATCCCGTAAATTGCTACTTTTCTATTTCATGCAGAACTTCAGCACTAAGAAGAACAGTTGATGAAGTGACATTCCTTACTTTTTATAAAAATTGAAAAAAAATTCTGATATTGAGACTTCCTAGACTTAACTAGATTACTGTAGGGCACTTAGGGAATGTAGTCCCTAATGGAGCAGAGATCCTAAAAGTAGAACGAAAATTTCACAGTCTTTTACATCAAGAGGGACCTCTGTTTTGTGCCTGAGGTCCATTCAAATTAAAATCCATGCAGCCCCTCTATTACACTTATAAAAACCAAGCTTTTTGAACATACTTTGCATCTCATAATTGCCTCTGAGGAACTATCACTGAATGAACCAAATGTTTAACATGGCAAATTATGTTACTTATATAATAGGATTCCTGAAAACCTGAAGTACTGGATATTGAAAGAAACCAGCTAGAGGAAACCTTGTGATGGACTCTATCACCTACGGTTTTCTAGCCAGAGCTTTGGGGAAGCAACAATAGTGGCAAATCTAGTCCTTACCGCTTTGCAGCAAAGGAAGTTAATGTCGTGTAGGAAAAGAGGTCAAGCTTTTTCTGTGGCAAACAGACAAAGATGAAAGCAACAAAGGCCTTGCAAGTGGTGGTCACAAGCACCGAGCAGAGAACAAACCTCATGTGTACTCTGTGGAGAGGTCTGGGGTCACACGTTCATTCTTTCAGCAACGACCTGCATGGAGGAAAAAGCATGGTCACAGACTTCATCTTCAAATACAGGGCTGATGACACTTGTGGCCAGGGCCCTGCTCCTCACACTTAAACAGATGACAGGATTTAGATTTCTCTGTTCACCAAGTTGTTGATCTCTTATCAGTAGCTCAGTCAGAGGCATCCTTTTGTTCTATACTGGAGGAAAAACGCATTGCTATTTCTGAGCTTAGAGAATCCCAAAGCTAAATTTCAACTTACTCTATATCTGGAATCAAAGTGTTTAAATAATGCAGATACACACTCATAGAAAGATTCATTCTACTGCTGTTCAAACGAAACTCTAATGACAACAGTTTCACATACTAATAACTGCAGTTGCACAGCACAGAAGCTTAGTATTTCATTTTCCCTCAATTAGCCTTCCCCAAAGATGCTGAATATTCAACGTAATTATTTTAGGGCTAAAAAAACATTGCCATCAGTGCTAAGGGTAATGGCACCCTATGGCTAACCACTTGTGGTGATAAGTCTAGAAAGAGTTTGGTGTTTTTAGTATTTTTAATTCACTGTACACTTAGGAAACTGGAGTATGTAAAGCAAAGTGCATCTAAGATAGTTAAGGGATTCTGTCAGAAGTCCATCGTTTTTACTTTAAAAAATGTGATTGTCTTAAGCAATGGTCTACTTTTGCTTTATTCTCTAAATGTTTGTTGCATATTGCCTATTTTATGCACTGTTAGGGAGATAAAACTTTCTGGTCCCTGACATGAAGGAACTTAACCATCTAGTTAGAAATACCAGCAGTGATCTCCATGGTATAGAGACTGCCCAGATAAATGACTGACACATTCTAAAATCTCAGTAAATCGGTGTTGAATGAATGATTGTTTTAAAAGGTAACTTAGAGATAATAAAAGAGTAAATACAGGCTTTAGCAAAAGGTTGCACCAATAAACATTACAGACCTCTTGTCTTCAGTGTTAGAGAGAAGAGAGAGTGATGTGGATTTAAGTGCTTAGGGAAGACCTCTTTGAGCCTCAGGTTCTTTATCTGTAAAATGACTATATCAGCTCAATTAAAATTAATTAACTGAGATTGTGTGTGAAAATACTTTGTAAACCATAAAATCTGTGTTCAATAAAAGGACATTGTATTTGGTAAGGAACAAGTGGGACTTGGCCACAAATGATGGGTATGGTTTGGCTGGCCAGGAATGCTGTCAGTATACATTTCCATGACTAGAAAAGAGGGGGCATGCCTGGGATATAGCAAAAGGCCTGTGACAAACTATGTGGAGAACAGGACAGAATGGGGAGATTTTACCTTACAGAAAATGGAGACTCAATGAGGAGTCCAGTTGGTAGATAGCATGAAGAACATGGGGTTTTAACAGCATAATGTGGAGGAGCGTGAATAAGCAGAATTGCAAATAGAGTTTAAAATCTAGGAAGCTACCGGCAGGGAATTAGTTCAGCCTAGATGACATTCACCTGGACCATGTAGAGCAGGACATGAAGCCATGAATAAGTGACCAATAAATCCATTATCATAAAATATAATAGGCAGAAGATATAAAAAGCTCATCACAATAATTTTTTTTAGTTAAATTGGGGTGATAATGGTTAGTAATGTTAGATAGGTTTCAAGTGTACAATTCTGTATTACATCATCTATATATCACATTATGTGCTCACCACCCAGAGTCAGTTCTCCTTCCATCACCATATATTTGATCCTCTTTACCCTCTTCTACCTCCCCTTTCCCCCCTTACCCCCTGATAACCACTAAACTGTTGTGTCTATGAATTTTTATTTCTTTATTTATTTGTCTTGGTCCTTTGTTGCTTTCAGTTTTATATCCCACATATGAGTGAAGTCATATGGTTCTCGACTTTTTCTGTCTAATTTATTTCGCTTAGCACAATAATCTCAAGATCTATCCATGTTGTTGAAAATGACAGTACTTCATCTTTTCTTATGGCAGAATGGTATTCCATTGTGTACATGTACCACATCTGCTTTATGCAATCATCTATTGAAAGACACTTTGGTTGTTTCCATGTCTTGACCACTGTAAATAATGATGCAATGAACATTGGCATACATGTATGTTTCTTAATGTTTAAATACTTTTTGTATAAACATATAATTCTCAATTCTTACTTATCTGCAGATAAGCACCCTTGAGGATTATTTACTCTCTCCACATTACAAACAACCTAAATGATTATAATTCAATGTTGGAAAAAAACCCAAAAACAGTTATTTTCAAGTATTACTTAAAATAGATGTTTAATATTGATTGGTTAAAACATAAGGTCAACTGGTCATCAGGCATAATCTTAAAAAGTGAAAAAAAAACCTTCACTTGGTTATCTCTGATAATATTTTGTAGACCTACTCTAAATAAGTTTTCAATAAAATGTAAGATATGAAAAATAAAATGAACTTATCCTGCTTCTTAGCATACAAATTTCACTAGATGATAGATGAAATTTTTATAATTAACAATAGAAAGTAATTTTTTCTAACAATTAAAGATGTTCCCTTCTATTTTTTTATTCAGGAAATTAATCACATGCAAATTTAGTTAACACTCTTTGTGTGAGGAAAAATCCTTGAAAATGTGGCCTTTGTAGGATGTTTGCCTGTTTTGTATTTCTGAGAAACTAGAGGAATGATATATAATTTATATATATATATATATATATATATATATATATATATATATATATATATATATATATATATATGGAAGGTGCCAAAAAAATTTATACACATTTTAAGAAAGGAAAAACCTGCATTAAAATTGTAATACTCAACATATCCAATAACAAAAGATGAATACAAGTCATGTGTATACATTTGTTTGGAACCCCCAGTAAATGTATACATGAAAATTTTATCAAGGTGTCTAAATTTAATTACAAAAAAATCACATGATTTTAAATACATTTTTGGTATCTTTGAGCATTATACGTGATAGGCCTTACAGAAATAAGAGAAAGTACAATATCTTGAATATGGATGACTTTTCTCTAATACTGATTATAAAATGGGAAAAGTGTAAATATGTAAAAGTTATAAGGAGTTGGAGAGCAGTAGGCTTTAAGCTTAGACATCTGCCGGAGTCTTCCTTTTTTAAGTTCTCTCACTTAAAAAAGAGAAAAGGCAATAGTCAGCAATTGCCTTCTGACACTTTTTCAGAAATTTTAGGCAGCAAGTAAGGAAAGTCTCTACTTAATTGATTTCAAATAAGGGAATGTGTTCATGATTAAAACTGTTGGAAATATTAGAAGAAATCAGCCACTCTTCTTTAGAGTTTAATGAGCCAACAAAGGAAAGTATTGTGTAGGTGTAATCATTTGGTAACTGCTAGAAAGTTACTGTCTGTCAGACAATGAATTCTCTCTTTGACTGTTGAACTCTGTCTGAATACTGTATCCTACCTGCAAAATGGAGATAACAGTAGTTGTGTAGTTTCTGCACCTACCTGCTTACATCTGAGTTCCTGCGCTTGGAGTGCCTCCCTTCCTTGAAATTTTCTAGATCGACTTAGGTACCTGGGACCAGTCAGCAGTGCCACCCATGGAGAGTGCCCTGAGCCCAGACTCAGTCCTCTGCAGATCATGGTCACTAGAAATGCTATCTTCCAAATGTTCTAAGTTATTCTTTGGCACCTGGGATTAGGCCAGGATGACATACTGACATGAGGGGGTGTCCTGGACCTGCTGTAGTCCTACTTTCTTCCTCTCTTCACTCCTACCACCCTACCTGGCTTAGTCCATTCAGGCTACTGTAACAAAATGCCATAGACTGCGTAGCTTATAAACAGCAGAAATTTATTGCTCACAGTTCTGGAAGCTGGAAGTCCTAGATCAGGGAGCCAACATGATCAGTTGAGAACCCTCTTCTGGGTTGCTGACTTTTCATTATATCCCCATGTGGTGGAAGAGGCTAGGCTCCACCCTGATGAGTTAATCACCTCTCAAAAGCCCACCTACTAATACCATCACCTTTGGGGGTTAGGATTTCTACATAATAATTTTTTTTGGGGAGGGCACAAATATTGAAACCATATTACCACCATAGGTGGGGATTAACCAGATGTCCCAAGAATTTCCAGGACTTGTGATCATGGGGTCATTTTGGAGGTCTAAATTTGGGCCTTGGTTCCCAGAAGGGGTACCTTGTACATATATATCACTATTTGTGATATCATTTGAAGTTGGGCTGTTAGAATGCTGCATGCATACTGATTTGGGTTATTCAAATTACATATATAGCCAGGGGTCCTGCACAAAATATTTACATGAAACCTCCACCAGACCTGCCAGACATATCATTAGTATTACTTAGAGGTACAATTTTAAAATCATATGCTAGAATAATGGATTAATGATTTTTTTTTGTTATAGTAGGTATCTGTATTTTAAATTTAAATTTAAATTCAAGAGACAGCCATCAATCAACTCACTATAGTTTCCTGGGAAAACACATTTGAAAAGTGACATTTTAGTGCCATGAAAGTAGTAAGGATGATTTCTCAAAAAAGTTCTTTAAATAATTCACATCATACAAAAACTCAATATTTTCCCTTTTTTCCCCACAGTTCCCCATGAACTAGCAAGAACATGTCATAGCCTAACATACCTGTTTTTGGTAAACCCTAATCTAAAGGGAGTGTCCAGAGCCATAGAGAAAATGTGTTCTCTGAGAGAGGGAAGCACAGAAGTGCAGTTGTAGAAGTGCCACCCACATGCACACCTTAGCCCTTTAACATGATGTAACATTTGCACCTTTTCCTCTTTGCAGCAAGGAATCACCAAGTACCTTTCACCCCTATCCTTCTCTATTTCCCCTTGCTCCACTCTTTCAACAAAAAACATAACACACACTTAATTTCACAGATAAAAACAATAAAAACACCCCATATAACTGTGAGAATCTGAGGCCTGTAGGTATACAATATACTGAACTATTCTCTATCAGGACAAGACAACAAGTGAGATCTGATTTCAGTAGAAGAAATTATTTCTATTGTACTGAAAATGGCTTATATTTGAAAAGGAAAGAATGACTAAACATGAATATACCAGCTTTTTATAATAATTAAATTAGTAGTAAAACAGAAAGGAGACTTTTTCCATAGAATTTCCTGAAAGACATACACAAACCAAAACTCGGTATGTTATTGTTAAACCTCAGATCTCTAAATTTTCTGTCTTTTTAGTATGATCATGGTCAATGGGTTATTGTCATTAGAATTACAGTTTTCCAAAGTATTTGAAATGCGTTGAAACGAAAAGCTACTCAATAAACAATACGAAATAGGCAGATTGGAGTAAGCAGATGTTGGTCGGTCAGTTTGTCCAATGCTATCAATGAAGGGAAAATTGCATACAAGATTAACAAAACTATGAATAGCTTTATATTCATTAGAAAGTTTAGAGAAAAGGATGGAGAGGTCTGTATGTAAAATAGCACCAATCTAGCACTCTGAAGACTACAAAAAATGACCAGAAGTGTGATATTGGATAACACATAAGTCTATCTGTGCACCAAACCATCATTTATAGAATAAAATGATTAAAATAAATTACCTCTTGGATTTTTTTCCAGTTGTAACATTTTATGTATTAAGGTCTTAATTTATATTATTCTATTAGGTCAGATTTGATAGTTCAGGAAAGAAATAATAAATTTGAGGAGATAAATTGTATCATTATATTATTGTGCCAAGTTTATACTTTTTCACTATATTTAAACAAAATTTGTAATTAATAAGAGTACATTTTTAAAGAAAGAATATATAAAACAGCTTTGAGACATGTTTCCCTTAATGTGTTTTACTTAATTTTTCATAGTTAAAAAGCCTACTATATCTTATAATTAATATATATACACATATACACATACTGATTGACAATCTGATACAATTTGTTATAATTTGGAGTAATGTGTCTACTGTTACTTTAAATTGCAAAAATGTGAACTGTGAGGAAAAATTCAGTTAAAAAATATACATTATTTTTAAACGAACAATATATCTAGAAGAATTAAGTGAGCTATGGAAAACAATGTTATGGGGAATTGAATGTAAAAAATGGAGTGAAAAAAATCAATGAAATAGACTACTTGATTCCACTGATTCTGTATCAAAAGGAGCAAAATTAGAGATAATGTAATTTAAAATTCCACAGTTTATTGGATGCTTTCCAAATTGCACAGGTGTGATCTTTTGGATTCAGAGAGATACTATGTTGGCAATGCAGAGAAACAGGTGGAAAAATAACCCATCTTAGGATAATGTGTGAAGACTAGAATATATTGATGGCACATTGATATGATTAATAGGATGTAGGATTATTAGAAGGAAAACAAAATTGGCAGCATTGGTACGTGAAATAGGAACAGCTGAAAGAACTATTGAAGAAACAATTGGTTAGAAGAAAGAATAGACATAGTCTTAGAAACCTGGGTTGGAAAGAATCTGTTGGAAATTTTGGTAATTTACCTTTTTAGTGTCTTCTAGGAAAAGAATGTAATTTACATTATTATAACTAACAATATACATCTTCCAAAGCATATTCATTAATCTTATTTCATTTAACAAATACTAATGTTACTGTTTTAAGGTGACAAATCAGTATGTAAAATAATTAAGTGGCTTTCTAAACTGGTATATATTATTATGAAACTGAGATGAAAAGGCAGGTAATCTGGTTTCATGGTTGGCTTACTATATGTTGTATTTAGTAGAAACTGGAAATCTTTGTAAGCATAAAGATATAAGATAGACTTGGAAAGTTAAAGGGTTTAGTTATAACATAGGTGTACATAGATAAGTATATTTAAGAAAACTAGAATAAGAGAGCAATAGGAAGAGTAGGAAGGGAAGAAAATTAAAAATATATATATTAAGAAGAAATTTGTATGTATACAATTGGACTGGATATAGAAACATGATTAGAAAATATCCAAAACAATTTTAAAAGATAAGAGAGAATCAGTATCAAAGGCAGCCCATTTGTTTAAAAATTCCCAGGAGTCCTGTGCCTGGCATCTGGATCTTTTGTAATCTGTCTTCACTGTATCCTATAGCCTTTCTCCTACTTTTCTTTATAAACCCAAAACTCCCCCTTCCTTCTAGATCCATAATATTTTGTGAAACCTAGATACTTTACCCTAGAACCACATCATAGACAGATCTCATAATTTAATTTTATTACTTCTTGTATATCATCTTGCAATAATTTCTACATTCTCAGATTGTCTGTAACACATGTATAAATCTTTTTGACAAACTACACTTTTTAACTTCCTAAAATTTTGTTCACATTAATTCTGTATTGCTTTTCTAGTTAGGAAGCAATAAGAGACTTAGTTTTTTGTTTTTTTGTTTTTTAATTTTGATTTTTGTATTATGTATATCTAGCAATGTATCATGATTAGTCCTGATGTGTATTTTGGAATGAATAAATAAGTAAATGATTTATTGGTTCTTCAGTAAACCACTACTCCATGTGCTACAACATATTTTATGGTAATGGATTTTTTCTACAAATTATTTGAAACAACATTTGAAGTTAAAAAAAAGTCTGAGTTTAAATTATTATTTAAAAGAAAGAATGAAAACAGTTATGTGCATATCGCTGTCCCCTATCTTTCTCACAAACTTTTTCCTGGTCAAAGTTGGTGAAACTTAAAATATATGTAAGAGTTCTTCATAAATGTCTGGAAAAAGAGAAGATAGTGGGCTTCACTCTCCTAAATGCTAGGCAAGATATGATGAAAAATATCTGGGCGAATAGTCATAATTGTTATTCAATATTAATATTAAAATAAAAATGTGAGTTAAATTATGACTTCTGACAGTGAGAGAATACGAAGGAACAAAAATAATGTTGATGAGTCCTGAAAAATAAGAATCGGTGAAGGGGAAATAAATGCAAATATATATATAAAGAAGAGAGAAATAAAAGTAATGATATGAGGCATCACAATAATTGCCTGTGGACTGAAAGGCAGCAAGATGGTGGTAGGAGAGTCAAAAGAAATCCAGCTATAATTTATTTATGAGAAGAACATTTAAAATTAATTAACAAAGAAAAGTTAAAAATAAAGGGCAGGAAAAGCTATGTCAGGTATATGTAAAATAAGAAAGTAGAAGTGGCAATATTAATATTAAAGTGTAACTAAGTAACAAGAGATTTAAATAGAATAAAAATAGGTTTATTTTAATAAAAACATTTAAAACATGATATAAAAGTCATATTTACACACCAAATATATCTAGAAAGCAGACAAATTCATGAAAAAAAATAAGAACTTGATGAATACAATCAAGTGTAAGAATATATGTACTGAAAACTTCAAATATATTTCTTGAGAAACAATATGCAGAGATTTCTAGTCACTGGGAAAAATAATAATGCATACTCAAAAACAATAACAGCAAAACGTATAGAAATAAAACTTGTATGTAAAATAGGCATAGATAGAAACTAACGTGTTAAAGACTATTTCAACTAGGAAATTGCGTTGAAGAGTGAAATCATGAGGCTATTTTCACTAAATTTGGATGTACATTATCACTACTATAAAGACCATTTTGGAAGCCGTAACTAATGAAACAAGACAAGAAAATGAAGTAATACATATACGTATCCAAAACAATGAAAATATTTACATTTTTAAGGACATGTTTGCTTATCTAGGAAGCATTAGAGATTTGAGGAAAACCAAGATAGGATTACTCAAATAATTAACCATCTGATTATGTTTAAGGTAAAAGAGTGAGTAACAACTTGTTCAAATTAGAAATGGAACAAGAATATCAGTATAATAGTGAAAACATTGCAAACTGAAAAGAAATAATTTAGAGAGAAAAGTTGAGATTATAAGAGGAAATCTCTAAGGTTTTATTGAAGTACAAAAAGTAAATGTAACAAATGAGATATTATTACAAATAATTACATTGCATTTAAAATGTAAATACTAAAGAGTGAGGGAACTAAGAAGTGCAAATTGGAGGTTAGGAAAGAGTCATTGGGATGTAAAATCCGGTATGGTGAATACAGTCAATAATATTGTAAGAACTATGTATGGTGTCAGGTGGCTTCTAGACTTATTGGGGGATCAGTAAATTTGTTTTTTTTAATTGTAAATACAATATATTTGCTATTTTCATTAAAATCAAAATAAAAAAATTCTACAAAATAATATTCATTGGGAGGAAAACATTTCAGAAGAAAGTCTGAAAATGGCAAAGGGTTAGGAGAGATTACATTATTATATATGAAGTTTTCAAATATATCATATTTACTAAAAAGAAATTGTCATTATGTATGTATATATATATATATATATATATGTTTAGAAAGAAAATTATTTAATGAAGTTATATAAGTGGCTATCTATTCATAAGAAAATACCTACTGAACTCTAATTTACACAGCAAGGTAATGTAAATTTTATTCAGATAAATATCTGCAAGGAAAAAATAAAATCAAACCATAAAATCAAAAGACAAATGATTGGGAGTATGTGTGCAAAACACTAGAGATTAATCATAGTATACAATTATGTGAAAAACCTTATAAATTATTTTTTAAAAAGAACGGCAACCCCATTATCTAATTTCCTAGAGACAAACAGGCATATACAAGTAACACACATTAAAAAAAAAAGATTAATTAACGTATACTCTGGTTGTTATAAAAAACTAAAATAATAATGCAACCAAATAATGATGCCATCTTCATCTGCTCATTAGATTGGCAAATATTTAAATAAAAGTTCTGAATTAAGTGTTGGAAAAGTATTGCTGCTCCATTACATTATTGGTTAAAGGCTGAAAAGTTACAATATTTTGTGAAAGTAATCCAGCAATTTTATTTAAGTACATATTTCACATAATCCCTCTTGAAGAAACTATTCTACAAAGTTGATAGCATCAGAATGATTGTGTGTTGCAGCAAAGATGTAGAAATTGTATGACTTTTTATCAATGGGAAGATTGAATAATTATGGTAATGTGGATAATGTACAAGGAAAAAGTTACACCATACACATATATGCATGGGGAGAGAGAGAGAGAGAGAGAGAGAGAGAGAGAGAGAGAGAGAGAGAGAGAGAGAGAGAGAAAGAGAGAGACTTGAAAGATGTCACTAATGATGAAATAGGGGATTTTAACCATGGCGCTAAATCTTCTATTTTGAGATTTGGACCTCTGGTATAATTCAATTTAACAAGTGTAATCTATCTTGAGATTTTAGAATTATTTTTCTCTTTTCTTTGCCTCCTTTCCACCAAACCTTAATGACTGTTTACTATTTATTTCCAATGGTTCTGTTTAATTAGGTCATGTAGGCCCTGGGACTTGGGAGAGTTTTTGCATCTGTATGGTACTCACTCCTAATTCCAACTGAAATCTACACAACATATGCAAAGGTTGTGATAACCCGGATAACACTTCCCCCACCTCAAAGGACAAAGCTGAACTCAATAGAAAATTCCACTACAGGCCAAAGCAATTTACATCCTGGTTAGAAAAAATAGAAACAAAGACTTGACCCAGCAGTTTCCCTGCACACTCTGCCCAGCCAACCCTTTTCTTACTTTAATAAATTTACCTTCTGTATTTTTTGCCAGCCTTGTGAATGCTTTCACAACCCTTAGTGAGCAGCCACAACAACTAATGTTCTATTCATACATTGCATTTGTTTAAAATATATACATATTTTATGTTTATATATATGTATATATATAATATGACTGTTTTGAGTTTTTGATCTTTCTCAAATAATGCTCTGAAAATTCAGTACTTATATGTCAGTACCTTTGAGATATAGCACTCTTGCCTAATTTGTACAAATAAAAGTTGACTTTCCTTCTTGACACACTACCCTCAAATAAAATAAACAAAATGAAAGAATTGACTGATTTTGATGACAGACTGGAGAGCTATTCTAATGGAAACAGGTGTTTGATTCTGTAGATTGTTGGTATAGAGAACATTGTTGAAGTTAAACTCACTTTCTTCCTTCAATAATCATTGTGATCTAAAACAGAAATGAACCATTATGTTGCACTTAAACATTTGTTTATGAACACTATTATTTCACTTTTTTTCTGGCGATATTGGGCAACTCCTCATCTTTGACTACCAGTTACATTCTGATGAACCCAGGTTTGGTTCACCAGTCTGGGCCTTTCTCTGCAGCTCAGGGCTAATATCCAACTGTATACAACACATCTCTACTTTAATGTCTTACAGACCTTAATTTCAACATTATAAAATTTGAGCTGATGGGAAAAGGGAATTCTGTGAAGGGTTTAAGGCTGCGCTTGAACTTCATACCTGATATTTGGTAGCTATGTGATGTTGGGCAATTTATTTAACCTCTTTGTTAATTTTCTTAATTTACGAAATGTAGGTGTTAATAGCTATCTCACAGAGAGACTTGAATTATTAATTTAGCTTTGATCTAGTGATTAAATGTCTGTTCTTGGTTTTATGGTCTTCTGGGGTGTCATGGTTTTTAAGGTACCATAATGCGAGCATTTTTGTGGGTATAACATCATTATTAAAGATACCCCTCAGAAGCTTGTCCATCTGCAATACCATTCTTGTGTCTCTGACAGCTTTAAGCTACTACAAGCCCTCTTTACTTATTAGTTCTTAGAACTCATTATCCTGTCTTTCATTAGTTGTCATTCATGTATCCTGACCCCCACCCACCATTACAGAGACAGGAAGAATGCTTACTTTTGTATTTACTGGGGAAAAGGATACATTTCACCATGGGCGGGACCATTTTTCCTGAACTGGTGAGGAGAAAAATCAAAATTGCTATTTTCAGATGTGATAGTATTAGAAGCCTATTCAAGGTCACTGAACAAAACAGAAAGTTATCGACACAAATAAGACTAGCTCCCTCAGAAATCATGGCAGCAAGAATGACCTGGTTGAGGAAAGGATCAAAGTTAAAGAAGCACCGGAATCAGGGAGCAGAAAATCGTTTATTACGTGTTTGTAAAGAAGCCTTAATATTTGTATTTTTTTTAGGTAAATTTATATTTTTCTTTATGTTTTGATACGTTTGTATACATATATAGCTTTCTCTAAAATATATCAAATATTTAACAGCACTACATGTGTTCTAAATAATAATAATCATAAAAACCCTATTATTATTACTTGAAATAAATTCTGAAAGAATTGTAATTCTGCCCTGAAGTTGCCATCATCAATTTGATCTGTGTAATAATAGGGCACGAGGCATTAAAGTCAGAGTGTAGCAGAGTAGCATGGCCAAACCAGGGCAGCAATGAAAATGAATGTGTCAGGAACTCAGAAGATGTGGTGTGTCAAGCTCAACAGAAGGTAGGTTGTTTTGTTTTTTGTTTTTGTTTTTTTTTTTTTTTTTTCTCACTCAGGGCTAAACTGTTGAGGATTCAAACAAGAGATTTAATAATGGGTGTGGGGGCGATTAAGCCTATCTGAATAGTTTTATGTTGGAGGAGATGATGTGACTGGGGAAGCAAACAGATTTGAATGACCTTGAAATTTGGCTTAGGAGAAAGAGAAGGTATTGATAGTGTTTCTGATAATAATAATATGTGAGCAGCTATAGATTTCCTGGCAGGAGATCTATTTTTCTGTGTTTGCCTACTGAATTTGTTGTGCATTTAGAACCTACAAATTAAAATATGTAAGTTAGGGAAGGATTCTAAAAAGAATTAGAAGCAAAAAAAAATGAGCATGAAGGAAGATCTGAAATCTTTCTATACTAGGTAATAAAATGGAATTGTGAGAGAGACAAAAGTAGCTGCCAGTCTTGTGTTAACGGAAGTGCATAAGGAGTATATCTTTAACTTTTTTAGAGGGGGGCTATCCATCACATTAGCCTATATGCATAAGGAAGAGACCCAGGAGGTATTTGTCTGAAATGTGAGATCTTTACTGATAAATGTCAATCCACCCAAAGTAGTACCTTGCAGGCCCTGAAGGGTTAACACTCCTCCCAAAGCATCTTACAACCAGAGAACCTGCCTGGCTGGTACTGGTGGGAATAGAGCTCAATATCTAATATGATTCAGTCTAAAGATAATTAGAAGGCTTAGTTCAGTCCCTAAAACCCTTCCAGAATTCACATGAGTTTGCTGGATCACTAATGGACTTTGCCTCATCATAAATTCCAGCTTGAACTTGCTTATCCTGAGTTATTTCAGTATTCACCAAAGAGAAGTTAGTGTAAATTTTTACTGCTTGATTTTCTTCTGTCTCAGGGACACAGGGAATGAATGATGACCTAGTCAGTGATTCTGCCCTCAGTTAGCCACACTGGGGTCAGTCCCCGCAGATTGCCCTGAAGAGCAGCAAAATATTAATGAAAATAAGGTTTGAAAATAGGACAAGAGAGAAAACAAAAAGGAACCCACTTAATTATTGATAGTTCAATAATTTTTTTATAGAGAGCTGAGGGATAAATAACTAAGAGTCAAAAAATTATTCGTCCCTTAATTTTATAAATGTTGGCATAGGAGAAACTTTTAGTTTGTTTGTCACTCCTCTATCCTTTTATAAGGGAGATTCTAAGAAGTGAAATTCAATGGCAATAGCAGAAAGAACCAAAAGCATAACTAGATTTCTTCTTTCCTTTGTTGCCTCGCCCCTTCGCTTCTCCCCTCCCTTCACTTCCCCTTCCCCTCTTCTCTCCTTTTTTTCTTTCGTCAGATCACTTTGTTAAGCATTACTTGCTGGTAGCACATATTCAATTACATTTAGCCCTCTCAATTTAACTAGATGCATAGAAGCATTGTACTTGGGGAAGCCATTTTTCCTTTCAGAGCCTCAGTTTTCTCATAACTAAAATGAGCATAAGAACATTGCCTGCTTTACTTATAGACCAAAATTATTATGAATATATATATATATATATATATATATATATATATATATATATCCTACTGAATATATATATACATCTGTAGTTGGTCTACATTAGAGTTGTTATAATCTTTAAGTTCTTACAAAATAATTTTTCAGATTTAGAGGACAGATGAAACACCGATTTAATTTCCTTTCTCAAGGATTAACCTCATTGCTGTGATGAGTTTGCATTGAAGAGAAAGGGACAACAATTAAATTATGTTCTTTTATGTTAGAAATGTGGGCTGGGCTGGGAAGTACAATGACTGTTCACCAGATCTGGCACTTCTGGCTCTTCCTCAAAGTCAAAATGACCATGAAAGGTAAACATTTTGAATCAATTCAGGACATCGAGGCAGCCATGACAGTGCAACTATAGACACTCATGAAAGAGGACTTCCAGAACTGCTTCAGAAAGGGGCAAGAACGTGACGTGTGTTCAAAGCAAGGGGGGCTATTCTGAGGGGGATTAATGGTAAGGTGTCTTTTACTGTAATAATTTTTTTGATTTCAATATCCCCTGTATTTTTTGGTCGCACCTCATATATAGCCAATATAAACAAAAGCTCTTAGGGGTTCTTACTGATTCCCAAAATGTAAAAGTGTCCCAAGGCCGAAACAATTGAGAACCACTGATTTGGAAGTTAGCAGAGGATGGTCAATGGATTGTTAAGATGCATTGATAATGAGCAATAATATTAACATATTAAATAAAACATTTATAACATTTTAGAATTTACAAAGTACTTTTCACCACTTTTAATGATTTGAATCCATGCTGTTTTGTAGTTTTAGATAATATTCCTACCTATCATTTCTCTGATCTCCTATGTCAGTTCTTAATGATATGTAACATTGAAGGCTTTGGTACGGGCCATTTCCACTGCCGAGTTCTTAATATCAAAAGGATGGAATAGTAAAGTTCAATTTTCAAAATGAGAGTTTAGAGAAATATGGAGACTTGGTCTTTACTTTAGGCTCAATTACCTTTTGTGATTAGTAGCCTCCTTCATGTAAAATCTGGAGGGTTCCACTGTTCCAATCAACTTCCGTACCTGCTCTTCAACTGATACTGCAGGTACTTCTTTTCCTTTCTTGACGCCATGTATTGTGTTCTCCTGTCAAATCTCTAAGACCCTCATGGCCCTGAGGAGTCCGTTTCTTTCATTTCATGATTTCTAGACCTTTTAAACCCCTTTGTGGTAAGCTGCACCCCCATTTCCTGTCGTTCCTGTTCTTCTGGGTTATCAGTTTTTCTGTTCCTTCCTCTATCCTGAGTTTTGTTTTGTTTTGTTTTATTTTTGTTGGTTAGAAGTATGGATAGTTTTACATTTATGTGAAGGACAGAAGGGACAGAGGGAGAAAAATGTTTTTCTTTGTTCTTCTTCTGTATGTATGTATGTGTGTACTCAGACTCCACAGGAGAGAAATGGGTATGTGCAATGCAGAGGAGAAGTGAAAAAAGAAAAAAATACCACTCAGGTGACATAAGTTCAGATGGTAAGACTGGGTGGAAAACTAGATATGCTTTTTCTCTTGATTATCCAGCCACACTAAAATCCTAAACTCAGATGAAAAGTTATTATATTTGAAGTGACATCTCTTAGAAAGCTCAAGAGTCTATGGAAACCATTTCATAAGAGGTTTGGGCTGATTTTTCGGCAGGAGGGCTTACTGCCTACACAATTCTTAACTGTATGCCATTCAGAGTGATGGCAGATGGAGAAGAATACTGAATACTGAAAAGATTAAGAAAGGGAAAAAGATGGGAAGAAAAAGAAAGAAAAAAAACCAGCTACTTATGAGGGTCATAAAATTGCTAAAAACTTAGGGAAAGAAGAAAAAAACAAATACTTATACATAGGGTAGAGGCTAGAGAGAAATAGGGAAAAATTAAAAAATTTTCTGCTAGACTGGTAAGATAATGGTTTACTTTTTTTCTTTCAGTATTTGCATTGATTTTTAGTTGTTCCATTTTATCTTAATAAATAGTATGTTGCAACTTGATCCTTGGGAACCAATGATTAAATAAATGATTAATTTCCAGGCTCTAAAACATGATTATAAAAGTGTTATCAAGCTTGAGAGAATAAAAATAGCAAACAAACAAAAACAATAACAGCAGCAACGAAAAAAAAGCTAGCAGTTAAATAAACAAGTAAGTTGCAAATTGAAATTTTAATACAGGCACTAACTATTCTGGTGAGGTCACTTTTTCATGGATTTGAAATAGGTGTCATTTATTATGTTCATTTATATTCCAATGAAAAAATGTGTCATTTCCTATTCTCCAGTTCAAAAAAATTTTCCCTGGAAATCAGTCAGTCCAGCCAAACTAACTCCTCCTAGTTGCCTGGAAATGCTAGCAATTACTTTTACAGTAATGATTAAACAAAACAAAATGATACAAAACCAGAATAAACAATTTATTTAAAGAGGTTACTGTTTTTGAAAAGTCCTCAGTTCTGACAGACAAATGGTTTCGAGTTTATCTTTCTGTTTACAGAAAATTTGGTTCTGTTAACTTGTTTTGAGCACATTGAGATACAAGAAGAATACAATGGGATTTAATGAGAAAATGTATAGTTTTCAATTGGGGAGCCAGGTGGAGCCGTATAACCATATAGTTTTTGAGTATCTCTGGAAGAGTCCGTAGCAGAGATGGTAAACCCTGTAATGAGTCAGCCAGGGCAGATGCCTGGAAAGAAACAACATAAATAAATGAATCCTCCCTTAATTTTGGCCTATTCCTTGCCTTTCTCTCCTCCCATTCAAAAAACAATACCAGGTTTTTAGATTTTCTAAAGATGAAAATTTAGACTTTGGATTAGGATGTGATGAAGAGGGGAGGATCTTCCTAAATCTTCATTGTCCTGTATCTATAACTTTTTATGATACAGGGTCATCCTCTATGATTATTTATACACATGCCTTATCTTTATCAGCACATGATGAATTCTTTGGGGTCAAGACACAAGATATGTTCATTCTTATACCGTATGGTGGTTATAGTGATATTTTTCTAAAAGCGGGTAGTTAAACTTTCTCAGTGAATGAATTAAAGGTGCTGCCATGTCACCAGTTCTCATTATCACATATGTTTTCACTCTCCTTGGACTGAAAAATATTAGATATATGTCCTTCATTCAACACTATTTGCTAAGTATCTACTATATGCCAAAGCAATAATTGTCCTAGGCCCTGAGGATATAGAATGAACAAGAGATAAAAGAGATGCTTCTGTTGCTATGTTTTCAATGAAAGCAGCAAAATCCATCCAGCTGCTTGGTGATTATGTATTGATGTGTGAGTTTATGAAGTGTAAGGGCTTTCAAGTGACATACGAAAGTTTGGTTTAGTAAGTTGATGTGTAGTATAATAGCATCTTTTGTTAAACAGAAGATGAGAATTCACGTTTATTTAAAAAAAAATCTTTGTATTTTAGTGTTTATCATTTTATCCATAGTGCCTAGCATCGTAACTGTCCATAGTAGGGACTCATGAAATACTTGTTGACTTGCTCACTGAGAAAATGATGGATAAACATTTAACGTTAGAAGGAAACTTAAATGTCACTGTATCTTTAATTGGCTAAGAAAGAAATTAAAGCCCAGAGATTTGAAGACTCCTGTCACTTCAAATAATTGATTTGTTGCAAATGAGATCTAGAACCTTATTACCTTGACTTCCAGTCAGTATTGAATCCCGGGGGTATGCTGCGGCGCCACTTCTTACGTCATCTTCTGAGTAAGTTGAAAATTGGAGAGGATAATGGTACATTGCAATTTTTAAGGTCAGCTTCAATACTTCCCCTAAAAAATAATCTATGGGTTAGCTAAGACTTAAGTCTTTATAAAATGATTATCGATTTCACAAAATTAAATTTTATATGTTTTATAAAATGATTATCGATTTCACAAGATTAAATTGTTTAGCTTAATCAAAGTCAACCAGTATTCTATTGTTTAATTTGTCACCAGCTTTGATGCTACATACTGCTATGAAGGGTTTTAAATATGATCTGCGGTCATCATGTTTTACGTAAAGTGAACATATGCTAAGAACTCACACTTCTGTTTATGAGCCAATTCCCACTGTAATCATTTATTAATATAAAACATTTTGTTCCTGTTTGGAAGTAAATGTCTTTTCTGTTAGAGTGTTAATATAATTGTAATAATCAGGATCTACTAATTATTTATGGCTATAAAACAGACATTTTATTAGACATTATTCAATGATAGGACATTATTACTTTATTTTGAATATCTTTTACCATAACTAGTAACCATTAATACTTTATACTCGATTGACTTAATAAGTTTCTCATGAGAACATCTGAAGTAATTGCCTTTCAGGATTAGTGTACAGATAAAGTTCCAAACAGATCAGGGTCCTTCCCTTGAGATTATCTAGGATAACATAATTGTCTTGAATTATTTTAGGACCATCATCTGGTTTCTCTTAGATCCAAAGGTCATCGAAACCCCTTTCCAAAATGGCTTGGAAATGTTTTTTTTTTGTTACAAGGCTCTGTTTCTGTTGAAAATTTACCTTCCTAAAAAGATAAGGTTGCAGTACAAGGATTTTTATTGTAGCATCAACTATAATAGAGAAAACTTGGAAAAGGTTTATGTGTCTCAGTAGGAGAATGGGAAAATGCAGTAATTAAAAAACTTAAAAAAAGTGAGTCAAATCCCTGTTGCTATCTCTAAGACCTAATACAGAAAGAAAGAAAAAAAACAACAACAAACAAACATATTGTTACAGAAATAATTAGTTACAATATACAGATGATGTAAAAAATGCAAAGTAATGGTAAATATTTATGGGACTTTTTTTGCCATATACATTTTTAAAGACTATTTTTTTAAAGCAGTTTTAGGTTTAAAGCAAATTAAGAGGAAAGTACAGA
Source organism: Rhinolophus hipposideros (assembly GCF_964194185.1). NCBI lineage: Eukaryota > Metazoa > Chordata > Mammalia > Chiroptera > Rhinolophidae > Rhinolophus > Rhinolophus hipposideros. Next base: position 39,616,806 of record NC_138057.1, on the reverse strand, counting down.
GATTTCCTATAATACCCCTTGTCCCCACACATGCATACATCCTCATTATCAACAACAATCTCCAGAATGGTACATTTATTACAACTGGTCACAGTGTATGTCAATTAATGTTCATTGACACATAATCACCCACAGTCCATAGTTTGCATTACTGTTCACTCTTGGTTTGTATATTCTGTGGGTTTGGACATACATATAATGACATTATCCATCATTATGATATCATATAGGGTATTTTCACAGCCCTAAAAATCCTCTGTGCTTTGTCTATTCATCCCTCCTTACCAAACTCCCACACCCTTATCCCTGACCCCTGGCAAGCACTGATATTTTCACTGTCTCCATAGTTTTGCCTTTTATAGAATGTCATATAGTTGGAATTATATAGTATGTAGCTTTTTCAGATTGGCTTCTTTCACTTAGTGATGTGTATTTAGGGCTCTTCCATGTCTAGGATATTTTTATGTATGTAAATATATAGAAAAAATGTCCAAATGTACATATGTCAAATTGGTAATAATGGTAACTTTTGGGAAGATCATAGAGCAATATGCTTAGCAGTAGGAGAAAGAGGGCCAAAAAGGAATTTATTTGTAACATTTTACTTGTAAAGAGAATGTATTCTTGTTTATGTGTATTATTTCAAATTACTTTAAAAGTAAATGAAGAGGGGTCTTCTAGTTTCCACTTCAATATGTAAATAGCTGGAAGTAATCATGCCTACTCTCACAACAAGAAAAACAGCTGAAAAACTGAAAATTAAAACCTTTTAAGTTTCATCAGAGAAATAAGGTTAAGAGTTGCAAAAAGGATAGATGTTAATCCAACTATATCAATAATCATTGTAAATGTGAATAGCCTTAATACGCTAGTGAAAAGACAGTGGCAGTCAAAGTAAATAAGAAACAAGACCCAACTATAATTTGTCAAGACTCAGGTCAAAAATAAAAGGATGAAGAAAGATATTTCATGTTAACCCTAATTAAAAGAAGGCTGGAAAAGCTGTATTAATTTCAGACAACACAAAATTCCGAACAAGGAAAGTTATCAGGGACAAAAAGAAGCATTACATAATACCAAAGGGTTCCATTTTCCAAGAAGACATAGCAATCCTAAACATATATACACCTAACAACAGAGCATCAGAATACATGAAGTAAAGTGTATAGAACTACAAGGAGAAATAAATAAATCCACTATTAAAGTTGAAGACATCAATACTTCCATCAGTAACTAATATATCAAACGCAGAAAATCAGCATGGATATACTCGTAGATGACTTGAACAGCAGTATCAATCAATTGATTTAATTGATATTTATAGAATACTCCACCCAATAACAGCAGAATACACATTTTTCTCAAACTCACATGGAACATTCTGTTTATACATGTTTTCTTTTCAACTTTTTTGCTTACCTTTTGCCTAGTTTATGTGCCATATATATATATATATATACACACACACATATATATGTGTATATATATATGGCATATATATAAATATATATGTGTATATATATATGTGTATATATATATATATATATATATATATATATATATACCCAAATATATATATATTTGGGATTTTTTTATATCACTCATATTTGGTAGTCGAGTATTATTTTTTTGTTTTATTCCAGATTGAGAGGCAACAGTTTTTTAAACAGTTCACTTAGACCATTTATATTTATTGTAATTTATAAGACTTTTACTTTTTTCTATCACTTTATTTTGAGTTTTTATTTCCTATGATCTTTATCTTTCTTCTTTTCTAGGTTTTGGATTGATGAAGTTTTCACTAGGTATTTTTGTTTTCATTTTTCACTTTCATTATTTTTATTTTATAATATTGCAATATATACTTTCAATTCTTTCATTCCATATGTTTTAAATTGAACTGGTATCTACACATGTTATAAAGCTCAGATTTATTTAATTTATTTCCCTGGATAAATGTTTCCTTTCTCTGATTGTTTTTTAAGGTGTTTTATTTTATTTATTTATTTAGTTTGTTTGTTTCATATAAATAATGTCACAACAAAACACTATAATGCATCTACGTTATCTTAATTTTATTTGCCCATTTTGGGAAGTGTGTTTCTTTACTACCAATATTCAGACTTTCATCAAATTCTGGTTTTCAGTTTCCTCTTATTTTCTGATGCCTGAGATTTTTAAAAATATGCTCAACAGCACATATAAAAGATAATTTTGTTATATTTTTGCTGTCATTTGTAGGTGTTTACATGTATTGGAAAGATTATCATTATCAAGTTATTTTATGCCATCAAATGGGATAAACTGGGAGATTCTGTAACTAAGCTGTTGCTTCATTTTGTTTGTGAATAAACCCACTTTGCAATGATTCAGTCATCACAGGAAGGTGCAGAATTTCATAGGACATTGTGAGCTGCTTTATGTAGCTGTTTTTGTCACAAGGAGATGCATTTGTTCAGTATAATAGACAATCTCTAGGAGATCTCAGAATTCACAAAATTTGCTTCAGTTCTCTGGCTTTTTCAGCCCCACACCATGACTGATGCCCCAATTTCACTTGTTGTTAACTTCCTTTGTTATCTTACTCATTCTGCTCACCAGGTTTTTCCTGACCTCAAAATAGGCCTCAATTCTGGCTATGTTTTTCTTATGTCTTCTTATGTCTTCTTATGTCTTTCTTAAAATGTGGGTGAACCTCAAAACATTATTTTAAGTGAATGAAGCAAAACACAATAAACCACATGTATAATTTCATATATTTAAAATGTCCAAAAAAGGCAAATCTATAGATATAGAAAGTATCAGATTAGTGGTTGCCTGGGGTAGAGGGTGGTAATGAGGAATCTTTCTGTAATGAAAAAACATATTGTATAATAATTGTGGTGATGTTTGCACAGTATTCCTGTGCAATTAGAAATACTGAATTGTACAATTACAATGGGGGAGTTTAATGCAATGGAAATTAAATTTTAAAAAGCTATTTAAGAAAAACAAAGGTAAGACTTCTGAACTTTTTATTGCAACAATGAAAAGAAAAACTACATGCTAAGTGTAGTGAGAGAGAAGAGAAGAACCCTGGTTTCTTACTAGCATAGTGAGCCCAGCCTGGACTGTGTCCATCTGGACTTGTTTCATATGGAAAAACAAGCATAGATTTTATATTCATTTTATTTTTTAATATATATTATGTGTATATCCATTGTTCCTTGTTAAAATTTCAGTAGTGTTTTATTGCTTGGATGTACCACAGTTTATTAATTCACCAGTTGAAGAACAAGTTGGGTTGTTTCCTGTTTGGCAATTATGGATAAAGGCACCATAAACATTTGGGAACAGATTTTTAGAAATGTAAATTTTAATTTCTCTTGGAGTAGAATTCTTGGTAAGTGTATGCTTAACTTTGCAAGAAATTGCCAAACCGTTATCCGAAGTGTTTGTTTTATTTTCCATTTCCCTGGAAGTATATAATAGTTCCAGTTGTTCTGTATCCTCTCTACAACTTTCTTTTTAAGCCATTTTATTAGATGTGTAGTGGTATTTTAATGAGGTTTTAATTTCCAATTTCCTAGAGTTAAGTGATATTGAATATCATTTCCAGTCTTTAGCTTCTACAAACAATATTGGAACGCTGTAATATTCAAAATACTTACAATGACTACTATGGTAACAACCAATAATTACAGACACAGAGCAGAGCAATCAGAGCAGATGTTAATTGTAAACAGTTTGGAAATATTTGGATATACTAGTCAACATCAACTCAGCATACATCATTTCACACGGATGTGAACGTAATCATGAAGTAATTTCTAGATGTAGAATTATGTGACAGGGGGGATGACCACTGCATTCATAATTTGAGTATGTTGCTAAATTTCCTCATTGATAGGCCAATTAACACTACTGTCACAGAGGAGGGGATTATCTGTTCCTCACGAACCTGCTGCCACAATGAAATCAAACTTTTTGTCCTTTGATAATCTGCCAGGTGAAAACAAATGAGAGAAGTTCATTTTGTGTTTTTTTTTTTTTATTTTGATTGAGACTTCCTTTCATATGTTTACAATCACTTACACTGTCTTTTCTGCAAATTGTCCATTCATAGTTTTAATCTTTTTTTTTTTTTTATAATGCATTCATAGTATTTTTCTTATGGGACTTTAACAAGTCTTTACATGTGCAGAAATTAGTTCATAGTGATGTGAATTGTAAGTACTTTTTGTCTGGTTTTAAATTTATCTTTTAGCTTTGTTCATTGTGACTTTTTCCATGAAAACTTTTTAAAAGGTAGTCAAATTAGTCAATCTTTTCTTTGATAGCTTTTGGATTTATGCCATATTTAGAAAGGTCTTTCACATTCCAAGATTAATTTTTAAATTTCCCTAGATTTTCTTTTAGTGCTGTTATGGTTTTTATTATTTTTCTTTTTAACATTTAAATATTTGGTTCATGTAGAGTTTATCCTTATATAAGTGTGAAGTATGGATTAAACTGTTTTTCCCATAGAGATATTTATTTTTCCAAGTACCATTAATTGAAAAAAACGTTATCTTATTGCATTGAAATATCATCATCATAATTTTAAAAATAATTATCACATATCTTTAAGACAGTTGGACTTCTGATTTTGTTTCACTACACTATTATTTACATATGTGGCAATAATACATTTTAGCTATTGTAGCTTTAAAATATATTAGACGGATAGGGAAATTTTCCTCTTTCATTCCTCTCTCTCTCTCTCTCTCTCTCTCTCTCTCTCTCTCTCTCTCTCTCTCTTCTGTATGTGTGTGTATCTGTGTTTCTATATCTCTTTCACAAAAAATTCTGGCTATTCTTGCATGTCTTGATAAACAGCTTTTCTACTTTTCTAGTTTGAAAACCAATCATAGATTTTCATTAAGATCACATTAAATTAATTGACTAAATTATGGAGAATTGCCATTTTTATTATGTTGAGATTTTCTGTCTAGAAACATCCTGTAATTTTAAGTTTGTTCAAGGTTTTTTTTTCTTTTTGTCTCTTTGATACTTCATCTGTCTCTATGTAGATTGTTTAAAAGTTAATTCTTAAGAGTTTTATTATTGTTTTTCTATTATAAATTAGGTCATTACTTATATTATTATTTCTATGTGGATGCTGGTTTTGTATATATAAAGTTTATTATTTTCTGTGTACTGGTATTATAGCCAGCCCCTCATTGAATTACATTTTTGCTTATACTTTTGAAGAAAGCTTCTTGGGTTTCCAAAGTAGCTGGAAATTTATAAGTAATTAATTTTCTTTTCCTTTTCAATTAATTTTACCGATTATTTCTTTTCTTTTTTAAATTACATTGGTTAGATTATTCAGGTAAGTATTAAAACAGTGATGATTTTACCAGAAATTCTTGTGTGTTCTTGACTATAAATTAGTGTAGTCTAGTGTCTTCCACTTAAAAATGATGCTATTTTTGGAATTGTAACAGATGTTAAATAAATACCCTTCTGTTTCTCTTTTATTAAGAACTTATTGTCTAATAAAGAAAGATGTAGAAATGGACTTCATAGCAAATGATTATTTGTGTTCCCGTCAGCTCCACCCCCGCCCCCAGCACCAGTCTGGCTGCATCGCACTCACTCTGAGCTCCTGCTAAGCGAGCCCCGCGTAGTCTCCTACCAGCTGCCATAATCATAAGATACGGGGACCTCATCAGCCATGCTGAGATGTTCTCCGACATCTACAAGACCTGGGAAATCATAGATGGGCTGTGCCTCGTGGTGGAGGGGAAGATGGTCAGCAGGACAGAGGGTAACATTGATGACTCACTCATGCGTGGAAATGTGTTGTGAGCACCTGTAAGAGCAATCACCGCATTTCAGTCTCTTCCTGAAAGTCAAGGGGACATTAATGCCTGGGCCGGGCCCTACGTCCCTGTGTGGTACTCGTGTCACGAGTGGGGAACAGAGACCCGGCACACAGGTTCAGACAGAGTAAGTAACACATCTTTGTTTGGGAACCAATGTCCCTCTAGAGGGCAATGCTTTGGTAATCACAGAAGATTATACAGAATAGAATTTAATAACAAACGAAGTCCCAGAGTCAATCGGGATGGAGAAGGTTCCTGGTTTGGGAGAGGGGACTGGGCCCACCACGGGTCTGGGGCAAGCTGGTCTTGCAAGAAAGAGCTTCAGAGGGTCCCAGAGTATCTCAGCCTGCACCTCATAGAGGATCTTAGCTGGAGCGCCCAGTGGGACTACTCATAGCCGTGCTCGGGAATTCTGCTTTTATCCTCTTTTCCTTGGACTTGTTTACCCCTTAGGTGATAACCGTAAGTTGTTTGCCAGGAGTTGTTTACCCAATAACCGGAAGTTGTTTTGGTGAACGTGTTTATCGTTCAAATTTGGTATGCTCAGTTTCACACAAAAACATGTTTTTTACTTCACTCTTACGAGTCTCACACATATGTGGCCATAGTCCTGTCCCTACTAGCAAACAACTTGTTTTGCAAACCTCAATTCAACATATATAACACATTTTATATGCTCTATACAAAATGCCTCCACCGAAGGCCCCAAGGGCGAAGGTACCAAAAGCGCAGTAGTCACTGGTGTTAATGTTATCATGAACATCATGTGCAGTAAATCAGCTTCACAAAAGAAGAATACAAGAAGTGCCTCAAAGATTACAGGAAATCAATCACTGGGAAACTGAAGAACAGAGACCAGAAAGAGTCAAACCTTTTATGACAGGGGCTGCAGAACAAATCAAGGACGTCCTTGCTAATTTCAAAAACCACAATTTTTTTATTTGTGAAAACAAGGATCCAGATGGCATGGTTGCTCTGCAGGACTGTGAAGATGGTGTGACCCCATATCTGATTTTCTTCAAGGATGGTTTAGAAATGGAAAACTGTTAACAAAGTTGGCAATTTGGATCCATCACCGGTCATCATCATAACTGGGTGCTGCTTTTCATCCACACATCAGGAGTAGGACAGATGCGACTGATGTTATCTTGAGCTCTTTGTTTATTTTGAACTTGATTTATTTGGAGTAGATGCCTTGATTTTAAGAAAAACATCACGTAGATTGTCTTAAAAAACTAAATGCGTTTAAACTCATTTGAGAGAATGCTTTGTAGTTTAAATACATATTTAAATTCATCCTGTGTAATGTTCCTAGAGAAACAAGCATCTGGTGGCACACCACTACCATAAAGCGTAAACCTGTCTTCAGATAACTGCTACATTGAAAACTACTTCTGGCACTGGAATATAAAAAACAAGGATGAAAATTCTTAACTCTGAGTTGAAGTGAGGGGAAAGACGATGCTCACAGCAGAGCCACCATTTGAAGTGGATTCCTTAGACATTTCATCACCTACACACAGAAGTAGTTAACTCTGGAAGAGATTACCAAAGGAATAAAAAGAGACTAATACTGTTGGGGAAAAAAATGACTATTTAACATCAATAGACATGATTAACAAGCTTTTTTATTAGATCTATTCATATTGTAATTTGTATGAGTACATATTCTAGTATGGAACCATGTTTGATTTGTGGAATAGACTCCTATTGATCATAGAGGATTATTGTTATTTTAATGTGCCCTGGATTCTCTTTGCCAATATTTTCTTTTCTTTGATATTCATGATTGACATAAGTTAGTAGCTCTGTATTTTCAGAATTTTTGCTCTGCATTGGTAATAATATATTTTATTTTTAAGAATATTTTAGATGAAATTCTTCTAAAAATGAGATTACCTTTTATTTTATGCTTTAGTACAATTCTACTATGAATCTATCTTGACCTGATGTTGTCTATAATTTGTTCTTTGAAAGCTTTATTTGCTTTCCCCCACTTTGACTCCCACCCCCAAGATTAATTGGATTGTTTAGATTTTCCATTACTCTAGAGTCTGTTTTGGTGCATTTTGAATTATTTTTTCCAGGTTTTGAAATCTTTTCATAGAATTAATAATTTATTTTATGGCTCTTTTAATTTCCTCAGTTGCTGTAGTTATTTTTAGCTTAGTATTTCTTATTTTCTCTTTTACCTCCTCCCTCCATTTTCGAAGTATTTGCTTAATAATGTTAAATTATAGTTTAAATATGTGTATTTTTTATTTGGAAAAGAACTAGCCTATGTATTTGTGTTTAACCCTTTTGTTTTCTCTAATTCAATATTTTGTTTTTATTATTCTGTCTCTGCATTTTTCCTCTCATTTTTGAGTTATACATTTACATAACTTATTTTATCACTTAGTGACATAAATATTTAGCACTGTGAATTTTAATTTGAGAATTGTTCTTGTGTCCTGCCATAAGTTTTAATCACAGCTATTTTTTACAGCAGTTGTTTAAAGACACGTTTGAAACCTATGTAACTTTACTAACCATTGCCACCCCAGTAAACTTTAAAAAATAAATAAATATATATATATATTTTTTTTAATTTCCAAGTGATAGAGTCTTACATTTCTAGTGTTTCTAACTTTCTGTTTTTTCGATTGTCATCACTATGTCATTAGTGCTCCTTTTATATTAATTCTATGACCATAATTCTATGACAAGTCAATTTTTGCCAATGTTCCATGGGCACTTGCACTTGCAGTAGAGAGTGATCAATGATTGTATCTAAATCTCTATCTACAGCTTATCTGTCTATATCACTATCTCAATTAAATACTCTGTGCTGGTTATTTTGTAGTTGTTAATGTAGTTTACAAAATATTTCTTGTTTGCCCCACTTCTGGACAATGTAGAATTGCATCTCTCTTCCCCCACCTTGTGGTTGGGTGGGGCAATGAAATGAATTGTAAGCAAAAACGATATGTGTCATTGTATTTCTGGTGAGATGCTCCAGAGTGTTCTTTTACCATCAAGAACAGTAATTGGCAATGTTAGCACCATGGCTAATCTGCCAACCTGGGTTCTTGAGTGAGTACCTTGAGCAGAGGTTCCCTTCTAATCCTTGAAGATACGTAGTGAAAGCAAGAAATAAACATTTATTGTTTTAAGCCATGGGATTGGGGTACTATTTGTTATTGCAGCTAAACCAAGCCAATGTTATTTGAATTATCTTTCATAATGTTATTTAATTTTGTTCATTTGATTTGTCATTGCTAAGCAAATTACAGTCTTTGTCTTATTGCTGTGTTTCTGTCAGTTTCTACTTGAAAACTCCTATAGTTTTTGTTTAATGAATACTGATGCTAAATTAACTTAGATCTAAGTCTTAGTAACTGCTATATTGTCATAATTCATTGTGCTATTTAGCATTATGAAATCACCTCTGGTTTTGCTTAATGACTCTTTGCATGATTTTAAACTCAATTAAAATAACAACACATGGTTTATTTTTGTTTTTATTTGTTAGGGTCCTTTGGCCATCTTTTTATTTTTCAACATTTCTGGTCACAAAGTTTTAGGTACGTTTATTCTGTAAAGCACAGGGTTTGGGGAGTTTAGAACATTTTTTTCATAAATTTCAAAAAAAGCTAACATTGATGTGGAAATGTTTTGAGAATTCTTTCATGGTTAGCTCTATTCTATCCTTTAAGAGGAGTTCATAGGAACATTGTTTCCTCATTTCTTGCATGTGTATGCACAAGACTGTCTGTTGCTTTTGTGTTAGAATGAGGCTTTGGCCAAGTAGGAATTCTTAATTTTCGAAAGCTGATTTCTTTATTGTGCTTGCCATCATTCATTGTAGTATTAGCATTCTCCTTTTGCTTTCCCTAATGTAATCTTCAAATCTGAAATTCCATTTTTGTCAGTTATTTCCCAAGATCTACAAAATTATATTCTAAATCATTATGTAGTCTTCTATTTCTTTTTTGAATCCTTTTAGCTCTAATTTGTGCTCTGCTTTCTGTTTATTGCTCCATAAGGACTAATACTATTATGATTATTAGTATTATTATAATTCATAGTAAGTTTTCTTCATTTCTTGCTAACATTTTATGTGAGAATTCCTTATTAAGCTTCCCCCCCCCACACACTTTTCTCCTTTTAACAAAATTCTTGCTGAAGGAAGGAAGTTTTCCTATATTAGCCTACTTGAAGGAATCTGTGTAGAAAGAGTTTGGGGTAAATTCTAAGCTTACCGAAATTTTGGAGAGATTTGGGTTGCTGTGTGAACACTTTTAGTTTTTCCTTCTCACCAAACTATGGAGATGGGTAACTGGGAGATTTTACACACAACATTTTTTTTAGTTAATAAACTTTTACAGCAGTTTTAGGTTTACAGCAAGATGAAGCAGGAAGTACAAGGAGTCCTATATACTCCCTGACCCCCTTAACCCCCCATTCCCCCCACACAGCCTCTTTTACTGCCAACATCCTCACGAAAGTGGTACACTAAGTTCTCACTTAGCACAGTTCATAGGTTCTGTGATTTTAAGCAAAATGACAAATAGTGAAACCAATTTTACCGTAGGCTAATTGATTTAAAATAGAGTGAAGTTCCTACAAGATCTCCTAAAGTTATAACAAAATGACATTGAATGAAACTTCATTATTGGACAACCTGCTACGTATATGTTAAAATTGCTGAACCTACACTGGCACATCATTATTATCCAAAGTCCATAGTTTACATTAGTGTTCACTGTTGGTGGTGTACCTTCTATGGGTTTGGACAAATGTATGATGACATATATCCATTATTGAATATCACACAGAATAGTATTAGCACCTCAAACATCCTCTTTGCTCTGTGTTTTATTCATCTCTCCCTCTCTCTAACCCCTGGCAACCACTGACTGATATTTTCACTGACTCCATATATTTACATTTTCGAGAATGTCATATAGTTGGAATTATACAGTATGTAGCCTTTTTATATTGGCTCCTTTTTCTTAGTAATATGCATTTCAGATTTCTCCATGTCTTTTGATGACTTGATAATGCATTTCTTTTTAGTGCTGAATTATATTCCATTGTCTGGATATATCACAGTTTATAAGTGATATATCACAGTTTATAAGTTCACCTACTGAAGGATATCTTGGTTGCTTCCAAGTTTGGGCAGTTATGAATAAAACTCCTGTATACATCCACGTGCAGGTTTTGTATGGTCATAATTTTTCAACTCTTTTGGGTAAAAATCAAGGAGCACAACTGCTGGATTGTATGGTAAAGATATGTTTAGTTTCTTAAGGAGCTGTCTTCCAAAGTGGCTGAAAAATTACAAGTTTAATCAAGAAGAATAAAACCTATTAAGATGTATTTGTAAACTATAGAAAAAAGTATTATTGAAAGAATAATAATATATTTATTCCTATTAAGTTTAGTCCTATTTTCTTGAAACACACAGAAAGCAAATTTTTTTATTCTGCATGCTTTATCTCTGTGAAAAATTTGAAAATTGAAGAACATAGGGACACAAACATTTAGCTCCGTTTTGAGGGCAGATTTATTTGTTGAGATTTAGTTTTTCGTAGCATTTGTATTAATTAATCTTTTTTTATTTGACAAGTACTTCATCATTTTTTATAACTTATTTCTCATCTAAAACATATGGACCACCCGGCAAACTAGAAAAAAAAAAGAATAACACACTCACTCTCCTTATTTTAGGCTCTATCTGTGCCAATTCTGCAAATAATTTTGTGGCACTAACAAGGTTCCTATAATTCTATTAGGTGTATAATATTTGTATTAAACTTTTTCACATTTAATAATGTCGAAGTTCCATTGAAATGTTTAACTCTTACTTATTCTTATGGCACCAAGCCAATGGAAAATGTGCAGACTTAAGAAGATGGAGAGAAATGAAACTAACATTTTGAAACACTTTTTATATGCCAGGCATTCTTCTTGCCTACAAATATTATATTTGCTTCTTCCAACAATTCTTCAAGATAACAATTGTAACTTTATTTTGTAAGTAAGAAAAAAGAAGTTCAGAGTATTTGGTAAAACTAAAATTGATTCTAAATGAGTGATCCAGCTTACTTCATTATACTGTATCCTAACAAGAGTTTAACATACTCCAAATTCCTTCACTAATTAGGAATAATAATAAAAAAAAAAGAATGAATGATCCTGGAATGTATGTCTGAAATATTTTGTGTTTATTGCTGAACAATAGCATGAAGCAATGGATGAAACCTGTCTTTTGATTAAGGTGAACACTGGTTAAGAGACTAGATCTACCTCTTAGAAGATATATGATGTTAGGTCAATTATACAATATCTTTGTGTCTCATTTTCATCTTGAAAAGTGTAGGTAATAATAATTATATTGCATTTTTAAATGAGTTTTGTAAACAATCTATTTTAATAATGTAACACTTTTCCTGATACACTATGGTTTCAGTAAATACTATCTTTTAACATATTAGAAAACTTATAACATTTTTTTTTAAATTTATTTATTGGGGTGACAATTGTTAATGAAATAACATTTTCAATTATACAAATTGTTTCTCCTGTGTTACAAATCTGATTTCTCTGGCTGCTAAAGTGCAAAGGATTTGTGAAAATATACATAGAGTTAGTTTTTATTAATATTTTAGGAAGTAATGCGAGGGATATTTTTCCCAAGAATAATTGCTTTTTCCTTTTCCTTTTGTTTCTGCCTATTTGTTTGAAGTCAGAAGGAGGGAAAACTGGTGAACAGCCATGCTTTGTGCCCTTCATATCAAATTTATTAATTTCTCTTTTAGCTACTTTGTGTAATGGAATTTCATGAGATTTTGTTTGAATAAAGTTTTGTTTGTTGTTTGTTGTGTTTTTTTAAAAGAATCATGCTTTCCCCCAACCTTCTTATAAACAAAATGAGACTCAAAGAAAATATGATCCAAAGCCATACAGAATCAGGACTAGGACATCCTGATGTCTGGAGAATTCCATTTGTGTGTAAGTCTAAATGTATAATAAAGGGTCCAGTCAGTTACTAGATAATAGGCTTGAATGGAAAATTAGTTACATCTCCTGCTTACCCCCCAAAATCTTCCCCATAATAGCTGAAGTTCCTGAAATTTGAGATTTATCCATATTAACAACCACTCTTTGAAAATTCCAATCCTCTGCAAATAACCAAAGTAGTAATTATAACCATAAAATTAATACCAAATTACTTTTTCTTACAACCACTATAAAAGAAATGGAATTTCTTTTTGAATAAGGTCAATTGAATAAGGTCAGAAGAAGTAAAGGTAAATCTGAAGCATATAGAATTAGAGTAGAAAACAAGCTTAGGTGGTGCTTTATGTTGAGAGGCACTAGGAAATCAGAGATTAGCAAATGATACTAGGACTTTTGGGAAAGGTTTGGGAAAGGTTTTGGGAAAGATGCTGAATAGCAGAGGAAAAATCAGAGATGAGATTCTTTCACCTGAAGTTCTGCTTTAGATATGCATTGGTTGTAGTGAATTGGAGAAATACTCTTTTAGAAAGTGTGTTAGACTCAGTTTCCTGGGCTTCTTCCACGTCTGGAGAATTAAATTTTGTATATCTGGATTGGGCCATGAAGTTTGCACTTTTACCAGTCTCCTAGGGGATGCAGATGAAGTAATGACCATGTTTTGAGTACCAGGGAGTTAGAGGGTATGCATAACACTGTAGAAGTGTGTTTTCTAAAATCTGGATACACATTACAATCACCTAGGGAGTTTTAAAACATCCCCTGGCCACTTCCTCAGAGATTATGATTTATTTGGTCAGACTGGGTAAAGGGAATGGATACTTTTAAAAGTTCTACCAGATGATTAGCATGTGCGTCAAATTTGCAAGCTATTGGAAAGACAACACTAGAAGGGCAACCAGTGTTGCAATGTTAAATGACTTGAGGTTGACCCTGTTACAGTAAGACTAACAGTAGAGTTCTAGCAAGCAAGCAATCACTACCCTGTACCAGCAGATTATTTCTATGAGGGTAGGCAGACCCTATGCTGATGTTCACACTATTTGGAAAGAAGGAAGAGACCCATTATTTCTAGAAATCTCTAAATACTCAAACATTGAAAGCCATTGCAAATAAACCTTAAACTACCACGTGGGTGAAAAATGAATTTTTTAGGGCCACATAAAGTCCTAGGACGCAATTTGTAAATTTTTGCTTCAGAGAACTTCTAAGCGAGTGGTGGCTTGGTTATAATTGGAATGCAGACATGGTGTAGTTTTTTCATGTAGAAAGGCTTCTAGTTTCTAAGAACAAGTTTGAATTACAGCTAGTCCAAGGGAATGACCTTTCCTGTATTTCACTGAAGTCAATAACCCATATGAAAATGGCTTGAAAGCTTTAACTAGCTACCCAAATATGGTGAATTATTATTTTGAAACAATAAACTCTGAGATTTTAAAAGAAAAATACTGTAAAACTTAATTGTTCTAATGATTTGGGTTCTAACAACTTTGTCTCACCAATATAGATAACAACTTCATGAAATTAGATCATTCACATCTAATTTTGCCTTTTTATCTATGCATAATTTTAGCGTGTGCTCTACCTGTCCCACAAGTAATCAATTCATGGATAACTGTGTCCTGAAATACTATATATTTCATAACTATAAAAATTTCATGCTGTGTATGTTTAAAACTAAATTTGCAGTACTATAAATGATGATAACTCAACTAAAATATTATTAAAATTAAATATGTAAAGTTAAAAAGAACTCAAAACAAAACATTTTGTTTATACTGTTAGAGCATCTGTTAGTCTAACAGACCCTTCTGTGTAATTATTGATGAGGTCTATATAACAGCTCTCTTAGTACTAAATTAACTGAATTAAAAAAAAATACCATGAGTCTATAATTGAAAGATGTTTCAGAATTTTCACACACATGTGATGCAAAATGAATGTATCATTCACATATAAAGCCTAAAAATGAAAAGGAGTCGTAAGTCATTCCTTACCATAAATACATCAAAAAATATCTCCTTTCATCCATCATCCCATTGTGATTCTAATACTGCAGGTGAAATGGAGACTCAAGTATTTCCAAGGTGGAAGGGCTACAATATGATTTTACATAACATTACCACATTTTATGCTGTCTTCCTCCATATTCTTTGGTTTTAATAGGGTGGCAATAACAGAGACTCTATTTCTTCACAGCAATTACATAACCTTGACAGCTAGTTATACAACTTTTGTCCACATTCTCAAAATGCAAATCAGAACAAAAATAAAGCTCCAGCTGCCAGAAATGACTTATAGCAGGGGTCAAAAAGTCAGATACCTACAGGGGACAAGCAGGTGACATAAATGAGGGAAGAAGACCAGAAGTGCATGTCCTGTCTATAGGTAGAGCAGCCCTTCAGATACAGCTAATGGCTGTCATGAACAATTGTAGTTCCTGTGCTTGTTATATCAGATTGTTCAACAGAAGCTAGAAATTTTGATTTTTCAGGGAACTTATTCTGCATTTTAAATGTTTTCAATCTGTTGGAAAGCTTCTATGACATTGTTTAAGTCATACAAAATATCGGTGTACAACATCAATTTCTGGCATAAACTAGCAGAGCTGACAACTAAGGAAGCTGAGATAAAATCCCTACAGTAGCGATGTTATAGAAAATACAGGTTGGGAAAGTGTTATACAAATGCCTGTAGGGACAGAAACAAGTTTCTTACTAAAGATGTTTCAGCAATAGGTTGGTTAAATGTAAATGTGTGTAAAGGGTTGGGGGCTGTGATAATGAGGAACTTTTCATTCATTCATTCACTTACCGAGTATTTACTAGGCCCTCTTCTAGGTGCTGGGAATATGGCGTTAAAAAAAGAAAAAGAAAAAAAACAAAAGAGCTCTTTTTTTTTCCTTGGAGTTTATACTCCAAGTGAGAATATAGCCAAACAAATAAATGTATGACATGCATTTAAACCAAACCATAATGGAGTAAGTGGTATCAAAAATATTCTCAATTATATAAACTGCAGATTGTCACATTGTGAGGTTTATGAAAAAAATGTTGTTTTTGTTCTTCCACTTTTTCTGTAAAGAAAAAAGAAAAGAAAAAGAGTTGTACTTAATTTAGCTTTTTTTATGGGTAAAACATAGACTCATTATTAATCATAGAGACAGAAAGTAGAATGGCAGTTTCCAGAGGCTGGGATGAGGGGGGAATGAGGAGTTAGTATTTATTCAACGGGTATAGGATTTCAGTTTTCCAAGATTGAAAAATGTTCTGGAATTGGATGGTGGTGATGGGTTCACAACATACAAATGTACTTAAAAACACTGAACTGTAAACTTAAAAATGGTTGAGATGGTAACATTTATGTTATGTGTATTTTACCAAAAAAAGAAAAAAACGAGGGGGAGAACCTAAAATCAAGTTAGGGCCAGAATTTGGCCTGTGGGCTATAGTTTGGTGACTTCTGATTTATAGTATACCCTTCTGGTTTATCTGATTCTTCTTTGACATTGCTTTTGTGCTATATTACTATCTGTCAGTTGTAGATAACTATAGTGATACAAAATTGTTATTTTCTAAACACAAGAAAATAAATTGTGTCCAGTGGAGATTCAGTTGATTAACCTTCTCCCTTATGGAAAATGTCATTTTCATGTCCACTTGTAAACTCATTAAATATTTCTTTACTTCATATAAATTTGTATTTCTTTAACTTTTCCTTTGAATTGATTATAATCTATTCCCTGGGTCCCTCATTTAATCAATTAAATACAGCTTTTAAGACTTTTTTTGTTTTATAGCTGTATGAGACTTATGATTTTACCTTTTTGAAAAATTTTCAACCACATGCATATTATTGATACCTGTTTCTTTGAAGTGAAAGAATTTGTATTGCTATAAAATTGTAGAATTATGTGGCTATCCATTATAATTTATTTCCAGGGATAGTTGTTGAATGGGCCATTTCAACCCCAAATTAAAACATTGAGTTTCACTTTTAAAAATAGACTAATTATTACGAGCAAAATGTGTGTTGCATATGGAAGTGAAAAACTCCGAAATAAGACATTCCAATCTACTCATTTCTTGTCTCCCCCACAAGTCAGAGCTTAAATCTTTCCCTCTTCAAAGGTGGGGTCCAATCAGCAATTATCTTATAGCTGTTATTTGTTTGTTTACCAATCAATGTAACATCCAATATTGAAAAGTGCTCTGAAAAAAACTGAAATAGAGTAAGGGAATGATGGACAGTGAGAGTCTGAGGTAACATTGCTACTTTTCACTGATATCTTGTTTGCCAGCAGACAACATCCTTTTAGGTTTCCACTCAGCGATAACATTATACCTTATTGAACGTTGTAAAATGAAGAAAACCACGACTAAGGGAAGAGAAGCTTTTCACAATTATATGGCAAAACAGAGCAAGTCTTTATTCAAAGATGATTATATAGTTTTCCATTTATATCATCTAAGATCAACTTATAAGAAGGCATGCTTCTCCCTAGCTAGTTGATACAGAAAGGAATTTATTAAATGGAAATAAATGACTTTCATATTTGCTTGGAAGCCTGAAGAAATAAGCTTTAGACTGAATGTGGAGGTTGGTTTCTCAAAGCCATCCCGCAGGGCTCAAGAGAGTTAATGATTTTGCCAACATCAGAAGCCACCCACCAGATTTGGAAATCTAAGTTACAGTCGCTGGCTTTGGACCAGTTAACATCTGCTAAAACCCTGTCAGCAAGATGAAAGCCTGAAGCTCTGCATCTCTTTCCAATTTTTTTCAGTTTATGTTACCTGTTAGTGCATCTGATTGTTGAAACCTAAACCACAAACCTAGATGTAAGGGATTTTGGGAAATGTTATCTTGTGACTCTCCATCTCTGTCATACAGGACATCACGAGGAGGAGGTAAAAAAATGTGCTGAGTCAGTTAATCAATCTATCCACCATCAGTTTTCCCTCAAATTATTGTTTGAGACCGGTGCCCATTCCAGCTCCTCCCAATTCTCCAACTGTTCTGAAAAGCTAAGGCTGAGGATAATGTGAGTTGGGAGACATCCACCCTCATGCACCTCTGCCTCCTGGCTCTTTTAAAGCAACAAAATGTTGTTTATAGTTTGAGATTTGTTCTGCAATTGTGAATAAAACGAATATAAACATTCACATACAGGATTTTGTGAGAACATAAGGTTTTATTTCTCTCAGATAAATACTTAAGAGTATGTGTTTGGGTGGGAAGTATATTTAACTTTATTAGAAATGACCAAACTTTTCCAACGTGTCTGTACCATATTGCTTTCCCACAATATGGAATTTTCTAAATGTCCTTTCTCCAGGTCAGTTAGGCTCTGGGAAAGTACTTTTTCCTGAAGGGGTTGGCTTTCGTATGATTACACTGGACATATCTCAAAATGGTTAATTTTCACCTCCCCTACCTCATACAAAAGAGGATTTTTCTGGAATTTCACCTTGAGGACCTGGTTGGGTTTCTGAAGGTAAAACCCACAAAAGTAGGGGAGCTCTCTAAGGACTAGCTCCCCAATAGTTTATAACTTTCAAGCTTGTTCACCCTCAGCCTTCAATTCATCAATTACCATTTAAGTGTTCCTACCAATTACTCCTTCTAGCAGCTTCTTTTTCGAATAAGCTGATGTCAGCTATGATTCTCTGTATTTGTCTGTATCTCTGGTTTTGAGGTGGCAGTTTGCCTTGTATCCTCAGTTACCTCATGGATCTAAGAAGTCATTGGTTTTTCAGTTTGTTTAGCTTTTTTCTTATTTTGAGGATAGAAGTGATGACTTTCAAGCATTTTTTACATGGCTCAGCTGAAACTGGAGTTCTCTGGATTGTCTTTTTATTTTCTTAGTCTTTCAGGCTTTTTTTTTTCTTTTCTTTTTTTGGCAATATGGTTTTGATGAAATTGCATATTTATTATGGTTATGATGTCTAGCTAAGAAATCTTTGGGTACCCCAAAGTCACAAGAACTTTCTCTTAATTTTCTTCTTAAAGTGTCAGTTCTAGTTTTTGATTTAGGTTTATTATCCATTTAATATTAATTTTTACATGACATGAAGTAATAATTGAGGTTATTTTATTTTCTTTGTATATGGGTTTATAATTGTTCTAGTACCATTTGTTGGAAAAGGCTATATAATTTCTTCTTTGAATGCTTTTGAAACTCTTGAGACTATCCCAGGCTTTTCTATTCTGTTCCATTTACTTATATCTTACTCTTTTGTGATATCACACTGTCTTGATCATTGTATCTTTATAGTCTTGAATAAGGCAATGCACAATCTTACAATTTTGTTTATCTTTTTAAACTGCTTTTGGCTATTCTGGTTGTCTTGACCTAGAGGAAAAGGCAATTAGAAAACTCTGTCTTGCTGTAGCCTTTCTTTGTCATGTAAGGGAGGGGAGAAAAGTCTAAGAAATGCTTCTTTGGGTCACAGCCCAAGCACTCACCCACTTAAAAAAGATAAACAAACAAATGAACAAACAAACAAAGACTCTAAGCTTTAATCATAAAATTATCGAATGCCTCAATAGGAATGAGAGTGTATATCCTTCCCTCTTCCCAATCTTACGGGAATAGCATTGAGTCTTTCACTGTTCAATATGATGTTAGCTCAAGAATTTTTTGTAGACTTTTTAACAAGTTAAGGGAGCTCCTTTTATTTCTAGTTTTCTAAACCTTTTGTCTTAAATGGACATTTAATTTTGTCAAAAGCTTTTTCTACCATGGTTGAGATGATATATTTTGTTTTCTTTAATCTGTTAATGTGGGGAATTACATTAATTAATTGATTTCTGAATGTTAAACCAGCATTGCATTCCAAAGATAAATGGTTCTTTTTCTTGATATATCATTTGCTTTATATATATTGCTGAATTTGATTTGTTGATGTTTGGTTAATAATTTTTGCATCTATGTTCATGAAGAATGTTTGTCTGTAATTTTCTTTACTAGTAATATCTTTGACTTATTTTGACATCAAGATAATGCTGGCCTCATAAAGGTGGTTAGTAGTGTCCCTTCTATTCCGTTTTCAGGAGAACTTTGTGAAGAATTGGTAATATTATTTCTTAAATATCTTGCAAATTCAAGTGAAATGATGCAGACCTAAAGTTTCAAGTTTTATGAAATGTCTGACATTTTGTACTACTTGCAAGTTAATAAATTATATTGACTCTTTCATGGATGCTGGTAGGAGACATGAGAATCTTGGCTTGTGGATGAAGCATAGTTTATTTCCAATAATAGGATGCCATACTATCAGCATTTATGCCTCAGTTTCCTGAACCCCATTTCCTACAAAGTGACGCAAAAAGATTCAGATGATACCTTCACATGTAGTGGATTGCATTACAGAAGGTAGATACTGAGTTTAGGGGATTTAAATCTTTATAATAGGCAGTAAACATCCTTGTCCTTTGGTCTGGAGGGAGACATCATCTCTGTCTTTCAATATTATTTGCTGCACAAAGATCTTTGAAAAGATTATGCAGGTAAAGAGGCTAATCAGTGCTTCACTCCAAGTCATACAGAATGCAAGAAATCCAAATTCAACAATTACAAATACATTTTTCTTAACAAATAGAATACTATTCAGGTTAGCTATTTCATTTTCAGTGACTTTTGGTAGTTTTCCTTTTAGAAAACATGGTTCATGTCATATAATTGAGTAATTCAACTATATGAAATTGTTGGTGAATTACTGGACATAGAACTTTATGTAATATTTTCTTTTTATTCTTTGAAGTCTATAGAATTTGTAATGATTTTCTCTTTTTTTCCTGTTAGTGATTATACTTTCTTCATTTCTTAGTCACTCTCGTTTAAGAATATTCAATTATACTGATCCTTTCAAATAAGTAGTTTTTTGTTTCATTGATATTCTCTATTAATTTTTGGCATTGTAACCTCATTGACTTCTGTTTCTGTTTTTGTTATTTCCTTCCCTAGGCTTATGTTGTGTTTAATTTACTCTTCTTTTTAAACATTCTTAAAATGGATTATTATTTCTTCTTTTCTACTATAAACATATAATACCATAAATTTCTGAGCATTGCTTTAGCTCCATTCAACAAATTTTGCTGTACATTCTTTTCATTTTTATTCAGTTCAAAATATAATATAACTTCCCTTGACCCATAAATTTCTTCCTTTTTGACCCATGAATTATATAAGTATTCCAAACAGTTCTGTGATAAGCCTTCCCTTTATATGCTGCATTTATTTTTACTTGCTATTTTTATTTTTGATTCCACTACCTCATTTGTAAATTGTTTGGGTATATAGTCTAAGTCACTAATTTCCTATTTGGCTAATCTACTGGGGTTTTTATTTTACCAGTTATATTTTTAATTATTAATATTAATATTTCTGAAGTATGTTTATCATGGTCAACTATTGTCATCTCTATAATTTATTTCATTATATCTTTAAACGTTTTATATAATCCTATATTCTGTATTGAATAATAACAATATTGGAAAGCTATACAAATAGCTTTTAAATATGCTGTTTGTCTATCTTGACTTTCAGAAGTTTTTGTATCAGTTTGTTGATGTGTGTGTGTGTGTCTGTGCAAGTGTGTGTGTGTTTGTGTGTGTGTGTGTGTGTGTGTGTGTGTGTGATCATGAAAGATTTTAATCACTGGCAGTTCTGTTACTTAACTTTAAGACACTTCGGAAAGAGAGTTTGACGTTGTTTTGAGGCCCTAAGCCCTAACTCTTTTTATTATTTTATTTATTTATTTTTGAGTCTCAGCTCCTGCAGGTCTATTCCAGTTCCTAGTCCTGGGTGTTCCCAGTTTGCCTTTAGATCACAGACATTTCGGTTTCTGGCCAACATTATCCCCCACTACCACCCACATAGAACAGGTTGTTCCTAATTGTTTGTTGTTTTAGGAGGTAGACCAGTAATGCTACCCAGAGTGTATCCAATATGGGACTCTAGTTGTAGATCAGGAATAGTTGTTCCAGACTTGCAAGCATAACCTACACCAGTTAGTGTAACCTTTATGTACTAATTACTAAAGCTCAAAATATGATCTGAACTTATTTTTAACAAATTTCTTAACTGGTCTTCTCACCACTAGGATACATCTTTCACATGATGCAAATGAGAAAATTGATTTTGCCCTATCCCTAATTAAAATCTATATTGATCTTCCCCTTACTTATAAAATAAAATTTGAGCTCTTTAGCAGGGCATTCAAGTTCTTTCATCATCTCTTTTCAGTCTATCTTCTTAGAAATAATATTCTTCCACTTTTCTATCCAACCTCCAGTTGGGTTACACCAGAACATTCTAGGTTCCACAGAATATGCTGTAACCTTTCAACAACTGTTGTTCTTGGTATTTCTTCTATGAAGCCCTTTTTCTGTTGAAAATCAGATACATTTGTTTCATCCTTCAAAATCTTGCACAAATATCCACACCACTGTGAAACCTTATCTCAGTTTCCCACTATAAGAAAATAAATACTATCATTTCCTCTTCTTCCAAACATTCTGAGCCATTTTTACACCGTTATTATAGTTCATTGTTTTATAGTCAATATCTTATGTGCCTATTTTGCCTTACTGATAAAGATATTCTTAAGAATGAGGAGAGTATTCTCTATATCCCTAAGGTAGAGCAATTAATATATAGGTAGGTAAATGAAAAATGCTGTGGCACAGTCATTAATAATGTGTATTTAGAGAGAAACAGCACGCTATATGGAACTATTCTGTAATTGGGGTAAAATAATACATTTTGAGTTCTTAATATTACCACTTACTCTCTAGCTTTGGCCAAATCTAAATGTTGATCACATTAAGGTTTACATTTGCTGTCTACAGAAAACTGAACACTCACTTCCACTAGAATCTATGTTAAATATGTATACCTTCATACACTGAAGAGCATTATGAGAAATAGCTCTAAGAAACTCAATTTGTATCTAGTGAGAGGTGTCTTTGAGATTGTTTAATGTTTACTCGGTGTCCTATTTGAGAAAAATGAAAGGCAAAATATTCTGTTTTTTAAACAAGAATAATTAATTGATCGTGAATAATTTGTTATTATACCTTGTAACCTCTGAATCAATATATATGAACTGTTTCCCTTTGTTTCATTTACTTGAAATTCCAGTTTTTAATGTGTGACTAATTTCTGGGAGGTGTGTTGGCCTTTCTGGCATGGGTTTTGTTTATTAACTTTACCCTTACATTAATATACAGAGGGTTCCAAAAACATGTATACACATTTTAAGAAAGGAAAAACTGTATTAAACTTATGCTGATGGTAACCACTTTGAACACCTCTTATAATTGCAGAAGTCAAAGTGACTTATATTCATCTTTTGTTATCAGTACATATTACAATTTTCATACAGTTTTTTCCGTCTTAAAATGTGTATACATTTTTTTGGCACCCTCTGTATTTTCTTTATATTCATCTTGACTTTATATTTACAGTATCCTGGTCATCATATTATATTGTATGTTACTACAAGTCTCTCTGAATAATTTTTTGGAATTATGAGACTATCAATCATTAAATTAATCAATATTTTTGGCTTACTCAGAGTTGTTATGAGAAGCAAATGAGTAGGTATAAGTGAAATGCATTGTTAATTATTAAGCATTTTGTTTATTAAAAATAAGTATTTTTTGATCTTATAGTTAATGGTAGTATATTGTGTTCAATGATTTATAGGCAAATCAGAGTTAAACAGGGAACTATCTAGCCAGTAATTTGTATGTACAATCTCTTTTAGAAACTAATAATTGAAAAATTTTTAATTAGGAAAATTTTCAGCATGCTAAATATCATATTATTATTATTTTTAAATAAAAATCCATACGTTTATCTAGCACCAAATCTATGACCCTAATGAAAATTGGTGGATATGTTTTTCAAAATCTTCTATCTTCTCCAAAGAGCTACGATGAGATTTTTACAGTATTCTTAACTACCACAGTATACTGTAAATAGCTTAGATTATTGTCTAACTTAAATTAGATGAAGTTGAAATCATAGTTCCCTCAACTGTAAAATTCAGAAAATGTACCAACAACTAGATTGCAGGAAGGATTGCATTACATAATGCACTCATATTACACATTCATTAAATATTAGTTCTATTTTCTTCTTTCCTTAGCTAAATTAAGAATTATATGAATAAGTAGAATTTACAGTGCTACACTCTTAACTTCTGTTTGTTTTCTATAGGATCTCAAACAACATTTGGCTCAAAAATCTGTCATTTCATTGATTTGTCTAAGTGTTCCATCCCCAATATGCCTAAGCCTCAAAAAACTCTCTTCCTCTATGCTCGCTCAACTTTTCCCATCTTAGAGAAAATAAAGTGCCTGATTTAATTTATATTTGGTGTAAAAGACTGTTTTCTACCCTACATGAGAATTTTCATAGTTTTTTTTAAAGAGCAGGTTTCATTATAAACAGGTTTTCAGTAGTTAGATCTGAAATAGGTTTGGTGACTCTGAGCTAATTAATTACCAGTTAGACCTAGAGGGACACACACACACACACACACACACACACACACACACACACAGAGATATTTTCTTTTCCTTTTTTCTATGGCAGAGATTGTCTGAATGTTTGATGATAGTAGAGGTCAGGTCAGAGAAACATCACTGTATTTATTTTTAAAAGTTAACATGAAAGACTTTTTTCCTTTCTAATTTTAAAGGATACATTTTATACTCCATCGAGATAAAAATGGAAAATTAGACAGAAATAAGGCACTTCTGTATATGAGGATATAAATTTTCTTTTCTAGATGTACCAATTAAAACATGCCTAAACCAATTGTACATTTATCTAAATTGCAGATATGTTCAGTAGCCACTATCATTTTAGAAGGTTTACTTATAATCTTTGAGATGCGTACGTATCAATTCAATAAAACTGCATAATTTATTTTATCAAAGATTTTCTATCTTTCCTTGTCAACTAAATGGAAGCTAAATTAGAATTTTTCAAATTATACAATGATGTTCTCACTTAACAAGGTTATTTATATTTTTGGTTATTTAAAAATCAGTTAATAGATTAGAGAATTTACATGAAATTCATTCTGTGGCTGCTTTCTCAATATTACCGAATGGTATATAATCATTTCTAAAATAGTTCTTTTCTATTTTAGTTATGTTACTTAAATGTTATGTCTTCAACTTTCAATGTCGATTAAACATTTCTGTATGTGCTTATAAATTTTAATGTCTAATTAAGTTTTGACGTTCAAAACTTCATTATTCAATTCTGAGATCTATGAATCAGCAAGAACTTGCTAACAGTGCCAAAAAAGAAAATAGTATTAGTGGAATCATTAATATAGATTTTAAATGCTTATTCGTACACATATCAATTCAACTAACTTTTTTTTTTTCCCCCTCTAAGCCACATAGATCCACGGTATTGTTTTCTGTACTTTGATGAGTTACAGCAGTTCTCTTACAGCAGAAGGAAATTTTGTACACTGGGTACATTTTAGCAAGGTCTGGAAACATTTTTTAGTTTTTGCAACTGAGGTGGGAGGTATTACTGGCATCTAGTGGGTAGAGGACAGGGATGTTGCTGAATATCTTCGATTATATAGGACACACTCCCACCCCAACAGGGAATTATCCTGTTCAAAATGTTGATCTTGCCCATATTGACAAACACTGTATATAGTTTATTTTGAAAGATGATATAGATATATAACTGTAGTTAACAATAATAACTAGCTGATTCCAGCAATCATTAGGGGTATTCTATTTGCCTCTCCTAATTTAATCTTCATACAATCCAAAGTAAGTACTGTTATAATTATTTTACACACATATGAGGAAATTGGTTATATCATACAGAAAGTATTAATAATCATCAATCACTTCATTTAAAACCAATATTGCACTAATAACAGAACTACTGGAATTTCAGCCACATGCTATAAGTGATAGTAGTATCACACTTATCTTACATCTGGAACTAGATATAAATAATGTAGAAAAGCAGATAATTCACCAACCAGCTATGTTTTCAGCTAGGGAAGGAATGGACTGTCACAATGACTTCCTAAGGATCATTTTCAGGCTAGAAAATAATTAACTTTTTGAGCATTTGCTTTGTTTTATGTACATTTTTATTCATTTAAAAATATCTCATTTAATTCTAATACCCTATGAAATAGATATTATTCTGCCTCCTTTCCATACTGAAAATAAAGCTTAACAAATATGGCAATATATCAGAGAGCTGATCAGTAGCGGACTGGGTTTGTATCCTAAATGTGCTTGTCTACAAAGTAATGCTGTTTCTAACACTATGTGTTCTCTTCCTATTTTTACAGAGATGAGATATTTTACTGTCTGGGCCAGTAGAGAATAACCTAGATTAGTAATGATTACAAACTCAAAACAATGTATAAGTAATTCCCAAGGACTATTATATAAATGATAAGCTTTGGAGACTAAATGTTATCGTCATTAAAATGTACTCGTTGGAGATGGATTTAGCCACAATTAATAGAAAACCTTACTAATACTGACATAACCAATGTGGATCCCTCCCATAATGAGAATACATGAGGTTGGTCTTTTTGTTATAGTGGGAGTGTTTCAGTGATCCAGTAAGGTCAGGGTCCTTGATCAGCACTTCTCTTATTTTCGTGGCCCTTTTCCCATGGTCACAAGTTGTTTGGTGCAGTTTCAGCATTACTTTGTCACATTACAGAGGGCAAGGAAGAGAGAAGCAGAACGGGCTTCGTTCTCATGATACTTTTGGGTGTTATAAGAAAAGAAAGCTTTTCCAGAACCCCTAAGTACACTTGCTTTACATTTCATCGGTCAGAACTAGGTCACACAGTCATCTCTAGTTGCAAAGGAGGCTAACATTTCTTTCCATTCTTTCACGAACCAGGGTGGGAAATCTCTTAATGAACTAATGAAAAGTGACACTACAAATTTTATAGTTAACAAAGCAATTTCACATATTTCATCTCATTTACTATATCTAAAATAAAAAAAATCAACAACAGAATGTTATGTAAATATCCTAAATAGTAATGCATTTTTTAGTAAAGAAGGAATAGCTAATTTTTATTAAGTATTTAATCTTCTCCAAATCTTTTCTGTGTAATTGTCTCAATACTATGAGCTAGGTAAATTCATTGTGACCATTAATAAGCGTCTGTTTTGTAGGTGAAGGAACTTAGGTTTAGAGAGATTGAATGATTCGCTAAGGTTACACTACTGGGGAGGGAAAGAATGGAGTGCAAATCCATGTCTGACCAACTCCAAAGCTGAAATATTAATGATAGCTTTATCATTATGAATTTTGCACAACTCATTCTTTTTCTTCTCCATTTATTAGGTATACAGACATAGGTCAGTATTACATGCAATGTGTCCCTTAATTACATTCACACTTTATTCATCATCATCATTAGTATCATCATCATTTTCACCCTTACAGACTCATTCTGACATTACATTTAAAGTCAGAAATTCTAACTTTGGTTCCCAACATTCTTATTCCTTCACCCTAACTCCCTTATTTTCCTATTCACGTTTCCATTCCTCGGCTCTACCATCTCCACTGACCACATGTGTGGCCTCTGCTCTGTCTATTCCATGTTCCTCTTTCAAACCCTTCACACCACAGCAAGCACTCATTCTCTTAGAGAATCCTTGAATCTCTCAGGCAGCCAGAGCTTTGAACCACGATCCACTCTTTTATTTTCCTCCTAAGAGAGAAGCCCTTGTATAGGTGATTTCCTCTCATTGCTTCATGTTATGCTGCATAGGGATAGGGCCGTGGACAGGCACAGTAAATGCCACAGATTTTCTTGTTGTTTTTTTCACTAGGATCTCGTCTTGGTTTTACAGTGGCCTGCATACTATAGCTTCTCAACTTGTTTCTAGAGTTCCACAGAGGCATTGTGGTTTATACGTTGTTAACTTGGTGTCTCAATGCTGGAAGGAGGGACTTTTAGCTTCCTTGTCTGCCATTTTGCAGACCTAAACTGTATTCCACATTTTTTAGTGACAGTTCTACTACAAGTAATGAAGCTTGCTTACATTCCTTGCTCATCCTTAGCTTCTCCAATTTCATCATTATTCCCTCTGAGATAAAACGTCTGAGGGTAACTTTCACTTGTGTTTCACTTGTGGAGAAGAGGTTCCTGAGTTGCAGTTCATATTGAACTAGATCAACTCTCACTAAGAAATACTAGTCAATGTTATTTGCCCTTTTAAGGAATCAAATGGATAAAATATGATAAAATACATTCATCATCTTTCACAGAGCTAAGAAGAAGACATCTAAGAAAATTAAGAAGGATATCAATAGAATGGCAGAGATTGGAAAGTGATGTGAAAACTTGGAAACATAGAACAAAAGGATTATATAAAAATATAGATTAAAAAAGGAGAAAAATATAGCTCAGGAAAAAATATAGCCTATGAAATTTAGAGTCAAGGAAACCAATTCTGAAAATATTGCCTATGGACTTGAACAAAATATGATAAATTTGCAATTTATAATTGCACTTACTTATAAAAAATTGCTTTTATAATTTCAAATTTAAATATCATAATATCTGTACTAAAATTTAGTTTATTTTTGCTTAGTTCTTCTTTACAATTATGTCCTGGTTCTAGTTATAGCAATATAAATTTTACTTTATATGTCTCACATATTAATGTCTTAAAGTTATTACTTAAAGTTATTATATCAAAGTTATTATATCAAAATTACTATTTTGGATTTAAAAATATGCAGTGATTCTGTGACAATTAGAAGTTTATTTTAAATTTTGGAAATTTGTAGAAAGACCACTTGGAACTTTGTAGACTTAGATAGGAAAGAGACCAGAAGTGTTATGTGTCTGTGTGTGTATATACACACATTTTTTATTTCACCCATCACTAGTTACCTAGCATCACTTTGATTCTTTCTTCTTCATGATGAAACATAGCTCAAAGCACCAAACCCATTCTCCAGTGATTGGGACAAAAGTAGGTTAGTAGAATGGGTTGCTAGGAGACCAATGTCAGCGTCATGTATGACCTTGCAGGATGTGAAAAATAAGTATAGATTTATCGAACTCAGTGGCACATTGTTTGAGTCCTCTGCTCCGGCTGTCTCATTTCATTTCTGTCTACCTCAGTGTTTTCCTCTTTTCTCTCCTTTTCTTTTACACATATATAAACACATAGGGCCATACAACTTCCTTTCTTGATACCTCCTAATTCCTCAAAGTTATTACTATGCCGCTTTTAACCATAGCATTGTTCTGAGCTAACAGGGCACTCCAAAAGCAGCGTCAGCAAATCCTGATCCTTTTAAAAGGCTGATTCTTCTTTATACCATTGCTGTAAGAAATATAGAAATCAGTTCTACTGGGAACAACATTATGAAAAATGTATAAACATCACAAAGTAATTTTGCTGTCACATTCAAAATGTTTTGTCAAAGTTGCATCCCCAGTTTTCACAGTTGAGATGGCTTAGGTTAAATAATCTCATGCAGGAGAGAATTCTAACATTCTTTTTGTTTTCTTGGCATATCTTTTTTTAAAAAATTGTTTGCAATATGGATTTCATAGAGAAAAAAGTACCAATAGAGAAAGTTAAATTTAAAACAAATCCTCACATCCCAAACCATTTTTGTTTTCATATTTATAGATTTGCTTCTTTCTAAACAGATTATATTCTACCGTAAATTAAGTGTGTGTGTGTGTGTGTGTGTGTGTGTGCGTGTATGTGTGTGTGTGTGTACATGATTCTTTTCCCCACAAGTTGGAATCTTTATTGCAAGGTGTATGAGAATGCAACCCCATTCCATCTATAGCAAAGAGTTCCATAGTTTAGACTTGCTGTTGTCTCTGTATAGTTTAATCATAAAAAATTGAAATTGATGTGAATGTACAGATGTTTTCCACCAGTACAAATATTTAGACTTACTGTTAACTATTGTATAGGAAAAATGTTATTTCAATTAAGCTAAATTATAATTTCTTTCCAAAATTACTTGAACATCTATTATTAAAATAGAATCAGGTTACTTAAGTGAATTGTAAAGATTTACATCAAGATAGGAATGTGTTGTACAAAGAGGAGTTTATGCAGAGCTTAATATCTGTAATAGACTAGTTAATGCAATTCAAAATAAATTTTGTGTTTCGTTTTTTTTTTAAAGTTTTAAAATAATAATGATCAAGAAAATAGAAAATAGTTACTAAAGATTGTTATATACATGCTTATTGAATTTCTCAGAAAAAAATACAATTCACTAAATTCCTAAAACTTGAGAGTACAGGAAGAGGTTCATAGAGAATTAACTGTTATTCTACCACTGTATAAACTAGTCCTTGGAAATGTATCTGTCTTATTTTCTCTGTGCTTAAGGCATCAATATATGTATTTTTTATTATCATAGATATATTATTTAGAACATTGCAAAGTTGTACTCCTCTATATAAAAATATACTGGTTTTCTGTAATTTTGGCAAGGGATATTTGGAGATTTATGGAAGGAACGGATACTTAGAAAATATTAGTAGTTGACTAAAATGATGAGCTCTAAGAGATAACACAAAAACCTTTGTTAGGTATATATTAAAATTAAAATGAGACAAGTAAGGGAGAATTTGCTGAAAAGATATTAGCAGTAGCTCTTGGGAATTTTTTAAGAGTAATCATTGAGTCATTATTTGTAACAGGTCTGAACCAAAAAAGGCTCTCTAAAGCTACTCTAGAATTGTGGGAACAAGTTCTAGGGCAAAGAACAAATGTGTGATCAGACTGATGAGGTAGGAGAAGAATGAAGAGTCAAGTATTGACTGAAACATCAATGACAAAACATTTTGCCAACTAATCTTATTATCTCTGAGAATATGTAGGCTTTCCTTACTTCCAGAAGTCACCAGTGGAGGAAATAAAATTATATTTCAGTATGAACTAAATAAAACATAACACATGCAATAAATAGAAATTTTATTTATTTCAATATGAAGTAAAATAATGCCTATATTTGATATTTCATTTATTTATTAACCAGAGAAACCTTTGAAAAAGCCTATTAGGTGCTAAACCTTTTTACATCTGATCTCTGAGTCTCATGGGTCAGACAGGTATGTAAAAAGATAATTATAACACAAAGTAACAAAAAAATGCTAACCAATATAGAAAAGATTGCTGTGGTGGCAGGGTGGATTTGTTCATAAGTGGCCTATACAGTATTATTATAGTCTAGAACATGTTTGAGGCATTCAATAAAAACTAATATGGTACTTGGGATTTTGCACGTTGTAAATTTCTGCAAATGGTGATTTGGTTCTAGTGATAAAATGATCCTAGAAGACTTACCATTACATTAAAAATTGTACCTGCCCCAAAAATCTTTTGATTTTTCCCCCCGATAATTCACTTAAGGAAACTTCAACATAATTACAATAATTATAAAATTGATTGTGTCCTATTGCCAGTTATGTGGCAGACACACAAAATTAGTCAGAGGTAATACTAAGAAAAAGAAAATTTCATACATATAAAAAGTTATATCAAACAGAAACACCCATAATCACTTAGAAGAGCAACCCTTTCACCTTAAATGCATGTACATGCTTACACATTGATTCAATGAGTCCTAAAGGTCTCAAAGGGTATGCAGAACATAAAACATGACTGTTGTAACACAAAATACTGTTGTATTTCAGATTTTATCTTTCTAAACTAATATGCAAGTTGAAGTAAAATTATGTAAATAATGACAACATTACTTTTGTTTTCTTGACATGTGGAAAAAATTTTTGGAAAAAGAGCTGGGTTGCGATGAGTTTGGGAGCTAAATGGAGAGTTTTCCCTCCCTCTTAATATATTGTCCCTAGCAACTACCGTGTTTCCCCGAAAATAAGACCTAGCCGGACCATCGGCTCTAATGATGTCTTTTGGAGCAAAAATTAGTATAAGACCTGGGCTTATATTATATTATATAAGACCTAGTCTTATATTGTACTATATAAGACCTGGTATTATATTATATTATATTATATTATATTATATTATATTATATTATACCCTGTTTTATATTAAAATAAGACCGGGTCTTATATTAAGTTTTGCTCCAAAAGATGCATTAGAGCTGATGGTCTGGCTAGGTTTTATTTTGGGGAAAACACAGTAATCATTCAAATATAGTTTTCTGTTATAAGGTATGAGTATGCAGTATCACGGAGAATGCTCTCTCGATGGTGTTTTCTCTGTAGAAAATTATTTATGAAAGCAAAATCTGAGAGTAATAATTTTCCCCTTCATTCCTTCTGACTCACAGTTGCAGCCTAGAATCAGAGCAAATAAAACACATTAGGAAGTGTATGTGATTAATGCACTCTCCCATCATTCTCTGCTTCAGGGCTGACTTTATACTTTGCAATTATCAGTTTTTTATACTTCTCTGGAAAGCAGTAAAAAAGCTACATTATCAGTAGGATGGACATTTAAAATGAAACTTTAGAATTTTTCTGACAAAGTATCATAATTTTCTAATATATATAAATTCTAAGATTATTTTTTTGGCCCATAATGCTTACTAAATCATAAACTAATGCTCAGAAAACTCCAGTCCACCACTAAATTAAGAATGTCTAGGTAAGTGGAAAGGTATAATTCGAGGCAGTGGATGGAGTTGACCACCAGCATATAGAGAATAACTCCCAGTTATGTACAGTTGTTTCTTGCTGAAATAGCAAAGCCACAATTATTATCTCCTGTGACTTCCTGATTGCTCTCTAGGTATGTGAACTTTTGGAAAGGCTGATGGTCCTGCAATCTCAGAGTTAAAGTGGGTCTTGTATGTAATTGAAACTTTTAAGGGTGCTTTAAATGGCTGCCTTTGAGCCTACAGGGAAAACATACCAAATATAGGAAAGATATGGGATAGCCCCAGTGGCCTGATTAATAAAACAAAGGACATTGCAGATAGTTGTTAGAGACTTGAAAGCTTTATGCAACGTTGCATTGCATACAACAGCCATTTTAGCTTTAAAACTGTAGGATTAACAACCCTGGAAGGTTTAAGAAAAAAAAAAAAAGAGAGAAAACACCAAAAACCCAAGTTAACAAGCAGAAATACACAGGGGCCTTTTTGGGTGCCCTATTGATTCTGCTAATTCAACAGGGGATAATTGCAGAAAGTTACTGGAGACGTTTAAAACTCCCTAAAGTACAAGGTTTTCTATCAAATACTGGCTTATGGGCAGAGGGTCTACTAGGCTCTGTCAGTTTGCACAGCAAAATGAGCATTAGAGTTTTAAACCTTAAAGTGCTATATGCAGCACCTTTGGTGCCTCAAAATGTAAAACATAATTGTACTTCTAAACCAAGTAATGTTTGCCTATAACAAATTTGCAAGGAGGTGATCCTGTTGGCCCATAGTAATTCAGATAAGAGACAGTTCTGCCACTCAATCAATGACTCTTTGAAACATAGGCAACTGTAATTTTATCAACATATTCTGAAAATTAAAATTGAGTAGAGATGTTTGCCTATTTTTTTATTTAAATTACACAGGCTTTTTAGTTTGAACACTTCATTAGTTGTATAAGACAATCTTTGTGAGTTTGCAAAGGACTTTGTCAATGCTGCTTATTAAAAATGTTTTTTTTTTCTTACTGATTGTTAGAGATTGGTGAGGTGCTAATATTTATCCCTACTCCTTTCTTCCAAGATTTAATTAAATTGAGAAAAATCATAAAAAAACTATGAGAATTAAAATACAATATCCCCCTTAATATTGTTAATTTTATATTAGGGGAAGAAAGTTGGACTTTGAGAGCAGTGAGACTTCCTGTTTGAGTCTGCTTTCCCAGCTACTCCTTGGGGCCTGTTTGTTGGAAATGTTGGATATTTTAAACAGAAGGCTATCTACTAAATCACACTGAGAATTAGTGCCCCTTCACATACCCCAGAGCACAGCAGACTAGGTAAGGCTAAGAGAGCCTCAACCTTATTCGAATTCATGGGGCTTCATGAATGAAAGCAGGAGTGGAGGGAGAGAACACACCTCACTGGTAGAAAAACTAATGGAATGAGAGAGAAAGCTGGGACAGAGAATACGGATCACCTCTGCTGTAACCTTTGTCACAGTAAACCAATTAGAAAGGTCACTCCTTTTTCCTGGGAGGAGGACAGAGTAAGAAGGATGGAAAAAGTAGTGCAAGGTTTCTCCCCAGTACTTCCTTCTCAGGATGAAAGCATTGGCAATAGTTCCTATTTATAGGGCAAGGAAGGAATATGGGTCAAGAAAAAGGTTCTCCCAGTTCTTGCAAATCTAACCTTGCCTATAATGAATGGGCTATTTAAATTCATCAAGTGCTGAGGAATGTATTAGGTTGGTGCAAAAGTAATTGCGGTTTTTACAATTATTTTTAACTTTTTAAACTGTAGTTACTTTGGCACCAACATAATACTTTTGGATTACTGTGAAACCTGGCTCTTGTGGCCCACTTCACTTCACATACAATTTAAATAATACAATAATTAACAAGGAAATATTTGGGAAAAGTAATTTCCAATTTTTATATGTGTGCCTGTTTAAATTATCAGGTAATTCTGGTCTTTATTGCCATACCATTTTTTGTTCCATTTTCCCAGATTTCTTGTCTTAGATAATGTTTTAGTAGGGCAAACCTCTTATTATTAGGTAGACTTTATAAGAAGAAAATAAACGAGTAAAATTTAATGCAAAGTATATAATAATATATAAACTTGAAAATTGCCTCAGAGTATGTATCGGTTACTTTAGGCTAAAGTTAACTTTACGTAACCATGTGCTAATACATCCATCTGTTTAAGTCACCTGAGGGGACCCACTAGAAAATCACAAAGATATCTGAGTCTTAATGTATGACTTTGTGAAGGCTATTAGCAAAAAGGCTTCAAATTTGAACATCTAAGTATTTGCTCTGTGTCTCCAGAGACATATGGTCCACAGAATTCTGTTGCCACCTATGACAGCTTTCAAGCCGTAGTTGAGAAGGGAATGGTATGGGTTCACTTTACATTTCTTATCTGCTGTCATTTGGTATATTAAATGAACTTTTATGACTAATTTACTCTACAAAATGCTCAGCAACCAGTGACACCAAAAAAGTTGACCACAGTTGCTTTGCAACATTGCCCAGGTCTGCAACACTCCTGATGTTCTCTGGTTATTCTTGCATGAACTCCACCTGCATGTGCACACAGTTCTACATATACAGCTGCATTCAGTCCTGGAGTTTCTAGACACGAGAAACTAACTGGCCTCTTTTCACCATATTTATGTGTTTTGTATTTTAGAGAATTTTGAAAAACAATTTTTTCTGAATAGGGAAAACAATCTATAAAAAAATGTGTTGATAATCTCTGTTTGAATTGAACGTAATGCATATGGAAAAACATGGTGCTATCATAGTTTGGTTTTTCTTTCTTTCCCTATTATTAAAGTTTGCTTAACTTTTGCAAGATTGCCCAGAATATCTCTGTTAAAAATTATTATTTTTGTGTTATCTTCTACCTTAGTTTATATTTTGTCACCACTTTGATCTCATTGCCTTAATTTACATACTCCTTTAGTTAAAGTGATATGTAAAACAAGATTCCATGTCTAATAAAGATTTAGAATTTTGTCCCTAACATAATTATCTAATCATCTAATAATACTATAATTAACTAAGGAAAATTCACTTAATGTCATAAATTCATTCCAGTGTTCTATAATGTACATATATTTGTCTGCATACACATATGTATATACACACATACATATGTATGTATATGTATATGCACAGATCAATATATTACACATATTCGTTTATAATTTCTCCCAATATACCAATGACAGTACTATAACTATTTTTTTAAAGAAATAGTTCATGTCAGCCCTGAAAACTATGAGTACTAGCAGTAGATGTCAGATTTTGCAGATTTCTGAAAGGAAGAAAAGAAGATAAGATTGTGTTGATGGATATATGGGGGTAGAGGAAAGAAGAGATTTAATATCCAGGTGAGAAAGTTGTAAATGGAGGTGAAAGCCACTGTTTCTGAAATGCACTAAATTCAAAGTTAGCAGGTCCTACCACAGTTATAATAGGGGTTGTCTGGAGGGCAGCAATTAGCATAGATAATTGGAGGGCTGCCCAAGGCACACAGTGAAATGCTGGGAAGGTAAATCCTCCAAATTTTCCTCTCCATCATCCAAATTTACAGAGCTCTGGCTACAGCACTTGTCCTGACCTGAGTAAGACAACAGAAAGCTGCTTTCTAAAAAGGGGTAGACATATGGTATAGATGTTGGGCTTGGAGCAGGAAGAGTAGCAGTATTCAAACATAGAAAAATAAATCAATAAAGGCAGCCCCCAGCTGACTCAGAGGTAAAGCACAACAAAGCCGCTCCCTTTGGAGTGAAGTCCATCTTAACTTTGGGAATTATGGGAGCCCTGGGCCAAGGGCCTGCCTTCTCTCAGACCATGTTCCGTAAAGGGAAGCCCAATTTACAGAAAGAATCACTCTCATACCATGGCCCACTTTTATGCCTCCTATTTGGTGGAGAGATATTTTGAGTAAAAAATTGAAAGATAGATCTTAGAAAATAAAACATTGGACTGGAAGAAATACAGGAAATGAATGCTAAGAGAACATATTACCAATTACAATAAATATTCTTAGAGATAGTTAAGAGCAAATTATATCTGTAGTACAAGACCAGGCTACAATGAATAAAAAACAAGTGTAGAACAAGAAGAAGCAATTCTTGCTAATAAAAAATATGATTGCCAAAGCAAGTGAAATGTGGAAAGTCTGACTGATAGGATAGATAACTGAGGTCTGTGGTAGAACAAACAAAGAAAGGCATCAATGGATACATGAAGAAAGTTCCACAATTAGGTACATTAAAATTTTCTGACCTTCAAGAGTTAAAAGATATTCTAAAATCTTCTAGAGAAGAAATCCAGATACCTAGAAAGACAGAATGTTCACGTTGGCATCAGACTTCTAAGAGTGGTACTAAATTCCAGAAACCAATGAAGCAAGGCAAGTGAATCAAGAAACTATAAATCATATTAGAGGCCAAAAAAGTAATTGTTTTACTTATGAAAAGACAGAATGTTTAGTCCTGTACAAAACTTTAGAATGTTATTTATGGATCTGGTCTAGCAAAACAACAATAAGGGAAACCCAACAAAAAGGGAAATATCAGATTCAAAACCATAGAAGGAACCCAGGATTTTATTAGAAAAAAAAATTAAATTTAATATAAAAATCCAGAGTAGATGAGTCAAATAAACGCTGAAGGTGTGTAAGGGGGATAGTTATAGTTTATAGCAGGAAATCTTAAGATATCTAAAAGTCCTCAACCAATAAATGCTAAGAATATTATTTAGAATTATTATAATGACCATCAAACAATTAAAACAGAAAGAGTTAAAAGTGTTTGCATCTCAAGAATAGTAAAGGAAGTAGGGTGAAATGAAAGATTTTACTCTTTACCTATTTAAAAAATATATTTACTTCTGTTATGATGTGTAAATATGAGGTGTAAACAGATATTAAAGAGTCCAAATAGGGCAGTGTTAAAAACCTGGGTCAAGGACATTTGCAAATCTAGGTAACAGGAACTTTAACTCAATGTCTTAAACCAAAAAGACATTTGTTATATCAACTACTGTATTTCCCCGAAAATAAGACCTAACTGGAAAATCAATCCTAGCAGGATTTTTCAGGATGTGAGTAATACAAGCTCTACCCCCAAAATAAGCCCCAGTTAAGTCGTCAGCCAGATAGACATATTTAGTACGTCTGTTGCAACACACGAGGGACATTGAATTATGAAATAATAATATTAATATATAATTAAATATGAATAAATAATATTGTTGACATTAATACTTAAAATAAATCAATATAAATTATAATTAAGTATTTGTAAATACCCAAGCGGGCAGGTTTGAATGAGAGATAAATGCCTATGTAAATAGATGAACTCGAGACTTATTGCCAAATGACCAATCGGAGTACAAACACAATGCACGAATAACGTGCACACTTGATGATGAATGGACATGGCCTGTCTAATATGAATCTTTATAATTCAATACATCATGTGTTGTAATGGACATACTTAATTCACTGGGGTGAAATGAAGAAATGTTTTCTGAATTTTGGTGCCTGCAATTTTTCGTTGCTTTTGTGTGGACCATCATTCTTAACTGGCATCATTTTTGTTGCCACTCCTGTCTTGTAAGTCTTCATTTAACACTTGATTTAATGGTAGGTTTAAAGGAAATAATATTTTGAACCCCAGACAAAAAGAAAGAGCTATTCCGTTGAGTGCAAGAAAGGAATTGTGGAGGACTCCTGGGGCAAGAATCATACGGCTTTCTGCAAAGAGAAGTTGGATCTCTGAATGGTCTGAAAACGGTGAGCAGAGTACCTCAGTCAATAGGTGGACAAAGGGAATGCTAAGAAGCGCAAGTGTGGATCAGGTCAGCAACCATTATTTCCTGAGCTGGAAGACATCATCTGTGAATGGATTGCTGACAGGAGAGCGAAGACTTTGGTTTTGCGCAGGCCTGATATTCAAGCATTTGCCCTTGCAGTGGCACCACAGTTAGAAATATCCCCAGTAGAATTCAAAGCATCACAACACTGGCTGGATGGCTTCCTTCAGCAATAAGGACTGTCTCTAAGAAGATCGACAACACTTCAAGCTGGAAGATACTGAAGTCATTAAATGTTCACTTATGTTCAAGTCCTTTATTGATGGCATCAACTTTTATAAATACCAGCTCTCCAAAATGATTGCTATGGATGAAACTGCGGTGTTTATGGGCCAAGTATCTCAAACGACAGTTGATCAGAGGGGTGTCTCATCAATCTACATTCCCTCCACTTGTTACGAAAGTGCACATGTTATGTGTATTTTGGCAATTCGTCTGGATGGAAAGAAAGTCCCACCTCTAATCATCATGAAGGGCAAGAAAGATAAAGATGAACATGTTGCAGGCATTTATGTTCTTGAAACCAAAACAGCCTGGTGCGCACAAGCAGTTATAAGGAAGTGGGTCGATTCAATGCTGCCAATTGTTTTGCAAGGTGTAGGTTTAAAGGAAATAATATTTTGACCCCCAGACAAAAAGAAAGAGCTATTCCGTTGAGTGCAAGAAAGGTCTGCTAGTGTGGGATTCAGCCAGTGCTCACCACGCTAAAGACGTGAAGAACTTCCTTCCAGAGAGAAGAATAGATCAAATAATGATTCCCACAGGAATGGGACAGACAGTCCCAACTGTCTATCTCCAGATCCTTGATATTGCAATGAACAAGCCATTCAAGGAGCATTTGTGCATGGAAATCAATGATTACATTAAAAATAGAATGGAGAGAAATCAGCGTGGAAACTTTGTGCAGCATAGCCTGCAAGAGGTCGTGACTTGGGTGAAGAATTCAGGGGATAAAATCACTGACAGCTGTGTTGCCAATGCACTACGAGCAGGCTACGTGGACAAGAAGTGCTCATTTAAGGAGAGCTCTATTGCTGGACATGAGAGATTAGGGCCAATGGTTCTACAAGAAATGGAGTAGCAAGAAATTCAAGCTGGCATTCAGGGTTTGGAGAGTTATGGAAATGTTCCAGACGTAGATGACATGACCGTATTTGAATAAATGTAGATTTTTGTACATGAATAAATGAATAAATGTAGATTGTTGTACATGAATAAATAAATAAGACATCCCCTGAAAATAAGCCCTAATGCATCTTTTGGAGCAAAAATTAATATAAGACCAGGTCTTATTTTCAGGGAAATACAGTAACTCAAAGTCCCTAGGGAGGAAGAACAGCAGGAAAGGGACCTTATACACTTGGTTAGCTGTTGCAGATTATTTTAGAAGCTCTGATATCATGGATGTTATGATTTCTTTATATTTAGTTATTGTAACATTCTCAGTATTTTGGATTTGCCCTCAGGACTTACCCAGTTACAAAATGGCTGTAGGAGTCCCAGACATCATATCTAAAAATGGCAATGCCATAGAAGAG
This sequence comes from Rhinolophus hipposideros, assembly GCF_964194185.1. Lineage (NCBI taxonomy): Eukaryota > Metazoa > Chordata > Mammalia > Chiroptera > Rhinolophidae > Rhinolophus > Rhinolophus hipposideros. Next base: position 39,576,864 of record NC_138057.1, on the reverse strand, counting down.
ACACTCTATCCTCTCACAATTTCTTCTCAGGAGTGAGATAATCTGTTCCCAAAGTTTTCCTTTTATCTCATTGACCAGAATTTGACCACATACCTTTTTCTATACCCATCAATATGAAAGACAAAATTAACATATTTTTTTTTAAAGAAAAATTATGAGCTGCCACAGAAGCTAAGAATAAGTCCATTTTTTCCTTGAGCCATATAAATATAGAGTGGATTCTTTAAAATAACCATTAGTCTGATAGAAATAAAAATAAGTAAATGGATGCTGACTAGACAAACAAATGTGTCAATCAGAGGGCTCCAAGCAGAATTAATGATATAGTGGAGACTGATGGCTAGCAAGCCTTAGTTTATTCCATACTCCCAAATCACCTCCTACATTTCCTCACCTGAGAGTTTAGAATAATGAACTAGGTCACTGGTGCTCATGCATTGAAATCACCTGGAAGGGTCATTATAACTGATTACTAGGTACCATTCTCAGATTTTTTGATTCAGTGATTCTTGGTATTGCTTAAAAATGTGCATTTCTAAGAATTTCCCAGGTGATGCTGGTTCTGCTGGTCTGGGAACTGTACATTGAGATCCGTTGGACCTAGGTGATAATAGGGAAAGCTCATCTTGGTATCCCCGGTGCCTGGCATAGTGAATGAAAACCAGTAAGTGCTAAATTGTTTTTATAAATATTTAATATATTTATTTATATAAATAACATCTAGTAAGTCTTAGGTTTTCTCTAGGTTTACATTTATCACAAATGCAAATTCTATTCTTCAATGCAATTAAGAATTTACTGTTGCCTATATCCCGAGAGAGAGAGAGAGAGAGAGAGAGAGAGAGAGAGAGAGAGAGAGAGAGAGAGAGAGTGTGTGTGTGTGTGTGTGTGTGTGTGTGTGTGTGTTTTAAAGTTAATTAATTCCTTGGTTTGAATATCTCTGTTCATCTATTGGTATGCATTATGCAAGTGTATTGCAATGATGATATGTCTGATTGGTTTTTAAAATTTTGCATTTAATGCAAATCAAGCACTCAGTACTAACAGAATTCTATACCTGAATTATTCCAGTACTGTTTTGTGATGACCAAATATGTAGCCAAAATCCCGTCACTATGCCTCAGGCTTCATGCTGTGGGGAATCATTTCCTAAGCTTGTTTGACTACAGAACATACTTAAACTTTGGCAGACTATCAAGCAAAGCTCATGAGATGTAATGTCCATTTGGATTAAAATGGACGACATAAATGATCTCACAGATGAATCATTTGCTACAAGAAAGAACTGAACACTGATTTATATGATTTTTAAGAAACATTATAAAAAACAATTAGAAGAATTAAGTCATTTTCATTATGAATAAAAGGTCAAAACAAAATAATTCTCTTTATATGTTGATATGAAACAACACGAAGAGCATTTTAATTAGATCAGCACTTTTGAGTCATTTCTTTCTTTTATAATTAACATAAGTAATTTTACTGAATTAAGTTGTTATGTTGGGTAGAATATTGAGTCTTTTGGTATGATTTCTTTCCATTTTAATATTGTATGATAATACTGTCTGCAAAATGAACTGTATTTCAACAATTAAGGACTCTTGAATTAGGTTATTCCAAAAGCTTTTAATTTTTGTTAGATCACTTATCATCTGATATTTTAAAAATCATGGGCTTCAATTGTTAATATTCTCTTTGATTTATTTTGACTAATACCAAGAAACTGTTTTGTATTTAAAACTTCCTTCTTTCTTTCAACTATATACATATATATATATATTAAAAATATTAGAATTCGCATAACATTAAATAACAGATATATATATATATATATATATATATATATATAAATTATAAACTAAGATATTCTAAAGACTGATATACATATGAGGTCCGAGAATTAAATTCGTGCATTTGTTGCAACAATGTTGCTAACATATTTTTGATTATCAGAGGGATTATTCATTATGAATTTGTACCAACTGGACAAACAGTTAACCAAGTTTTCTATTTGTAAGTGCTGTAAAGGCTGCGTTAAAAAGTTAGATGAACTGAACTTTTCACCAACAATTCATGGCTCTTGCATCACGACAATGCACCAGCTCACAGGAAACTGTCTGTGAGGGAATTTTTAGCCAGTAAACAAATCACTGTATTGGAGCACCTCCCTACTCACCTGATCTGGCCCCCAGTGACTTCTTTCTTTACCCAAAGATAAAGGAAATATTGAGATAAAGGCATTTTGATGACATTCAGGACATCAAGGGTAATACTATGACAGCTCTGATGGCCATTTCAGAAAGAGTTCCCAAATTGCTTTAAAGTGTGGACTAGGAGCTGGCGTCTGTGCATAGCTTCCCAAGAGGAGTACTTCGAAGGTGACCACAGTGATGTTAAGCAATGAGGTATGTAGCACTTTTTCTAGGACGAGTTCATGAACTTAATTGTCCCACCTTGTATAACTTATTAACCATGTCAAGTTAAAACAAACTTGATGGAAGCTTGGAAATTTGATAGGACTGTTGAAACTTTTATCTGGAAATTAACAATCTGTTTGAAAAATCTGTAGCCAGGTTATACTTGAAAAGCTACCAGCCCCAGCTTTTATTCCTTTCTTTTTCCTCTGAAACGCGTGTGCGTGTGTGTTAGTGTGTGTGTGTATGTATGATGTTTGTTCTACTCAAGTTCGTTATCTCTCTGTTTTCTTGGTTTCATTTTTGTTCTTGTGTATTAAAACTTCCCCTGGAATGCTCTACCCAAAATTCTCTCGATGAAAATTCTTCTGTCTACTCCTGAAATATTTAGAACTTCACTATTTACTATGGCAGCTACTAGCCATATATGGCTATTTAAATATAAGTAAAGTAAAATAAAATTTCAGTTCTTCATTGCTCTAACTACACTGCAAGTGCTCAATATCAAAAGCAACATGTGGTTCACACATAGCATTAGACAGTGCAGATGTCAAACGTTTTCATCATCACAGAAACTTCCATTGGAACGGACTGTCTTACAGCTTGTGTCATTTAGCATCCCTTTTCTTTTTTTGTTGCGTTGCTTAATATTTTCTCTTCTACATCCTTAGGAATTGAGAACAGTGGTCTTCACCTAGTAGATGTTCAGTACGTGGGAGCTCTTTATATTTTCCCAAGTGTAATTGAATATAACCTATCTTCCAAATTACAATTACTCAGTAAATATGCATTTTGTTTGTTTGTTTGTTTCTTACTCTTGGAAAAGAAATTAGAGACTCTCCAATTTCCATATGTCAAGAAATATTATCATGTCAGACAGGAGGCAGATATGATAAGTTCATTAAATGGCAATCCTATTCTTGTCTAATTAATCCATCCAATATTGAATATAGTTGGTCTTTTGCTCTAACAAATTAGGTGTATTCTATTGATTTTGGAAAGTTATTTGACTCCTCAATGTTCCTTTTACCATGGTGGGTTGGCTCACAATCTAGGGAGACTGTAATTTTCATAACTTGCCAAGAAAATTAAGCTTGTTTATGTTTGTGTGCACTTGACTAGAGAAATATAAGGCTGGCTACTAGGGAAATAATAAACCCCAAGTGACACCTCTTGGTCCTGAAGCTACTTTCATTTTATTGCTTCTTACCCCTTATGCTTAAGCTTCTAAGATGTTGAAAAGACAGAAAAAAAGTTGGTTTGAATGGCATGTGTGTATTTTTGAAAAATGAAGATTTCATATCACAATGATCCATCTAGTAAGTATACTAGAGTGATTTTTTAGACATTCATTCCAGAAAAAAAAATCATTTATTGAGGAGGGACAGCATTAAGACACATAATTTTCTAAGAGTAAGTACTTTAAGGGAAACTGTAGTTTCACTAATGACAAATATCCAAAATGACACACTGAGGTAAGAACGTGACATGTTTACCTCGAGCATGATTTACTGGTTTGCTAAGAGGTTTTCAACCAGAATGAAAAGATATTTACAATTCAAGCATGTAACTATATGAAATAATGTGAAGTTTTAAGGAGATCAAGTGCGTGCCTGTGTTCTCACTAATAGTACAAGATATACTTGTACAAATAATTTTTCCCTTTTACCTCTTAATCTCCCAATTAGTTGATTCAGTGATTTTTTGTAACATTTTAGAAATGTCTGCCTTTTAAGAGGCTTCCTTAAGAGCAACAGCTGTGTTTCAGTCAATTTTAAAGAGTTGCAACCAAACTGTACAATCACAAACTAGTCTATACATTATCACATTGTAGAAAAAAAGCACCTTAGGTAAGGGTCTCAAAAATTATATTATTAACTCTTATATGGAAGCATAAAAGACAGAGACACTTAGGAACATTGATGATTTTTTTCCTATAGATGACATGTGGAGAAGTATTAACATGACTACGCTTACATCTGCCCATAAAGACACTTCTAGTAAATCCATATATGGTATCCTCCATAACTTATCATAATATGTGGAAGTATTACTTTCAAGAGTGCGATATTATGGTGTGCTCTCTGTGGGTAGAAAACAACTCAGGAATTCAAATATCTGCCCCACCCAGAGGGGCAGCCCAAATCTGCCTATCGGTCCTTATGGCTGAATTTATATGGTTTGATTTTTAAATTGTGAATTTCATTTGCAACGGGATGAATTGAATGCAATGACCTTACTCTCTACTCATCAATAAATATTTTTCTATGTGTTTCTCTCACTGAAATGTTATTGCTATGGTTTGTATTTCTATACAAATCAACCCTGCAGGATCTGGAACCAACACAAACACAGCCTGTGTGCCTCCATTTTTGAAGTTGATATTAAATAACACTATCTCAAATAATGAGGGAGGCTGCATTGGCTTTTGTAGCCTGGAAAAGTGGCAATGTTAGGGGAAAAGCCAACATTGCATACTGATCACAGGGAATTTAAAACATAAAAGTGTACAGCACTAATTAGGAATAATGGCAGGGGCTTGAAGATATAATGTGGTGTTTATTGAAGACTGCTATGTTAATCAAAAAAGAGGAGGATTTTGGGTTTCAAAATTTTGAATCTGGGTTTCAACTTTATAGTATTTACTGGGTGAAATTTGTCAGCCATTGTTCTCATGTGAGTGTTTTATTATTATCCTTTTGTTGGGATTTTTCTCTCTGACTTATGCATATTGAAGAAGTTTAAGTCCAATTCCTTCTATACATCAAGCCATTTTCTATTATGATGATCGTTCAGGAGTTACATCTTTCTACATCTTTAAAATCCACGAATGCTGGAGTTTCTCTTAGCCCATTCCCCTGCAGAACAATAGGCATCACAGGAAAATGGAAACATTTGAACAATGATTTGAAAAATTCAGTTCAGCCCTGGAATCTGGGCCAGTGCATTTCATTGAGACCACATTTAAATTTCTTTGATATTTATTTGTAGAAAAGTATAATGCCCCAAAGGGGAAACATATTTCATCTTAGTTATATTAGCCTTGTTAAATAAGCAAATAACCACTTACCTATATGCAAAAGAAATGGGCAAAATATAAGCTACTATCTTTATCCCCTTTGCATTCCAGAATAAGAAATTGCTTTTACATAGAATTATTTTCAATCAGCAAGTAGTCATGCTGAATAAATATTTTATAAAGAAGCCATAAGAAACAATTCAGCTTTCCTATAAAAGTAATTGATTCTTGTCTGTTTGCAACTCTAGATAATTTTTCATGGCTTCCTTTGATTGGTTAAAAACAGCATGACTTCCACCATTTTTTTGTTTCCCAAATTGTAGACATGCATGGTCTATGACAGAGTTATAATTATCATAAAGTGCATTAAAACACTGGTTTTAGAGTGAGGAGGAGATGTGAATTCTGCAGTTGAATTTGCTAAACCTGGTGTTTTCTACTTGCAGAGAATGAATTTAAAGAGCCCTTTTCCTTCTTTTTTTGAGAATACAATTTACACAGTAACATATGCAGACATACATAAAGACTGCTCCATAGGAGAACACAGATCCAGAGTCTCAGTGAGAGAGAAGCGTCTTTGCCCTCACAGTCAGAAATTTATGAGCATTGAAGGAGGGGAAGGTGGGTCATGAGACAAAGTGGCCATGATGAAAAAGAGGAGTATAAAATACCACTCTTGGTTAGTCTGAAAAAAATACTAATTTTTAAGCTTTGCTTTAGATTCTACTTCAGACTTGTGTAAAATTTCCATTCTATTAGAGAGTTGAGAATGACACATTCATTTGAAGGTATTTATTTATTTATTATTTATTTATTTATTTATTTATTTCCCAACTTGCTCAGAGTATTTAATACAGTAAAACCAAATCAAGCAGTATTTTTGACATCCAAGATAAAGTCCCCTACTATGATTGTGTTACTGTCAATCTGAACCTTTATGTTGGTCAATATTTGTTTTATATATTTTGGTGCTCCTATGTTGGGTTTAGTCTCTGTGTTTCCTTCCATCTGAGGTGGGTCTCTTGTAGATAGCATATGCATGGGTCTTGTTTTCTTATCCATTTAGCTACTCTTTGTCTTCTGATTGGAACATTTAATCCATTTACATTTAAAGTGATTATTGATAGGTACATAGTTATTACCATTTTATTATTTGTATTGTTCATCTTTTGTTTGTTTGTTTGTTGTCCCCGAGAAGTTCCTTTAACATTTTTTTGTAACACTGGCTTGGTGGTAGCGAATTCCTTTAGCTTTTTCTTGCCTGGGCAGCCTGTGCACTTTGGTCTGAAAGCTTTTACTGTGATTGTTTAAAGATGAACAAGAGGATTATAATCCATCTAACTTGACTGGTCCATATGCAAACCTGAGATGCTAAATTCCCAATTTGATATACTTAACTGAGTCGCAAAGTATTCTGATTATTTTTATTAAGTAGTCATAGTCTTAGACCTCAGAAATCTGTATAAAGTGAAGTGGAAACAGGTGTTCATATGTTCAAAACAAAAATACTCAGAATAATTGTTGACTCACTGCTTGAATACTCCATACAAAATATTTTGGTAATCACTCAGTTTCTATCTTAATTTATATGTGTAGACATAGATTTGAAAAACAAGTTTCAAAATATAAAAAATTTATATCATTCATGTAACAAAGTAAACTGTATAAACACTTTGTGAGGTTGGAAAGGAGCTGTGTAATTGATTTCATGAGAAATGATCTTTAAGGTTCATGCCTTTTCACAGAAAATACCAACAAAGCCTTGGTCTAAGATTGGAGAGGAGAAGAAATGTTGAATGTTGCACTGAGGAAGTGTTGCTATAATCCCTGTGCAGTCTCTTTAAACTTCAGTGGCAATGAAATATCATTAAGAATTAGCACTGACAGGAGGAAATGTGAATTTGGGGAAACAATAACAAACTGACTAATGAAATAAGTCAAAAATAATTTTACCAGGAAACTGAAGAGAAGAAATATTGTATTTCTGATCGCAGGTAACAAGCATCAATGCCTTTTTGCTTTTTCCCCATTAGGCTGGTACATTTAAGTTACTTTACCATCAAGTTACTTTAAAATGTTATTCTCTTAAGAGGCGTCTTGTACTTACTAAGCTTGTGAAAAATCTAAGAATAAAGTGAATTTTCTCTTTAATCCTCAAGGTGAGTATATGCAGTTAGTGTCACTTTTACTTAGGCAAAGAAATATTGGATTAAGCAAATTATGTGGTACACTGAGATAATATATGATGGGAAGGAGTTCAGAACTGTTTAGTCGAAGGAAGGAAAGGCAAGCATTGGGATCCCCTTGACTTTAATGTAAGTGAAGGGGTCCCTCTTTCTAATGGTTTAAAAGTAAATTATTTTATCTTTAAAAAAATCTATTCTTTGGGCCTATTTGCCTTCAAAAAACATTAGAATAAAGTAATAAACACTTAAAATCTCCAAGCAGCTTATGTAAACTCTCCTTGCAAAAATATCTGTACTGAGAGATTTTGCTCCGTCTACCTGAAAGAGTCAATGACTTCTTCAGATGTTTCACTGATTTTGAGAAAACAGCTTTGCTAGTAGGACACTTTGGCTCAGAATGTTTTAGCTGAAAACTCATGTCTGACCCTACTTAAGTGAGGACATGTAAAGATATTTTACAAGGCACAGTATTTAAGTAAGATTGCAGTTGACAAAAGAAAAAAAATACTAAAATACTCAATCTGATGATGTTTGCATAAAATTCTGACATTGGGCATATTCTTTGAAAGCTGAGTTTTGTGAAAGAAAAACTGAAAGCATTTTTCACCAATTCAAGTAGGCATATATTATAATTAAAGCTACCGATGAGGAGGTGAAAAATAATGCATTTGTAAATAACTTGATGCAGCTTAAAAACAACTGTTTGGAGACCAAAAACATAAGACAAATGCAAAATAATAACCACTGTCCTCGTTTCAGAATTTGAATTTTACTCATACAAAAGGATGTGGTCTGCCTAAAAGTTCTATGGAAGTAAATAGAAAAAGGAAAGGCAGCTAAACATACAGAAATGTTAGCCATTTGGGGTTTATACATCATGGATGATACTGATATCAGAAGAAGAAATTGATATAATGAACATTTTCTTAAAGTGAGGTTTTCATACAAATTGTCATCATAAGTGGTTTTCACAGAATTGGAAGGTTAGGAATAAACATATGTATTCCTTGGTGTGGACCTGCATGGTAGGGCTTTTGCTTATTTTTAACGTGCAATGTTGTATTTATCTATTAGTTTAACTTTTCACCTGTTTACAAAACCAATAAAATTTTCTAAAAGTCACACCTTTGAGCAATCAAGATCTTAGTTCGATAACCTATCTTTGTTTTACAAAAACATGAGTGACATGAAGGCAAATATAAAGTTAGATTTTAGTGAGCCCAAGTTTTATATTTTTAAAGAACTAAACTATTCTCAAACAGCTGCACAGTCCTCACTTGGCACTGAATTTTGTTATCGATTATTCCAAGGCACATGGTCTCCCTCAGCCTTTCTCTTTCATTAGCTTTTGCCCTGCAAACATGGCTACTCAGGCCACAGACCAAGTACTGGGAAATCTGAGGACTCAGGTGGCTTTTTAGGCACCCTACTGCCCCCACACACAAAGTAGCACCTGGGTCCTTGTGTCACCAATTTCTCTTTTCCCTTTTCCCTGTTTGAGTGACCAGAGAGGGGACTTGGCAGCCCTTGCCCTCTACTGCCCTTTTGGATTGTTCTTCAGTAAGAAACATCTGCGGCTGGGTCTGGCTCCTGCTGGATCTGATATAGGCTGTCCCATAGCCAGATTTGTTCTAAAGTCATCTGATTGGGCTGATGTTAAGTCATCAAAGGAGAAGAAATGTGAGTTGTTTTTTTTTTAAGGATTTGACTTTAATTTGACTTTAAATCAGCCCTACTCATTTGAGAAACAACTTCACTCAAAGGTACACAAGTCATCCTTCTTCAATGTCATCTTACCTTTTAGTATTTATTATGTACATTAGCAAATCACACTATTATATTCCAGGCACTGTACTGGGCACTTATACATATCATTCCTAATCCTTAAAAAAAAACCATTTATGTTAGGCATGTTTCTTCCTATTTTGTAGAAGTGGCAGCATTTAAGTGATTATTCAAGGATACAGTATAAACTGTGTCAAACACAGGCCTCTCTTACTCTAATTGCCCAATGAACTTCTAACTATTCATGTAGAGGCCATATTACTGGGACAGTGTGGCTCTGTCTGCCAACTCACAGCCGGAAAGGCATACAATGTTCTCAATGGCAAGAACAGAAAAACTATTGCTACCTCTATCCTAGAATTTTAGTTAAGTGTGATTCTCCCATTCTTTATAATAGATTTGTTCTGCTTCCATACACAAGAAAGCATACATTCTTCATTTCCCCTATTTCTTGTTATTTATTCCATTTACCTCCCCCCATCCTTTGTGACATTAGTAACATGAATCTTACATCTACATATTTTATACGTTTCAGAAAATATTTCCTGCTTTTAGCAGACAAACATGTTTTAAAAAAAAACAAGAGAAGTAAAAATGTCATATAATAAATATTACATATAATAAATATGTATAATATGTATTAATATTTATAATATTTATTTAAAACAATTTTTAAAAATTATTTATTTCTTTTTTTGATTACAGTTAATATTGAGTATTACTTTATATTAGTTTCAGGTGTACAACATAGTGGTTAGACATTTATATAATTTATGCAATGATCCACCTGATTAGTCTGGTACCCACCTGGCACTATATATAGTTGCTGCAACATTATTGACTATATTCTCTATGCTATACTTTACATCCCCAGGACTATTTTGTAACAACAAATTTGTAGTTTTTAATCCCTTCACCTTTTATACCCAGCTCCCAATCCCCCCCTCGCCCCGCAACCATCAGTTTGTTCTTTGTATCTATCAGTCTGTTTCTGTTTTGTTGTTCATTTATTTTGTTCTTTAGAATCCACATATGAGTGAGATCATATGGTGTTTGTCTTTCTCAGTCTGACATTTCACTTTGCATAATCCCATCTAGGTCCATCCATGTTGTCGCCAATGGTAAGATTTCACCCCCAATGTTGTATTTAATTCATTTTCATTCCTTAGCAAAGAATGGAAATTACTTTCTAATGAGTCTCCCCATCTCTGTTCATTTCCTCTAATTGCAGACTAAATTATCACTTACATTGCCACCAACCAATGTGGTATCACTTGAAGCTCTTTAAAACCTCCATAAAATTGCTAACAACTACATAGATGAGTGTATTGGTTTCTTACTAAGGCTGTAAGAAATTACCACAAATTTGGTTGCCTAAAACACAAATTTATTAGTATTGATTAGGTCTTAGGAGAGAATCTGTTCCTTTGCCTTTTCCAGCTTTTAGAAGCTACCTGCATTTCTTGGTTTATGGCCCCTTTTCCATCTTGAAAACTAACACCATATCATTTTCTAATCCCTCTCTCTCTCTCTCTCTCTCTCTCTCTCTCTCTCTCTCTCTCTCTCTCTCTCTGTTGTCTGTGTCTCTGGTGTGTGTGTGTGTGTGTGTGTGTGTGTGTGTAAATACACCTGACACTACCTCTCCTGTCTCTTTCATTGAGGACTCTTATGATTACATCAGTTCCATCTGGATAATCCAGGATATTTTCATCTCAAGATCCTTAACTTAATCACATCTGAAAAATCCTTTTGCTGTGGAACATAATAAATTCATAGGTTCTAGGGATTAGGATATTGACATCTTTGGGGGCACGTTACCTGTGTACCACAAGGAATAAATAAAAATGCTTTAGCATGACAGACAAATCACTTCACTATCTAGTTCTTTTGTTTCCTAACTCATCTCCTGTCTCTTCCCAATTTAGTCACTCCAGGATCCAGTCAGCAAGTGGAACTACTGAATTTGTCAAATAGCAACATTATTTCTCAACTTTTGTATCTTTTAACATTCTCTTTCTTTTGCCTCTGAAATCCTCTCTCACTTCATCATCTGCTGAACTCCAACTCAGTTTATTAAGACCTAGCACAAATGGTATCTCTTTGAAAAATGATATACTCCCCTCATAGAATTCTAAGTCACACGTACATTGTTCCTTGCCATACTGCTTTGTTTTAAGTGTATTAGAAAATTCATAGCATTGGATTGTAATGTTTCTTTCCTGGTCTTTTTTTCCAAATGGAATGTAAGATTCTGAAGAGATTGAGCTACTTTTCCTTTTGTGCCAGAGTACCTCTATCTAGCAAGAAACAGACACTAAGACACTAAGTAAAAGTAAAAGGAAAAAAAAGGTTTCATAAATGCCAAGTTATTAAAGCAATTACCTATGGTATTTCAAAGTGTCTGAGAGGAAAACCACTTGCACAACTTTAGAAACAAATATGACCACATAATCACTCACCTTCACAATTAGTACAACTAATCTTCAGCCTTCAAAGCCACAGGATCCTTAGATTGTGTGATGGTATAGATGTAAAACCTGCCAAACAGGGAGCAGAAATGAGAAGTATCAGAGCCAAGGAATATAAGACCAGAATGTACAGTTAATGAGAGGAAATCATTTAAAGTAGAAAAATGCAAGTTATGTCAGGAAACCTGGCATGAAGTAGAAAGCATGAGAAAAATGGAGGATGGCAGTGGAAAATAGTACAGGTGGAGAGATTAAAAAAACTTGGTCATTTGGTAAATTTTCTCAATATGCAAATGGAAAGTAACAGTAAAATGTAACATGGTATAAACTATACCTTGTTTTATTATACTTAGTCCAACTTCTGAGAACCAAAGGTAGAGAAAGCATCCTAAAGGCAGCTAGAGAAAAGCAACACATTACACACAGGGCAATACTAATGCAAATTTTACAAATATACCAAAGCTGTCAAATTTACCTTTCACAGTTAGAAATAATAAGGTCCAGGTTATCTTAGAAGATAAGTTAGTATTGCTACCGTGAGTGTTAGAAGGATGCAGTGGATCGTCTGGGTTTCAAAGTTCTATATTGTTTTGTTCTGAAATCAGGCTCTCTCAACCTCTAAGTGTGTGATTTTATGCAACCTACTGAATGACCTCAACCTCAGTTTCCCCATCTGGACAATGGGGATAATAATAAAATAATATAGTACCTTTCTCCTACAACTATGTTGAAGGTGAAGTGCCTTACATGTTTAGGGAGCTTGTGAATGGCATGGCATTCTGTAGGTGCTCAACGATGGCAGCAGCTACCCCAGCTTTTATTACTAATACCGTTTCTACTATTGGAACAACTGCTATGATTTTTATTACAATCATCACTACTACTATTTTTACCATTGCTGCCACTACCTTTAGCAACCTCTTTCCACTTCCTACATGTATTCTGCTTTGTGTTTAAGGAAATTACTTAGCTTAAGTTTAAGGAAATTACTTAGGGGACACGGTGGGCTGAATAATGGCCCTTAACGTATCTGCATTCTAATCCCTGGAATTTGGGAGTGTTACCTTATACAGTAGCAAAAGGTGCTTTGCAGATGTGATTAAGTTAAGAATCATAACATTGGAAGATTAATCTAGATCATCCAGATAAGCCATCAATATAATCAAGTGCCCCTGTAAGAACGCAGCGTGATATTTGACTCATAAGATGAGAAGGCAGTCTGACCAGGAGGCAGATGTTGGGGTGGTGTGGCTGTAAGCCAAGGAATGCCAGCAGCCACCAGAAGTTGGGAGAGGCAGGGGATGGATTGTGCCCTCCCAAAGGGAAATACCCCTGCTGTCGTCCTGACGTTAGCCCTGTGAAAACAACTTCAGATTTCTGTTCTCTAGAACTGTGAGAAAATAAATGTGTGTTGTTTTAGCCACCAAGTTTGTAATTATTAGTTATAGCAGCTCTAGAAAACTAATACAGGAGATAAGAATGATAACTTTGGAGAATTCAATTCCAGTTCCCCAAACTTTAAGAGCTCCTGTTACATTTTTACTGTAGTGATTTTAAATAAATTTCATCAGTGGAAATGCTTCTTAGCTGAAATGGCACATGGAGAAAGATAAGACACAAAGCTTTTGTCAATCCAGAGACATCTAACGCATCTCCCTCCACATACCCCAAGGCAGCCTGAAACACCCCAGGCACATGGAACTCCAGTGTATCTCCCCATTTTTACAAATGCTGATTTAAATGAAAAGTAGTTAGAATATTACATAATCTCATATATAGTCCTTAAGTGAGGCAAGAAAGGAAGAGAACTTGGAGGTATTGGACTAAAATGAGAGGTTGACACTGACCTGAGAAAGTATTAAAGTCTAACTAAGGAAAATCCAAAAAGTAGATGATTATAATGCAGGGCAATAAGTACTAAAATTGGGGTAAACACAGCTCTCTGAGTGTTTATAGAAGGAAGATTAGATCAACTGGTCGTTCTTGTTGTATTTTGGCTACAGAGGTCATTTAGCACTGTCAAGGGGTTGCATGCACTTCCAGTGACCAAGCCGTCCTGTTTACTTGACCCCTCTCTATAATTCAGCTCAAATTAAAAGATTTTTCACCTAGATACAAAAATGCCCAGAAGAGAACCATAGACTAAGAGATGTGAATAAACACAGGCAAGTTGTTTTTTTTTTTTTACTTAAACTTATAAAAGTTTAAAGATCATATTGAATTCACCCTGTGAGAACAATAAATTCATACTGCCGATCTCATTCTGACATTTGACCACCCATCTTAATGGCTAATGATATATGCGGCTAATAACCTAAAAACTGATGTCATGCATGAATACTCTAGAGAGCAATATGCAGCCTCATTTTCAATAGTTATAGAAAAAGAAAAGCAGTTTTAAAAGCTATTTTTGCCTTGCAATTATGTAAATTTTTTAGTATATCATGTGACTATTTCCCACCATGACCAGTTAGTGATTTACTACATACAAAGAGGAAAGGAGGAATTATTATACATTATTTTTTCAAAGGCCTAGATTAAGACCTCCAATGCTGGTGTCTATTGAGTTGTAGTTTAGCACTGTGATAATTCCCCCAATGGCGAAAGTAAGTCCTGTGCAGGAATTAAAGATGCTATTTGAAAACACGCCTATTACTGCTCTTCACCTGCTTTGACACATCCCTCATTAGCAGGACTGTGAAACAAGAAAAGGGTCTACTTTGAAGTAACTGGTTTAAAAAGTCTCTGTGTTCTAAATTAAAATATTATGTTGCAGTCTGATCTCAATAAATCTCTCAGCATGAAACTTTTAAGATCGAATTCTTCCTCCTCTTACAAAAAAAAAAAAAAAGGAGCCTTTAAAGAAGTTTCCAAATGAAACACAAATTAGGATATGGTACGCTTAATTGACTGGATAAACCATTGTCAAATAACTGCAAAATTGATGATTTAATAATGAATGCACAATAATATAAAGTTAAGAATAGAAACTTCTGTTAAATATATGTGTATATATTATATATAAATATATTGCATATAATGTATATAATATATATATATATATAACAGAAGTCTATTCTTAACTATATTATCATGTATGCATTATGTGTGTGTGTGTATATATGTATATACACACACATATATGTATATATGCACATACAAAAAACTGCAAAAAGTTATATAAAAGATGTATCTCCCAGGATACATCTGGTATATACTTCCATTTGTTGCAAATAGGAATGGCTGACACTTTCTTAGTTTGGTAAACAGGCTACACATATTGGTTGAAAAACTGGATAAAACAGCAACATTCATTCACATGGATTTTTGCTATAATTTGCCCTTGCATTATTGAGCTGCAACCTAAATTCAACAAAATGCAGATTTTATATATACCATTTTATGAATTTTGACAAATACGTATTCATAGTTAACCACAGCTCTATCAAGATATAGAACATTCCCTCATTCCACAATGTTCCCTTATGCCATATTCAGTTGATTCCAGTCCCTTCTTCTCCCTCAACACCAAAGGCAACTTGATGTATTTGACCTTAGATTTGTTGTTCCTGATCTAGACTCTCATATGAATACAAACATTTATATTGGTTTCTTTAGTACAACAAATTGTTTTTGATATCTAGCTGTTGTTACATTTATCAACAATTGATTCATTTTTATTGGAAAGTGGTGTTCTATTATATACCGGGGTGGCAAAAGGTATGCCAGAAAAATGTATACACATTTTAGGAGATGTTTTCTTAAAATGTGTATTCATTATTTTAGCACCCTCTGAAGATCTACCACAATCTGTATACTCATTCTGTCAATAGACATTTTTTACATGGTTTATTCCACTAAGTAGGAAAATTTTAAATCCATTTCCCTAGTGGTAAGGGCAACAGGTACTGGTGGAATCTGAGAAAAGGCTTCAGTCCCATGGCTGCCTGGATGACAGTCTTTAGCCCCAAGTGTACACATCACACTAAAATTATGGAAATGGTAGAGTTGAGATTCAGGTGGAGACAGACCAGAAATGAAAGTGACTCATGATATCAAACTGAAGAATACAGTCACTAGTAAATACAACAAGCTGTATATTTTCATGAGAGACCAAAAACAAGGAGTCACTATTAGAAAATGACCAACTTAGAGCCAGTGAAAGATTAGTCCTGGACAAATGCTGGTGACAGTCAATACAGTCTAGGTTCTGGATTTTTCTTGTTCAGCATGGTTTGTGAAGGAAGTGCAGCTATTAGATGGTGTCATGGGTAATGCATTTATGATCAGAGCAATTCTCTATATATTTCTGGTTGTAACAATAAAAAAGAAATAATAGGTTACTTATACATTGATGAGACTAGTTTAAGGGTGGCACTAAAGATCCACTGTACAGTAGTATAATTAAGAGAAGAAAATTTTTGATCTAATGTCACATAATCCAGAACAGGTTATGAACTTGGCTAGCATCCCTATTTATTGCCATTACAACCAGGTTTTGTTGTTGTTGTTAATTTAAACATTCTTTCATTTCGAATCTTGAAGCAGAGGTCTTAGAAATGGAAATACAGTGAACAAAAAGGAAATAGCTACCTGTCCATTTATAACCTTTGTTGCAGGGAGTAGATACCTACAGAATAAGTGTTCTTCCTTGGCATGAATGAGGTTGGTGACAGACATAGCATAAGTAACTCCTCTTAGAAAATGGACTGGCAATTCCTGGTTTGTTGAAATCAAGTGACTTGTTCATTAGAAAGATGAGAGTCAAGTCTGGTGTTAAAGCACCATCTGTATTATCAGGATATGTACCCTTACAGTACCAGCTAGAGACCAAGTTTCCATTTTTTAATAGTTTCCTCTTGTCTCTCCCATGATCGTCATCCTTCTTACTTCTTTCTTCTCTAAGTAGGAACTTTTTCAATACTGGTCCACTTTTCCTT
The DNA here is from genome assembly GCF_964194185.1 of Rhinolophus hipposideros. NCBI lineage: Eukaryota > Metazoa > Chordata > Mammalia > Chiroptera > Rhinolophidae > Rhinolophus > Rhinolophus hipposideros. The sequence continues at coordinate 39,560,052 of NC_138057.1, read as the reverse complement.
GCTTCACAAAGTGAAGCCTCATTTCTGCTTGTCTTATGTATGCTTAAGTCTGGGTCTTTTGGTTTGTGTTGGTTCAATTGCTATATGTTGCTCAGTATATTTTTCACTAAAACAAAAATATATGGATAAGTTTGATCTTCTTTTATACAAAAATTAAATAACTCATAAACATTTGTGACTTTCTACCTCCATTCATTTTCCTTTATTGAAAGCTAAGAGAAAATTATTCTTGTATACATTCCTCTACAGAAGCATATTCTCATTAAAGTCATTTTCTTCTTTGTAATAACTTGATAGGCATTTACTTATTTATTTATTTATTTATTTATTTATTTATTTACTTATTTACTAACTATTTACAACATAACAAATGCATGCTAGACACTGCATATGTTGAATGTGTCTGTCCTGAAGAAATTTATAGGTAAGTAAGAAGCACAATTTCATGCATAATTCACACTCTCATGGAGACTACATTTTTCTCCAGATTTGAGAAATACTCATAAGAATGGGCAAACTGATTCTATATACAACTGATACTAGCAGAATTGAACAGTGATTTCAATTAAATAGAGGTTTTTTTTTGACAAATTGTTTCATCAAATTTTTATAGATGAGTTAACTAAATAATTAAAGGAGTAACAAAGATTTTTTTTTAACCATTCATCACCAAAATTAAACCTAAACAACATTGTGTCTTAGAATTTTGATTTTTAAACTACTAATCCATCAATGAGAGCATATTCATGAAATGCATAATTTCATTTGACATACTCTGCTTCTGGACAGGACCCCATTGTGTTAAAAAGTCAGTTTTTCTCTGCACTTCATAGCCATGACCAATTATTCTACATGGAACACATTTGTCAGTGTTTTATCTTTATTAATCCAGGTGTAATGCTATTATATATCATACGGTTATAAAGTTATTTGAAAGACCCTATGGAGAATATTTCTATTCTAATAAACATTAGACCACTAGGCCAATTTACAAGTCTTTTCATTCATCTATATTTTCTGTACTTAACTAAATAAATATGATCACTTTTTTTAAAAAGAAGATATATTGAAAGCTTTTTGTAGTTCCCCATTTTAAATGCCATACAGTTATTATCTTGCTTCAAGATAGGGTTTTTTTCCTACAATTGTTTGTAAGTAGAACAAAGAAATAGAGACCAGTTTTTGTTTTAACCAAAATTAGAAGAAATAGAATATGACCTATTATTTTTCTTCTCCCCAAGTTAATTATGCATAGATTTGATGCAAATTATTGGTATATTTAATACCACTATATAAATAGTTAGCATAAAACATTTATTTTTTTAAAGCCTCAAATTGCTTGATGAATAATAATTGATTTTCATAGGCAGGATAGCCTATCCTAAAATTTTGGACATTTTATATATCTTATCTTTATTCTTCTTTAGTACCTGATCCCTCTTCCCCCATGGGACTTGACTCTTTTGCCATTTAAGATGGTTTCATGGAAGAGAATTTCTCTGGCATGTGGAAATAGACAGTTAATGAAATATATAGAGCTGTGTCCTCCTTAAGGTAAACACAGAATTTCCCGTCTATCTGGCACCTGACAAGGAAGGATCTGGTTCTCCTTTATGAGCTCATCATGCATATTCCTATCAAAATAGTCCTTACATTTATGAAATTATTTATCTCTTTATCCACCCAACATACTATAAGATAATCAGTATGGCTTATTGTGTCTTGTTAGTATTTAGCAGAGTACCTGCTGTCTGCTAAGCACCCTATACATTTGTTAAAGTGTATTTACCTGCTTGTTGTTCCTGGAATTTTTTTTTTTCCAACTGTTAAAGTCCAGTTGATTCTTGACTCAGCTCAAAGTTATCCTTCTCTGTGGACACTGTATTGACTTTTCAGGATTCTTATTTTGTTTTGTGCCCTCTATATTATTCTTATTACCCTTAAAACGACGTGTTTATATGTCTATCTCTCCTAATAGACTGTGAGCTCCTTGAAGCAAGAGCCCTTCTCCCTTCCCTATTCCCTATCTAGAACAGGGTGATTAAATGCAATATTAAATGCAATATTGATTAAATGCAATATTCAGTTTATCACTCAGTATTTGACAAATATTTCTTGTGCATTTACTGTATATACCATGTATTGTTTTGGCACTGTGAATTCAGTGGTAAAAAAAACACACATATAAACCCCTTCCCCTCATGAAACTTACATCCCTTTTTAGGAGTCTAATAATAAATAAATAGACAATGTAATTTCATGTGGTAATAAGAACATAAAAATAGATAAGGGGGTACAATTATTTCTATGGCGTGATCATGGGATGCCTTTCTAATCTGGTGACAGTTGATGAGTGTTTGAGTGTAGCAAAAAATCAAGCTTTGAGAGAACATTTGTTAATAAAGTATTCTCTTTTAAGTAAACAGCAAGCAGAGGCCAGAGTAAGCAGTATGTTTCATGTGGTTTTGAAGACGGCCAGTATATCTGGAATAGAGGAAGTTAGTAGAGGTCAGAGAAGGACACGATATCCAGGCCCAGTGGTCTAGTATTCTAGACTGTAGTAAGGGATTTGGATTTTAAACTGCTCAAAGTGAAGGAAGGAACAGACAGTCTATTCACATGAGTCTGTGACTTTTACATAATGCAGCTATTTTTCAAATGTACCAGATTTAAGATTTTCTAATAAACACTGACCTTATTAAGATAGTTATTTTGGAATGTGGGTAATTATTTCAATGAGTCTCTCACTGCTGAAGATATTTTGGAAAGTATCTCTTATGTCAATGCCTTCAAGATTCCATGGTGCATTTTTTGGATATCTCAGATTGATGGAAAAAAATCATGCTTTAAAGTTGGATTTGGTTTTTGGAAACAGACATTAGCCACTGAGAGCCAAGTTTCCTGAACAAAGTGGGTAAAAATTCAAGTAACATGGCTTTGACTCCAAAGAATATTAGCTCTTAATGTAGCGAGGCTAAATGTGTCTTTTAAACTTGCTGAAAACAAATTTCCAAAGAAAATGTCCCTCTTCAAAAAAATCATAATAATATCAGTATATAGTTTTGAAGGTGAGAATATTCACTGCAAAAATCTATCGTGCATTTGGTAAAGCAAAATTTCATGCTATTATTTCAAAAATCACAATTTCTATTGCTACTAAGTTCTTTAAAAATTGGGTATTAGGTAGGTGTGTATAACACAGTGGGGGAGCATATTTATTGGACTATATTTTTAAATAGACAAACAATTAAACTGTTTAAATCAACTATTATTACAAAGAGAGAAAGACATGGACAGAAAAATCTTTTTTTCCCCACCATCCTGACTTAACCTTAGATGTGAAAAGTGTAATTTTACTTCGGATTTAGTGTGCGGTGATTTTAGGACTTAAATTATTAATGGATATTTTGCTATGCTTTTGAAATATTTATATAGGTCAGAGAAAAGTTAAATTGGATGAGGAAGATCACTTGAAATCATCAAGTTGCCTTTAAAATGTTTGAAAAACTTCGTTGGAAGTCACAGCTCTCCATTTTTTGAGAAAGGTCTGGATTTTCCTTCTCTCTAAGTCATTATCTCCTTATGAACTTAATTTTAAAAGCAGGAATAAGGTTCCTCATCCAGCATTAACTTTGCTGACAATGTGAACTGCCAGAAACAGCAAGCAGCTAGGGGAAGAAACTAAAATAACACCCATTGTGTGAAAACAGAGTTCATTATCACTCTAAATGGCAATTCCTGTGTTGATGATATTTTTATATTACAAAGCAATGGTTTTCAAAATTGTTTTTTGCTACTAAAAATAAATGAATCTTAAAACAGAGAAAGTTTATATTTTAATTTTGTTTCATTTTAAGACGCTCAAAACACAACAAAGTTTTCCTTCCTCAGATGAGCCAAATTGTCTCTCAGCCTCTAAATTCACCAGCAAAGGTTCTTGATCATCCGTAATATGGATATCTAGATTATTGCACAAACCAAGGCTCTGCCAAAACAAGACTATTTTATAGGGCCAGTAGAATATTTTTTTTTCATGAGTAGAGTGTTTGTACTATCATCTCTCTGCAGTTTTCTATAGAAACTTCTAAATATTTCTGTACTTAATTCACTAAAAGGGACATATGCCTACTGGATATAAATACACTGGCTACTTTTAATAGGTTGTTTGCTTTTATAAGTCTCTAAATGATTTCCGAGAGTTTCCCTTTAGCTCTACTTTCTGATACAGTAAAGGTCAAAACTTTCAAATTTTCATATATATGAGATCTTAGCTAGTGTGTATTTATACACCCTTGGTCGGATTATGAAGTAATTAGCATTGCCCTTATGTCATTCTTTTCTTGGATGCACACATGGAATTTAACTTTGCACTGCCATGCTCATTGGCGCTAGAGGAATGCATGTTGTAAGAGTTCTTAATCTTTACTATAGGGCATGTTACTAAGTGTGATCTTGGCAATCACTGAATAATTTGACATATTTGAAAGTAGAAGCTAATTGCACATATGAAACTAAGCCAACTCAATCATATTCAGACTTTAAAAATACTTCACATATAACCTGCCACATTGAAAAGTCTGCATTTTCCATTAAAAACCTGCCTTGGAAAATCAGTATTCATTTTAGCTCTAGATTAGAACAAACACTAGTCATAGTATCTTAACTATGTAGTCCACAGTAAGAATAAGAATATCATCTATCTATCTATCTATCTATCTATCTATCTATCTATCCATCTATCTATCTATCAATCATCTGTCTGTCTATCTATCTATCTATCTATCTATCTATCTATCTATCTATCTATCTGTCATCCATCTCTGTCTGTCTGTATCTATCTGTCTGTCTGTCTGTCTGTCTGTCTACCTACCTACCTACCTACCTACCTACCTACCTACCTACCTACCTACCACCTATTAATCATCTATCCATCTCTTCGTTTAACAGCCATTTCTTGTGGAGACACTACGAGTATATTTGGTGCTAGTGATATAAAGGAAACATCATGTTTTTCTTGCCTTGGAAAACCTTAGAGTCTAAGCAGGGACGCATATGTTTTAAAAAGCTTCTAAAATACATTTTGTACCTAGTTATGTGGTAGCATAAGAAGGAGTGACTAAATCTGCTTAGGAGAATGAGGAAACATTTTACAAAGGACATGCATGGCATTGAGCTGACTGTTTAAGTCTGGGCATTTCAGGAATGCAAACAAGATTTGAGTTGGAAGAAAGGATATGGCCAAATTATAGAGAGACTTTAGGGTGGTTGAAATATATCATGTATTGGAAAGTGGAGAAGAATCTAGACATAGAAGTAGGAGCGATGTTATAAAGGTCCTTGTGTGACAAGAAAATCCTGATCATAGTAATTAAAGTCAGTTACCATTCAGTGAGCTTTCAAAGTAAAACAAATTTAAAATATTATTTTTTATATTCAGCATAATCCCGTAAGGTAGTTATAAATATCCCTAATGTACAAATGAGGAAAATAAGACTCAGAGAATTATAAGTACCATCATAAAGCTAGTAAGGAACAAAGACAGGATTCAAATCCAGTTTTATACGATTCCAGAGTCGTTATTTTTAAAATATTCTAACTCCCATGGGTCCTATGAGAGGTGGGACGTTACAGTAGGAAATTAAGAGTGAATTATGTTATGTTGTAGAAATGATTGCAATAAAAAGTCAAAGAAAATACTGAGCAGGCTCCAAAGGAGATCTGATGAACTGATGAAGAGATTAAGAATATGGGTGAAAGAGATGGGAGATATTTTAGAGGAGAGTTAATGGAATTTCATGACTGTTTGGTTGTAGAACGTCAGAAGGAGTATGCCAGGAATGGTCTGAGGTTTTTAGCTCAGTCCTGGGGACATGTGCATATCATCTGCTGTTAGAGACGCACCTCAGTCCCTTTGGCATTCACGTCTACTCACTGATGGTGTTTCCTGGAGCACGTAAAACTCTGTGTTCTTTTGTCTGCGTGCAAGAAGGAACATATTTGTCTCAGCTTTGAGGGAAAGTTGGAAGTGCCACAGCCTCAAGAAACAGCTCTCAACCGATGTCAGTAAAGGAGATGGCAGACGAGTGTTCCAGTTTCTTCACGCCTTGTTTTGTTAGCTCCCTGGCACGTGATACACTGAATCCCAGAGTTTCCCAGTGGGGCTGAGCTCCAGTCGCCCACAGTAGTAACTGGCTGGAGAACAAGCCCTTAATTTGCTTTCTGCCTTTCCCTGCCTAACTCTTCCACTCTCCTGCAGGTATGTCTTGGTGTCGCCTCCCAAATAAACTCCTTCCAGTTAAATCTTTGTTTTAGTGTTGGCTTGTGGTGTAATCCAAACTAAGACGTGTGGCGATGTCTGCAAAGAGACTGGAAGGGCAACTGAGAGGAAGGAGAACTTGAAGTACAGGAAAGTGAAGAGACCAAGGGAAGTTGGGTTTGACTGTCATCCCGATTACAAATGGAATGCTTAAGAATAGAGAGGAGCAATGCCCATTCCTCTGAGACAGAAAGGAAGTGGGGCTTGACGGGAGGAGCTGTTGTTAAGTAGAACTGTAAATAGGGAGAGACCACATTTGTGGATTTTCTTTTCTTCATGAAAAAGTAAAGTTTATCTGCTAAGTGTGCAAGAGTAGGAAACTAGATGGGGCTTATTGGAGAAACTAGAGAGTAGTCTGCTATGGAGGGAAACTAGTTAAGTGTGACTGTAGAGGCTAAATTGATATTAGGAGCTTTAGTAAATAATATATTAATCCATGTCTTCTGTCTTACTTTCAATGAGATTGTCTTTATATTCCAGCCTTTCTACTTTTTAACTGTGATTATTGTACTCTTTTTAATTTCCAGGATCTCTTCCTAATAATTTAGCAAAAATTAATTTAATTTCCTAATACTGTTAAACAATGTAAATTATCACATTCTCAAGGATTTTACTGACTTTCTTTTTAACGTGATATGAATTTGTTAATTGTTTCAAAATGATATGAAAGTATTTTATGTAAATAATTTAAAAAGTCAAATAGTGTTAAAACTTATAAATATATCCACACCTCCCAGTGGCAGCCAGTTACACATTTTTCAGTTATTACTTCTAGATTTTACCTACATATTTCTATATGATATGGGTATATTTCTATCCATAGATTCCTCTGTTACAGATGTTACCTATGCACTTTATACTATAAATGAGGATTTTTAGCTCCCTACACTTTTTCTTTCCTTACCTTCCAGTATGATTAATGTATTGGTTTTTTGGTTAAGTCCCTATTAACTCATTTCAGTTTTTGAACTCTGATAGCATTGATTACTATTGAGCTATAATTCTGTATTATATTTACATTTCCTATTTTTCTTTTTCAACTTTTCATTTTTCTGCAGTTCATAATTGCTTCATTATTTTATCTGCCAAAAAAGTGCCTGATTAAATACTGTAAATCCTCTAATAATTTGGTAAAACATCTCTTATTACAATTTTTTTACATGGCCAAACATGGACCTGGAGCTGTCCCTATTGGAGTCCTCTAGTGGCTGGCTCTAATATGGTCCAATTGATCTGCATATCAATTGTACAGCTGTCATCCTGGGTCTTTATGTGACATTTGTCAATAATTCTTCCTCCTTTCTCCTGGGGTAAATCATCTGCTTTTTGAATCCTACATCTTCCTCTTTCTTGGTTTTTGCTTTTGTTTCTGGATATATGTTTCTGAGAAGCTCTCTGAAAATGTATAAATGTGTGTTTTTTGAGGCTCTGCTTAAATTAAAATGCCTTAACTTTAGTCTCACACTTGATTATCTGGACAAATTATCTGCAGATGTCATTTTGACTCAACATTTATTATATCCTGTCTTATTTTTGCTATTGAGAAATTCAATATGACTTTGATGCTTATCCTTTATTTATGATCAATTACTTCTCTTTATCACTGGTTCTTTAGTATTTTAATATTGTGTTTTCCTGTGGGTTTTTCTCAATATCTTTTTATTTTTCTCTGGTGTGCCCTTTTGCATGGTGACCTGTTCTTGTTTCATAGATGCAATATGCAATATCTACTCTAGCTCCTGGAGTATGTTATTTAATGTTTTAGAGCAAATTTCTGCTCCTTAACTGTCTTACTTTTCACTTTTTTTTTTCAGGAGTATAGTAGGGTTTTCTTTGTTTTGGTCTCTACTCTCATATTAAAAGCTTTCCTCAATGTTTTATGTAGCTTTCCATTGATATTACAGAGTGATACAACAAATTCTGTGTGTGTTGGGACAGAGTTGGGACAATAGCTTCCTGACTGTCCTACCTAACAGTTTGAAGTTTGACTGGACAGCCAGCTCTCTGTTTAGGAAATGCGCTAATGCAGAATTTTAGGTTTTCTCTGTGAGACGATTTATTTTTTACCTGGAAGGTCTACCTGTCCCCTGCCTAAGGAATTATTTTGGAACTCTGTAAAGGAAGAGCACTCTATATTGCATGACATAGTATGTAAAATTTTCCTTAATCCTCTTATTTTTTTATACAGTACTTCACCCTTAGTCACATCTGTGCCTGGATTTCCAGTGCTCAGAACCTTTTTGTTTAATTTCAGCAAGGATAGTTAGACCTCAAACCTCCTTACTAGCTTGGCAATGAACAGTTCTACAACTGCATAAATTGGTAGGTGGGGACCTAGAGGTTAATTGGTGATGTTACAGACATTAATACTATCCTTATGTTCAGTGATCTGGTGATGCCACTACTTTCTCTGTAATTTTTAGGGGGCAAAGTAACCTCTATCCTGTTAGTAGCCACCTGACTTCAAACGCTAAGATTAAATAATTGTTTCTTCCATGAGTTTTCTGTTTTACCTTCTCTTTTCAACATTGTATATTATGATTTGGGATTAAATATATTGTACTTTACATTTTATATTTTTCTTGATATTTCAGGTGATTTTGAAAAGAATAAGATAAGGACATACCTCTACATATTATCTTGTCTTAATTCTATCCAATAGTTCCCAATACCAAGCAGAGACGTACAAACATAACAAAGAGAAATATACATATTTATACAGAGAGTGCCAAAAAAAGTATACATATTTTAAGAAAGGAAAACTGTATTAAAATTGTAATACTCAATATATACTGATAACGAAAGATGAATACAAGTCACATTTGACTTCTGCAATTACAAGAGTTGCTCAGATTGGTTACCATCAGCGTCCAGACACTTCTGATTACAGCATTGTATTTGAACTACTGCTTGAGCAACGTTGACCAAAGTGTCCACTTGTACACATATTTTTGGCACCCCCGGTATATATACCATCCTCAATCAGGGTTGATGTGAGGGACTGAGAATATGGCGTTAATAAGAAAGAAATTCAAGTTTCAATTTTAGAGACATACTTGATATGGCCATCATTCTGGGGTGTCGGTAGAAGAATGATATGATTTTTGTGGCATATTTAGAACTGTGTTTACAGAGACTGGCAGAAAGAGGTTATAATGCTTCAGGTGTGGGTTCTTCTATTGGCTATTTCTCTTTGTTTGGTGCAGGTTTAAAATTACTTGAATGTTTTTATCAGGTGCATTAGGAGCACCACTACAGTGAAGATGACATCTATCCAGCATTGTCATTAACAACCTATTATTGGCAAAGTCACAGGCTTCACAGTTTTATTAATTTTTGTCCAAGTGTAAATTGTATATAGAGATGTTTTTTATTTCAATTCAGATTGCTCTCTTTCTTTCTCTCCATATATATATATATATATATATATATATATATATATATATATATATACATATACATATATCTATCTATCTATCTATCTATCTATCTATCTATCTATCTATCTATCTATATCTCCTAAACAAAAAGATAGAGAAATAATATTTTATTTTTCAGGGTCTGTTGTTCTCTTTAAGAAAGAACTATGAAACAATTGCCAAAAATTATGATAATATCTTTCAAATACTCATGTTAAGATTTGGTATTTGGTTAAATCAATTATGAAGAGCAAGATACTAGATATCAAAAATTATCTAATATGCTTGCACAATACATATGTTTTGGCTTATCAAGTTAGAAAAAGCTTTTTTATAAGATTATGGCATACTATAATAGTGTAATTACATGTATTTACACTAATTAGGCACTTATATGTAATTATGCTAATTATGTGAATACATGAAATTTGATAAAATATTACTTTGAAATTCACTTAATAAAAGCAAAATGAACTGGATGGTAAAATCATGTGCTAATAATGAAATGAAAGGAAGGAAAATGAAAGGTTTTAATGGTTTCTATGATCTATTTTTGCTCTAAAATCCTCTAATTTTAAAATTTAACAATATAGCAGAGTAACATTGAGAAAAGATTTGAAGTTGACGTACTTATATTTGTTTAGGAAGATTTCTTTCTTTTTCCTCATAGTTTCTGTATAGATATCTCATAAAAGCCATTATTCTGATTAATTATTCTAAGCAAACTTAAGTATAAATATAAGTCGAAGTGTCAACCAGTTCTTAATCTCAACCAGTGTCTCTGACTAGACTGTTAAAGTTCAACATCTGAAAACACAGGACGGATATCGACTTACACATAAGTCTTTCCTTGGTAACTAGCCCACCTATTTTACTCAATCTCCACCTCAGAGAGAAGCATGAACAGGATATGAGCAATTCTAATTGGGTCTCAGGTGGCTAGCATCACCCATGGTTGAAAACACGTTTCTGCATTATCCAAACTTCTGAATAATATTCCTACCATCTATTTTCAAAATTTGGAGATTAAAACAATGATGAGGACAAGCATAAGGCCGTGATTCTGTTGTTGACAGCTCAGGGTACTCAGAACCTCTCTCTGTTTCCAGGTGTATTCTCTAAGGATACCAACGTGAAGAAGCTTCATCAGAAACCAAGTTCAATTTGTAGGCAATCAGGGTAGGGACACACATCTAGGCCCATAGTATGATAATCTAATTTTTTTTATTTTACAAATCATTAATAAGCATTGACTATGTGAAAAGTAGACGGTCCTCAAAGATCGTCTAGGATAATATTGACAAAAGGGGGAAAAAATCAACGACTATAATTATAAGTAGCTCAGATCAACATGCATAGAATGGTGAAATCAAATTTCTAAAAATCAAAGTTTCTAAAAACTGTTTCCTTCTAAATCATCTAAACAATGCACCATTACTACTTGTAAAAGTTTATCTGTTCTACAGTCCTTTTCAGTCTGATGCATAATCTCCTTGTGCAAGGGCAGAGGATGGTGCTGGTGCTGGTGGTTCCTAGTACTCACTGAATAAATTTATTACTACTACTACTATTATTATTATTATTATTATTGTTGTTATTATTAGGATACACATTTTTTTATTGGAAATTTGTTCCATATCTGAGTAAATGATGGTACTTTGGATTAATTGTGTTGAAAGCAGAAAATTTATGTAATACACAAAGGCCAGTGGGGGAGGTTGTGAAACGGTAACTTTTATGGGAGCCTAAGATAATCAAATACCGATTTATGAGCATTTGAATCTGTTGAGCTACTTTTAAAATTTATTTATTTAATCCTCAAAATTGAACTGAAAATGAGGGTTTGAGTCTTTGCCTCCCTGAGAAAAATCTGGTAGGGTTATATGCATTTTATATTTTTTATTTTAAGTTTTAAGGAAGGATATGGAAACTGATTTATACCTGAATATAAGCAAGCATTAAAAATAGCAGCATCAATGTGTGTTTAATCAGTATGTTTAAGAACTATTCTAAATCCTGTTCATCAGATATTTTGAACTGCAGTTTGATAATCAAAATGCTAATCTGCACAGACCATTTGTAATCTGGTTGTGTTTGTAATAAATAAATCTTGATGGCTAATATGTAATCCTTATGTTGCTGTTTTTTGGATAGAAGGAAAAGAACCTCTAAATTCTCTTATAAAACCAAAGAATCCATCTCCCCCTTGTTTGTATTCCTTTGTCATAAATCCTACCAAACAGATGTGTACACTTGTTGTCAGTTGTATTTGTCACTGTACAGGCTGTCTCTTGCCAGCTTGTCAGCATGTTGTTAGGCATGATTCATTGTGTGCTGTCGGTCCTGTAGTTTCTTTACAAAGAAGCAAATCTGACTTCCAGGCCTGAATAAAGAAGTCATCAGGGTGGTAATCAGTGATGTACAGAACTTATCTAGTCCAATGGAGCTTGACGCCTTCCCAATCACCCTTTGATGAGTCAGTGCCCCAAGCTTGAACAATATTGAATAAAAAGAAAAAAAAATAGTCATTGAAGTATTTCTTAGATTAAAAGACAGTAAAATAAATGCACTGATATTCAGAGTATTCTTTAATAAAATGGTTAGATTTTTTAAATGTCCTTTAATATAATGGAATTGAATCTCCTGAGACCATTAGCATGCTGAACTATTGCCCAATTACCACATCATAAAACTGCTCATAGGACATGATAGATAGGACTAAAATAAATTGTGATTTTAGACTTTGTGTCACTTTGTAAATCTAGCGCAAGCTGAACTCATCAACATAATCTAGTTCACCTAATGAGGATGATTTATACTGGAGCAAAAAATTGCTGCCTCCAGATGTGGTGACAAAAGATGGGGTAGAAAGACACTGTGGGGGGGGGGGGCAAAGATATAAAGCACACCTAAATCTCATTAATGCAGAAATGATCTCATAATGGACTTTTAGGGTTTTTTTTTTTTTTTAATTCTCTATAGCATCTAAAACATTGTACTACTATAGTATTTGTTAAAATATAGGACAGTGTGACAAAATATTATTTTTTTCTTCTGTGATTTAAGCTGAAAGTAGGCATCAATGATCAGTTATAGGAAGCTGACACTGGTTTTCTTGCATGGAAAAGTCTTTGTTAATTTTGAAGTAATAATTACTTTTAAAATAAATGAATAAAACTAAGTCATGATGAAGAGTTGCCACTTGCAAGAATACCCTTTTATGTATAACATATACATGTTATATATACATATATTATGTATAATATATATGCCACACACATATGCCACCTTATTCATAAATATTTAGCTTGCATTAATTCCTAAATAATTATGTTTCCCTTACTTTATGTTGGACACTACTCTAGGTGTTGAAGATAAAGTAAAAACAAGATAGACATGGTTTCTTCCCTCAAGAAACTTACATACTAATAAAGGAGAATACTTACATAATATTTATTATCTTAAATTATTTCTGTATATATTTTTGCTATGTATATTGTATGTAATATGGGTATATATCAGGTTATTTCTAGTTTAAGTATGCTTCTTGTATTGAAGACCCAGATTGGTCATCTGCCCCATAGCACTTAAGACATGTCATAGGACATCCATATTCATGTGCTATGGAAGTCCAACAGAGGACAGTGATTTAGACGGAGTGGGTTTATTTAATAAAATAAGAGAAATGCCCTTTCAGGTTTCAGATTACCCTTCTTTCCATCAGGGTCTTATGAACTAGTGTTACATCCATATTTTCAATGTACACAAACCAACTCTACAAATGAGTACATATTTTATTTTTATTTTATGTGTGTGTCTGTGATGATGCCTGAAGGTCAATTTTGAATCTGGCAAAGACTATAAGACAACATTGTTTTATCTTTTATGACAACCAACTCTTTTACTGTACTTCCCCCTCACATTTACTTTCACACTCAAAACTGAAAACCTTCAGCGTCTTCTGATCTGTTCTCTTGTTTAATACACTACCAGTGTCATCATAATGAGTAGAATCGGAGGCTCTGAGGCTTCATTTGGTTCATTTAGGCCAACAGAGGCTTGATTCTCATGGAAGCGATAGTAAATAATGTTGAGACTTAAGTATAAAAAACTTCCATTGATGAGGACCCCTCGTCTCTTATTTAACCCTTTCCACCTCTGGACGGGGCTGATTGCTAAAACTTTCTTATATTCATCTGAAATCTGTCTTTTTATAGCTTCTATCCATTTCACCCAGATCTGTCCATTGAAACTTCTCAGAATAGGTGTAAACCATTTTTCTCTGATGAATGTCATTTAGAAAGCCACATGGTCTTTTCTTTCATAGAACTTATCATAATTATCAACTAATTAATTATATGTGAAGTTATTGACTTAATGTCCGTGTCCTTCACTTTCTGTCTTTTTCATGACTTCATCAAGCTTAGCACAATGCCTGGTACATAGAGAGTTTTCAGTAAATATTTGTTGAGTGAGTATGTGTGAATGGCTTAATATTTTAGAGTATCTTCTCCTGTGCTTTTGGTAGAGTAAGCCAGAAGCAGTCCTTGAATTGAAGATGTGTTTGCAAGTGACTTATTAAGGGAGTGATCCAGGGAAAAAAATAATAAGAATGAGGGAAGTTGGACAAGGTGGTAGGAAGCCAATTAACCATGAGATCTCAGGCAAGGTCCTCTAGAAGAGGAAGCTTCAGCCTGATCCTGCAAGGCATTTCTACAGTGTAAGTTAGGCTAACGTTGTGCATCCAGAAGCAAGAGAGCTGAGTTTCCTGACCTTGCATGTGTCACTAATGGGTTAAGAGTCAGCATGTCCTGGGGAGAGTAGAGTCCCAGGCACTTCCAGCCCTCTGTGCTTAAGGAGCAAAGGGCAACTTGGCTCCAATGGCTTGAGGCCCATCAGTTGAAGGAAAGGCACAGGTACTTGTTGTTAAAAGCAACAGCACACAGAAGCTGAGGGGTTGGAGTGCATGACAAAAGATAAAAATGATCCAAGGGGATCTAGGTCAAGTATAAATATTATGACATTCTGCTCTTGAATATTATTCCGAGGCTGGACATTCCAATACCCTTAACTGTTTCACATTCTGTGTTCTGTTTACCTCCTACACACCCAGCTCTGTAGGAGCTTCAATTTGTTAGAGTATAATTTTGATCAAAAAGAAAAAAACAAAAGTGAATATGAACTCTGTATGATCAGATTAGATTTTAGGCAAAAGCCTGGTACTCTGGATCTCAAAAATTGCTTCATTCAAATTTAACAATATATATGAAGTTTCAAACTTGAGCTTTTTTCCTGGAAGAAAAGTGAGATCTACTTAGAGTTCTGGGATAAAGACTGATGCTCAAAGTAAAACTGAGGGGAAACTAAGGACATGGAAATGCACTGTAAGAAATTTTGTAACAAAAAATGCTGGGTTGCTGGGAAATAGGACTCAAAAAAGAAAAAAAGAAAGAAAAATCGGGAAACAAAAAATGGTCTGGCAAGTCATTTTAACTTTCATGATTGTAAGGTTCAAAATTGAAGTTTCAACCCACAGATCCCGATTGCCTGTGGTAAATTTCAAAATAAATCCAGAAACTGAAACAAAGCAAAGCAGAACAATAACAACAGAAACTAGAAAACTTGACAATACTTAGCAATTTGCTGCTTAAAAAAAAAAAAAGTTAAAAATGCCTGGCCATTCCAAATAAAGTACTTTTATTTCTAATACATGCTTTAGACAATATAGGCTAGGCTTCAGTTCCACCTACAACTTTCTCAATTCCGCTGTATCATTCTTCAGACTGATGTCAAATTCTTCAAGGGACTGAAGAAGGCCAAATGATAAGGGGATTTTGAAGTAAGGATAGATGTAAGGACTTAGACATCTTATACCCAGCGTCCAATCTACCTTTCTTGATGTATTTCTGGGTTTTAATGTAGGGTCTGACGGAGACATGAAAAAATATAGGAAAACAAATGTGAAAAAATAATGAAAGTAGGCTCTCTAAACTTTTCATTTTCCCCTAAGGGGAAATATTATTTCAGGATAACTCAATATTGAAAGCAGAAGATTCAGAAGAATGACTATTTTCCTTTTTTATTTTCCTTGACATTGTGACTCTAATGGAGACACATTCTGAACTAAGAAAACAAAAGCATACTGATGATTAATGGAAATTTGACCCCAGATATGCATATTTAGTGTAGCTCCTTTGAGTAGCAGCAATGCTTTTCATGGCTGTTTAACTTTCTCAAAAAAAAAAAAAACATAGCAATTTTCCACTGAGAACAATTATTTACTAATTGTCAATTTAAAATAATAACAAGAAGATGTTTTCATGTGAATTGAATCTTGTAAAAATGTGTGTATGTATATAATTTTTACATTTTTAAACAAACACTTTCTATTAATTCCTATTTGCCTGCCACAGTAGTGTGTATTTTACATATGTTAACTCATTTAAATATTAAATGTTCATAATGGAGTTGAACAACTGGCCCATCGTCACATAGCTAGTGAGTTTTGAAGCTGGGATTTGAACCTGAGCAACCTGGCTCCAGAGTTATTGCTGTTAATTATCATGTTATACTACTCTCTGTATATAAAAAATGTCCCCAATAAACACACCACAATATCAGTTACATCAAGCCAGCAGTAAATTACTCCTTTTTAAAGTGTTTCTTCTTTTGCCGGAAGTGACAACTAATATTTTAAATTTAGTTCTCTAGACTCAAAAATAAGTTGCAAATGAGTACCATGTGGAAATAGTGCAGAAACCAATTTCTGAAGGTGAAAAGACCCTCCAAGGTGATTCAACTTAAAGTTCTCACTTCTGAGATTAAAAAGATGGAGGTCCTGAGAGATGAAATGACAATTTTATTAACAGGGGAGTTTCTAAAAACTGAGTGTCTTGGCTTTCTGGTGGCTGCTATGTTTTACTCCTCAAAAACACAGGAAATCATAAGCAGAAACAAAAATAAACAATTCAAAGTATAATCTAATCCCTACAAATTTCCTTTCCAAATTACTCTCTTTATTTTTGACTATTTATTACTACGTGGTTTAGCTTATGGTTTCTTCATCATTTTCAAATTAGAAATTGAGTTGGTAATGCTAACCACTCATATATTTACTCATTTAACCAGTATTTGAAGTGCTTTATAATTAAGATTTTGTATATAGTATGGACATCCACTATCAGGTAAGTGAGTATGGACTCTGAAAGCTCAAGAGTCTCATTGAGAACAAATGGAAAAGCTGGGATAAATTTTTTAAAAATTAATGACTTCAAAGATATACTCAAGTAATGAGTACTAGAGATGTTTCCAGAGCAGAAGGTTACTACTGTGGATTATGTGGTATGGGAACTACAAGACATTGCTGGGTTCATGGGGTTGGAGTGGAAACACTGGTGACTCAGGGGCCTCAAATAAGTGGCAGTGTTTTGTCCTCCATACGTTTGCCAGATTTTGAAGCTTCCTGAAGTGGGAACCTAGAAAGCTTGGCCAGTAAATCTCTGAAAAGCAGAGTAGAGGATAGAGCATTGGGAAGGCAAAGTTACCACAATAAAAAGACCCCACAGAATGGGAGAAAATATTTGTAATACATATGGGTGACAAAGTATTTGTACCAAACTACAAATTAACCACTTGCCAATCAAAAAGTAAATGACAACGGAAAAGTAAAAGACTCACTAAAAGAGAATATCCAAAGGCAGATAAATTAAAACCACAATTCAATGCTGCTATGTGAAGCATTGAACTTCACAAGAACGACTAACATGGGAGAAAGTATCAAGGATTTGCAACAGTCTGAAGTCCCTGAGCTACTCATCTATTGCTGTGTGGGTGTAAATTGAGACAACTAAATGGAAAGATTTTGGCATTATTTTCTAAATCTCTTTAAATGGCTGTTCATTTTGTTAAAATTCATTGACCTATACACTTAACATTTATATCATTCTCAGTCTGTATTATACTTTAATGCAAATTTCACAAAATATCAAGTAAGTTAAGTGTATGGATGGGGAAAGGAGAATAAAAATATGGAACTGTAAACCTGCCTTGTTATACATTAACCATTTTTAAAGCCATTCTATGTTCATATATAATAATGAATTACTTTTTGGGAGGATCTCTGACCATACTTAAGAGTACAAATATGAGTATAACCTATTGGATTAAAACTACTTAACCTAAGTCATTATTGTTGCAAAAATGTCATTATTATATGTATTGATTTTGATTAAAAAAACTAGGCCTATAATTTGACATTGATTAAAAACATTTTTTTAATAGAAAGTTTATTGGGGTGACAATTGTTAGTAAAGTTACATGGATTTCAGGTGTACAATTCTGTAATACATCATTTATATATATCAAATTGTGTTTTCACCACCCAGAGTCAGTTCTCCTTCCATCACTATATATTTGATCTCCTTTACCCTCATCAACCACCCCCACCCCCTTACCCTCTGGTAAACTATTGTCTGTGTCTATGAGTTTTTGTTGTTTTCCGTTTTATATACCACATATCAGTGAAATCATATAGTACTCTACTTTTTCTATCTGACTTATTTTGCTTAGCCTTATAATATCAAGATCCATCCATGTTGTCGCAGATGGTCCTATTTCATCTTTCTTACCACTGAATAGTATTCCATTGTGTATATATACCACAACTTCTTTATCCATTCATCTATCGAAGGACACTTTGGTTATTTCCATGTGTTGGTTACCGTAAATAAAGCTGCAATGAACATAGGAGCACATAATCTTTATGAACAAATGTTTTCAGATTTTATTGGTAGATACCCAGGAGAGGGATTGCTGTATCATATGGTAATTCTATTCTTAATTTTTTGAGGAACCTCACACTGCCTTCCATAGCGGCTGCATCGACCTGCATTCCCACCAACATTGTATGAGGGTTCCCTTTTCTCCACAGCCTCTCCAACACTTGTTACTATTTGTCTTGCTGATGATGGCCATTCTGACTGGGGTGAGGTGATATCTCATTGTGGTTTTTATTTGCATTTCTCTGATGATTAGTGATGTTGAGCATTTTTTCATATGTCTATTGGCCATTTGTATGTCCTCTTTGGAGAAATGTCTGTTCAGGTTCTCTGCCCATTTTTTAATTGGATTGTTTTGTTGTTGTTGTTGAGTTGTATGAGTTCCGTATATAATTTGGATATTATCCCATTATTGGAAGTGTTGTTTGCTAAAATCTTCTCCCATTCTGTTGATTGCCTCTTTATTTTTTGAAGGTTTCTTTTGCTGTGCAGAAGCTTTTTCGTTGGCTATATTCCCATTCATTTATTTTAGCTTTTACTTCCCTTGCCTTTGGAGTCAAATTAATAAAATGCATTTTGAACCCAAGGTCCATAAGTTTAGTACCTATGTTTTCTTCTATGCAATTTATTGTTTCAGGTTATATATTTAGGTCTTTGACCAATTTTGAGTTAATTTTGGTACATGGTGACAGATAGTAGTCTAGTTTCATTCTTTTGCATGTGGTTTTCCAATTCTCTCAGCACCATGTATTGAAGAGGCTGTCTTTCCTCCATTGTATGTTTTTGGCACCTTTGTCAAAAATTATCTGTCCATATTTATGTGGGTTTATTTCTGGGTTCTCAATTCTTTTCTATTGGTCTGTGTGTCTGTTCTTCTGCCAATACAATGCTGTTTTGATTATTGTTGCCCTGTAGTACAAGCTGAAGTTAGGGAGTGTGATACCTCCAGCATTGTTCTTTTTTCTTAGGATTGCTTTGGCTATTCGGAGTCTTTTGTGGTTCCATACAAATCTGATGGTTTTTTTTTTTGTTGTTGTTGTTGTTCTATTTCTTTAAAAAAATGCCATTGGGATTTTGATGGGGATTGCATTAAATCTGTATATGGCTTTGGGTAATATGGCCATTCTAACTATGTTGATTCTTCCAATCCATGAACATGGAATGTCTTTCCATTTCTTTGTGTCTTCTTCAATTTCTTTTAAAAATGTCTTCTAGTTTTCAGTGTATAGGTCTTTCACATCCTTGGTTAAGTGTATTCCTAGGTATTTTATTCTTTTTGTTGCAATTGAAAAAGGAATTTTCTTTTTAATTTCTTTTTCTGAGATTTCATTGTTAGTACATAGGAATGCAGTTTTAACCAAGATTGTAAATATGTCTTTAAAAATCAGCTTGGCCCTGCACAGTAGACCTTTGGTGTATGTGGTTTCAACATCTATAGTTACAATTATGGGAATATTCCTTGAAGGTCAATGTCATATATTGATTTATAATTTTGTTGAGGCACAGATTGGAGTCCTCTTGGCCTGGTGTGACAGTCACTCATCCTGGGAGTGTGACTCAGTGTGTTTGTTATCCCCTTAATGTTCTCCAGCTTGATAGCACAAGGTGGTTTTGTGAGTATTCAAACGCTCCCCATAACATGTATTATTTATAATCCTTTCTCATTGCAATGTCACAGTTTGTAATGATATACTTAGTGAATTAGTTGATTAATGCCTATCTTCCCCATTAACTTCCATGAAGGCAGGCATGATGTCTTTTATTTTTAATTGACTATTTTATCATTAACGCCTAGCAGAATGTCTGATTCATTGATTAATGGATGGGGGAATTATGTGCCAAGGAACAATTCTCAAATTTGAGGCTTCTCAAATATTTCAGCATATATTTATCAGGAAAACAGTCATTTTAGATACCCAAAAGACCCACTGCTTGTTGGTAGCACGATAGTGGTAAAGACCCATAGGCACTAGGTGTCTTTTCTTCCTTTGCTTAGGAATCCAGAACATTTCTGAGGAGTTAATAAAAGGATCTGTATGAAATTAGAATTCATCAATGAGTTTGGCACTGTCTGTTATTGTTGTTGTTGTTTGTGTATTTTAATAATTTCAAGGAAAACTTCAGTATGCAATATATAACACTAAGTTTTAATATGCTCACCTTACTTAATAGAGCATTAGTTAGTGTATAATGTGTTTATCATATCTGCATACATCCCTGTGACCTTAACTAATGATTCTTGGTTAGCTCAGAACCGCCTGGGTGAGATCTCCAAGAAAACTTGTCTGATAGTCTGACATACTAAGAACTGCCTTTATATTGGAGGTCTTACTGAGTTTCTCATTTTCAGAGCAATTCATCTCAGAGTATGGTACTTAGCCAGCAGCCTCAGTATAACCAGGGACTTCTTAGAAATAGAAATGAAATTCTTGGGCCCCATCCCCAGGAACTCTGGGGTTAGGACCCAGCAGTCTATGTTTTCACAAGACTTCAAGGTTGGAGAACTACTGACCTAAAGAAATTTGTTCTGTGAATTTCTGCCAGATAATGGCTGTATGTTTGGTTTTAATAGATGGTATGAGGTGACAAATGTTAGCAGTAGCTACTCTATGTGGATAGCGTGATTTTCTTTTGGTAGTTTTAATTGTCCTACTTGGGGCTTTACTGATGTAGAATAGCAATAAACTGGCATTGTAGCCTTCTCTTGATTTCTCTGAGTCATTTCCTGTCCCTGTTCAGCTCTGGAGATTAATTTCCTAATCTCTACCTAAAATAACCCATTAGAAGCTAGTGCAGTGGATCACATCTGCAACTATGAATCGACTCCATTAAAAATCCCCATGACCAAGTCACCCTCTATACCATTCAAAATCTTAGGGGCTTGGGGTGGACTGGTAATGTAAAAGCTGTTTAGGTAATTTCTATATATGGTAGTTTGCGGACCAGGGAACTGGAACAGTGGTTGTCAAAGCACCGTCCCTGGAGCAGCTGCACCGATATCATGTAAAAGCATGCTGGAAATGCAAGTTATTGGATCCTATCAAATGCAAGTTCTTCAACCTCACCAAAGACCTGCTGAATCAAAAATCAGGGAGAACCCCCTGCATCCCACTCTCTCCCCTGCAGTGTTTTAATAAGCTCTCTGAGTGATTCTGATGCGCTCGAAAGTTTGAGAATGACCAAATTACAGCATCTCACACCTTATGCTCAACATGGAATAAACAGAAATGGTAAAGTTACAATGAAAGGACTTGGGCTGTGTAAGGTAAATCCCTAAGTATTTTCAGGTTGAATGAAGATCTCTAGATATGACATCTTTACCATAACTTCCAGTCATTGCATCGCACTCACTTCTCACCAAATGCTTACTGACTCAAAAGCCTCCCTTGAGGCGAACTCATAGGGAAAATTCTTTCACAAAAAAGCTCCATTTGAAAATACTGATCTGAAATCTCTCAACTACAGAAAAACTGGTTGCTGAAGGAAAGCATGCTATTTATAGCCCTGTGTATAATTCATTAACCTTTGGAAACTCATCTCAATTGCAGCATCTGGCGTCCGCGAGCTCTTACAACAGGATTAGCCACCTTGCCAGTGAACTTCTCAGGAGGATTCCAGGACTTGTAATGAACCCCGAGTGCCTTTCCACTTCTGCTCACTGGAAGTGCAGAGGGCTTACATGGAGGGGTCTATTAGGACAGATAAATTGCAGCTTTCTAGCCATTGGAAAACTAGTATCATTCAGAAATAAAATTGTAATAATACATACTTGTTGGAAATCTCAAAGCTCATTACAATAAATCATTTTTAAACTAAAATTCCTGTAGAGGAATTGCAACTTAAAAATTCATAGCCCAGCTGGTATTTTACCCACTTAT
This sequence comes from Rhinolophus hipposideros, assembly GCF_964194185.1. NCBI lineage: Eukaryota > Metazoa > Chordata > Mammalia > Chiroptera > Rhinolophidae > Rhinolophus > Rhinolophus hipposideros. The sequence continues at coordinate 39,537,662 of NC_138057.1, read as the reverse complement.
TAACACATTAACTTAAGAAACAAATATTTATCAAACACCTACTTTGTGTAAGAGATTTAGTGACATAAAGAAGAATCAGACCAAGGACATTTCTTCAAGAAAGTTGTAGTCTACAAATTTTTAAATATATATATATATATATATATATATATATATATATATATGTATACACACATATATACATATATGTGTGTGTATACATATATACACGTATATATATATTCATCTGATGTTATACACCCACGTATATACATACATAAATGCACATATATGTATATATATATAAATACATATATCTACCTATACGTATATACATATATCTACATATACATTTATATGTAGATATACATATATCTATATGTACACATGTGTGTGTCTCTATATACATATCTATATATATATACATATATATATATATATATCCTAAGCTGTAACATATATATGTTATAAAAACTATATATATGGGATTATAATGGAGTCTCACAGGATAGAGAGATTAATTCCATGTGGCAACTTTAAAAGAGACATTTGCTTTGAGTTTTGAGTCATATGATAATGTGGGGAAAGAGAAAAAAAGACATGAAATGAGATGCAAAAAGCAAAAACAACATGGAGTACATTAGGGAGTGCCCCAAACCCCCAAAGAGATTTTGGCAAAATATTTGGGGCCAGTATCATTGAAGAACTTAATGATCAGGTCAAAGACTTTATTTTCTGTACAGAAAAAAAAACGTTAAATTATTTTCTACAGGAATTAATATAATCAGAAGTATCCTTAAAGAATATTATTATGAGTGAATTTTGTAATTAGAATAGCCAAATTTCCTAATCAGAATCAAAGCGGAAAATAGATTCATGGAAATCAGGTAAAGAAGTTGAAAAGTAAAAAGGACTTCAACTTGAGTAACAGTGGTTCAGGTGGTGAGAATGAATGTTAGAGATATTCATACATTAAGATGGATAGAAATGGGAAACCTGGGTGTTTTTGTGGGGTAGAGAGAAGAGAGAGTCCCAGATATTCTGAAAGCTAAGTCAAACAGTAAAAGAAGCAGAGCAAGGGTGAAGTGAGCTTGAAGGCAGGATGGGAGCAACATTTGGATAATGAATTTGAAATGCTGATGGGATGACAAACTGAAAGTGGAATGCTGAAATTCAGCATGGATTAGATTTGTGATATCTGTTTAAATTTCATTTACATGATGGTAATTGTTGAGTTCATTGATTTGACAGAGTGCTGAAGACAGAGACTGGTTTGAGTTTTGTTTTGTTTTTTTCTGTTTCTTTTTTTCTTTCCGTTTTGAGTTGATATTTACTATTTACTTCAAGACATGCCATGTCAAAAGAAAAAAAAAAGTCAACCTGAAGACAGATGTTTAAAAAGCTTATATTATTATTAAGAGACTGAAAGAATATGAAGTAGCAATGAGATGGATAAAAGCTGATCAAAAATGTAGAGAAGAAAATAGGAGAATCCAGGGTGATTTAGAAAAATTGCAAAATGGATTCTAGTTTCAAGAAATGGAAAATAGGAAAAAAATGCTACAGATATGATTAGTAGGAGTTAGAGTACAAGAACATCATTGGATTTCTGAGGTCACTGGCATACTTTAAAAATTTTTACTTGCACAAAGCCAGAAAACAGGTGACATAAAGTTAGCTATTTGTAGGTAAAAGGAAGACGTATAGAAAATACTTTTAAGAAGTTTGGTTAGGGAAAGATAAAAAAAAAAGAAAAAGAAAATGTGAAATAATGATGCTATGGAAGAGATTGTTGGGGGGAGTTAAATGTGTTTCTCTTCATTTTATCAATAGTAATGATTGTAACAATTATTTTAATAATGTTACATTAAGGAGATACTTAAATATTAAGAGACAATATTATAAAATTCACAAGGATCAGACATTACAAGTGAATGCAACTTTTTTTTGCCCTACAATATGTTGATATTAAACATATTGTAGGTTAAAAAAATACTATAAAGAACCTTTTTTGGGTCAATTGACCCATATGGGATAACAATGGCAAATTAGGTAAGTGTCACATCAATTTTAAATTTACTGAAGTTGATAATATTGTGGTAATAATGTAAGAGAATGTCCCTATTCATATGAAACACCTGGAAATACTTAGGGATAAAGGGCCATGATGTATGCAATTTTATTCCCAAGTGACTCTAAGAAAAACATTTTATATTTGTATTTGTGTAATTTATATGTTTTATATAGTCTATATATTTTATTTGAGAGGGAAGACAAATGATAAAACAAATGGTAGAAAATATTTATAAGAGGTGAATGGGTAAATATGTTTTCCTACTATTCGTATTCTTAGTTTTGCAGCAAATTGAAATTATTATCAATGAAAAGATAAAAACATAAAAAAGGACCCAAAGTCTGTGGTTGAAATTTAAAACTCAAAGCCAAAGTGATTGAGAAGATAGTCCTGTGTCCCTAAAAGATTGCTTCCTTTAGTCAATTCTGTTAAACTATTCATTCTTCTCCCACTTTAAAAGGTCATTTATTCCTGAAAAATCTCTTGAACAACATATTCCCTTAAGTAAAACATATGCTTAGTTTTGTTGTTTTGTTTTGTTTTGTTTTGTTTTGTTTTGTTTTCACAGTGAAGACAGTTTTTACTGTGTCCGGAACTCACAAATTGACATCCATTATAGTAAACAACATACATGAGAGCAATTTGGTAATTAATAGCAGTTGGTATAGTGTCCCAAAGAAATAATTTTCTCTCATGAATTTTATTATGTCTGTTTATCAGCTTTCTTAAAGCTTCTTATTGGTTATTACACATAAATATCAAGTTAACATAATATGGAATATGATACCAGATAGTATTACTGCTATAAAGCAGCAATCCATGAGTTCTCTAAGAAAACTGAGTATTATCTGTGCAACTATTCAACAGCAAGAAGACTGCATCAGGGCTCTAGACTTGAATCAACTGCTCCATTAAATGTGATGAAAAGCCTAGTAGAAAACACAAGTGATAAATGGAACTTCTTGTTAAGTCAAAGTTTTTTAACTCCAACAGAGGTACAATGAGATATAACCATATGTATTAATTGACATGCTTAAAAATAATTTACATTAATCTATTTACTGTATTTTCCAAAAATAAAATATACATCAATTTACAATGAATAGATATACAGACATATCCAATGTTAATACAATGTTGAAAACCAGAAAAATAACAAGGCCTGACATTACTACTTAAAACATTATTTTTTTTAATTTGTTCATCTCTCTCTATCTAGTTAATAATGGTTAGTAGATATGTTTTCAATGGTATCTCGCAGGCTCTCCCTTCTACATTATCTTTGAGCATCCCAGTTTATTTAAAAGTGGATGACGAATGTAATAGAGAGTATAAGAACATTTAGCTCAGAATTTTAAATTACAAATTATTTAACTGCAAGTTTATAATAATCAAACCATGAAGACTACATAATATATCTATTTCTAGACAAATGAATATTATCATTGACTCATAGATTTATAATGTAAAGGGCTACACTCTTGTACATGTCTAACAACCCTATAATTCATAAGGCAAAATATCTTATTATTATATAACTGGAATGGTTTTGCAATTTTGCCCAACAACCAAAATATCTGATTGTGACATACCCCATTGGTGTTAATTTTTGCTTAGGATTTATATGAAGTTATTCTACTCACTCTTCTACATGTCAAAGAGTCATACATTTCATGACAGCTTTTATGGACCTGATATCCTCCTAAAACTACATTTTCTAATCCAGGTTATACATGTCTAGTTTCTCAAACATTTCTTATTATATAATACAAAAAACTCCAATATGAGCCTGGAAAATTCCCATTTATCCTTTTGAAATAGAAATAAATGCACAATTTTAAGGCAAACTCATCATAGAAAAAGTACAGTTGTTTTCAACTTATAAATTTTTAAACCCATGTTTTTCCATCTTTTCCATTAAAAAAAATTGTCAAATCAGTCAGTAAACCAAAATAAATTTAGAGTATTTCCCCAATCTAGCAGTCTCCCAGCATTTTCTTTTTCAACTTATTGTATAAACTATAATAAATGTAACATTTGATACATTTTATTATGAAATATTTTAAATCTAGAGAAGAGTTCAGAAAAAGTTTAATGAATGCTTTTATGGCTAGCAAGATTTAACAACTCTTAAATGTTCTGATTGTTTTTCTGAAAATAAAACACAGATACAAGAGGATCCCCCTTTAAAACCCTTCCTGATACCATTGCCCCTTTCCCTTCTTTATTGCCTAAAGGTAATTACTATCCTTTCTGTATTGTTAAATTTTTACTACATACTCGTGTGCTTAAGTCCACATATAGTAAGCAGTACCTGTATTGTCTCCATATTTTTAGCTACCCTCGTATCATTGGATCATAGTGGCGTATGTAGTTGTTTTTTTTTCCTCATCTTTCCTTTCAGATTCTCCTTTTGAAATGGAATGACTTCTCAACTTTGTCACCCTGTAGTGTAAACATTAATAACAGAAAATCATTATTACTAAAGGCTAGATTCTACCTACATTTCTTATTTGTATACCTATGTCTCCCATAGAGAGCATTTTGTTGAGTATATTGAATGGCAAGGTAATGATTCATTTGTTTGTGTATTTTTTATTTTACAAAAGTTAGATATTTTTAAATGTTGATTAAAAGTGCAGTTTATAGTATAACCTCTGCTGTTTTAAGAACTGATTTAAAGTAGGCAGTCCAACATTACTTCTTCAGAGTAAACTGAAGACCTAATTTCTTTGTACATTGAAGAAAGCTCTACAGTCTCATGCTGGGGAGAATTCAAAATTTGGTATGGAGCCAAGAGAATTTGGCATTTTCTATTTTGATCACTATTGGTGTCTACTTTGGCGATTAGATGTGTGGACTACTCTTCAATTAACAAATTGCAGCAATTTCTATTATTTAGGCATTAGATTTCATCTGAGCCCTTTCAAGAGCAGTAGATTCTAAACACACAACTCCCAGATGCTGATTTCTCCTCCATTTTACTTGTTCAGTTTTCATAACATTCTTCATGTTAAAGTTTATTTAAAAAAAATTAATTATAGATCTGGAAAGGAGAGAAAGAAAAGAATCATGTGTGAGGATGATGGATCTAGATGAGAAAAAAAATGGGTAAAGTAATGTGGACAAAATGTGATTTAAAAAGAAAAAGAAGACTGATGTTGTCTGGAAAACTAGTCTGAGACAGTTTAAAAAAAAAGTCTTATGAAGTTTTCTGGGCTGCTTCTGTCCTTCTTTGGAGGGTAACTATCTTTCATTTTTGATTTAATTGTTCAGAACATAACAGTGTGATAAAAGTTTTTTATGGAAATTTCTCACAGCAACACAATCAATCATATTTCTAACTCATGTGCTGTCTTGAGCCCCTGAGCCTCAAAGACTTTTTTTTCTGGGGAGCTTACTTGTTAAATTAGCACTGATCAAAGGCTAAAACATTTATCATGCTTATTAGTGAATAAACCTAGCAGCAGGTATCCCAAGTGAGGAAGCAAATCCTCATTTCCTGCAAGAATGAATTGGAAATTATCCAAACTGCTTGCAAACATTTTTCAGGAGTGACGAATTGTCAAAAAGAGAGCAGCTGCTAGATGTGGCAGCAACCAGGGTTAGGGGGAAAAAAAGAGTGTCTTTCCAAGGTATCTTCAAACTAGCCCAGGGGGATGTTCTGCAGTTTGATTTACTCTAATTGCCTTTGAAATCCTGCATCAGCTGACCTTACCAATGAGCTCCAAAATAACACCCAGACTAAGACAATTTTGAAATGCAAATTCTTCACCTTTGCTCTTCCTACCCCTTGTTGTTGTTATTGTTGTTTATGAGAACACAAATTGACAAGTACCAAATTGATAGACTTTTGTTTCCGTTTATTGCAAAATGATGCCCAGTGCTGGTTTTATGGGAGGTACTGTCTCATTAGCATAATTTAATCAGTTGGCAGAATGGAGGGAAAGGTGCACTGAAAATCCTTTTTTCCATTTTTTTTTTAAATTTGTTAATACAAATGAAAAATATTAAACTGTTTGGCACAGTTGGCTTTTACGTCATGTTTTAGCATGTTAGAAGGATGTAAACTTTTCTCAGACACTTGTGAATGAATGAATGAATGAATGAATGAATGAAGTATTTCAAGCAAAAATTTACCAGAAAAATACATAATATAAGCATAGATGTTATAAAACTGCATAGGCTTGAAATTCAGTATTATTTATTTTAAAGCTATTGGCTCTGTAGGTGTATTCCCTTTGTCTCTGAGAATTATGATAAATTATATGATACTTGTGAAGATAACTCAAGAACAAGATAGAATCTTCCTTTACAAAGACAACCAAATTCTATTTAGGAAAGGAGGGAGTAATTTACAGTATATTTTTGGCAGACTTAAAAAAGATAGGTCCAATATAAATATTCTGAGTCAGATACATGTGGTGATAACATAGGTTGGTATCATAAATATTAAGTACCTGAAGAAGAGCAATGTGGTATTGTGAGGAGATGTTTACAAATAATTATAAACTATCAGACACCATTTATACTTGGTTCATTTTAAGTTAAAATGAAAAGGCAGTTTATTGCTTCCCACACCTTTTCCTCCAATGAAAGAGTCTAACCATCCTCTGAATAAATATAGGCACCCCAGTTTACAAAGGGCATGTTCGTCATTCTTCCATCCATCTTGAAAAGCCAGTTAGAACCTTCTGTTAATCATAGAACCTGTGACCCTTTTTCAGTCTGGATTTGGGCACACTGCAGATCTCTTCTTTCCCTGTTTGATTTTAGTGGCACTCATACAATTGAAACTAGTTGGAAGCAAAAAAGAGTCAGAAAATGAACAAGTCCTGTTCCTGGTTCAGAGAATTTTTTTCCTCTCACTCTAAACAAAATTTCTTGTTTCACAGCTTAGAAAAATATCCAGGACTGCATCTCTAACGTTTTTATAATTCATACTTTATCCGTTTTCCCCAGAGCTTTCGACTTGTGTTATAAAGAAGACTTTTTAGTTAAAGCTTATTCTACAAGTAGAGACTACTAGCTACTAGACGCTTTGTAGAGTCTCTTGGCCCTTTAAGTGTCTCTCAGATTCACTCTTTCCTTTCTATCTACACTGCTGTCCTACTAATCTAGGTTCTCATTATTTCATACCTGCATTCCTGTTATAGCCTTTTTGTTCTTTATTTCTTTTTTAGTTTCTCCCCTCGGGAACAATATTGTTCAAATAATTTCTCTATGTAAGATCCCAGGCAGGAACATAGAGGGTTTTCTTTTGTGCCGTTCAAGCACCTATAAATTCACTCTCACCTTACGTAGGCCAGGTTATTTCTCTTTGTACTTATCATGGGTGCTCTGTTCTAGCCTAAATTATTCCCTCTCCTTTTCAAGTGTCACTTGATTCGTTCAGCAAGTACACATTGAACACCTACTATGTGTATATCTGTACACTTGTTTCCTTATTCAGTTATGTATTCTCTAGTCTCCCTCAGGCCCTCTCCATTCCTTAGGTTGAAACCCTTACACGATATGAGTCTTCTTCCTTCACTGCAGTCCACCATAATTTCTCCCTTTGCTAATATTTTCTTGTCCCTCAAGTCAGTACATTTGGTTGAAGCTAATATTTTTAATTGCTTGTTTAATATCTTGCTATCTACAACTTAAATGGAAATTGCTTGATGGTAGGGATTATATTTACGCTGAAAGATTTCTAGGCCTTTTATTTATGTCTTTTATTATCTTTTGTTTTAGTAAGTGCCCAGGTGTTCAATAAGATCAGGATAATTTATTAATGCATATGAAGAGTATCAAATAATCTAGTTAACGTATTGGGCTTAGAATCACTCGTTCACATGGTTGGAAGAATTTTTAAATTTGTCTGGTCTATAGTCGCATCTGACGCTTGAATTCCTCAGTAACATCTCCGAAAGTAGCCAGACTGCTCATCATTTCCTTCCACAGAAGCTATGCTGTCCAAAATCTCCACTAATGCTCATGCTGGCATTTTCCTCTCTATCTTGTTGACCCCTATTCTACTTCTCAGTTGGTGCAACATGAAGGCTGCAATGGGGGTATTATTAATTTGTCATCTAAAATCCTAATGTTATTTACCTTAGAGGATTTATATTAGTACCAAAAGTACTAAATAATATAGTATTTTGAAATCCTGTATTTTGCAAATCCTGTACTTATGTTACTTGTACATGTGTACATCCAAACATTTTCTTGTTCTGACAGTAATAGCTATAATAAAGCCCCTTTTTGAAACACAAAAGCTATAGTTTTTTGCTGGGAAAAAAATGTGACAGTGTAAGAGAAATAATGTTCTCATTTGTTTCCTGTGGAATTAGTACTCAGATCTTCTTTGACTATGAAGTAAAATTGTAGATTTGGTGTTTGGATGGGGTTTAATTTATTAAAATGGATAGTTATTGTTTTGAGTCACCATAGTTAAGACATCACAAATTGAGGTTGAGAGTATAGGCAGGTAGGCCAAACAAATCCCTTAAGTCAGAACAAAGAAAAATAGATGCACTGACCCCTTCCCTCCCCCAAAATTTGAGTGCCCATCCCTGGTCACCACTTGTGGTTAGTGCTTTTACCTGTTATAAGTTATGTGAGAAACTTCTACCATATTTTAATTGTCTGCTACATATTAAAATAAAATTTCTTGGGGTTAGAAATCTGTAATACTCTTCTTCATCTATTGCTGACCAGGACATTAAAAGACAATCAGTATGTAATTATTCAACTGGTTAATGCCTATCTAAAAACCACACCCAAAACAAACAAACAAACAAAAGAACCAACCAAACAAGCAAACAAAAAAAACTGACGAGGCAAGAGAGTATCTTTCCTCTAAGGGTGACTTTGCCTTATATTCGTTTCCTTTCCTGAGCTCTTGAGAACTCAGATTTCTGCTGGTTCTGCTGCTCAACCTCTCAAGCATATGACTAGAGTTGGAATGTGGAAAGGCCCTTAGAAAGTATCTAGTTTAACTTTCATATTTACAAATATGGAAACGTGAAATGAGATGTTTAGTAATTGTATGAAAGCAGAACAAGTCAAGATCCAGTATAAATTAGTCTAGAAAAGCTAAAATGCTTTATAGTATAGTGGAAGAGACCAAGGGCTCTTCATGAGACCAGCTGTGTTAAAATCTCAGGGTTTCTACTTGTTGACCATATACTTTCCAGCATTCCTGTTTCCCTGAATATAAAATAGATATGCTGTCAGCATTAAATAATTTAATACATGAACTTAGAATGGTGCCTTGTACATAGGAAATACTAAATAAGTGTTAACTCAGATTATAGATCTTAAATAAAGAAGTTTATTCTTGAAGAACTGATTTTCCAGGGTAAAAAGTCAGATAGGAGGATTTATGCACCCCTGATTTACTCCTTCTTTTGTCATTCAAAAACTCCATACTATGCTTTTGAGATATTTCACATTTCATATAGATGCAAACATATATGTGTATGTATATGTACGTATTCAAAAGAAGCATTATGAAATATTTTGTTCTTACAATACTAATCAAAATAATCAAAGTGATGTTTTCTACTAATAAGAACAGTGTTATTTAAAACATAACAAATATTAAAATTTTAGTAACAAAAACAAACAGTGGATGTGAAATACAGGATGTGAAAGGCTGTAAAAATCAACAAAATACATATTTTAAATGCTTAAACTTAATCAAATCCTCTCTATGTATGAAGTGTAATAAATATGATGGTTGAGATTAGCAAACAGATACAAACTGAAAGTAACATTGGTACAAGTAGTAGTGGTGGGAAGGAGGAAAGGCAGTCTCCACGAAAGAAAGGCCATTTCCTGACTGCAAAATTAGTCCATCAGCGACCTCACTAAAGAGCCGTCTCTGGCTAAGTAGGTTCCCATGAAAGGACAGCCTTTCCTCCTTTAAAGTCATACACACACACACACACACACACACACACACACACACACACACACACACACACACAATCCCTGAAACTGTCTATCGTCTGGATTATAAATTTTAGCTATTCTAGCAATTGTTTTGTTTGCCATACCTTCTAATAACAAAAGTGTACCAATATCGGGGGACTTCAATATCTTTATTTTTGATATCCTTATTGAGAAATATCTCCAGCAAAATTAATCCAAATGCAAAGTTTGAATTATTAATTGCATAGGTCTAAAGATGAAAAGACCAAGACAGTAGTGCTATTCATGTTAAAAAACAAGTGAGTTTTACATGTATTTCTTTTTTTTTTAATTGTGTTCTTAGTCCTTTATACTTGAAAGAAAGCTACTTCCTTTTTATTGAAAAAAAAGCATGGCATGAATCACCCACTTTATATATCTCCCTTCACAATGTGAAGTGCTGTAACGCACACAGCATATACTTAGGAGAAACACACCATGATTTCTAGCCCAGCTATTCATTGCCACTGAATTATCCCAATGCTGAAAGACAAACAAACCAAGGCATTAAAAGGCTACAGAAAATGGATTTTTGTCAACTGGTGGTGAGGAAATAAAAGCATATTGGGATAAAAAAAGTGAATTTGATATGTGGATAGGTACGTTGATTTGAAATACTAGTAACTAAAATGCAAGTGTTATGCTTTATGCAGGTACTTAGCTGACTCTCCACTATGGCATATTTGTTCTTATACTACAACTTGAAACTTTGGTAAAAATGCAATGTGTTGTCTCCACAATCTCTTTTAAATGGTAAAAAAGTACATAAGCCATCCAGTCTTACTTATCATTTAGTTTAAATGTAAGGAGCTGGGAAAAAGTAATTTAACAAAGTATATGATAACTTTAAATAAACTCAAGCTGTGAACTAAATCACATAAATAGCAAAAGTGTCCAAATTTTAGATTTTGACTCATTGCCTGGTCCCATGTTTGACTCTACAAAATTAAATCTAAAATACCACTGATTGGAAATCCAGCCATCATTTCATATACCACTAACAAACAACCAAGCAAAACACACTGCTAATTAGATTGGATATAGTATTTTCTTATAACAGAATTTTATTTCATACTTATTGAAGGAACCATTTTACACTCAGGCATAAGTATTTATAAGGAAAATAAATTGGTTAAGGGGGTTAACTTATTCACATTCAACTGAGAATACTTTTTCCCACACAATATAATCTTCTGTTCCATTAAGGCTATTTCTTGAACTATTTCAGAAGGGACAAAGTGTCATCAAGTCAGGACTCTTAAATCAGCTTTATAATTATCTGGACCTGGGCTACTTTTGATTTCATCTTCAGCAATGATGACAAACACCTCTAATTTACCCACTCCCAACTCTTCCTCCAACTATCTGGTTTCTAGGGTATAAAATAATGTTTCACAATTGTTTCTCAGGTTTTCTTCCAAACCACTGACACTTAACTCTGCAGTTTTCATGTGGCCATTGGATTTTTACTGAAGGACAGGCAATGACAGTCAACACTACCAATGGTATGTTTCATCCAGATATTAGAAATATTGGACTTATAAAAACAAAATCTGTATCTTAGAATTCATGGGTGTGTTGTTATAGGCCAGATGAAAATGGCTGCAATTAATGGAGTACTAATGTGAAAGCCTCACAGAAGGCTTACTCTTTGGCCAACTGATCTTAATAACTTCAGAATATGTCATCCTTAACTGTTTCTTCATTCATTTGATCTGGGCACATTTAATGATCATCTATTATGTTTTCTATGAGGCACTGGAAGAGATAAAAGTCTTAGTCTCTTTACTTGAAGAGTTTCCAGCATAGTCATGGAGAAAGACACGTTTAACAAAATCACAACTCGGAGGATAAGTACTTTGCAGAGGTAAATTCAGTCTTTATGATCATTACTTTGGGAGGCATCTAATCCAGCCTGTGGAGAAGAGGGTCAGAAGATGGTTACTGAAAGCAACAAAACATTAGCTGGGTCAGGCTAAAAACTTTATTGATTAAAAAAAGGGAGAAACCAGGGAAAGGGGCTATTTAGGAGGAAGCATGAACATGTATGAACATGTGCAAAGGTATGAAAAAGAGTAAAAAACATGGAGGTTTCCAGAACTATAAGTACAGTAGCTTGCGGAGGTTGGAGACTGGGGTGTGATGGATGTTAAGGCTAGAGAGACCGGCCTCAGGACCTGGGTCACAAACTTTCTTTTTCCTAGGTCATTGAGTATAAATTTTACCCAAGAGTAACCAGTAGTTTCCGAAGGATTCTAAAAAGGAATTTGATCTACATTTTATAAAGATTTATACTTTATAAACCCATTAGGCTAACAAAGTGGGAGACAGAAAAAAAAAAATACCATCAAGAATTTAGCTAATGTTCCAAGTTCCTTGGCCTGGGCTTCACTCAGTAATTCACTGTTTTCTAATTTATGAATCAAAATGTTGCTTTGTACATACCTATGAGTTTGCCTGATTAGAAAACTACAGAACATTTAGATTCTTGGGTGAAAGAAGCTTTATCTAATCTACTGATTTGTAAGCTCACTGGACTATACTCTTTATTTAGGTGAAATCTTACTTAAAGGCAAATGTTATAAGGATTAAAAAAAAAAAAGAAGAAGAGAGCTCGCTGTGTTAGCTGTTGTAGAGGTGGGGAATCACAAACCTAGCTGCTTGGTAGAACTCTTGCACCAGTTTGAAAATCATTGATTTGTTCTAAGTCTTACTGGTAAGAAAACCAAAGATCAAAATGGACCATTCAGATGGCATTGGAGTGCTAATTCCAGTGTGTAAATCCCATCTTCACATCCTGGGTCTAGTCTGCTCTCCACGAAGCTATCTGTTCCAGCTTGCTGGAGTTAATATCTGTATTTGGAACACTAAGTAAAAAAAAATCTCACAACCAGTTTGTCCTGATAAATGAAGTTCTTGAAATTCTTCCTGTGTAAATGCAGAATACAACAACCTTTTTATTGTTTCTGTGTGTTTGTTAGTGTTTGCTGAAACTCCATGGTTATTAGTCTGCTACTCAATGTAGATTTGCTTTTCCATATCCCTTCTTTCCATTGGTATACTGGAACAGAATGTTTACAAGTCAGAGAAAAGCGCTATGAATATACCTGTTTGTTTGTAAAATATAATGTATCTGAAGATGTCTTACATTTGCATCTTCTCCTCTATCCACAGCTATTTATTCACTGACACTTTATTGAGGCACAATGGAGTCTGTGTGTGCATGTGTATGTGTGTGTGCATGTACATAGATGTTTGGTTACAAGTATGGTGATGATTAAGTGGTATTGATGGTGACAAGATCAGGGAAAATTAATCGATTTCTTTCCCAAATCACCTAGGAAATTGCATTAGCATGGCTACCTATATTGATGATGCCCTGTATAATGGTTCAACTAAAGGAGATAACTCTATCCGACGTCACATCTAATCAATTCTATGTGGACACAACAAACATCTATTTGTTTGAATATTGGCAGAGAAGAAATGACTTTTTATTCAAATAATTTCTTACTTAATGTAGTTAAATATTAACATTAAAAGACATTTGAACTTTTATTTTTTATTTTAGAAAGTAAGCTCCACTGAAAATTACTTGGTTTTTGTGAAGTTTACCCTAGTGCTAAAGGGATTATTTTAAATATAGTTAAGCAAAACAGAATTATGGTTGAAGATAAGCTGGAGGCAAAGAATTAATGAAAAAACTGTCGTATCGTTAGACCCAGAAAATTAGGAGCTATAAATGGTTATTATATTTAACAGTGTTAAAACTATTTTAGAGGTTGTGAGTTGGGGATTCCATAAGCCTAAATACATCCAGCTTTATATTAACCTTGAAAAACAATCCATAAGAGCAGAAAAAAGAAAACACATACATTTTTAAATTAAATAATGTAAAAATATCCAGTTAAGTTTTGTTGTGTGGGTGGTAGACTAATTTTAGTAGTCATTGTAGCTAACATTGTAGCCTTTTAAACATAAAAATTGAACACAAACCTTAAGTATAAACACTAGTGAAAATACGTTGTGTACTGAGAAATACCTGAAGAGTTTGATTTAAAAAAAAAGTCAGATGCATGTTACTTTTAGTAACTTTCTATTTTTAGTAATTTGTGCTTAATGTTATAAAGATAAACATCCCTTAATGGTCATTTTGGGGGGAAAATAACTTTTTATAAAGGCATAGACAAATCTGTTGGTATTTAACAAATTCAGTTTTTGAGTCTGTTGGAGTTTGACATTAGCCTGATTTTCTCTAAGCTCTAATTTAGCTACACAAAATCCATAGAACTTCTTGTCCTGTTGGTAGCGTTCAATATTTTTGATGCATGCATAAAATAGAACATTATACAGTTGTAAAAAAAATATTTGATGATACTCTTTGAGATGCATTATTATCTGCAAAAAAAAAACACCGGTGATGAACAAATTCTAAATCTTATATGTAGTTTATGAAAGAAAATAGATTATATTGTGTTTGCTCCTATAAACATAAAATATTCTGAAAGAACTGTGGAGGAATTAGGACCACTCCCCTTCCCCTCCCCAGTCCTTTAAGGAGGATGGGTGCTGTATGACAGTAGTAGAGGAGGACTTCTTACTATATGTTCTTTTACAGCTTTAAAAAATTTTAAACAATACTAATGTGTTATTAATGCAAATACTTAAAAGTTAAAATGGTCCATAATTAATGAAGAATTGACTTTAAGCTTGATTATGATTTGTTTGCATGGACCCCTTGCTTCCTCTGAGCATAAAGGTCAGAAATTCTGACTGCCAAGACAGCAGGCAACTTGTTGTATTTAAAATCTAAGGTCTTGGTTGCATTAGGAATGGTGATAGCTTACCAGCAGCTGAAAATGCAAATGAAATTATGCCAATTAAAGGTATTAATCTGAAAATGAAGTGAGGAGGTCTCAAAGTCACACAGAAAAAAGTCAGACCTATAGCAAAATAGGGTAGGCCAGGGGCAAAAATTAAGAGCCTGCGTGTATTATCAAAGAATTGGGGAGCCAGGGATAGACTCACAAAGGATAGAAAATAAGAAGAGTAAGGGGAAAGAATAGCTTATGGTTCCATGTATTTGCATTTAGTAACTTTAACAAAGACATCAAAATCTATAACAAAGCAAACGTCTACTATGGGGTCAGACAGTTTATGTATTATTAGATTTACCCCTCAAAGCAATTCCTTTGAGGTTATGCATTAAAATTCCTTTGCCATTACAGACATTTCAAAGGAAAAGTTTGCAGAGCACTTAATACGTCATCATGCCCAGGTTAAACAAAAAAAAAAAATACATAAAAAAAAATCACCATCATTCTTAACCCTTCTATTGCCAAGAGCAAGAGATGATCAGGCTTCATCCTCCTGTTTATTATTGGATCCATAGCACCTGTCTGCTATTTAGCAGGTAAATAATAAGAACTTGTTTAAGAAACAAATGACATCTTATCTGGGTCCACCTTTTCCTAAACCTACTTTTTTGATTCACTACGCTCAGAATTACCTTTTGAAAGTATGATTCTAATCATGGCATTGCAATAAATAAAGACCCCATTACATGTACTTACCTTGTGTTAGGAACTGTGCTATATGATGTATTTATGTTTATCTCACTTAAAGATCACAGTATTTTTTTTTTTTTGAGATACGTTATGAGTAAGGCCATACATTGGATAAACCAGTGAGAGATTATTTTACCAAATTCACATGCCTGATGGCAAAGACAGAAATTTCTTTAACGGAAGCTTATTCATTACCTCTCTGATGTGCAATTCTTATTTTTTAAGTTACCATTTGAAGAAAATGTATTGTGGTAAAGACATTCACTGTACTAGGCACTTTCATGTACAAGATCCTTTAATCCTCATAACATACTTTTATTATATAGCTGAAGATGCGGCATTCACTTGGGTAGATAATTTCCCTATGTTTACATAGCTAATAAATTATGGCAATCACATATGTCTCACCCCAATATTTATTATTTTATCACTTTGCCACTATGGTATAAGCTTGTTAAAATAATAAATGGTCAGATATATTTATGAAAATCAAAATGTCTACTTCTACAATAACCTATTTACCCCAAAGACTATAGTCCCTTTAGTGGAGAAATCTAGAAAACACCAGAGGCAGGAAAACAGAGTGTGAATAATTCCTATACCTCTGCCAGACAGAAGGGAAAGAAAGAAATGCAAAGGTGGACATATCCTTCCATATATTTAGACTCACAAATGTTTGTCAGGAGGATTCTTCAGTAGAAGAAGGAGGGAATTATAACCAGGGAAGCATTGGTTTTCTTGGGATGTAGTACCTTAAATTAAATTTCAATCAATCCTCTTAATTTTTAGGCTATTATGTTTTTCCTCTGTAATCCTTTAACTTGAAGAATGTAGAGATAGGGGCACAGGAAGATAGATTTTAGCAGAACTTTGCATTCATTTTCATTTTGTTCAGCCCAGTATACACAGTATATAGTCTCTGTTCAGGCACCGAACATGCTTTTGGCTGGAGATTCCTTTTTCTTAAAATAAAAGAGAAGAATACAAGTCTCAAAGAATATTTAAATATACCCCATATGGTAAGGTCCAACAGTTATCCACAAATTTAGGCCCAACAAAGTTGAATGCTTTCTTTAGTCATTCCAAAAAGTGAAACCTTTTCTTTTTTTCCTATAATAAAGAAATAAGAAAATCTGTGCGAGATTTTAAATAAGCATTAGGCATATTTTTTATATATTTCCTGAATTCTTCAGTTAGATCTCAACATTAAAGAACTTTTGGCAGGTGAACACCTTCAAGAGGGTAAAGTACCTACTGACAGGTAGGTGTCACAATATTGTAGCTTTCATATGCAAATTGGAACTACTCAGCTTGGTTTTCATCAATGATTCACAACCTGAAATGTACACTTAAAAGAAATTAAAATGTTTTAACAATAAAATATAAGAATAATAATCTCCAGTTCACTTTGATGTGACAGAATATAAAATCAGCAGCAATTTCCCTAATGGGGCTATTGCTCCCTATTTCCCCAATAATTAATGTCAATTAAAAGATCAACATTTTGTCAGCCAGGATTTGAAGCTGCATGTTGTACTTGAGCATGTTTTGAGCTAAGGCGTAAATCTTAGATTGGTCTGAATGGTCATGTTTTCCAGGTAGTCATGGACTGCAAGTCAGACGCTTTACTTAGGAAAAGATTTATTTGAACTGTGGCGCAAGTAGACATTGATAAATAAACTTACCTTCTTAAGGGAGAGTAATTGCTAGAAACATGAGTTTCCACATGAAGCATGGGCTCAATTACTACATTTATTTATGTAATCAGGGAAAGTTCTTGATATAGTCCAGCTAGAGACAGCATATACACACCAACCTTGTGTTTTCCCATCTCTCAAGGGCAACAGTGAGATTTTGAATAAGTGTTGATGAACAAAGTTGAATGTTTTGTATTCATGCTCTCGTCTAAAATTATATATTAGTTTCTAGTCCTTTCCATAATTCAGGAATTAATATATGGAATCAAGGCTCTCATGTCGTAAACAGCAAATTTGCTCTCATACAACTAATCAAAAAAAAATTTTCTCTTCAGAAATTTGGGCATGGATTTATGTGAGAGAAATGTAATATCCTAACTCTATCAACTTGCTAACTGTGTGACTCTGGGCAAGTTACTTGTGATTTTGCAGTATCTTAGTGTCATCATCTAAAAACAAGTTGGGTAGTAATAGGACCTACCCCATAAATTCGTTGTGAGGTGTAAATGTGTTAATCTTAGAATTGTTGCTGGTACTTGGTAGGTGCTACTTGTATGTGTTCTCTTTTATTTACCAAACTGCATATTCAGAAAAGAGTAGATTTCTGGGATTTATGTTCTCTCTGAAAGGTCAAGATTTTAGAATTAAGGTAAAAAATTCACAAATTAAATTTTGAAAGAAATTTGAACCCGCTATGTGTGCTATTGGTATTCATTCTGTCATCAACTATTGATATCTACTGAGATATCAGTGAATAAACACAGAACTTCAATTAATTACTAAAGCAGTAATTGAAAAAGCCAAAATATTTGGATAGCAACACACATTCTATCATCAAATGATATATATTTTTAATATAATAAAAGTTAGTTTGGATATAGTTCACTCCAAACTTAAACAATCAACAAAAATAGTGGAAGCTTCAAATTTGTGAAATAAATCTCCAGAATTTGAAATTTAGGAAGTGTTTCATTATTGTATAGTTTTAATTCAAGCCCATTTTAAGTTCTGGTTTATCTCTGGTTCATCACGAAACTAACTTAATTGAACACAATAAATTTCAGAAATTGTGCTAAACTTTTTCACTTGTTATCTCAATTATCACAAAAAAAAAACCTATAAAGCAGATATTATCTTTACTTTTTTTTTTATTTTTTTTATTGGTGAACATTGGAGACAGTGTGTTTCTCCAGGGCCTATCAGCTCCAAGTCATTGTCTTTCAATCTAGTTGTGGAGATGCGCAGCTCAGCTCCAAGTCCAGTCGCTGTTTTCAATATTAGTTGCAGGGAGCGCAGCCCTCCATCCCATGTGGGAATTGAACTGGCAACCTTGTTGTTGAGAGTTAACCAACTGAGCCATCCAGCCACCCCTCTGGAAGCTCAGTGGCAGCTCGTTGTCTTCAATCTTGTTGTGGAGGGTGCAGCTCACTGGCCCATGTGATAATTGAACGGCAACCCTATTCAGAGCTGGTGCTGAAACCAACTGAGCAATTTGGCCACCGCAGATATTATCTTTATTGTTATCCTATCCTATAGGATAGGATAGGATCCTGTCCTTATCCTATAGGTAAGGACATTGAAGCTGAGTAAGATTAAGCACGTTGCAAAATTTATAGTTTAGTAAATGGTGGAATTATGTCTCAAACCCATTCTCTTTCCAGACACCACTTTGCTATTAAGGTAAGGATGGAGTAGAAAGATGAGGTTATTTTTCTAGTCCAATCAGATCCAGACACGTTCTAGGAAGGAATAGTGGTGATTCTTAGAAAATTAGAATGTTTGAAACATTGTGATTTAAAAATTAACTCTACTGAATGGGATTAGTTACCACATTTAGCCATTATATATGTTCGCTAATCATTCAAATGTATGCTTAGTTATCTTTGTGTGTGCAGGTAGGAGGAACAGATATAAAAGCAGAACTAAGGGAGCACCTGCTTTCCCTAGAAAACAACAAAAACTAATCATCTTGCCAAATATAGCCCTTATGCCCCACACAGAACACAATGGGTAACTCAGTTGCCTAGAATACAGAAAGGATTCAGAGTTGGGCTAAGGAAGAGATTTTTTTACTAGCACCATCATTCCCATAACCTAGAACAAAATCGTCAACCAGCGTTTTCTTTATTGTTTTGAAAGGGTAATACACTTGTTAATAAAAGTATTGGTAGCTTAGAAATGGAATGGAAGTAAATCCTGGGGAATTACTGCAAGTAAACACTTGACAAGGTATATATGGTGTGTGGGTTAGTTCGAGTTAACCTTAATAAAACAAGGTTGATTCAGATACTAGTGAGAATTGAAAATGTACTCGAGAATCTCACTATATATCATTATAATGTTATAAATGCTGGCTTAGAGATTGTTAAAAACTTTTTTAGTTTTCCATGAAGATCTTTTCCAACTAATTTTTAAGAGAGACACAATGAAACTTGGCCACTTACTGCTGTCAGATTCTGGTGCTCAGAATAGGCAAACACACTTCTGCAGTATTGTTGTTGTTGTTTTTCCTTCAGCTGTTTATTTTTTTCTCCCCTCATGTATAATTTTGCTTGGGTATTCCACCTCTTACAATTAAATCTACTCAACTTGGGTTATGACTAATAGGTGGCATTTATTTTATGTTATGTTCATGTAATCAAGCCAACTCTAATTATGGACATATGGCAAAGTAAATTAAGAAACTCCATCTCGACTTTTCTAAAAGAGTTGAAATGAAAAACAATTGAAAAATTAAGAGGGAATTTTGTATAAATATTGGCATGTCTAGTTTGACATGATTTGCTTCCATTTTAAAGGCAGTTGCAGATATCATTCTAACTGCAAAGATAGCCAAAATGAACCTAAAGTCAAAGACTGTTTTGTTTTGACTGTGGTGCACATTTCCAAGACATTTATGAAGCCAGTTTTTGACGTAAGGTGTGCTTTCCTAATTCATCAATAAAATAATCAATAAGGAATTTGGATCTATCCACTTGAGTGGAAGTCAGAAAGGGAAATTGGTTGCAGAAATTGGCCCCAAGGTAGAATATAGAGTGTTCAAAACCATATCTGTTATTTGTATGTCTCCCTTCTCTTTTATGCTACTGAGTCATTTGAAAGTAACATGGATGCTTATAATCTGGCCATAGAACTTCAGATTTGAGATGAAACTTTGATTATTACATAGTTGGTCAGTGACAAAAGGTATTTACTCCTTTATTTGTGCAAATTAAAACTAAGAGATATTCCTTTCATTTCAGGATGAATGACTAGAATATAAAATAATGGAATTGATGAAGAAAGTACAATATAAAATGTATAAATGCATGTAACAGTGAAAATATAGGGTACAACAAACTTTTTTTTTATAATAGCAAAAATGTATATTTTTTTGTGTTCTTATGTATATACCATATATATTTATGTATGCTTGTATGTAAGTGAAATATATGACAGTGATAATGTAAGGGATGGGAAGAAAGAATTAGAATTATGTTTTTTTTGTTTTTTTGTTTTTTTCATTTTTTATTAGTTTCAGGTGCACAAGACAAAATAATACTTAGACGTTTATCATTTATATCCCTCACACTGTGGACCCCCCTCCACCCAACCACTATCTTTCTAACATCGCACCAAGCCATCACATTTCCCCTGTCTCCACTCCCAATGCTGTACTTCACCTCTTGTAAGTATATACATAAATATATTTACATATATGTATATGTAAAATTATAGTTGGCATTCATTATTGTTCAGCTTCAGGTGTACATTGCAGTGATCAGACATCTACATCTTCCCTGAGGTGGTCTCCCAAATGGTACACATGTCCATCGGATACCCTACAAAATCTTTACGTTGTTGATTACGATTCCCAAATTAATTTTCACAACCCTATGGCCATCTTGTGGTTACCGACTGTTTTCTAATCGCCTCACCTTCCCCCTTATTCCTACCCCCCCGCCCATCTAACGAATCTCAGGTTTTCCTCTTTGTCTCCAATACTGTTTCTGATTAGTTCATTCACTTATTCTTTTCTTTAGATTCCGCATATAAGTGAGATCATATGGTACTACTCTTTCTCTGTCTGACTTATTTCACTTAACATAATGTTCTCTAGGTCCATCCATGTTGTTGCAAATGGTAAGATTTCTTTCTTCTTTATGGCTGCGTAATACTCCATTGTATAAATGTACCACAGTTTCTTAATCCAGTCATCTACTGATGGGCATTTCGGTTGTTTTCATGTCTTGGCTATAATGTGTAGTGCTGCAATAAACGTAGGAGTGCATAAAGATTTTTGAATTGGAGTTTTGGATTTCTCCGGATAGATACCTAGGAGTGGAATTACTGGATCATAGGGTAGTTCCATTTTCAGATTTTTGAGATACCTCCATACTGTACAACAAACTTAAGTTGGATTTGTTTCATGTAGATCATGTTTTTGAGATTGCATCATCTCCTTTGTTTACTTAATTAAATTAAAGAAAACATAGAGAGATAAAAGATGAGGTAAGATTACAGAATAAAACTCAAAAGGACCTTCAGAAAGAGTTGCAAAGAGCATAATAGATGGAGCCATATTAGAATTAGGATGACGTCACTTGAAATCAATAAATAACATTGAAGAAAACTGATTCAGAGTACCGAACAAGCAAGAAAAATTTTCCAAAACATCAAAGAGAAAAACAAACAAAAGATAACTATCAGAGAAAATGAAGCCTGACAACAGCCAGTTGACAACAGCCAACAAAAAAACAAATATGTTTAATATTACTCATAATGAAGTTACTAGAACAAAAAGACACATATCCATGGTTAGTTATAGTGGAAGAAAACTTTTTCCTGACTTGCAGAATGATAGAACTGCATATAAAATAGGCTCATGATGAACAGAGAAGAGATAAGCAAGTGATAAATTTCACAGCACAATCTAGTGATATAATTGAATTTAAAGAATGAATTGAAAATTCTTCAAACATCCAGAGGAAAAATGGAATAACTATTAAAGGGGGATAAAAGAAGAAGGACAAGTGTATCTAGCAGAAAATAATGGAGCAATGTTTATAGAATTTGAGCAAAACAGAGATCTGAGATATGCAAAGGCATAGCCTATGTAATCAAAAATTTACTTCATTGAAGTGAAAAGTGAATACAAATAAAATACAAATGAAGTTATATGAAAAAATATGAAAGAAATCGAACTAACCATATACATACAGAATAAAATTTAAATAGCATACATGAGCATATGGGTTACAAAACAATGAAAATGTCAACAGTAATTTCTAGAAATTAAGATGTATAATAAAATAATTTAACAATAAAAATGAATATAAAACTATGAGAAACTTACAGGTCAGTATTAAATAGTAAGTAAAAATGGGTTAATTGCCTACTTTTACATAGGTTAGGGTTGACAGGAACTTTCTTATTATATATGTTGATG
This sequence comes from Rhinolophus hipposideros, assembly GCF_964194185.1. Classification (NCBI taxonomy): domain Eukaryota; kingdom Metazoa; phylum Chordata; class Mammalia; order Chiroptera; family Rhinolophidae; genus Rhinolophus; species Rhinolophus hipposideros. The sequence continues at coordinate 39,514,958 of NC_138057.1, read as the reverse complement.
ATAACAGAAAAATGCTAGTCCCATGATTTTCTTTAAATCTATAGGTCTTTACTGCTAGAATTTAAAGCAGGTTGCATGCCTTCTAAATGACTAAATTAAGAACAAGAAACCAAAGTTAATGTTGCACAACACGGAAAACTTGAGGTTAAAAATGAAGCCCCAAAAAGTGTAAAAATATGAATTAGGATAATCAGTAAAATAGGATGATAAAAATAAAAATGTGTATTCATTGTAACAAAACAAAAATGAGTTTGTTTTTCTAGTAAAATACTAAGAATATACAGTTGGGTCAGAAATAAAACCAACTCTGCTAATTACAGGAAAGTTACTTGAAATAAAGTTGTTTTAGAATCTTTTTTAAAAGTCTGGGCAAAAGTATTGGGGAAAGGAAAATGGGATCAGTAATTTTAATATCAGATAAAGATGATAAAATAATAAGTCTTGCATCGATAGCAAATATTTAACGTGAGATCATCATATATGCCAAATTTTATATATCTTCAAAATGTATATACGTTTTGAAGGGACTATTTTATTTCTAGGAATTCACAACTTTTAGTCCTATATCCTTTTAGAATAATAAGTGATGGGCATGTATGTCTGTATGCATTCATTATACATTTATAATAGCAAAAAGTGTTAGTGTCATAAAAATCCAACAGCAGAAAATTAGTTATGCATTCAAATCTTGGACTATTTTGTTGTTAATTAAAATGTACAAAATATTAATATTTAATGATGCTGTAAATATTTATGATTTATTTCTATTTAATAAGAAATAAGATATATAGCATCATACATATATATCTATGTGCACTTAAAAATAGACTGGCAAGATATGTTGTGATTATTCTTTTGGTTGTGGAATAATGGATTCATTTGTCAGAATTATTTTGACTACATGTGACAGAACTCTTAATTCAAAGGGACTTAACTAAAAATAATATTTAATTGCCCTATAAAACTGAAAAGTTCTGGGATAAGTTTGTTTCCCGGCAAAGGTGAATCTAGGAATTAAAATAAAGAGAGGAGGACTTCATTTTTCTCCACAATTCAGCTTTGTATTGTGTGTGTGTGTGTGTGTGTGTGTGTGTGTGTGTGTGTGTTAGCCCCTAGTCGCTCAAATTTCTGTCTCTCATGACTGAATCCAGGAGCAAAGAAAAGTAAAAGCATTTAATTCCATCAACTTCTACATAAATTCCAGGAGTCACTTTGCTTGAACAACTAGGTGCTGCCCCTGTATCCATCAGCATGGTTGAGGGACCATATGTTGAGCTGATTGGTCTGATCTGAGTAACATATTCTGCCCCTGAAGTGGAGAGTTGATTGAAACCCATATAAAACATATGCATTAAGCGTTGGAAAAAGTTGCCCCCCAAATTAGATAGAAATGTAAGTGGAAAAGTGTGTTAGAGAGGCAAAACACCAGGATATAATACTGTGGCTAATTTAATTTTTCAGTGGTGTTTTCCAGTGTTTTCCAAATATTTTGCTTTGAGCATGTGTTACTTTTATAATTAAAAAAGAAATACATATTATTAAGTATGTTCACACATATCAATATTCTTATCTCTTGTCTAGAAATACCAATACATATTCATTTCAACAGTATCTATAATTGCAAAACAATACATTTAAATATGAAATAAGTAATAGTAAAATTAGTTTAGTAAGCCACTTAATTACACATTTTGCAGCTATATAAGTAAAGTATTATAAAATCTGGTAACTGCTTGATTTTATATATTTGTAATACAGTATAATACTAAATATAACTGAATGAAAATGTGCACATACTTTATAAAAATAACTTTATAAAACTGTTGGGAGAATCATTTTGTATCTTTTAAAATGATTTTAAAATTGTACACTTTTAAACAAAAAAGTCAAAAATAATTGAAGACATTCTTTTAAAATTATAAAAGCTTCAGAAGTGATTAGGCTTTTTGTATATGTATAGAATTCTGATGTAATAAGCACTATAGCCTCTAATCGTGAAGCCAATCACAATGAAAGATAACCACAATAATTATTCTTTTCCAATTGTTAGGATGTTTGGCTTGTTCCCTAAAATTATAATATTCTTAAAAAAATAAACACACCCAATTTTAACTCTTACAGACTCATATATTCAATGTCTTTAATGCTAAAATTAAAGGTGGGGAACTCTTTAATCTCTATTGCTTTTTTTCCTTTCTTTATTTAGATTTCTATAAATGTTGGTAAACTGAAAATAGCCTATTCTTCATGCTACACAGTATGAGGTTTAAATCACCCTCTGCTATTTACTATTGATATAGCATTGGGAGAATTTCTAAATTTCTTTGCATTTCAGGTTTGACATCTGTAACATAGGGGGTATTTTCCCACCTTACTGGGCATTGTGTGTATTAAATAAGTACTTTATGCAAGTGTCTGGTAATGCTGCAGGATTCATGATGGCTCCCTTGAAATATTAACAGTTTTAGTGGCCAAGCATAAGCAAATGCTGCAAATAGTTATCCTTCTCTGTCACTATTTACTCTTTCAATTAAACTGTATGGGATGAATTGAATCCTTGCCCTCCTAACAATGTAGAAAAGGCTGAAGAGGGAGATAATTTCTGGAAATAGTCATATTTCCCAGCTGGGATAAACTGACAAGGAGAATGAAATGTCATTATGGAAGAATAGTCCAAATGAGTTCTTTCTACCTAAGACGTCCCAAAAGATTCTATAGGAAATGAAAGTAAAAGTGACAGAAAGAGCAATGGTATTAATATGTTTCCAGAGTAAAAGGCATATGCATTTTTTAATGTGTGCAAAATGGATACTCCCTCTGCAATGTCTAGTCCTCTGGTGGCATTCAATAAGTGCTTAATAATGGCAAGGATAATGTGATTATTTTCCCCTTCTGCCCTTTCAAGAGCTCTCTGAAGTAAGGGCAGTCTATAATCTCTTAATACCTCCAGGTGACTGTGTTAAGTAGCATTACCTGGACCAAGGAAAGACATGCAAACAAGATCAAAGTCATGGATGGTTACCATTTGTTTTTAGGTATTTTATCCTGTAATTTGAATTTAGTGAGGCCTCTTGTCGCACAACCACCTAGAGAAAAAGGCACTAGAGAAATAGAAGTAAGCAATTAAATCCTGTTTGCTGCCCTAGGCTTGTTTTGAGTTCATTGTTCAGCATATAAGCTAGTTCAAGAGTTTCATTTTCAGCAGTTCATTTGATTGAACTTGGGACCAATAAAAGCAAGAGACCAGATAAAGCAGTAGGAAATAGCTATGGGTTGGGAACATAACTAAAACTGGTAGTGACAGAAAATAATCTGTGAAGTGATAACTACTAAATTTCTTTATTTTCAGAATTTTTAGATTATGAAAAGGTAGTGTGGTCCAACTTTTGTCCTTCTTTAATACCTGGTCTATTTTAATAAGTCAGTTATGAAAAAAAGGTGTCTTCAAGAATCGGGACTGTCTTTTCCTCCTTTCTTTCAAGCAGGGGTCTTGATAAATTTCACCTAGATGAATTTTCTGACAACCCTTTATGTTTACTTTGGTAGCCAATAAGCATGGTGAGTTCCTAACATTCAGATGTGCCATTTATTGAAAAAAATATATGAATAAATAAGTTTGATTTGAATAAGTGATGAAGGACTGAGATGTGTAGCGTGTCACACCATAACTTCTTTTTGATGGTTCAGAAGACCCACAGTACTTAAAATTTTGGTTAGAAAAGAAATATGGGAAGAACACTGTATAAAAGACAAGACTAGATATTTCTAGTCTCATGGGTGAATTTATGAGAATAGATTACTCTTTATATAACTCTTTTAGTATGATTCCTCACTTGGTTTCTTATAATGATGTGTTTATAAGTAGGGCATATTATTTTATTTGAAACATAAAGGATGGCTATAGCCAGCTTTTGAGATGTCCTCAATGATACTTCATCTTGTGGTAGTCACACTTTGGTAAATTCCCCTCCCATAATGAATACAGATGGCCTATGCAACCACCATGATTCTGAAGAAATGACAATGTGTGGCTTCCAAAGTTGGATAATAAGAAAACATTGAAGCTTCTCTCGTTTTCTTTTGAATCACTCACTCTTGGGGAAGCCAGCTGCTATGTGATAAGAACACTGAAGAAGCCCAGTGCACAGGTCTGTGTGACAAAAAGATTGAGACATCCTGATAACAAGTGCTGAGTGAACCAATTTGGAAGAGTATCCTCCAGTCCCATTCAAGTTTTAAGATGACTGGAGCAGCAGCCACCATCTTGAATGCAACTTCCTGGAAGGACCTAGGCCCAATCACCCAACTAAGCCTTTTTGAAATTTCTGATCTCCAGAAAAAAATGAAATAAACATTTATTGTTGTAAGCCACTGATTTCTGAATTGCACAGAAACACGTATATATGTAAATACGATTGCTAATAAGAATTTTTACCATCATTTACTAAGAATAATTATTTTAAGAGTTACTTTGAAAATATTTTTCTTATAAACTCAAGTCTCTTAACTTTATTTTTAATATTGTATACACTTTTTTGCAAGATTCTTTTTCCTGCCGTTCCTTTCTCTAAGGATGCTCGTGCATCCTTTGTACTTGTCAAAATTTCACCTGTCCGTTTGAGCTTGCTAGAATTCCAGATTCCTTCTCCATGTAGCCATTGATCCAGTTAGAGGGCAAGCTCATTTCACAGATCTCTCACAATGCTTCATTTGTACATATCTTGTGTCACATTGTGCCTTGTAATGTTTTTTCTTCTTCTCTTCACAATAGCCAAATTAATATTCTTGAGACCTTGGGTTATATCTTTATTGGTCTTTTATGCATCACTATTGCTAGTCTTGATACTTCAGTAATGTAAAAAGTAGATGGAGATGAGAACAAGCCAACTAAAGCAAAATTCAAATCCTTACTTTCATCTCAAAATGTAAGTTGCCTCATCTACGAAATGAGTATAAGAACATGAGGTCTCAGAGTTATCATGAAAATGTAATAACGGTGTAATTTAGGAAAAGTACCTGAGGTGGTGTTAGCATATTATAAGTGCTCCAAAATAATTAAAATATTATACCACTTTAATTTTCTGTTTATGTAGTATACAATAATATCCAAAATATAGACTGTTTCTTATAAGTCAAACTGTGTTTTAAGTACTTCATATTGATTATGTTATTTAATCCTTCTACAGCCATTATGTAATATCACTGCTCAAAGTGAAGAAATCAGAACACAGAGATGTTAGAAAGCTTACCTGAAATCATAAGCAGTCTGAATTAGTCACAGCTGTGCTGAGCCCAGAGGCCAGTGCTTAAACCAATATGACATATCACTCTGCCCATAAATATAAGTTGAATGCATGTATTTATTGGACAGATTCAAGAAATATGATTTACTTGGATATGTTTGTCTTTGTGAATCATTTACATTTTTTGTTTGTGCTGATTAATTAGGAAACAAATCCAGATGAAAACAACAAATATGAGATCAGGGGACATAGATATCTCTTACATATTTATCTTGGGATGACTGGCCCCTCTGCAAATTTAAAACAGCCCGATAGAGATTCACAGGGAATAAGGATGGTCTTTGATTGTTTAAGTAATTTTTTTTGTAGAGTATGAAAAGTGTACAATCCACTCCATTGATGGAACTTATCAGAAATGCAGCTGAAGGGTGCTGCATAGTAATTAATGGCACATGTGACAAAGTTGTGTTGACAATCCATTTGTAAAACAGGGATAATAATACTAACCCTGTACGGATTATTATGAAGACTAATCTTTCAAAAGCTTCTTACACAGTACTAGGCTCACTTAGTAAATGTTAATCCTCTTATTTCTACACTGTCAACCAGCTTAAGGTAGGGTAGGTTATGCTTCAGTAACAAGAAACTCCAAAAATCTCAGTGGTTTAGAAACAACAAAGGCTTAATTCTACCTCACACAAATTCCTTCACCAGTTTGAGAGTCACCTGTTGTCTATGTGGTCATTTAGTACTGCCCTTCCGTATCAACATATGCTTTCAAGATTGCTGAGGTAGAAGAAAAAAGAGAAATCCAACACCAGCAATTAAATGCTTTGGCCTAGAAGCAACACTTGTCACTTTCATTTTCATTCCTTTAGCCAAAGTAAGACATATGACCATGCTTAACTATAAGGATCAGTTATGTACAATATTTACAAGTACCACAGAGACTACATATATAGTGAGCAGCTTTATCACTAGCACATCATTTTTTGTTTCATTTGTACTTATCCATGGGATGATTTGGTCTATCATTGACTCAAGGTCACAATAGTTAGTCTTTAGCGAATATTGATTTTAACTAATTTTTTACCATACAAAGAAAATGTAGCTAATTGTATGTTTTGTCACATAAAAAAGGAATGATTTCTTATACATTATCATTGTTTTCATGAGTGAAAATGTCCTATCGTATATGTGCAAATGTTTGTGTATGCGCAAGTAAGCAATCCTCTCTTACCCCATAAAGAAAAATGTCAAAGTGATGGATGAGCTTCTAGAGTCTTTGCTTCCAGCTCCACTGCATTAGTAGCTGTCCTTTTAGAGAGAGAGAAAACTCTCAAAGTCAGAGATTTTCTTGCCAAAAATCCATTGAAATCAGTTGAGATATCATGGATGAGTCTCTTATACGCTGGACCAAATCTTCCCTCTTCATCTTTGCTGTGTCTTAGAACTAACTGCAGAAGAAATTTGACATAGTATGTAATTGTCACATAATATAAAAAAGAAAACATGATCTGCTGTGGAGTATAACCTTTCAGAAACAACTTGGCTTCATTATGGTTTCAAATAAGCAAACAGACTGAATGTTAGTAAATTCACAGGGTTTCATGGAATCTTTAATTTTTTCCTTTACCTCTATAAGCCATAATGTTATATCAGAATAAGCACCAGGAAAAGGATATCATGTAAGCAACTGGCATATCCTCAACCAATGCTATTCCCTCTTATTCCCCAAAAAGTATGTTTTTCTGAGCTCTTAAAAAGCCAAACAATCCTTCATCCTTCATGTGACTTTAACATTTCAATGATGATGCATGACCTGGGTTAAAAACAACAACAACAACAACAAAAAACAACAACAAAAACAGCAAACACAAACACACATTTAGATATATGAGGTGATTTCAGTTTTTCTATATTTTATCTATATAAAATGTTGCATTTTATTTAGATAGATTCCTTCTTTAATAATATAAATGTCTTAGGAATGCCAAGCAATTTTTTTTTCATTTTTCAACTAATAAGTATATTAAATAATTCTGTGTGTGTGTGTGATATAGGTATACACACACGTATATGTATAATATATGTAAGTAATTATATCAAATAATTAACTTATCAAAACACATAATGTTATAAAGGAGATCAGTGTATATTCATTGTGCAGAAATTACTAGTTTCTAAATAATATCTAGTCATTAGGAGCAATGTGAAAACTTGACAAATTAAATTTTACTAATAGATATTAATGACAATACATTGTGAGTTACTGATGCTAATTTTAAAATATTGTGGCTTCAGAACAGATTCTTTTTTTTTTTTAAAGAATATTTTCAACACTCTGTTGTAAAGCTTCTGTGGGATTATTTGACAGATGTCTTGTGAGTTCCTTCAAAGCAGGAGATAAAAGTATAGTGCTCCAAACAAGAAAATGTGAGCAGAATGGCTTCTGGGCATGTGGGTGGAGAGGCTGGCACTTTCTCATTTCAAGTAAATGGAATTTTAAATTGTGAATTTGCACAGAGCTGAAAAAAGACAGCCATGTGGAAGTTTGTTTTCATTCTATAAGCGAATCCTGTTCGGCCCCTGATACACTCAGTCCTGTAGTGCTCAGAGCTGCTAATGTGGAATCTTCCTGTAATGTGCGACGTTGGAACACATTTGTTCATGTAGAAAGTTTCCTTCTCAGAAACTGAGGTATGCAGTGACTCAAACCAGTTGGCTTCAATATGACAGGGACTGCTCTCTAAAATACGTGAGTTTTGTCATGCTGCCTGGGAATGAAATATAAATGGTCATGGCAGATGATTTTGGCTTTGGACAAGTTGGAGCAAGCACATTCCACTAGAACTGTCTCACTAATTACAACTACAATTCCATCTAAACACAACACATAAAGCAACAATCATAGAACTCTAAAAGGTGGAGAGGAGAAGGTGGACTGGCTAGGGAGAAACCAATGAAGAATGCCCTAAGGGTGTGTGTGTGTGTGTGTGTGTGTGTGTGTGTGTGTGTGTGTGTGTCCTGGACTGGGTACTAAAACAGCCCAAGGTTCCGAAATGTCAACTAGCACAGACCAGAAAACAAAAGAGGCCCTAAGAAAAGCCCAGCGTCTCTGGCCAGAGGACTAAACACAAGGTCTTCCTGATGGACAGAAACCTTCTGACTATTGAGCCACTTTGGAAAAAAGTTGGGCAGTTTCTTATGAAACTAAACATACATTTATCATATAATATAGCATTACTACTCCTGGATATTTACTCTAAAATAATGAAAATTTCTATTTAAACACCAAGAATTCAACACTGCATATTCATTATGGCTTTATTTATAATCAGTAAAAAGTACTTAGATCTATAGTTAAAACATATAAACAATTCTATGGTATTATTTTTATGTGACGTTGTATTTGGCCTTTATTTTTTCACTCACATTCATTACAATGATTAAAATATCTGAAATCTCATAACAGATGATTTTATTATATTAGTGTATAAATAAGCAGCATTATTAGAAAGTCAGTTCTCAAGTCCACTAAATAAAAATAATGAAAGGGAAACACTAAAAATAAGGTATTAGAATTTAACTGAAGTTATAATCCACCTTTTATGTTTTGAACATCAATATCAATGTCCAGGATGATGATATAAAATTAATAGTGCTTTAAAAATTTTGTTTCCTTTTTTTCTTTTTTGTTACTGGAGTTCAAGAAACATGCCAACTTAAAAACTTACTGGCAATGGCAGGTTGTTTTTCACAAAGTTCCAATACTAGTAGCTTTATCAAAGAACAGGCATAAATCTGTCTAAAAGAGACTCAGCTGCAAGGAACATTGTCAAAAGGAATTCTCTCCTTACAAATAGCATTTATGTGCTCTTTCAAAGTTTCTGCTCACTATTTGTAAAGGAATCTCACCTCTTTTGTTTTCTCAGTGTTGCTGCTTTTGAACTGATATCATGTAATTACTATATCCAGGCGAGGAGGTTATGTCTTGCCAGACATACTAAGAAGTAACAGCTATTATTGGATTCCTCAAGGATTTTGCATTTCGAATGGGTGGATTAGCACTTAGAAAAATTACTTGTACTAAGCAAATGTTTAAATCTATATTATTTACCTTGTTTTTGCAGCATTTAGAAAAGAATGTGATATAATGTTCAACATTTATTTTTAATTTTACTATAAAAGCATGGTGGTCTGTTAATTAATTGGATTATAACAGTGAAGAATGGAATGATTTTAGACTCTTAAATAATAAAAACACTGCTATCAAAGAGACCTCTGAAGGTGAAAAACTTGCACAAGTCATTGCTCCTGTGAATGTATATCTGTGTAGTTTGTTCAAGTGACAGCTTTATTGCATATGGCTGTACTTTACTGTATGTGATGATACATTTTTCAACTTTTAAACATAGATCTATTATAACCTGATATTGATATCTTTATCAGCTTTTCAGTCAAAGTCAAACAAGTAACAACTATGGGTAAAATGCTAGAGGTTTAACAAATAAAGGCTTAAGCTGGAGATTTTTCTAACAAAAATCTCCGTTTGGAACTAAAAATAAATAGACTGTTGTTACATTCTTTTAAAGAATGATTTTATATGCACAGAAAATTATCAGGTTCCAAATGGGTCAGAATTTTAGGCCTTTCCTCTCCCTGGAGACTTGCAGTTGATAAAGTTAGTTCAACAGGAAGTTACATTGAGCCAAGGGAATAGAGATAGTGCAGTAGAAATCATTGCCTTTATTTGACAAAGCTATTATCTGTTGGTTCCTGTGCAAGGCTATTGGAAGCAAATCACTAAATTACAACTACAGATACCTTTTAATTAATTAAAAAATAAGCTATGAAAGACAAAAAGAGATGTCAGATGATTCAACACTCGGCTAGGGTGGGGGAGAAACTAACTCCTTTAATAAATCTTATTCTCGATTGCATACACACATCCTATTTATTATATAGATTAAGTTCAATGTCACACAAAGAAATAGTTACAAAATTCAGGCAGAAAAAAACGTTGTGTCCTGATGTTTATTCCAGGGCTGTTGACACCCAAACATATCATCTCTTGGATTATTTCTCAAGTACCGATATTTTATACATTTTATAGATAATTCTTACGTGTTTTTTTTTTTAAATAAGAATGTCATATTTGGCCATGTCATTCCCTTGTCAAAACGCCTCTAGTGCTCTTCCCCTCCCATTTTACTCACATGAGATCCCATATAAACCAAGCCTTTCATTTTCTGGCAGCACACCTTCCCCTTATTTACCCCAGCTCATTTCCTACCAGCCCCCTGTGCTCACTCTGCTCCAGCTACACTGGCCTCTCCCATGTTTCGCAAACCTGATAAACATGCTCTTGCTTGATGGCCTTGACACTTACTTTTTGCTGTTGCCTAAATGCTCTTACCAGGGTATCAACATATTTCAACTCTTAACTTCCTTCCAATCTCTTTAAAAGTGCTACCATATCAACAATTTTCCCCAAGAGCCTCCAGAAAGAAATGATGAGACATTGATTTTATTGTGATGAGAGTAATATCAGATTTATAACTTATAGAACTGTAGGATAATAAACTGGTATTTTTTAAGCCACAAAGTTTGTGGTAATTTGTTACGGTAGCCATAGAAAGCTAATACAAGGTCAATGGACCCAGACGTATGGGCCAAGTTGCAAGTTCTTGAAGTTCATTTATTTATTTATTTATTTATTTATTTATTTATTTATTTATTTATTTTCCTACCATCTGGCATTCATCTTGCCAAGGTTTCTAAAGTTAGTTGCTGCCTACTCGTCACTGAATCTGTGCAACGTGATATCATCAATGCAGGGATATCCTATAGGTGGCAAGCAATTGATAACCCTGAAAATAAGACTCTTCACCGGACTGGAGGGATGATGATGGAGCTCTGAGGTAGGCCTGGGAAGATGTCCTGCTGATCCTTTCAGGTGACATAATATCACATCCAATTTTCTCTTCCAGCCAGTACAGAAAATAAACAAAGAAGCATCCATTATCTTAGTAGCTATATACCAGTTATCAAAGGAATGTGTTGACTTCCTCAGAAAATGAAACTACATCTGCAAGGGCAGCTGACATGGGAGTCACTGTCTGATTGGGTTTACCCACCCATCAAAGTAAATGAATACTCATAGTGGGACAAGACATGAGAATAATATTCCATGTGAATTCTCAACAAAGAGTCACCTAATTAGAGGAGGTTCTTAGGAATCAGGTGGATACAATGGCCCATTGTGGTCCTTATTCCTGCACCTGGTCATATAGTTGTGGTATTTATGACTATCATTTTTGTACTACCCATTTCATATTCCCTTTGCTCTCACCAAGCATCCCTACTCCATGTATGTGGTTTTTTGCTTGGTAGGCTGATCACTTTCTGGTCACTAATTTAGAGGATAAATCCAAAAAAAAAAAAAAAAAAAAAAAAAAAAAAAAAAAAAAAACACATCCTAAGGAACACTATCCAAGACTTACAAGGACTTGAGTCCCAGATGGTGGTGCTGTAACTGAATCTTCAAAAGCCCATTCCACAATTCTCTCAGCTCAGCTGCTTCAGAGTGATGCATTAACTCGTAATACCAGTTAATCCTGTGAGTATTGCTACACTTAATTTTTTATGTGCAATCTCTTCGTAGAAAATGAATTTATTAATCAGAAGCAATCCTGCATAGAATACCATGGCAGTGATTATGGCATTCCAGAAGTCTAAGGATGATAGTTTTGCAAGGGAAAAAAATGTGGCCAAGGAAGGCAAGTACTTATCTAGAATAGGTGCTGCTCCAGTTAGAATAAAGTGCTGCCCACCTATGGTGGAAGTGTTCTGATGTAATCAGGTACCTGACTGACCCTCTTGAAAATGGTGCCCTGTCAGACTCTCAGTGTGGGTATCTCCTGTTGGAAGTTTGGGCATTCCATGATGCCTGTAGCTTAAGTGGCCTTTATAAGTGAAATTTGATGTTACATGAGTGACTTCCAGGAGAAGCTGATACAGTTTACCAGAAATGAACACATTTGATTCAGGACATGGCAAAAGCAAAGGAGATTAAGGGAGAACTGGAAAAGCTGTGGTTTGAGAAGCTGTCCCACAGCAAATAGATGAGCTAACAGAATAGTGACAACATGCATGAGCTGACACAGGGACTGGCATCTGTCATCAGTCTTCAAAGCTTAAAAGACATGGATTCTGCTTCACTTCTGTGCTTCTAAATACCATAAAATGGGTCTTTTGTAGCCAATACTAACCAGGAAAATGAAATTTTAGAAAACATATTTCTGTATTAAGTTGATAAATAACAGTATTTTACTAACTTTTTTGCATACTTAGTAAGCTGTTTTTTCCTCATTTGACATTTTTTGTAGAGAAAATAATGTTACCTGGATATAGAGATGGTGGATTTAGTCCATTACATGGATGACAGTTTTCCTGGTTGATAGCTGAAATAAGTGACCACTTTACGAATTTTTTCATTCACAAAAAGAGCAAAGAGGGCCACTACTGATTAGTAAGAGTGATATTATTAGCCTTTGAGTAAAAATTAGGTTGTCTTAAGGAAGGTATTTGCAGGGTGCCACTTTTGAAAGAAACACAAGTTTGACATCCCCCCCCAAGTCTTTTTTTATTTTTCATTACGTGACTTTATTGAAGTTTTCTCATGAGTAAATAAGAGGATGTATTTTAGACAGCACTCAGAGCCAAAGAAGGAGATTCTTGTGCAAGTATTTATTGAGGGAGTATTCTTAGGAGAAGGGCAGTGAAAGAAGCTGGGTAGGACGGAAAAATAATACTAAGCAAGGCTATAATCTCTACTGAAGTCCACCTTTGGCCAAACCCACAAGTGGCTCTGGAACACAAATTGAACCACAAAGGTGGTTCTAGTTTGAGGTTAAAAAACCAGCCTTTTGTGCCCCAGTGAATTATTAGCTGTGGGGTTTAGAATATTTGACAATGGGAGGTAGCTTTTGTTTGGCCAAGGACAATTCTCTTGAGAAAAGGACAGCAGAAAGTTCTTAGCAGTCAAAAATTACAGTAATTAATGCATCATTACACCAGACTTGTAAGGACAATTAGGGTAGAACATCATCATGGCATTTGTGTTTTATGTAATTCATAATATGCAAAACACATACCAACTTCCAGGTTTTGGTTCCCCATATAAGGAGTTTGATAGTCACCACTCTGTTCTAACAACATATAAAAAATGGATCAGACTGGAAAAACAACAAATCTTCTTGGATCTATAAGAGAGGGGAGAATACAGGCTACACTGCTTCCCCAAGGACGGAGAGACAGTCACAGCAATACAGGGAGTTGCAGCTTACCGAAGCAAAGACTCAGGAGCAGAAATTGCCAAGGGAACCAGTGCTAGGATAGGAAAGTATGAACTGTAATCAATCGATGAATCGCTGGAGGCTCTATGTGGACAACGGTGAGAGTTAAAATCTTCAGGGAGTGCCAGTCATATAGGAGCCCCTACAAATTGTACAATTTACCTCTAGGAATTTGACCAGGTTTCCACAGTAAACATTGGAGAAAAATCCCCTTATACTTCCTGTGGCAAAATGGAAGAGGACCTTTTTGAAATATACCAGAGCACCCTGTTCTTAACAAGACCTGCCCTCAGGGTAAACCAGTTAACCAAAGTTTAAACTATTGGGAAATTCTTACAGCCTAACTGACTGGGGACAAGGGAAATACCCAACTCCAACCCTCTCTAGCCTCGTCTCATCTACCGTTTCCCTGAAAATAAGATCTAGCTGGGCCATCAGCTCTAATGCATCTTTTGGAGCAAAAATTAATAGATGACCCAGTATTTTATTATATTATATTATATTATGTTATGTTATGTTATGTTATGTTATGTTATGTTATGTTATGTTATGTTATATTATATTATATTATATTATATTATATTATGTTATGTTATATTATACAATATTATACAATATTATATTATACCCAGTCTTATAGTAAAATAAGACCAGGTCTTATATTAATTTTTGCTCCAAAAGACACATTAGAGCTGATGGTCCGGCAAGGTCTTATTTTCAGGGAAACACGGTAAGCAAGAAGGGAAAAAAAAAAAAATAGAAACACCTGTGAAATTCACAATCCAGAGGCTTAGGCTCACTAAATACTGAAACCTAACCATAAAACTATAGAACATTTCCTCTTCTCATACACATCATGTCTGCGTTATTGAAGAACTATTTAGAGCAATTTCTTTTACCTGGTACATTATGTCTGGTTATTGAGAAAAACATACAAAGCCTACCAGAAGGCATACAACACAATTTTAAGGGACAGGACAAGCACCAAAACTGGACATGGCAGGGATGTTCGAATTATCAAATTAGGAATATAAAACAACTATAAAACAACTATGATTAATATGTTAAGGGCTCTAATGGATAAAGTTGACAGCATGCAAGAACAGATAGGTAATGTAAGCAGAGAAATAGAGATCATAAGAAACAACCAAAAACAAATAATAGATAAAAATTCCTGTAACAGAAATGAAGAATGCCTTGATGGGCTTATAAGTAGACTGGACATCAATGAAGAAAGAATCTCTGAGCTAGAGGACATATCAATAGAATCCTCAAAAACTGAAAAGCAAAGAGAATAAAGACTGGAAAAAAAGGATTAAAAGGTGAAAGGACTGTGGGACAACTACAAAAGGTGTAACATACACATAATGGGAACGACAGAAGAAAAAACGAAAGGAACAGAAGAAGTATTTGAAAGGACAATGACTGAAAATTTCCTAAAATATCACGCACAAACACTAAACCCACAGATCCAGATAGTTCAGAGAACAGCACCAAGATTAAAAACAAACAAAACCTAAACCTAGTCATATCATTTTTAAACTACAGAAAATCAAAGGTAAAGAAAACTTTGAAAAGAAGCTAGAGGGGGGAAAAACACATCGCCTATAGAGGAACAAAGACAACAGTTACATATGAGTTTTCCTCAGAAGCAATGCAAGCAAAAAGAGAGCAAAGTGAAATATTTAACATGTTGAGACAAAAACAAAAACAAAAAACCCTCCCTAGAATTTTGTACACTGTGAAATTATGCTTCAGGATGGAAGAAGAAATAAGGACTTTCTCAGACAAACAAAA
The DNA here is from genome assembly GCF_964194185.1 of Rhinolophus hipposideros. Classification (NCBI taxonomy): domain Eukaryota; kingdom Metazoa; phylum Chordata; class Mammalia; order Chiroptera; family Rhinolophidae; genus Rhinolophus; species Rhinolophus hipposideros. Next base: position 39,499,558 of record NC_138057.1, on the reverse strand, counting down.
ATTGAGGGAGTTTGTTTCCAGTAGACCTGCCTTGAAAGAAATGGTAAAAGAAGTTCTTCAGGAAGAACTTCATCTATACATCCAATGCAATCGCAGCCCAATTCCCAGCAAGTTATTTTGTACATATTGTAAACTGATCTTAAAGTTTATAGAGAGAGGCAAAAGATCAAGCATGCCAACACTGTATTTTGAAGGAGAACAAAGTTGGAAGACTGACACTACCTGAATTCGAGACTTACTATAAATCTAGTTATCAAGATAGTGTGGTATTGGTTGAAAAATAGGCAAATAGATCAATAGAACAGAATACAGTACCCATAAATAAACCTATATAAATATAGTCAACTGAGAAAGGAGCAAAGGCGACACAATGGAGTAAAGACAGGCTTTTCAGTAAATAGTACAGAAATGGCTGGACATCCCTATGTTAAAAACAACAACAATAAATAAATCTAGACACACACTTTATAGCATCACAAAAATTAACTCAAAATGGGTCACAGGCCTAATGATAAAACCCTAAACTATAAAACTCCTAAAATATAACAGAGGAGAAAACCTAGATGACCTTGGATATGTTGATGACTTTGTGGATCATCAAAGGCATTATCCATGGAAGAAATAATTGATCAGTTGGACTTCATTCAAATAAAAACTTCTACTCTGTGAAAGACAATGTCAAAAGACTGAGAAGACAAGCTACAGACTGGGAGCAAGTGTCTGCAAAATGCACATCTGATAAAGGATTGTTATCCAACATATATTTTAAAAACTCTTAAAACATAACAAGAAAAACAAACAAACAACCCAACTTAAAAAAATAGATCAAATACTTTAATAGATACTTCACCCAAAAGAGATGCATAAGACAAATAAGTATATGAAAATATGCCCCACATCATATGCCATCAGGAAATAGGCAAATTAAAATAATATGCTACTACATACCAACTGCAATGGCTAAAATCCAGAACACTGACAATACCAAATGCTGGTAAAGATGTGGAGCAATAAGAACTCTCAGTCTCTGCTGGTGAGAATACAGAATGGTACAGCCACTTGGGAAGGCAGTCTAGAGGTTTCTTATAAAACTAAACATACATTTGGCCTATGACCTAACAATCCCTCTCCCTGGTGTTTACTCAAAGGAATTGAAAACCTATGTCCAAACATAAACCTTCACACAAATGTTTAGAGCAGCTTCTTTTCATAATTGCCAAAACTTGGAAATAACCAATATGTTATTCGTTAAGTGTTTTTCATTAGGTGAATGGATAAACTATGGCACATATAATACAAATAATGGAATATTATTCATCACTAAAAAAAATGAGCTAATGAGCTATCAAGTCATGAAAAGACATGGAGGAACCACAAATACATATTACAAAGTGAAAAAGCCAATTTGAAAAGGCTACATCCTATATGAGTTCAGTTATATGACATTCTGGAAAAGGCAAAACTATGGAGATAGTAAAACAATGAGTAGTTTTCAGGGATTGGGAATGGAATGAACAGGCAGATCACAGAGGATTTTTAGGGCAGTGAAAATATTCTGTATGATACCTTAATGATGGATATATGTCATTATACATTTATTCAAACCAATAAAATTTAAACACCAAGAGTGAATTGTAATGTAAGCTATGTAATTTGTGTGATTGTGACATGTCAATGTATGTTTATCAATTATAATAAATATATCACTCTGGTGGGGGATGTAGATGATGGGGGAGGGTGTGCATGTGTGGGGGCAGAGGGTATATGGGAAATCTGTGTACCTTCTCCTTAATTATGCTGTGAAACTAAAACTTCCCTAAAACATAGTCTTAATAAAAACAATAACAACAAAAATCTTGCAGACATTTTTAACTTCCTACACTGATATTATCTGTCATAATTATTTATCTGAACACACACAGTTATTTCTTACTGCCATTATGTTAGTTTATTTGATTACAACTCCCATCTTGCCCCATTTCCTCATCCCATGCACTACTCACATTTTTTCTTAAACATTTCCAAGGCCTAAGCTCCTGATGTAGAACCCTGCCCACTATGCAGAGTGCCTTGCGAAGTGTGGACAATCTTTTATTCTGACTGCTTTATATAAATCTGAGCGGAAAAGTCAGTTGGAATGTGGTGAAAACCTTTTCCGTCCTATTCAGTTCTAATCAAAGACTGCATGAATGTAAAGTGGGTTGGCAAGGATCTGGAAAGTCACTGGGTACTGATAGTGTTCTATGTCCACACTTATCTTTTTCCCTGTCAGACCTCAGGAGGCATTTCTAAATTGTCTTTGCATCCTCCATCTTCAATTAGGCATTAAATAAAAATGTGGCCAATCCATGTTTGTGAAATTGACAGAACCCCTCAAATATGTAGGACCCAAACAAATATCAGGGAGGTGTGGCCTAAATTTGGCCAACTCCGATTAGGTAGAGACCACAAAAAGTGACAGCTTATTCCTTTGCCCAAATCAAGAGCACTCATTGAATGAATGATGTTGTGTTGTGACTGCTTTAAACTATGAAATGTCATAGGCATACATTAAATTTTATTTGTGCCTACATATTTTGCTCCTAGTTTCTTCTAGAGAATAATGAGACCCTCAGGATTGTGATTCAGTTGTTGTCTCCATTTTGAAGAATAATGTGTGTTTTTTCTTTATTATTTTTTTTCCATCTAAAAGTTAAAATATGCTTCTGAACTCATAATCTCCAATAACGTAATATGAGCTGGGCTTCTAAGCTCCAAAATTGTTTTGTTTTGTCGTTTACAAAGTCACCCTGGAAAAATCTGTTTTCTTGCCTTGCAAATACTGGCTAGTCATATTAGTTTACTGTGAGATATAACAAGAGAAAAGAAATATTGGAAGAAAACCATAATAAGCAATGTGATTTTCCAGTATAGTTTCTTTGACTACTCCGTGCCTACTTCTTTGACTAGTTTAAAATAGGATAAAAGTCCTCATGGGATAAAATATACTAACATTAAAAACATTCCAATATTTTAAAATAAAGAAAGCTGATGCTTTTTGTGGAGAGATTTGAAATCTTTAATTTTGAGCATTTTAATGACACCTTGTATTGTATTTGAGAAAATAATGACATTATGTTTAAGGGAAAAGAAGCAATCTTTTGAAACTAATGCCTTAATATACCATTGACTTCTATCTTAAAAGGTCAACTCTCGGAATACATGGAAATAAATGTACTGCTTGTGTTTGAAAGGACTAATCTGTGGTAGAAGAAAAGATCTTTAATTTACATATGCTTTTCATCTAGGAAGACCATTGCCAACATGTCAAAAAGTTTTAACCCTTTGTAACACAGAAGAGGAAACGTGGTTAGCTGTGTCTAGATATTTGCCTTCATTTCTATCTTGATTTTTCTCGACAAATTTATGTCCTTGGTCTCAAAGGTCACTTTTATGTGGTTAATAAGCAAGCATATTGTAATTTCTCCTCCAAGTTCCATTTCCCACTTTTCACCTTCACATTGGATATTTCCAAATTAGTGTTCCCACCACTGCCTCAAATTCAGGATTTATTATCTTTCTCCATCAAACCAGAACAAACTGTTCTCCCTGTAATTTCTACTAATAACAGTCATTACTCACCAGTTATCTAAGATAGAAAACATGGAACATATTTACCTCCACGTCTGATCACTCTCAAGTTCTGTTAATCTTTTCCACACTCTGTAATTCAGATTGATTTCTTACTTTCTAATCTCGGACTGTCATTCTTACTCTGTTTTCTCACCTCATGTCTGAACCTGATACTATACTCTCATTTCTAAATTCTAATAAATCTGCCCATTAAAATGGTATTAAAATTCTCAGTTTTACATCCAATTCCCTGTTGAAAAAGTTTTGAGGAACCCTCTTTCTAAACTATGAGAAAAAACAAATACTTTAGCTTAACAGTCATACTCTGTGTCCTTACTCAGTTTTTATTCTCACTTTTCTGTAGCAAAAACCTCTAGGAAGGCTAATTTCCTCACTGCCTCTTAAACACTGTTTGCCTAACCTGTATGTGGTTCCCACTATTTCTATTTCTTTCTGACCCATTTCCACCCTGGGTTTCAACTCACAGTAGAAGTACACAAATTACTTTTACGTTCTTTTAAATAGATCATCATGTTAATCTGCTTGTGCTTTACACATGTTACCCTAGTAATAGTGTCAAAAATAGCCAGTTTTAGTATACGACTTCATTAGATTCTAGAAAAGTATACCTTAGATAAAGGAGATATCTATTTTATGTATCATAACAAATGAAGATTAGTGAAGTTCAGTGAATTTCTCAATCACACAGCCAAGAATAATTTTTGGACTTAATGGTTCTTTCTTTTCAATTCCATTCCCGCCATTTTAACAGTTCCATGTCACACCAATTATATCTGTTGCTACCAAGGAATACACCTCAATTCATAACCTTGTTGATGGTGTGGGATGGGGAACTGTCGACGTAACTAATTTAACAAAAGGTTAGTACAAGATAGTGGTTAAGAACTAGGGCCATGGGACCAAAAGTCCTGGGTATAAATCTCAGCTCTATCATCTACTTGCCATATAAACTGGCATAAGTTACTTAATATTGCTACGTTTTAGTTTCCTTGTTTCTAAACTGGTGATGATGAGTGTGCCTATCTGATAACACTGGATTGTAATGAGTGTTCAATCAGATGATGCATGAAAAGACTTATTAATATAGTTCTGCCATCTAAAAAATGCTATTTTTATTACTGTTCACTACAGTCGATGGGATGAGTGGTTCAGAGTGAAATCTTTTCTCAAAGAGACCTCTGTGATACAGACACATTTAGATTTAAAAAAGAAATGATATATAATATAAATCCAAAAATATATAATGATGAAACTTTAGTTATTGTAATCAATCACGTGGTGATATTAGATAAAGCTGCCCTTTTTGTTAGCCTTAAATTCTGAGATAAATGTATTATGTTAACTGAATAACCGTATTCTCATAAAACATGTCCAGTCAGGCGATGTGTGATGGTAATTTTATGTGTCACAAGATGCTGAGATATTTGGTCAAATATTATTCTGGGTATGTCTATGAGGGCCTTTCTGGGTGAGATTAACATTTGAATCAGTAAAGACTTTACAGACTGAGTAAAGCAGATTGTCCTCCCCAATGTGGGTGAGCCTCATCCAATCAATTGAAGACCCTACTAGTACAAAATGTCTGAGTACTAAAAGGAAACTGCCTGCCTGAGGCAGTACTAAGAGGAAACTGTCCTAACTTCATTTAGGATGTCAGTCTTCTCCTGCCTTCAAACTGAAATTATACTATCAGCTCTCTTGGGTCTGCAACTTATCAACTGCTGATCCTAGGACTTCTTAGTCTCCCTAATTTTTTGTGCCAATTCATTCTCTCTCCGATTCCCTCATATGTTTTATAATATAGTGGGAACAGTCCTAGGTAATAATAGAAAAGAATCAATAGGAGTATCTGAGCCTAGGATGTGCCTGTCACATAAGAGGAACTCAATACATTCTATTGAATGAATGATCAAAAGTGCCTTATAAAACCAAAACAAACAAACAAACAAACAAAAACAAACAAAAAACTGAGTATTAAGAACAGAGCCATCTTCCGAATCATCAGAACCAAAGGCAAACATTATAGGGGAAAAAAAACAAGGCCAAGAGTCTGGCTCAAATCAGACTCAAGAAAACTCCCTTTTGCGGTTTGGAGCCTTCATCCCTATGAAACTGAAGGAGAAGAATTGGAAAAGAAAGGCAGACATTTTCAAACTCAAAAAAAGAAAAAAGTCATTCTCTGCTTTGAGTGATTATTTTTCTGAAGGCAGCTCCTCTTACAGCTCTAACATGAGCTATTTTAGAAAGGGTCCATGTGTCAAAATTAACTCTTGTATTTCAGGGATATTTTGTAGTTTTACTTAGCATTAGCTTCATTTCATAAATCCTATAGGTTCAAATAAAAGACAGTTTTTACAATTCAGTGAAACATGGCCTAAATATCAACTTCTTCCCAAAGTAAGGAATAATTATTAAAATTATTTAGCTTGAAATTTTAAGTTTTGGTATATAATCTGTTTATAGAATCTCTATTTGTGAGTACATTAATGTAAGCCTTTATTTTTTCTAACTTCCAGGGCGGTAAGCTGGGGTTTCTAAAGTTAGAATAATGCCAAGAGCAGTTCTCTTGATATTTTCAAGGAGCTATTGGGCTATTCTAATGGCACTTTGGAGTTGTGTGGGAATACTCCCATTGTCCAATTGATGAAGTGATACTGAATCCAGATAAAGTAGTTTAGGCAACCTGCCTGCCAGATACTTAAGGAGCTTATGTGGCTTTGACTTGACTGAGGATGCAGAAGAAAAACAGAAACAAAGTGGTCAAACTGCTACCTCAAAACAGCCAAGAACATTCCATTCATTGGAGGCCAAAACTTGGGAGGCCTTTTATTTTAGTACTTGTCTTACAGTGTGAGGTCATTTTTTCATTTTTTAATTAATTATTATTATTTTTTTTGTTCAGTTGTTCAGGACACTGTGCTTCTTTTAGTTTATGATGCTTCTTTTATCTCTTTTTAAGGTAAACAGCTCTGTCTTAACATAACAGAGAACAACATTCTAAGAAATTTTTGTATTAGTTGTAATTGACTTTTCATGTTGTGCCTCTATAAACTTTCCTGGGGTACCTAAATTCATCTAAACTCATCTATTTCTTACATATCAAATGTCATCGCTGTAATTTATATCACATATGGTCCTACAGGTTTGCTTTCCTTGCATTCAAAATGCATAATGTATTGGGGATGCCTTTTCTTCCTAGATTGATGTTAACTATGAGTACCTTTAGAAAGCTAAGATGTGGTTCATAACCTTCCCGGCCCCAATGCAGAAAATATTTTTATTAGCAATTGATCATCATTGGAGGGTTTTGATAGTCTCTTCTGGATTTGTGTAAAAACCATGGGAAGGGGGATGCTCTCCTGGACATTCATGAGGTCATTCCTTCCAAGTGACTTATCACATACCTACCCTGAAACAAGAATAACTGACTAACTATAGATAGATGATAGATAGATAGATGATAGATAGACACACCACATATACATACATGTATCTATCTATATATGCGTGTGTCTCTCTATCTCTCTATCTCTCTCTATATCCAGAAACAGCTAGTTTTTTTAGTGCCGTAAGAATATTGGAAGTCTTGGGACTAGTTCTAATGATAAATTATAGGAATAAGAACATGGACTATAAATGTGTAACCCTAGCCCCTGACTATGCTGTTGTGACAAGATAAATGTTGTCTTTGTATCTGGGCATTTTCTCCTTCTATAATGACGAGTTCCAGCTAAAAATATGAGAATTTGTAATCAGGAAAGAGTGATCAACCCTATTTATTATCTAACTGTTCTCCTGAGAGTAGAATTCTTTTCTAGATACAAGCAGATAATAAAAAAGTAAAAAAAAAAAAAAAGAAAGGAAGAGTAAAAGTAAAAGTAAGAATTTTCAGTCAGCAACTCCCTAAAGAAGATATTGGAACCCAATTTGGTAATGAAGTATTGTAGTATTATTCATTTGATGAATATTTATTGAGGAATCACTATATATTGATGTCAGGAATACAGAAGTGTATCATTCGGGTCAGGTTCATGATTTTCAGAAAGCCTAACATTACTATAACTTAGATAAATGTTTCTTTCCTTCTATCTAGTGTGAAAATCTCAGTTGCTTCTATCTTGCTGCTCTGTTATTCTCAGCATGTGCCTCCTAGTAAAAGCTTCAACCATCATGATAGTATTTTGGCCAGCATGAAGAAGGGAAAAACAAAGGAAGGACAACCTTCCCCCTCCACCTCATCTTTAGGAACACTTTCCATAATACACACCACATACCTCTACTATTAATAATATTTCATAGGCCAGCACTTAATCATGGCAACAAGAACTCGAAGGAGGTCTGTCTATTTGGAGTGTTTATGTTATAGCTATGTAGTTCATAAAATATTTCAGGATGTCAGTCTGTTTCATAGATGCTCATGGAAATCAGGCAAGTGGGTTTTTGTTGCTATGTGAGCGAGGAATCTAAAAGGAAAGGGGAACACTGGATGACTATAGTATATTTGTGGCAATTTGGATTCAAGCGTGATTTCAGGAGAGTGGAGGACACTAATACAATAGCATTTTCTTTCTAGATTTTCATCTTCTAGAGCTTACCTTCTCTGTCCAAAATTTGGTGAATTCTGGGAGGTATGAATTTAGTTGGGGAGAATATTCTTTTCTGACATTACTGACAGTGACATCTCCAAAAGGACTAAGGTGCATATCTACAGTAAGAAATATCCAAGAAGCTAATTGACTTTGAAATCATTTTGTTAATGAGATTAGAGCTCCTAGCCCTTTTAGATAACTCTGATCTATATATTGGAGATACTTGATGCACTTATCCAATACTTTGAACCAGTGAGTACAAAGCAATATTTCATCCCTTATAGTTTAACATGAGTATAAATTAAAGACACACAAAAAATTTTGGAGTTTACATTGAAATATTATTTATATAAGTCTCAATTTAAAACCAAGTTCAAAAGTGTCTTTGTGGATGGGGAATGTTTTTCAAACAAAGGAAACCAACCCCGTTTAAATGATTTTATATATATATATATATATATATATATATATATATATAATCATTTATAATCATTGATATATATATATATATCATTATATATATAAATATATATAATCATTTATATGTGTGTGTGTATATATATATATATATATATATATATATATATATATCAAGCTGCTGTGTATATTTAAATTTTTATTTTACATGTTCTCCAGGTGAACAGAGGGAATATTTTTAATTATCAAATCTGTGCTTAAATAATGTTGACTATAATAAACTATTAATGAAATAGTGACACTTTAAACACATATACTGAGCACCTAGCACTGGCCAAATGAATATACCACAATGAGGATTAGAGATATAAATGGAAATAAATCATACTCTCTATACTAATAAAGCTTGCAGTTAAGTTGAACAAAAGAAAGGGAAGACCTAGGATTGCTACTAATGCAATGCAGTGCAGGCTGAATGCCAAATTAATAAAACAAATAATAAAAAGGAAGAGAATCAAGAGGACAAAAATATTGCTTTAAGCTGAGGTGGTGAGGCTTCAGATAGAAAATTTATTTTGATATGTTTATTGAAGTGTGGGTAGCATTTAAATAATTTTTAAAGTATGTGGTCATTTGGAAGCAGAAAAAAATCATCTTTTTTTTAAAGCACTTAGAATATAATCATTCCCTATGTATAATACTTGAAATCATGTTTAAGCTAATTTAAATTCCAAATCTTTTGCAAGCATACCATGATCTAGAAGTTATAAAAGTCAGGATTAATTGAATGTGTAACTTTCATGTTACACATGAAGGGCCCATGCAATCAAGGGCCCAGGTTATGCTCTCCATAAATACAACACTATTTGTCTGGTATGTGGACACACTGAGAATATCTACATATATCACTAAACCAGGTCCATAGTACCTAGTATGTAGTATCTAGTAAGCATTCTTGGCAGAGCTTTATTATAAAGCTTAACTAACAGAAATAGGATATAACAAATAATAAATCACTAGCTGGAAAATGAAACTGACAAACCAGTCCTTAAATCCACAAGATCCCTATTGTTTTGACCTCTGTTTTATCTCGCTTACATTGGCTGAATATGGATTGGTTTATCTCTTCCTGGACCCATTGCAAGTGGATTGTTCTATTAACTATTCTGTGCAGTCTGTGACCAGGTCTTTAATTTCTGCCATGATTCTAGATGTATGTTTTTCTCTTTGGACCACTTCAACATATACCAATCTCAGTAGAAGAACAAGAACAATTTTTTCAAAGGGAGATCCTTAGCTTTGATTCTGTGCTGACAAGCTCCTGTCGCCCACAAGCTCCTCCTTTTTTATGTACTTATGATGTTACATTAAGTCTACATTATCAATTCTACCATGGTTAGTTGTATGTTGAATCATACTGACTATATAAACATTATATATTAAGAAGCTATATAGAATCTTTAAGGCTTTTCATTGTTAGATCCTGGGAAAACGGAGATGTCTATCTGCAATAATAAATTTGATCTAGACAAACTACGTTTTCACAATCAGCATACCTGATTTGCCAATGGCTTGATCCTGCCATGTCAGGAAAATACGTAAAAGGGTTTTCTTTCTTTCTTTCTTTCTTTCTTTCTTTCTTTCTTTCTTTCTTTCTTTCTTTCTTTCTTTCTTTCTTTCTTTCTTCCTTCCTTCCTTCCTTCCTTCCTTCCTTCCTTCCTTCCTTCCTTCCTTCCTTCCTTCCTTCCTTCCTTCCTTTCTTTCTTCCTCTCTTCTTATTTTTTTCTTAGAATCACATATACTGAAATAGTACAGTAATTGCAGTATGTAAAATGTTAAACTGCATTGGGATAGCTGGTAATAAATAGACAAGAGTTTCTACTGGGAGCCTTAACCCACTGACACAGTGTGTGGGATAAAGTGTACAGAATTAAAAAATAAATCATTTAAATTTATAGATGAGGTCTGATATAACTTTTCTTTTGACTACCCAGGGTGGAGCATGTGTCTTGAGAGCACAAAATCCTCATAATGATCATAAGCAAAAGCATAGAAGTAAACAACATCTTTTTTCTAAATGTGGAATTGCTTTTAATAAGACTTAAATTTATGGAAATTAGGTACTGAGATAAAGAGGGGAAGCTAATATTTCAAGTATGAACTTTGAATGTTGAATTATAAATTTGTATTTAATATTTTGAAAATCACATAACTTGTTTTATTCTATCACTGCTTTTATGAGCAAAATCATCTCTTGCTTTCAATAGCTGACTGGCCTTATCAGCCATATTGATTTAAATTTTAACTTGTTTGTTATTAATGCTGAAGAAGGAGATAAAAATGTGAAATTACAAAATACACTGATATTAAAACAACATGTAAATCTCCATGGCCTTGTGAAAACAGTTACAAAGACATCTACATACACCTCATTGTATGTGACTGAAGCTATAGGATGCCTGGGATCTTGATCTGGAAACAGCAGGCTGAGAATCAGACTTCTGCAATATAAGAGAGGTAAAGGATTTCACATGAAGTGGGAGACTGGAGTCACTCTGGATGTTTGAATGTGGAACTAGAATAGGGCTTTTCCACTCTAGCCAGTTTCCCTGCTAGCCAGTGCTACAATTTAACAGAAAGCTATGGACATGTAGAAGGCAAATGAATAAAAATACAATCCTCATACAGAAAATGATTTGCTGACCAAATTTCTAATCAAGATCACGTCAATGTAAGAGCAAAGTCATCCTAGAAAGTGGCAGGAGAGGGAGTGGCAAGTAGAGGTACATGACAAAAACGACTAGACCAGAAAGGTGAACACAAAATTATAGAAGGGGAAAGAGAGAGGAGGGAATACATATATATATATATATTATATATAATATTATATAATATATATTAATACATAATATATATAATATTTAATATATAATATTATATAATTTCTATATCTCTATACATATATAATGATATACAATATCTATATATCATGTATATCTATATCTATTTATATATACGTGATATAGATATAGATATAGATGATATATAGTTGATCCTTGAGCTGCAGTGGTCCAAGAGTCCATAGCTTGAACTGCACTGGTCCACTTATAAGCATATTTTTTTTTTTTCAAATGGGCTGACTGCAGTTATAGGTGGATTGTTGACTGCATGGCAGGTGAGTGCCACTAAGCCCCATGTTGTTCAAGTGTCAACTAACTGTGTGTGTGTGTAGGTGTTTGTGTGTGTGTGTGTGTGTGTGTGTGTCTGTGTACATATAGATCACACAAAATGAACTAATAAATTGTAATTCTGAAATGTGAGAAAATTTAATTCTTACAAATGCATTTAGGAAATACATTCTCAAAACTTGAATTTAATTCAGGTGGATTTAATTTATAAAACAATCTAAAATACTTTGAAATAAATATGTTTTAATGGTCAATAAAATAAATGAATTACAACCACAAAAAATTATGAAAGATAATCAGACATAAGCAAAAAAATAACTACATAAGACAAAAGAAACAGAAATTCTGAAAATTAAATATATATTCAATTCAATTAAAAATAACTATTGAAGGTATAAATTTTTTTTGATTCAGAAAGACAAATAATTGGAGAATGACCAAATATTCAAGCATAGAGAAATAAAGAGATACAAAATGTGAAAAAACATGGAGAAGAAAAGACAGTTTTTAAAATACATAGACTACATTGAAATTCCAAAAGAAAAGAGCCTAGGCAGTCACACAGGAAAAATATTTCAAAAGATACATTACAATTTAATTTTCTAGAATTAAAAAAATACTTAAGTACTAATTTCAAAAGTGCATATTTGCAATAGAATCAAGTTAGAGTTCAGAAATATAGTTGCACATATATAAACAACTGATTTTCAATATAGGTACCAAGTTAATTCTGTGGAAAAAGATAGTCTTTTCAACAGCTGATACTGGAAAAACATGATATATATGGAAAAAATGATCCATTATCCTTACCTAACACTATATAAAAATATTAACTTTCAATGAATCATAGCCATAATCATAAAAGAGAAAACTGTAACAATTTTAGTAGAAAAAAAATAACATTTTAATTTCTTTTTTGAAACCAATGATCTTAAATGACATTAAATATTGATTAAAACTTCAACATGTGATCATGAGTTGGAATTTTAGTTTTATATTTTACATTAAATATATATAAAAAGTTGTCAATACTTTTACAATTAATGCTTAATTATTTTGAGTATATATCGGAATTACATAGTTGAAAGAAAACTATAAGAGATTTGGTGAGGAGTTTAAAATAATACTAAAGCTTTAAAATGCTATAAGGGGAAATAGAAAAATAGTTGTATATGGTAAATAATAAAAGAATAAACAATAATTACTGAAATGAATAATAAACTTTTATAAAGAATAACAATAATACCTTTGCAAATTGCAAATTTCACTAAGAACAACTGATAGGGGATCAGGGTGAGGAAAACATTTTGACGCCTTCATCTTTCCTGTTAAGAGACTCAGCTATAACTTTACATTTAAATTTTTGATAATCAGAAAACCATACACATGATAATGGATAAAACTTATAAACAAATGCAGAAGTAAAATAGAACTAATATCTTTGAGTTGCTAAGATAATCAAAGAAAAAACAAAGGCATCAAGAAGTCATTAAAAATAAAAGCATGGAAAAATATGATAGAAGTTGTCAGTTATGATAATAAACATAATTGGTTTAAACTTATCTACTTAAACAGAAAGTCTTGCCATTGTCTTACAAAACAAAATCTAATTACATGCTGATTGCAATAGATATCTTAAAAAATGAGGTTGAAAATTAAAAACTAGGCAAAAAAAAGTTGCGAATGAAAGACTAGGCAAAATTATATTGAGTAAAAATAAAATAGACAAAAATGGAATATTAATATTAGTTTCAAGTTAACACAAAATAGCCTCAAATATTATAAAGAATATCATCATGTGTTTGTAAAGCCTACAATTCATAATAAGAACATAGGAGTTTTTCATGTTAGAGATCACAATTATTTTTTAACAGTGGTAATACACTAATGTGCAAGTTTGACAAATCCTGCTCTAACTGAAATAATATTCTAATAAAGGAGATAAAATGAAATTAACAATAAACACTTTATTATTATTTCCTAATATTTATAATTTCTATAAGCAAAATAAAATGTGTAAATGAGAGACAAAACGATGGAGATACAGAATTAGGGAAGGTAACTGTGTGAACTGCCACTCTGAGAAAAGAACGTTTTGCTGTGAACTAGGTAAGGAAAAGAATCCAATTGTGTGAAGATTAGGGAAGGAATACTCCCAGTGGAGAAATTACAAAGTGAAAACACCCAGAGGTCAATGCAGAGAGAATGAAGAACGGAATGTCAGAAGATGGGGCAAAATAGGTAAAGGGGAACTAGATATAGAGCAGGCCAAGATAAAACATTTGGTTGTATGCTAAATGTAATGGGAAACAACCATTGGAGGGCGTTTGGTAGGGATCATGTGGGAAAAAAATGGATAAAAAAATCTAAATAAGGGAAAGCTAGGATATATAGGAAAATTTTGCACAGATGCTGATAAGAGACAATGGTGACTGAAGTCAAGATCAACCGTAATGGCTGGAGAGAGAACATTAGAGAAGGATATATACAGGCAGATTGGGAGACTATTTTGGTGGTAGAACTGACAATATAATATTGATGTGTAGAATATGGGTGAGGTAAAAGGAGGATAGGGATCAAGGGTGGCATTTAGGCTTTACAAATAATTCTCTTCCGGATGTTTAAATTGGAGCTTGCTGATTGATAATCCCACTGGAAGTTTCAAGTATATTTGAGAGCTCAATGAAGAGATCAAAGCTAAAGATATAAATGTGGGGGGCATCTGCATACAGATTTTATTTGAAACCATACCATAGTATTACTAGATGAGATAAATTCAGATAGGAGAGAGAGAGAGAGAGAGAGAGAGAGAGAGAGAGAGAGAGAGAGAGAGAGAGAGAGAGAGAGAGAGAGACTCCTAGGATTTTACCATGAAGTAAATATGAAGAGATTTAGCTAAAGATGAGAAACCAGAGAACACTATGTTACAATGGGTTCATGAAGAAGGAAATCAATACTTAGTAAAAAAAGTCAATATGTAATTTAATTAAGGTTGCACTTATTGGCAAACAATATCCAGAAAATCCTTAAAGAAAAGTTATAATTTTGTGTAAAAATCTCCATAGAGCTAATTGTGAATGCCATTTACTTTGATCATAATTATTTTTTAGCTACAGAAATGTATCAGCCAAAATAATCAAATTATGTGAAAATACAAGTAATCCCAAATAAGCCCAGTTGGTTGACTAAAATTATTGAATTTTTGCCAAATAAAAAAATGCAAGAGTATAACTTATCAAAACCCAAGGACTGCAACGAAAGGTGTACTGAAAAGATATACATTTTTTAATCATAAAAATAATAAAAATGTAGACTGTGCTTTTGGTTAAGTAACAAAGTAATAAAAAAGCAGAAGAAAATATGTATTTAATGGTGCTGATACTATTAAATATCGAAAAGCAGTCCCATTAGGTGTTTTTTTCTTAATAGCAGCAACAAAAATACATTAGATAAAATTCTGGAAAATCTATTCTTAGAAACCCAAAACATCTATAAGTAATTTATTTTTGAAATGCTTGGAAAAATTATGTGGTTAATTATAAATTATAAATGGTTATATGAAATAGAAAATCCTTACAAATACCTGAAGGTAATAGATTAGATATAAAATGGAAAACTTTTGATTTATTAAATATGCAAATATTACTGACAATATTTAGTATTCTTAAGGCAGGTACTCTCAAATACTACTAGTCATGTAAATAGATAAGACTTTTCTGGACTAAAACTTTACAATATAAACAGGAATCTCTAAACATTATATAAGTTTTGATTAAAACTTCATCTTGGCAGAGAAAATATTCAAACAAGTCTATTATGATTATGCTATTATTTATCACACTGACAAATTAAAAATAAACTTGAAGTTACCAGGGTGAAATGGTTAGTTTCACTGTGATACATCTGTGTTATTTGGTTAGTAAAACAAAACAAAAACAAAAAACCAACAAAAAATATGTTTTAAAAAATTAAAGAATTTAATAAACTATAATAAACATAGTATTGTTTTATGTTATTATTTAGTTAAGTGAAAATAACTCATAGGATATTATACATGATATACTAACTCATTCGTGAATAGTGCACATGCCATACATATCCCACACCAACATGCAAATCATCGTATGTTCTAATTAAAGGAAATATTCCAAAAAGCCTGTAATTGCTTTCTCTGCATGATAAGTTTATTGATAATATTTATGTACTTCTTTTTGTCACTCTATAATTTCTAAATATTTCACAAAGAATGAATTTTTAAATTTAGAAATGATTAACAAACACAATGCTTAACAATTTTAGACAAAGAAAAGTGAGTTGGATTTTGGAAAAGTGAACCAGTATGTGAAGTTCAATAACTGTACAAGTAAGCAAATACATTTAATATGATCTATGTAAGATTTTAAATAGGTTGAAGCTCATTTCAATGGATCTTTGAAGGTAAAACGTTGAAGCAGTGTTTTAACATTTTCTCCCAGGACACTGATAATGATCTCACAAAGTTGTTTATAATCATTTTATTGCATTCATCAGCTGAGACTAATTATAACTCAGATGAAAATCATCCTTGCAGAGTGCATTCTAAATATTAATAAACATAAATAATGCAAGTTTACTATTAAAGCAATTCAAAACAACAAACAGAACCCACAGGGAGTTTCTTAAAATTAATCTTGTTCCACATAAATTCTGTCTTAAAATGTTCAAAGCAACAACATTCTGTATCACAGGGTATATTAACTTTCTCTTTTCTTTTTGTTCTGTTTTTCTAATTTTATAGGACAAAGTAATAGATGTGGTTGGCAGGTCAGGAAGACTTTACTGATAACTTCTAATAAGAAAAATAGAACTAATTTAAATATGAATTGGCTAGGAAAAAAACAGAACCAACTGCTCTTGATGTTGTTTTTCTAAAATTATGAAATGTTGTTCTTACCCTTTTCCTTTATTTCTTGGACTGTCTAAAACGGACAGTTATCGAGGATATGAAACATATTTGTAACTTCAAATATCTATTTAAAATTAATGGGTTTCAAATCTCAGATAAACTGACACATGTTGGTAAAGCATTTAAAACTTGTAGCTTTTAACAGCATCCCTTATTAAATTTTAAGCAGTCTTCATTTTGATTGTTTTGGAGTTGAAAATATTATATCATACAACCAAATTGATTGGCTTTATGACCTTGGGCAAAATAATTAACATTTTAGAATTGCAATCTGATAATTGGTGGTAAGTTTTTCTCCCTCACTGAGTTGTTATTAGCATGAAATGAAATATGATGTATAAAACACAGAATACAAATTGTATTAATGTCTATTCCTATTATTACTGTCATATTTTTTTCTTTCTGGTTCTGCATACCATTATAGTTTAATGCAATTACTTTCTGTCTTATAGGAATCATTGAATTTTGAAGAGATATGTTGATACCAGTTTCAACGTTGTCGCTTATTATGTAATTTAACTTTTCTCTATCTTACTCTCTTCATTTGTTAAATGTCATTAGTGACACTTGATATAACATGTTGTTACACATAGCTACTCCAAATACATTGTAGGATCAAGTAAATGGTATAAAAATCTTGTGAACTTTAAAATGCTATTTAAAAGACAATTCAGATGATAAATTCTGCACACTCATGCTATCAGTTCATACAATGTCAAAATCTTAGCTAAAATTTGACGTTAAATGAGCAAATGCTTCCAAGCATTTGAAATTACAATATTTCCTAATGCTTTAAAATGTTACAATAACTTCTTAGAATTTTGTAGTGATTAATTGTGTTGACATTTAAAAAACCCCACAAATTTAAAAAGAAAACCATGATGCTTTCTCAAAGTGTCCTTTTGTCATCCAGAACTATTGGTGTTAGTAGACACAATTTATGTTTCTTTGGATAATATCAAAAAGTTTGTTTTCATTAGGAAATTTCTAACGACAAAATACAAGATATCTTAACACTCTTTACTTTGATATTCTTTGCCACAAGCTTCTTATCCTAATTTCTAACATCTTTAATTTCTTCCCTTCTCTATAAAAAAGTGTTTATTTTAAAAGTATAAGCTATTTAATAAATATGACTAAAATTAGTACCAGGTGAAAGTTGAAAGCATTTCAAGTTCAATAAAGGTCATAGATCAAGAAATCCCAAAACAGAAAGTTTGACTTAAAACATTTGCTGCATTTTAATGCTTTTGATTAACGATTGCATGTGGTAAACTCTTAGCAAATTTCAACATCACGATGTTGGTGAGAATTAAATTACTAAACAAGGTCATATTTCAAGTGAAGAGGAAAAATATCTAAATTTAATGTTTATAATATTTGGTTATACCATTCAAAAAACCCCACCAGTATTCCCCTAGTACTAAACATAAGAGTAACCAACTTACATGATTTAATTTAATCATTAATATTACTAAAATTCTTAACGTTATGCCATTCTCCTTCATATTTGCAGATTTTTCTGCTGATTGGTATAGTGGAGTGAATGACCCTACAACTAGTTTACACTGAAAACAAGTTTCTGGTAAGTGGTGAAATTGAAGTTTTGTCTTTAGTTGTCTCAGACACAGGTGAGCTATACCAAAACTTACAGGGACAGATAAACTCTGTTTTATACAGACTCCTTTCATGAAATAGAAAGCTCCCAAGTTCATAATGTGAGTTTAATGATCAAACTGGACAAGAAAAATATGACAAAAGAAAATCACAGTCACTCTCATTTGTTAACATAATTACTACCATCTTAAGTGGTGAAAATAATACATGATGAGGTAAGTTTTATCATAGGAAGGCAAGATTTAATTTACTTCACATCATTAACAGCTTCCAAGAGTGTAATGTTGATGTTCTTCTCAGTATACTGCATGTCCTTCATAAACTTTCTTCTCTTTTGTGTCTCCTTTTCACTTTTTTTTGTGTCTCCTCTTCACTTCCTTCATCTAACCCCAACCTCTTCTCAACCCTCTAACAAATACTCTGGAGTTCCCATATGCCTAAATTAACACAGACTCCTGTCTCAGAGTAAAGCCATCTTGAAAAACTTGTTCAGACTTATGTTACATTCATAGGAAAAATTATATTTTAGAGATATATGTAAGATTAGGCAATAAGTACCATGAGTTAAAGAGCATTGGGCAGTGATACAAGGCCATTTTTTGAGTTAAAATGAGGGCAAGTTTCTTTGTAGTTATTCAAACTCATCAAAGAGTTAACTACAATACTTCCCATGGGAAGGTTCACAGAGGTCCTTACTACTACTTTCGGACTGAATTGCTCTTGGCAGCTGTTTCTCTTTGACCCAAGAGCATAACTTCCCATCTTTAACTTCTTCTATCTCACGTAATGTTGATGTGTGGCTTTCACCCTTTAGCTCCTAATGGTTAGATCATTTAGCCTTGTACTTTAATCTGCCCTTAGGATATGGCTTTCAACTTTTTTCATGCAGGAGACTGTTCCTTCCTACAACCCAAAGGATTCTGCTTGCCGTGCACTGGCTCAAAATTCAAAATCCAAACATAATTCCTTCTAATAAATGTCTTTCTTGTCTTTATTAATATAGTTTCAAAAGAATTAGAGACATTTTGATTATTATTATATATATATATAAATACTCTACCTTTCATATCTACTAAAGTATTTACAAATTAAAGTACAATAAAGCGTAAGACATTATATAATAGTTTAAAAAGGAGTTAGTGTGGGTACATGATATCACGTGTTTGAAATGACTAAAATCAGGCACTGAATTTGACAACCTAGGCAAAACAGAAACATATGACAGAAACATAATTCATTTTTTTACCACCATGCCCCATTCTGCAAATGCCATGAATCTCTCAGCTGAATATATTTGATTTTTCCATATATAAAGGACACAGCCATACAGAAGACAGAGTCATAAAATAAATGTATTTCTATTGCTGCCATTCTTAAAGGTGCACAGTGATTTTCCTCTAAATAGATAAAATAATGGAAGAACTGTACACCATTCTTTCATCTTCATCACTCGGTTCCACCCATAATGAGGAAATATTGCATTGAAAACATATTTGTAATTTTATAGTATTTTGATCTTAAATATCAGCATGCAATATCTTCTTAAAATTTCCTCACCCAAAAATTAATAAATTGCAAGAAACTTGAGAGATCCAATAATTTTTCTTGGGGTTGAACTGTTCAGAAGAGAGAGTTATGTTTTGCTGTTTTAAGAATATGCACAGCTACCTATGACATGATTTTATAACTTGGGTGGTCAAGAATGATCTGAACCCTGTCCGTTCTCAATGAAAAAAGTTCAAAAATAAACCAAAAAGGCTAAAATATCAAAATGTTCTGTTAAATAATATTTGAAACAGATTTTAAATAGTATTTTTTAAGTGATTAGGTGTAGATATGATTAAAAGCATAAGTGATTGGGTGAAAATATGGTGAAAAGCATTTTTTCAAATGCAATCAGATGTTATAGCATTTCCTAACATATTTCATAGACTTTTGTTAAAAATACATTTAAGAAGTTCATAATTTAGAAAAATTAAGATTGTCCTTACTAAGAGCCTTTGGACTGATTAATATTTAGGTATTCATTTTGACCATCCAAAAGTTAAATGTCTCATATAAGCATATCCTGGACATCTTGGTTCTTTTTTTTTTTTCCCCATTGTGAAATCTTGAGGTGATAAAGCCCTATAGGGTAAAGATATGGATATTGATCTGTGCCCTCTTCCTTTGATTCTGGGAAAGATTATGGCGCTTCTACATAGTTTGACAGAAACAATGGAATAAAATTTCTGAAACAGGCTCTTTCTTCCCCCTCCCCCCGCCTGCCCCACCCTGTGCGTGTGTGTGTGTGTGTGTGTGTGTGTGTGTGTGTGTGTGTGTGTGACAGAGAGAGAGAGAGAGAGAGAGAGAGACATGCTCACCCACCATGCAAGGAGTCTATCTGGAAGTTATCATGCTGTGAAAAAGCCAAGCCATGTGTAGATGGCTCATAAAGGTGATTTGTTTATAAGTTCTAGTTTCAAATTCATCCCTTTCTAGGTGCCAGATATGTGAATGAATGAGACTTCAGATGATTCTAGTTTCTTCCGTGTTTCGCCCAAAATAAGACTTAACTGGAAAATAAGCCCTAGCATGATTTTTCAGGATGACATCCCCTGAACATAAGCCCTACTGTGTCTTTTGGAGCAAAGCTTAATATAAGATCCAGCCTTATTTTCAGGGAAACATGGTAGCTATTAAATCATCCCCAGCGTGTGGGTCTTCCTAGCGGAGGACCTAGACAGACATCATGGAGACCCATAGAAACCATGAACATAAAATTATTGTTTTAAACTATTAAGTTTGGTAGTAATTTTTTTGATGAAGAAAGAGTAACTAATATGACGATGAACAGTAAAATATAATTTAATTTTAAAGGTTAAATACCTTTAAAAAAAACAAAGCAGAATGTAAGGTTACAATTAACTTCTTAAGGGAAATGTATTTTTAATGGAAAAAAAAAGAAACTAATTTTCAGTCCACCAAAATAAAATTATGCTTCTTTTGTCTTTCTTAGGTAGTAATCAAAACTGCAGTCAATACTGTTTCTTTCTGATGTTAAATCCGTTATATAAAATTATGTGGAAAAGTCTCAACAGCATTGTTCTAACCCTACATATTAAACATCTGTTTAGAATAAACTAAATTTTTAGAGTTGAGATAAACTTAAGTTTATTTGTAAATTTTGTGCTTATTTGCCTAAAATATATTTCAGATATATGCTATTTGTCACATATCACTTAAATAACTATTCTTCATTAAAGCAGAAAATTCTGCTTTCACAAAAGTTAAAGCGCTGAGAAGAGAAATCTTAAAAAATTAGTTGAATGGTGCACACTTGTTTTATGGTGTTGAATATTTAAATTAAAATATTTTCCAGTTGTTTTTCTACCATAATCTATAACACCACCATTAGTCTTTGATCATTTATACTTGAATCTATATATTCTTTCTGCTTTACATTCAGAGAAATGGTATTCATTATTATAGAATTAACTAGGATTTTGAAACAGGAATATATCATTTATATAATAACTATTAATATTTTAAATCTGTTTTTCCTTTAGGAAATTAATAAGTACATTTTTTTTCTATTTGATAGGCATGGATAGAATACATAACTAACAATGACCAAAAACAGTACTGTAAAATTTAAACCCCTCCTCCCTTTCTATATTTTATTGTTTCTCTCTCTTTTTTTTTTTTAATTCCAAGGAAAACTGGTTAAATAATTTGGTCATTCAGGTTTGAACACAACTAAAAGTAATTACATTTACCCAGATACTTGATACTATTATTTCAAACCAGATTTTTTTATTAGTTTCCAATGTTTCTATAGAAAAATATATTCACATTTTTTATTAGAATTTCTGGCTTCTGTAACTTAGCTTGATGAAGTAAATAGCAACATTTATATATTTATACGAGCCCTTTCCTTGAATTTAAACATAATACAAAAATGTATTCTTATGCTTCACAAACCTTTATGAGTAAGCTATAAATGTTAATCCAAATACACAGATACCATGCTAAAAAAGAAAAAAAAAAAGATGTTTTTCTTTTACTCCAAACTTTTACTAATACTATACCGTTTCTTGACTTCATTCTTTGCTTAGGTTTTAGGAAACACCTAGTTTAATCTTTTTGGGGATGGCTAAGTCTCATTTTATAAAATATTGTATTTTCAAGGACAGTGACTCATATTTCTGTGTGTCTTTATAGAATCAGAGAATTGTGACCTGGAAGGGAACATATTGATATTCTCTTACAATGTTTTCATTTAGTTGGGAAAGCCTCATGCATAAGTCATGTGGTTGGGTAGTGAATGTGAACCTGAAAACTGGTTCCCTAAACCACCAACTGGGTGATTTTTCCATTAACTTATTTACTTACTTTTCCGATTGAATTGTTTTGACAAAAGCACTTCATAGGAGAGTTTCCTTTTTGTGACTCATTTATAGACTTCAGGAGAAAACCAAACTAAACCTCCAAGAAAAAATAAACAGCCAAATGAGCAAAATAATGAATGGGCAAGTTAACCATAAAGATAAAGGGGATAAAAGGGAAAAAAAAAACACACAACTTTAAACTTCTGCCTTAATTTTTCTTTGAAGAGGATTAAATTTCCCACAGAAAACGAAGAGTGTGAGATGTTTGTTTGTTTGTTTGTTTGTTTATTTTATTTTTTAAGTGCTGTACAGGCTTGGTTCTGCTGTAAAATTCTCAGTCTCATAGAATGATACTTTTTGAAGGCTAACTTTTTTTTTAATATTTTGTAATTCCTTTGTTAACTAATCAACACAAACATAAACTTTCATTATCCAGAAAGTTAAAAATTTTCAGCACTTCATTCACATTTTGTAAATACCCATTTACAAAAATTTTAGCCCAACATTTTTAAAAACAATGTCAGCACGGAGGCTAACTTTTGATCATCTATAAAATTAGTATGGGAAACAAATTAGCTGCAAGATCCCTTTCAAAGAAGCGCAAAACACACACACACACACACACACACACACACACACACACACACACACTTTTTGCTATATTTTTCAAATATTTGCTAACCAGACAGCTACAAAATGTCACTTCTCTGATATTATAGCTACGGTCGCTTTAAGGATCATAAAGGGTAGGAAGTTATATGAAGAAAAAAACAGTCAGCACTCCTTAATATTGAAGGTAGAGTGATCATTAAATCAAAAAAGAGATTTGGATAATCAACTTACTTTTAGATTTCAATCAGTCATAAATTTATTTTTGAAATTACATCCATCATTGACATTTTCTTTCTCTATGAAATAAACTGGATATCTAATTAGAAATTTGACTATGCTCCATAAACTTTAGCAAGCCTCATTTAAAGTATCATAACTTATTATTATGCTCAGCATACTTTAATACACTTTGAGATGTCAATGGAATCTTGCTAAAGAGAGAGGGATCTGCCAAAGTTTCATAGTGAAAATATGGTTGCAATCTTGGTCTCTTATCATACATTTTTAAAAACAATTATTGAAATTCTGAAAACTGTCTCTCAGATTTCAATTAAACTTTAAATTGAAAATGAAAATGAAATCTATAATTTACTGAGTCAGTATTGGGTGGCTAGATGGTTGGATAGATGATGGCTAGAAAATGAATGACTGTTCCATTGGTATATAGTGCTATATGTTTGTGAGAGATACAGTAAAAAGAATAAAATACAAGTAGATTTGCAAATCAGTGCCTTTTAATTTAAAATTTAATTTTCCTCCAAGTGTCTGTTTGAAATCCTGGGCACCATTAGTTTAAATGGAAAATAAGAATGGACAATTGCTCTTTTCCTAACTCCGGTTTCCTTTCATGTTTTCTGAGTGCTTTGAAAACCTCTATTGGTACCAATTTTTTACTTTTGTTTTCTTACATAGATCTTCTAGGCTGCATTTTACCAATTTATTTTCCATTAATCTTTATGACTAAGCAATTGGCAGAATGACAGAGATAAGCAGGCAAAGAGGAGAGAATGCCAAAATGTTATTTTCATTACACCCCCAAGCAGTAAAACGGAGGAAGATACCACTTTCATCTTTTTTATATGAATGCTTTTTTTTTTTTTTACTCTTGGAATGATAAGGTACATCTTGCTTTATTTGAAAAAATATTCCCCTTAGGAATAAAAGAATTGTTGATAAAGGAAAACATGTTATACTCTATATAGTACTTTTAGGTAGATTACTTTAGCTACTTCTTCTTGTTAAACTGCTCTTCTGAAAAAAAGGAAAAAATGAGGTGAATTTATTGGCAGCAGTGGCTATTCTTTCGGTCCAGAAAATATATCTAATTTATTAAATTATTCTCACATTGTTAATTAGTAATTTTGCCAGCAAATGCCAGAAGCACAGAGTTAAATTTAAGTATTTTCAAGACTTGGAAAGTGGGGGCTTATTTTGGGATTATAGAATTTATTGGCCTGCATTTGAGTGTATGGTTTTAAATTAAGTTTGAGTGAGTTATAAAACATAGTCTAATATTTTTAAAGCACTGGGATTGCGAAATTTATATTAATTCAAGGCATCATACAATCCTTTATCACTTCATTATAGTTTACAAGGCATCAAAATGGTTCAAATTCATGACAATTTTTCTGTTTTGTTTTATTTCCTAACCCTGATATGACCAAAGATAACATAAAATTATATATAATAAAAAATATTATATATAATAGGTTTATATAGGTATTTAATCTCAAAGACAATAGAAATTCATATTTAAATCATTTTCTCTTTTCTCCTTAAGAAGACAGTTTGCCTGAACCTGTTTTAGAAATTGGGGAAGGGAAAGCTCGCACACTGCTTAAAATTTGTGCATTTGTGTGTGTGTGTGTGTGTGTGTGTGTGTATGTAATTGGCTCAAGTGATTATGGAGACTGAGCCATTTATACATATATATATATATATATATATACATATTATATGTATTTATATATGTATTATATGTAATTATATACATATATATATGTATATAATTAGCTTACATTATTAGAGTAGCCGAGAAGTCCCATGATCTGCCATCTACAAGCTGGAGACTCAGGAGAGCCTTGGTTTATTGCCAGGCCAAGTTGACAGGCCTAAGGCCCAAGAACCAGGAGAACTGATGTAAGTTCGAGCTTGCATAAAGGTGAAAACCAATGTCCCAGCTCAAACAATCAAATAGAGAGAGTGAATTCTTCTTTACCCTACCTTTTGTTCTATTCTGGTATGTAGTGGGTTGTGAATGGGTATGTGAATGGGCACGAGACCCATTCACATTGGGATTGACAATCTGCTGTACTGTTTACCAATTCAAAGGTTAATTTCTTCCAGAAACACCTTTGTACCACACCCAGAATAATGTTTGATCAAATATCTGATCACTTTGTGGCCCAGTCAAGTTGACACATAAAATTAGCCATCACAAGCCCACCTCCTGTCAAAATAACACTCTTACACATCTCTTTAAATCATACTTAATTCCAGTAAAGATAATAACAAGGTCTTAATTCCTCCGAACATGATACAGATATCCTGTGTACAACCAAAAAACCCACTAACCCTTCCCCCAGGAGAGAAGGTAAAGTTCTCCTATGAAACTTACTCTTCTCCTTGATATGCTGTTAACTTAAATGTCATGATGTAAAATTAACAATGCTGAAATATAATGGGGAGTCAATACGCGATATTATGATAGTCAGTAATTAATTATGATAGTCAATACATCTTATGTCACATGATAATGGAATAACAGAGGAACAACAGATATATTGGCTTACTATATATTAATAACATATATATAGTTTTATAATGTTAATATTTTATTATATTTTACATCATATTGCTTATGTTATATAATTATTATATTAATTTAATTAATATAATCACTTGATAGATATTAATCACATATATTAAGATATATATAGAAACAAACATTTCATAACACAATAAGGAGGAATCCTCATAACAATAAGTCTTCATTTCTGTAATTGGTCAGGTAGTTGTAGCTGGTATTAATAACTACCTTCTTCTACTACCCATTCTGTATTCACTTTGCCTTCAGCAAACCCATCAACTAGTCATGGTTCTTTACCTAGTGAAGTGACTCCACCCTTCCTTTTGTTAAGGGTCCTGCTGGCACTGAGTTGTTATGTTTTCCATTAATTTCAATCACAGGCATTGTAATACTAAGAGATACCCTAAGGGAGCTTTTGTATTCCAGACATACTCTTCCTTTTCTCCACTATGAAAAAGTAGTCCATCTCCCCTTTGGTAGTCAGGATTCCCCATCTAGGATAGTAACTCCCTTCTTTGCCTGTTTATTCAGAGGCCTGAGGATTATCCTTTGCCACTGTCCTTCAGGAATATCCCAGAAAAGGGCTTAATGCTTGCTGCAGTTGTCCAGCGTAATACAGGTGGTGCCTACATATCATGCACTTACATCTATAACCAGGCCTGTGTCTTCTCTTCCTCTGTCATCAACTGATTGCAGGGCACTCCCCATTAGGCCATAGTGCAGGCTGGAAGAGAGAAGGCAGTATAGCAAGAGTGGGGGCCATGGGCATTTGAACCATTTTATGTAACTTGCCTGCTTGGGCCAGATCACATACGTATATACCACTTCATTTGATGATGGAGTACTGCTGTGCAAGCCTAACTTCATGGCTTGGTGGGTCGAATAATGACCAGTTCACGAGGGTAGCTCAGGTCACATGGAACTCAGTAGCCCGTGGTTAAGCATACAGACTCTACCAAGGCCCTGTGGCAGGCCAAGAGCTGTTTCTCAAATGGAGAGTAGTTACCTACAGAAGGAGGTAGGGTTTTGCTCCAAAATCCTAAGGGCCTATTGTGCCATTCACCTATCAGGGCGTGCCCAAGGCTCCAAACAACAGCCCTATTTGCCACTGACACTTCCAGCACCATTGGATCTGCTGGATTCCATGACCCAAGTGGCAAAGCAACTTGCACAGCAGGTTGGTCCTGTTGCAGAGCCTTCGGGGCCCCACTCAAAACTAGTAGCTTTTCAAGCCACTGGTTATTTGGGCCAGAGTAACTCACCCAAATGAGGAATATATTGCCTGCAAAATCTAAACAGGCCCACTAGGCATTGTGTCTCTATTTTGGTCATATGAGGGGCCAGATGGAATAACATACACTTCATCTCAGAAGGAGTATCTCAACATGTACCATGTGCTAACAATTGATGGGGCTGAGTAGTGGTGCACCCTTTAGACTGAGCTTAAGTTCTCCATTTGACCCCCTTCTTCATCATTCACACATGTATGTATGTCTCTTTCCAACCAGCTATTTCCCACTTTTACCTTTCAGGTACTGAACACATGTTTGCAACCAAGTCTAAACCTATAAAAAGAAAAAAATATATATATTTCTCTCTGCACCGTAACTGGTATAGTTGACTTTTCCATAGTGACAAGAATTATATGCATTATTCCATAACTAGTTCTTCTCTTTTCACTTCTCTATCCATCTATGCCTATTAAAATGATAATGGTTTCTTTATTAAGAGAGACTCCTCTTAATAGCTGTACCTACACTAGAACTATAAGAGAGAGCTTAAGTTTGGAAATTACTATTCTTGATTAGTGTCTTAGAGAAGTCCTCTCTCATGCAGAAATTCTCTCTATACTTTTAGGGAGATGGACAAAATTTTTAACTTGTTTTATTTGTATATACTCAAGTAAGATGCCTTATGAATGTGATTTAATTTACTTACCTCAGTTGTTGTCATTATGAAAAATATGCTTTAAAGTCTATTAAGTTTTATCTAAATTTAATTATATCCTCAGTAAAGAGATACCAGGACTATAGTCAAAACATTTTTGTTTTTGTATCATACATTCAGAATTGCAGTGCCAGTCAAAATAAAGGCTGCACATAATTATTCATGTTTGATTTGAATTATCCGGGCTGAATATATGGATGCAAAGGAGACAGGGAGGAGAAAGTGATATTGGGCAGGGGCAGCAATATGTACATGGCATGACATTGTGAAAGGGTGTGTTGTGTCTGAGGAACAGAAAGTACTTCAGTACTTCAGTTATGGCTACAGTAAATGGTAGTGGGAGAGTGATGGAAGCTGTGAATGTTTGGTGAGTAAACAGAGAAGGCACAGAGACATTAGTCACTATCAAAATAAGCTTAGCATGTCCTCCTCAGAATACAAGACACTATCTTTGAAGCTTTCTGATAATCTTTGGCCAAAGATAAGTTTATAGAGTAATAACATCTTATTAATTGTGTTAAAAAGAGTTTACCCTGTAAACAATGTGTTATACTCTGTAGAACAAGGTACTCATATTTATGATATAGAGTAATAACTATAGTTTAATATTATGGACAAAGAATGATATATATGTTATATAAGGATTTAGGAGTGGGGATGAAGTATATAAGAGAAACTCAACAGATATTTCACAGTTAAAATGACTTACTGGATATAGGAAACATGAAAATGGCACACAAAATTGATCAACTGGGTGAGAAAATTGGAATGAGTCAAAAGACAAAATAGCTTCCTAGTTTGAGCAAGTGTATTCATTGGATCATTACTGAAATAATCTGCAAGATTTCAAGCTTTGATAAATACACACACACACACACACACACACTCACATGCAAATTTGGCATATTCCTTTCTAAAAGATTACTTTGACACTTCAAAACTTCATTCTGTCAGTTAACAGAAAACTGGCCACATCTCCATAACCATCTAAGAAGATAATAGGAGTCTATCTCAGAATAAAAGTTAGGAACCTAGATGGATTGTTTCCTTAAAACACCAGTTTACCCAATTACTACTTTTACCTTCAACCTTTGCCCACCTTGCTCATTATCTACGAGGCATGATCATAAAATATGGTGAATGCTGCTGCCGAGTGCCATCCAATGGAAAGGCAAGGACCTTCAATATGGGAAGTGGCCGGTCAAACCTTACTAACAGTATGTGACAAATTTCAACGTGTTTGGTGCCATCAGTCAGGTATGACCTATGATTGAGAGAAGGTGTGTTTTAAAGTGTGCCATAAATCATCCTCCATCATGAAAACACTCCATGTCACACATCACGTCTGGTATACTGCAATTTCTGTCAAATGAAAACATTACGGTGTGTCCTCATCTACCTTATTTACCAGATGTGGCACCCTGAGACTTCTGGCTCTTCCCCAAAGTCAAAAGGACCATGAAAGGAAAATCTTTTGAATTGGTTCAGGACATCAAGGCAGCCACAATAGCTCAATTGAAGACACTCATGAAACAGGACTTCCAGAACTGCTTCAGAAGGTGGCAAGAATTATGGGATAAGTGTGTTCAAAGTGGGGGGGTGTATTTTGAGAGGGATTAATGCAAATGTGTCTTTTACTGTAATAATTTTTTTATTTAAACATTCACTGTATTTCTTGATCATACCTCATAGTAGAGATTCAACTGAATTATAAGGTTTCTTTGACCAACAAATAAATGAGAAATTTTGAGTGACGTCCTTTCAGTTACATAGAATCTACAAATCAAATTCCAACAAAGCAACCTGTTGAGTTATCAGAGTCGCTAACAATGTATGATCAAAGAACCAGCGTCTTGGCTCTCTTTTATTGACTACATTCCACATGGTAGAGGTAAATATCCATTGATGGCTATGGCACAGATATTATCGTGAGAATAATGTCCTTCATGAAATAAACATATATTATATCTACGCGAAAATAACCAGTTGATAATAAAAAGAATATAACTGGAGTTCAAAAACAATAAAGGGCCTGATTTAAATCTGGGAATCATGTGCATGTAGATGGCAATATATGTGCTTGAAATTTTCTAAGGAGATAACTAGGAGAGAGAGAGAGAGAGAGAGAGAGAGAGAGAGAGAGAGATTAGCACTAATGATAAGCTTGTGTATTTCAAACTTTAAAAGGAAAATATATAAATAATAAGAAAACATTTAAGAGGTTCAAGATGGAAAGACCAAGTGTCCCAAAAGTCTAAAAAGGAGAGAATTTCAAGGGATGAGTGACAGACTGTGTGTAATAGCACATGGAGTTAAAAGATGAGTTCTTTAAATGATCCATCAAATGTGATCATTAGTAGTCTTATCACAAAGATACTAGTGTAGAAGAAGCCATTTGAAGATGTCTTAGAGAGTGTTTTTGCTTTTTTGTAAATATACAGTCTAATATGTTTCAATGGGAAAAAGATTGTGGTTTATAAAAATGTAAACATTAATGCAAAGTATGTTAGGAAGTTTTTATAAAGTTCACATACACTTTAACCCTATGACCCAGTAATTTCAATCCTTGATGTTTATCCAAGAAAAAGAAAAACATTTTTATAAAAGACAGTGATTACAAATGTTCATAGTAATTTATTCATAATTGCTAAAACTGAAAACACATGACTGTCAACTGAAGAACGGGCAAACTGTGGTACACAACAAACCGTGGTATACAACGAAACAGTGCTCAGTGATTTAAAAAAAAGAACAAAGTATGCATTATACCAAGTGAAGCCAGACACAAAAGAGCACCTATGATTCCATTTATGTGAAGTTTTACAACAGGCAAAACAAATGATAGTGATAGAAATAAGAACAGTTTGCTTCCTGGGTGGTGAGGGATTGACTGGAAGGAGATATAAGGGAAATTTCTAGGGATGGAATTGTTCTATATTCTGATAGGGGTGTTAGTTACACAATTGTATGAATTTGTGAAAACTCATACAACTGTATGCATAATGTTTTATTGTATGTAAATTATTCTTTACTCAAAAGGAAAAAAAAGCTAAACGTTAATGGGAAGGATGCAAGTGGAAATTATACAAGTTTATCTGGGTTGAGAGGGATAAAGAAAAATATCTAGACACAAGATATGAGGCTGAGGGAGGATTGTTTTAAAATAGTGTGGGTGAGTTGAACATGTTAATTAAAGAAAAAAGAGCAATGGAGAGAAAAATGTCAGTTTTAAAGAGAGGTTGTTGATGGAGTGATATTCCCGTGGAGGCAGAAAGGAACTGTTTTTAAAGTTACCAAACATGTTTTATGGTTTTGCTCTAAGAGTCCACAAAAGAGACAGAGCAGGCTCAGATTTAGGGACTTAGTCCAATTAATTTATAGTGGGTTACATAACCAGTCAGTAGAAGAGACTAAACATAAAAATTTCATTATTTGGGCCCCACGTGTCCTCACAAGGATAAGAGTATCTCTGTTGCCTCTGTAATTGACTTTTGACAAGGCAGATTATTGTGATTGTATTAGAGACATATCTGAAATGGACTGTACCTTACTGCTTTGGTAAGGACTAAACAATGGCAATGCCCATCTAAAATTGTTTTTATTCAGGAAAAGTCAAGCACTGCCAGAAATATTGCACAGAAATTACAGTGGACTGTGAAGCCTGGTGCAACCCAGAATTGCCAGATGCATTTGGAAAGAGCTGATGGATCACAATATGAAATGTTAACTCAAGCATGAATACTTTCATTTTATTGAACTTCATGAAAAAGTGCTTGGGTATTTGCAAAACAACTGGAAACAAACAGGAACTATCTAAACAATCAGTGAGACATGTATCGATGTCAAATCACAGTCCCATAAAACATTGGAATCTAATAGAACATGTTGGCCTAAAGTTTTAGGAATAAATGAATCGGTAGAAAGCACTTCCTGTATGTTTGTGCATTGCTATTTTACATTTGATAATTATGAGAATGACTAGAATTTCTCAAACAACAGTGCTGGGTTAAATAGTCACGATTGTGCCAACACTCCAAAAACAAAGCTCTGAAGTGGCTTCATTGGGAATTGCTTATATTTGAAACTATGGATTAGGAAACTTCAGTAAATAGAAACCATCTGAGAGGAGAAGAATGGAAATTGAAAATACATTCAAAAAAAACAAAAATAGAATAAGAAAATTTATATGATGATATTGAACATTTGATTTCATGAGGAACAAATCTCCCTACATTGTCATTTAAAATCTCTGGCTGGGTTTTATTGTGTACATTTCTACTTTTTTAACAATTACTTATTTAAATGTTACTATTTTAAGTAAATCATTCTCTTATTTCCACCCAGTAAAATAGACTTCTTAAAACTCTATAGAATATTTGATTCTTCTTTTTTTTCTATTACTTGTGACATATCAAGCTGTTTTTTAAATACAGATATAAGTAATACAACGATGCAGGATTTTCATTTTTTTTAAAATAGAGGAACTGTGGTATATAAAGATCTATTTTTTCCCCCAAACCACTATGATCCAGGAGTTTGTTTTAGTTTACTGAGGTTGCCATATCAAAATACCTCAGACCGAGTGGCTCAAACGACAGAAATCTACTTCTCACAGTTCTGGATGATACAAGTACAAGATCCAGGTGTTGGCAGGTTTGGTTTCTCCTGAGGCCTCTCTCCTCAGCTTGCAGAAGGCCATTTTTTCTCTGTGGTCTTACCCAGTGTTTTTCCTGTGTGAACACACCCTTTGTGAACACATTTCCTCTTCTTATAAGGACACCAGTCCTATTGGGTTAGGACCCCATACTTCTGTCTTCTTTAACCCCTACCTCTTTACAAGCCCTGTCTCCAAATACAATTACTTTGGGGATTAGGGTTTCTACATATGAATTTGGAGAGGGGCCCCATAAGACAACAAACAAGCAGTGACTAAAGGAAGGTTGAAGGATAGCTCATTTATCCAGCTAATAGTAAGAAAATATCTCAGTTCTCAGACATAAAGGATTAGCCAGTATGTCTTCATCAGAATGAGGTGCCACCCCTCACCCAATGAAGGTGGACAGTGCTAGACTACCTATTTCTACTTTGTGATTTCTCCAGATGAAATTCTGTGAAAATGAACTTTTGTAAATTAAACGTCTTTTAGTGGGAGGGACGTTTAGTGGGAGGGAGGTCTTCATAAAATGGGAAAGCCAATCCTGCAAATTTTGCCTTGGTGCCTTTCGGATTGTGAGATCCTGATAGAATTGGGGGTGCCTTATGATTGTGATGTGGTAGAGTGGGGGGAAAGTCAATCCAGTTGATTTTTTATTAGATTACATATATAATCTATCTATCTATTTATCTATCTATCTATCTATATAATATATATATGTATATATACATATATATGTAAAATCTGGGCTTTATATCCATATATAGATTATATATATTTAGTACCAGCTGGTAGGTAGATATTTGGTAGATATTTTGACTATTCCAAACTTCCTACTTGTCAATCCCTACTAGAAAGATTAAACTGGTTGAAAGGTCAGAGAAGGGTGGGAAAATTCAGATTGCTCTGGCTTGAGATCTGAATGGAAGGTGAAGTGGATCCTACTCTTTGAAAAGTTTGGCTCTAAAGCAGGTTTTCTCAACCTTGGCACTATTGTCATTTGGGGCCAGATTAATGGTTGAACGGGAGGGGGTTGGCTGTTATGCATTGTAGGATGTTTAGCAGCATCCCTGGTTTCTACTCACCAAATGCAAGTAGCATCTTCAATTGTAACAACAACAACAAAAAAATGTCTCCAGACATTACTAAATGAAAAAGTTGTTTCCAGTGGAAAACCATTCTTCTTTAAAAAGGCGAGAAAACAGGCACTATCACGAGGAGAGTGTAATGTCCTGTGAGGTTTTATTTTTTCATATTGGTTTGCTTTGCTTTAGGATGGACGATGCTTGGGTATATTTAAAGTTAGCCGAGTAACTTCTAATTATCCATGGAGAATTGACAATATGTGATTATCTCCTTATTTTCTTGAAACCTCTCTAAAATGACAGTGATAGTAAAGGCTCAAAAAGAGATACAAACTCAAAACGAGAAAGGAAATAGAATAATTATCCTTAGATTTGGCTATATGGATGTCAAATAAGAGCAGGTTTAATGTACTGGTATGGTAGGACTAACTGGAGATAGTTCAAAAGAGAAGGAAATTTTCCAAATGGAGTTTTGCTACAAAGGGGTTCAACAAACTGCAGAGGGAATGTGGAATCAACGAAGAGTCTTTTTGCAAGAGAGGATGGGATCTAACACAAAAGTGGAAGAGCTAGTTTTACATAAGGACAAATAAATAATGCAATTTCAAATAACTGAGAAGATGCTTTTATTTCCTTTTTAGCTTATGTTTTGCAACTGTACCTCAGGTGAACATATGGATTGATCATAAATGTTGTTTTTTCTTACATTTTCAATTGTTGCTTCATGTGTAACCATCTTTTAATTTTCTTTTCTTTAATAATGACATAAAGCAAATGGGAGGAAGAAATTGACATCTAGCAAATAGAACCTCTAACACTGGAAAGCAGTAAAGAAAATATCTGGGCTTAGAAAGATAAAATCTAGTTGAAAGCAGAAAGAAGACTCTAAGAAAAATTGCCATTTGAGAATGGAATTGATAGATTATCCGATATGTTTATGTATCTTTTAAACTGTTCCCATCGAAGATGCCATCCTATTGTACTTAATATACTTGATTGCACTTCAAAGCAAGAGAATAATACAGCTCTGTTAGTGAGGTTGTACTCTGAACCACATTGTTTCCATCTCCCGATAAATTTTATTTTTAACTCATTGTCAGGTGAAAGAGATGCTTTAGAAAACGGTATTGGTGATCATTTTGGGATCAATGTTGGGTCTGTTGTGCTAGGATGCCAAGCAACGGCAACTGCATTTTTCAGTGTTTCATGAATGATTCCCTAATATAATCTACCTTCAATTTAGTATAAGAGCCTCAGGGCAAAAGTGGGCTCTACATAGAATGTATTTTCATAGGTGAGTTGACTTAGTTGCAATTAAAATGTTTATATTTATATTTATACATTTCAAAACAGCATCTTGGGATTAAAAGGGTTTCCAACAATGCACTGCTGAAGAACTCTGAAGGATAATTCAGATGAAAGAGTTTGAGAAGTGACCTTTAATTTTTTTGGTTGGAAAAAATATATATAGATATTTGTAAACTGGTGACATACATAATTGTAGAAAACCTTTGATAGGTTAGAGGTTCTTATGGCTTTTGTCACCATGAAATTCCTCACATGTAAATTCAGCAATCTAAACCTATGCTGAAATTTTGTGTCAAAAATAAAGCAGAATGCTCAAAATTTAACATATTTCATCTCTCAGTTTCTGAATGTATTGCCACTCAGTGTTGACTGAAATTATAATTGAAGGTACTTGAGCAAAAAGAGCTTTTATTTATTTATTTATTTATTTATTTATTTATTTATTTATTTATTTATTTATTTTTCTTTTTTATTAAATTTATTGGGGTGACAATTGTTAGTAACTTTACATAGATTTCAGGTGTACAATTCTGTATTACATCGTCTATAAATCCCATTGTGTGTTCACCACCCAGAGTCGGTTCTCCTTCCATCACCATATATTTGATCCCCTTTACCCTCATCACCCACCACCCACCCCCTTACCCTCTGGTAACCACTAAATTATTGTCTGTGTCTATGAGTTTTTCTTTCTCATTTGTTTGTCTTGTTCTTTTTGGTTTATATACCACATATCAGTGAAATCATAGGGTTCTCTGCTTTGTCTGTCTGACTTATTTCACTTAGCATTATACTCTCAAGATCCATCCATGTTGTCACAAATGCTCCTATATCATCTTTCCTTCTTTCCTTAACGTGGAATAGTATTCCATTGTGGAAACAACCAAAATGTCCTACAATAGATGAATGGATAAAGAAGTTGTGGTATATATATATATATATACACAAAAAGAGCTTTTAAATGTATTGTGTATTCGGCTAGATATTTTATTGGAAGAACTCAGAAAATTACAAATAATTTTCAAAACCCTATTGTATTATTCATTCTGTAGACAAAAACAATGAAGCTTCTTTCATAATAGTGCTAACATGTGTGCAAATAATAATAGTAATAATAGTAATACATTTTTTTGTTTATTTTCTTGATGTTTGACATCATGTAAATAGAGGCAGACCTCAGAAGAATGGGAAATGATTTTATTGAATTTTAGTCGTCTGTTTTAAATAATTTATAATTTGACTTAACCAAAACACAATCTTGCCATTAACAAGAAAAGAAACAAACATAATACAGAGGGGCATCAGTGTAATTCTTGATTGTGGTTAAGAAACATACTTAAATTTCTTAACTGTACATTTCATGTAATACCTGTAGGTCACTTAAAATGGTGCATTTGAAAAACATGTTTACTGATTTGCTAGCAACCAAATATGAACTAATGGGAGGTGGCAGTGTATTCTTATGTAAAAAATACTTCTTGACTTCAGTGATAAATATTAGCTCATTAAACAATGTGTTAAAACATTTTACTGAAAAAATAGGCTATTAGAAGAGAGATAAAAAAGACATGATTCTTTCTTTGAGATTCATCCATCTCTACTTAACTTGATTTTAATACAACAGACATAATGATCTCAGAAAGGTTTAATTTATCTTTTTGTTTATATTTGCAATAAAAAAATTCAGCTGTTTGAAGATACTTGTGGAGAGAATAGCATCATGAACTCTAGCAAGGTGTCAAGCTTCAAATGGTCAGTGCAATGATAAACACTATCAGTGGTTCTCATTGTTGGTCGCGTATTAGAAGTGGCTATACCCAGTGTGATTTGTAAAGACCAATTGCCTAGGTCCCACAGCCAGTGATTCTGATTTAATTGGATTGGTAACCAGCCAAGGCATATATGTTTTGAATGCTGAATAACTACTTTTAATATAACCCCACCTTTTCAAGTAAAATAAGAAAAAAGGAGGAAAGAAACCTTAAATCATATAGAATTGGCAAACTCAGAACATGATTTAATAAGGGTGAACAGAATTTATAATATAGATCTATTTACTCTTTCTTAAATAAATATGTAAATTACTAAAAAGAAAACCATATGTATTTTTTATACCACTAGTTAAAATGATCACATCTAAGTTTTTATAATACATTTGTAAGAAATTTACATAGGCATCAAATTCAAAACTTTCTAAATAGCCCCCTTTCAAAGATGTGGTTAAATTATAATTTTGTTTTTTGTTTTATTCCTTAAATACTTACCTGCTCCAAAAAACAACTATTTGTACTAACCCAATTCTCTTGCCATAATTTTACCTTTCTCCATGTAAAGTTATCTTTGAAGTTAATTGTAGAGATGAGTCCCAGAAGGTTCACTGAACTGTTTCCCCACTTTGCCCATCAAATGAGGTTCAATTACACTCAACAGGAGAAATGGGTATGTGTGTGGTTTGGTACCCAAGCAGACAATACTTACAACATCAATTGCTCCCTAGGCTTGGGCAAAGTGTGCAAAATAGCTATCAGCTTTCAGAGAGCTGGGAGGTCTTGCATTTGCTCAGTCACCTTGTCATTTACCTATTTCTAGAGTCACTAGATAATGATAATGTATTTAAAAAGCCATGCCTCTAACCTTTTTCTCTCTAAATCAGATTTTCAACAGGATAGAGGTAGGGATGGATCTATCAATATTACCTAAAAAAATTATTTTTAAAAATACTAACTCTATGCTCCCCTTTAGTGAACACCTACTTTATACAAATATGTTACCCTTATTTCTTAGGCAGCTAAATTATTAGAGATAAGACGGTAACATGTATATAATCACATTTAAATCACTGTGAATTCTGATGACAGGTTTTGGTTTTGTTTTCTTTTTAAATCTGAGTACTGAAAACACTTTTCTGCATAATAAATAGGCTTGGTCGTTAGACAGGATTTATATTCTAAATGACTTTGATGATCTAAATGATCTCCATGAGCCCTCTTTATTATTACAATAATGGAGAAAACAGTACCTACCTTTTAGTAATATGAATGAATAACATACATATGAATAAATAACATACATAACATGTTAGATCCACAACAATTATTTAGAATGTATTAATTCTCATCTCTTTCACTTCCCACCCAATTTTAGCAAAAGTTATAGGGAAGTCCCTAAATCTGGTCAGGGTCAAATGGATCTACCATGGACATTATTGTGTCTTACAGGAAAGCAGAATTTTACCAATTGGAAGGACTGCTTTAGAGATCATTGGTGACTGGTTCCATTTCCCAGAGTAGAAGAATAAAAGGATAGATCGAATAAGAGCTTAGGCCTCTTGTCTGTTATTCCATTTAGAAACATGTTCTTGACACTTTCTCTAATAAATATTTTTTATCTCATAAATATTTAGGGATATATCAAGTTGAGGGAAAAGTATTACTATATCTGAGTATACCATCTCTAGTAAAGTAAGCCAAAACATATTACATTGGAGAAGTTGGTCTAAACATAGGTTGGTACAAAGATGTTTTCATGGTCATGGATTCAAGATGTGACTTGGTTCTTTTTAGTGTTGGTGATTTTTTAAATAATCTAACAAAAAAGTAATAATTTGCATAGAATTAATAACACTATAAAATTTCTGAAAATTCAATTTTTTAGAATTACAAAAATACAAAAGAAAATTATAAACATATATCCCTGTGATCAAGAATAATTTCATATTTTCATACTTGTTTCTAGTCTTTTATAATAGATACAGATACTTACATGTAAATATGTCTGAAGTTCCCTTTTATTGCCACCTTAAATCGAAATCTTCTTTCCTCTTTCCAAAGAATTCTTATCATGAGCGTAATTTAAACCCTTCCAAACCCATTTTATTACCTACATACATATTTTCACATGTATGTTATATATGTGTGTAAGCATAAATAATTTTATTATTGCTTTATGTGTTTGCATGTTCATATTACATAAATAGCTAAAACCTTCATCGTCATCCCACATCTTATTTGACTCAATATTACATTTTGAAATCTATTGTTTATATAGATTGAATTGATTGCTTATATTTGCTGTATACTATTTTACATTTACTAAATTTTATTTATACATTTACCTAATGATGAGAATTTAACTTGTTATTACTACAGATTATACTAAAAGTAATAGCCTTATATTAGTCTCTGTACACATGTAAGAGTTTTTCAATAACATAAATAGAATTGGTAGCTCATTCAGAGCTCTATGAACTCTATGTAATTATTTCATTGTTCTTGAAAATTTATTGCAAATAAATTTGAATTACACTTTTTTATAATATTGAAAAGTTAGATTTCTATTTTACTGCATTTAGTAAAATGTCACCCAAAGATTTCTGTGGATATAATCATTTACTTTGAACATGATAGGAATCATCTTGAACATTCACTAAGTTTTCTAGTTCCATTCACAAGGTTATATAAAATTGATTGACTTTATTTCTAACAATGAAGATTCAGCTTTCTACCTTAACTTTGGAAAGTAATACACGTAACTATGTTTCAAGTTCAAGTATATGAGACTTGCCAGCCTATTTCAAATTAGAGATTGAAATGTAAGAACAGATTAATGCTTCTAAACATTCACATAAACGTAGAACATTGAAGGAAATTAAGCTTCTTTCTTTATTCATTTTAGAAATCATTAGGCTTTACATTTTATAGTATTAAAATAATATTTTCTGTGCCCCCGTTTGCTCATTATTCTTACTACTTAATATTTCAGAGTTTCTTTATACAATTTGGTCTTCAAGCCAGTGGGGACATACTGCATTCAACTACCATGCCCAGTTGTAAGTAGGCAATATAAATATTCTTAGGACATGGTCACTGTTAAAGGTAAAAGAAAGAAGTACTTACAAATAAAGCCAGAGAACAAATAAGAGTAAGTTAAAAATAAATAGTACTTACTGTGGGTGGAAGATGAAATTATCCCGGAATAATCAGAGACCACAGAGACCATACACCTATCCTACACTCTTATTTTACAGGCCAGTCCCTTAATCTCTCACAAATGCAAAAACAGGTATACAAGTCTCCTATCTCACACACCTCTATGTGTGATAGGGGCAATATAATTGTTTTTTGTTTTTTGTTTTTTTTTTTTTATCAAATTGTCTAAGTAAGGTGTTGAAAATCAAAAAAAATTATCTCAAGACTGTCAATTTTCAGTTTGGCCTTTGGGAGAATAAGGTACAACAATGAAGACAGAAGACTAAACATGCCTTAGTGTTTCCCCCTTGTAAACCAAAGGAGATTGAAAGACTTACTTAACATCTTATCTTAGCTGCCTGTTTTTGGAATCCTAACTTAAAACAATTCAATTCTGTGCTTAATGTGTTCTTGTGTTTGAAAATATTAAACAATTTTCTTGATGGGTAGATCATATCAATGTAAAGGAATCCTAATTATAATGGCACACGGGTCTTCATAGGCTTTATGTCATCCAAATTAGTTTCATGAGGTAAATGACTTTTTACCTTAACATTCCAGATGTTATAGAATGGTATTTGTCCCCACATGCCAGGTGGGTTGGTAGATATTCTGTTATTACAAATGTATTTTGCATTAAATTAGCATCAAAGGAAAGGAGCAATTTATTTTATGTGTCCATGAGCACCAGTGCAGGACCATACAACACCTTTGAATACTGAATGAAGTAATGTGAACCATATTTTTTTAAATTTATGTTTAATTAGGGTTAACATACAATATTATATCAGTTTCAGGTGTACAATAAACATAGTGATAAGACATTTATGTACCTTACTAAGTGATCACCCCGATAAGTCTGAAACCATACATAGTTATTACAGTATTATCGACTGTATTCCCTGTGCTGTACTTTACATCCCCATGACTATTTTTATAAGTGACAATTTGTACTTCTTAATTCCTTTATCCTTTTTCACCCATACCCCCTCCCATCTGGCTACCGTCAATTTGTT
Source organism: Rhinolophus hipposideros (assembly GCF_964194185.1). Lineage (NCBI taxonomy): Eukaryota > Metazoa > Chordata > Mammalia > Chiroptera > Rhinolophidae > Rhinolophus > Rhinolophus hipposideros. The sequence continues at coordinate 39,458,401 of NC_138057.1, read as the reverse complement.
CTCTGTATCTATGAGTTAGTTTCTGTTTTGTTTGTTCATTTGTTGTTTAGATCCCACATATAAGTGAGATCATATGGTATTTGTCTTTCTCTGTCTGACTTCTTTAATTTAGTATAACACCCTCTAGGTCCATCCACATTGTTACAATTGGTAAGATTTCATTCTCTTTTAAGGCTGAGTAATATTCCATTGTATATATGTACCACATGTTCTTTACCCATTTGTCTATCTATGGACATCTAGGTTGCTTCCATATCTTGGCCATTATAAATACTGCTGCAATGCACATGGGGTGCATATGAGGGCTGACAATTAAGTTTGCGAGCTTGTTGCAACGTTGTTGCTAACATTTTTTGATAGCATTATTCATTATGAATTTGTACCAAATAGTCAAACAGTTAACCAAGTTTACTATTTGGAAGTGCTGAAAAGGCTGCATGAAAAAGTTAGACGACCTGAACCTTTCGCCAACCATTCATGGCTCTTGCATCATGACAATGCACCAGTTCACACGGCACTGAGGGAGTTTTTAGCCAGTAAACAAACAACTGTATTACTCCCTCCTTACTCACATGATCTGGTCCCCAATGACTTCTCTCATTTCCCGAAGATAAAGGAAATGTTAAAAGGAAGACATTTTGATGACATTCAGGATATTGAGGGTAATACGACAACAGCTCTGATGGCCATTCCAGAAAACGTTTCCAAAATTGGTTTGAAGGATGGACTATGTGCTGGCATCGGTGCATAGCTTCCCATGGGGAGTACTTCAAAGGTGACTATAGCCATATTCAGCAATGAGGTAGGTAGCATTTCTTCTAGGATGAGTTCACAAACTTAATTATCTGATCTCGTGTGTGTGTGTGTGTGTGTGTGTGTGTGTGTCGGGGGTGCCAAAAAATGTATACAAGTGGAAACTTTTGGTCAATGTTACTGAAGCAGTAGTTTGACATAATCAGAAGTGTCTGGATGCTGATGGTAACCACTTTGAGCACCTCTTGTAATTGCAGAAGTTAAACATGACTTGTATTCATCTTTCATTTTCGGCATATATTGAGTATTACAATTTTAATAGTTTTTTTTTCCTTTCTTAAAATGTGTATACTTTTTTTTTTTGTCACTCTCTGCATGTGTAGCATTTTGTTTAGAATGGAGGCAAACAACCTCTAAGGAATTGCATTCGTATTCCTATCAGTACGTGAAATTATAACACTAAAAGAGAGTAATATACATACATGAGTTATTTGCTCAGCATATACCCATGAGGATGTTGTTGGTTTTGTTTTAAAATAGTTTTTTAGGGTCTTTATTCAACCAAGTAAAAGATAGCTGAATCAACTATCCTGCTGATCAGGGACAAAGTGAAAAACAAGGTCATTTTTCAGCTTGTGTATACTAGCATGCCAATGACTCTTTTGCTTTGACTCAAAGCAGTCAGAGAGTTAGTGCACAGCCTGTGATCATGGACACCCGCTCAGCAATAGCCTCCAGGCTGCTCTGGAAAGCGGTCTCTCTCTACCCAGTCTGCAGTCAATATATCCCGTGAGCGATTTTTAATTAAAAGTAGAATAGTCAAATTTAAATCACTCTTAATTGTTTTTATTATACCAAAAACACTATCTTTAAAGGTCTAGAAATCTAAAAGTCATGTTTCATTCTCTCCAAAAGTTAAAATTCATTAATAAATAAATAACGCCTTGGTTCTTCTTAGCAGATACTAAAAGTCTATTACTTTATGGTGAGATGATAATAGTAATTGTAAACATCTCTTGAACATTTATTATGCATCAGTGTCTCTTTAAGAGCTTGAGATATATGTATACAAAATATTGATGTAAATGTAATATTCTAATGTATATTAATTTAGGTATATATTTACAAATTAAATATATATAATTTAATCTTCAAAACAATGCTTGGATGTTGTAGTCTAAATTAAAACCTCCCTTTTGCACATGAGACTAGCAAAGAATAAGAAATTACCATAACTTGTTCAAGTCGTTTAGCTGCTAAGAGGTGCAACTACTAAGCTGCCCATCTTATCTTAGACTAGATGCAAGGATTCCCCCATTACACCACATCCCATCCTTATTTCTCCAGGAGCAACAAAACAAAATACTGAAATGCTAATTAATGAGCGCAGGGGAACAGTGTAAAGAACAGCCCAAAGCTACCTTTGGAATTGTATGTTACATTTAGAATCCCACAACAATTTGTCTTTTTGTGTTTGTTTGTTTGTTTGTTTGTTCGTTTGTTTTTCCAGAAGAATTCATTTGTCAGCATGCTTTTGTGTATCAGGTCACAGTGCACAGTATACCACAGAGATAAAAAGTCAAACTCTAAATTTTCAATTATTGCGTTTAAACATGCCTGTTCTGAATTTCACTAGAATCCCTGCCTAGTAGTGAATTACAGAGGAGGCTTTTATTAGAGGGGGAGAAAAATCCACGAAGCTAGCATCAGGATAGTGATTCCTATTTACTTTTTTTCTGGGTTTTCACAGTAGGATACTTCATGAAAAGGAATATATTTTACCATTTCCTCATTTACATTTAAAACTTCTAAAACATAATAATTCCGGAGGAGTTTAGTGATTCTGAAATAAAGTTACCATAAAGAGGGATTATAGTGGGTCAAATCACAGATTCTGAAGTAAGTCTACTTAGTTTGGGGTGTTTTTTTAAAGATCTTTTAAATTAAAATATAGCTAAAACATAATATTGTATTAGTTTCAGGTGTACACCATAGGTATTCAACATTTATATAACTAAAGAAGTGATCACCATGATAAATCCAGCAACCATCTGACACCACACTATGCTATCACAATATTATTGCTATATTCCCTATGCTGTACATTACATCCCCATGACTTGTTTTATACCTGGAAAGTTTGACCTCTTACCCTCTTTTGCCTTCCCCCCTTTTAAATTTTACAGTTACAGTGGACATTCAGTATTATTTTATATTAATTTCAGGTGTATGGCATATGGTTAGACATATATATAATTTAAGAAAAAATACTCCTGACTAGTACCCACCTGGCCCTATACACAGTTATTACCATATCATTGATTATATTCCCTATACTCTACTTTACATCCCATGACTGTTTTGTAACTACCAATCTGTACTTCTTAATCTCTTGCCCCCCCACCAACCCTCCTTCTATCTGGCAATCATCAAAATGTTTTCTGTATCTATGAGTTTGTTACTGTTTTGTTTGTTTATTTTATTCTTTAGATTCCACATATATGTGAAATCACATTGCATCTGTCTTTTGGTGTCTGACACTCCACTCAGCACAATACCGTCCAGATCCATCCATGCTGCCTCAGATGGCAAGAACCCATTCCCTTCCATAGCCAGGGAATATTACATTGTGTATAAGTACCACCTCCTCTTTATCCATTCTTCAATCAATGGACACCCAGGCTGCCTCCACATCTTGTTTATTGTAAACAATACTGTAATGAACATATGGATGCACATGTCCCTTCAAAGTAGCATTTTGGGTTTCTTTGGATAAATAACCAGAAGTGGGATTACTGGGTCCTTCTTTGTCTCTTGTTATAGCCCTTGTTTTAAAGTCTATTTTGTCTGGTATAAGCATTGGGATCCAAACTTTTTTTTTTCATTTTCATGAAATATCTTTTTCCATCCCTTTACTTTCCATCTGTGGGAGTTTTTCCATTTGAAGTGAGTCTCTTGTGGGTAGTATATGTGTAAGGGTTTTGTTTTCTTATCAGTTTGGCTCTCCTATATCTTTTGGTTGGAGCATTTAATGAATTTACATTGAAAGTTATTATTGATAGATATTTAACTATTGCCATTTTATTATTCATAATTTTGATATATATTTTTTCATATCTTAAAGGAGTCCCTCTAACATTCCTTGTAATATTGGTTTGGTGGTGATGAACTTCTTTAGCTTTTTCTTTTTTTTTCTTTTTTGTTTAATTTATTGGGGTGACAATTGTTAGTGAAATTACAGATTTCAGGTGTACAATTCTGTATTACATCATCTATAAATCCCATTGTGTGTTCACCACCCAGAGTCAGTTCTCCTTCCATCACCATATATTTGATCCCCCTTACCCTCATCTCCCTCCCCCCACCCCCTTACCCTTTGGTAACCACTTCTTTAGCTTTTTCTTATCTGGGTAGCTCTTTATCTGTTCTTTGATTCTAAATGACAGCTTTGCTGGGTAGAGTAATCTTGGTTGTAGGTCCTTGCTTTTCATCATGTTGAATATTTTGTGCCAATCCCTTCTGGCCTGCAAAGTTTCTGTTGAGAAATCAGCTAACAATCTTATGGGAGGGGTTCTGTATACGTTACTAGTTGCCTTTCTCTTGCTGCTTTTAGAATTCTCTCTTTGTCTTTAACCTTTACCATTTTAATTATGATGTGTCTTGGTTCATCCTGTTTAAGATTCTCTGTGCTTCCTGGGCTTGTATATCTGTTTTCTTCATCAGATTGGGGAAATACTCAGTCATTATTTCTTCAAATAGGTTCTCAATCCCTTGCTTTCTCTCTTCTTCTAGTACCCCTATAATGTGAATCTTGTTACGTTTGATGTTGTCCCAGAGATTTCTTAAACTATCCTCATTGGTCTGGATTTTTTTTCTCTTCTTTTTACTGTTCTGATTTGGTGTTTTCTACTACCTTGCCTTCCAAATAGCTGATTCAATCCTTTGCTTCCTCTAGTCAGCTGGAGATTCTGCCTAGTGCATTCTTCACTTCGGTTATTATATTCTTTACTTCTAACTGGTTCTTTTTTATGGTTTCTATATCTTTTTTTTTTTGTTTTATGCTTGCTATCTCTTTTTGATCTTCTCACGAAGTTCCTTTAGCATTCTTATAACTCTTGTTTTGAACTCTGTATCTGGTAGGTTGCTGGCCTCCATTTTGTTTAATTCTGTTTCTGGAGTTTTCTCTTGTTCTTTCATTTGGGATGTACTTCTTCATTTCCTCATTTTGGCAACCTCCCTGTGTTTGTTGCTATGTACTAGGTAGATCTGCTATGTCTCCCACTCTTTGCCGGGTGGACTTATGTAGTAGATGTCCTATGGGAGCCTGGCACTATCTCTGTGGTCACATGTTCCACGTACTCCAGGAGAGTCCCTTGTGTGGGCTGTGTGTGTCCTCCTGTTATATTTGAGCCTTGATTGCTATTGGCATGTCAGTAAGTGGGATTGACCCTATGAGGACAGAGCCCCAGAAAGCAGTTTTCAGGCTCTCAGCCTCACATAGAAAGGTGCTGGCTCGGGTAGTAAATGGCCATCAACTGTGATCAGATGGCCATCAGCTGTGGCTAGTTGGCCGTCAGCTGTAACCCATAAGCCATTGGCCACTAATATAACTGCTGTGGCTACGCTAGCAGAAAAAATGGGGACTAGCAAGAAGATAGTGGCTGGCAAGCATGGACTGCTGTTAGGACGGCAGGTTGCAGATTATGTAGATCCTGCTTCTCGTGTCTCCAGCCCAAACGCCAGCGAGAATATAATGATATGACTCCCCTACTTATGGCTCCGTGGGTGTTCCTTTTTGGCCTCACCGTGTCCTGGGTTCTTATGTGGGGAGCGGGTGCAGAGACCCCGCAGGCCGCCCCGCACAACAGACCCTCAGGCTGATTGGCTGTGGTACCCTCAGGCCACATCCACAGATTACAGGCTCCTGTGTAGGGAACCCCACTGAGTGGGATTCGCCCCAGGGGGTTTTGGTGCCTGTTGAGACTGCCCTTTTGTTGTGCGATTTGTGGGGCTAATTGGATGGTACTCTGTTGTTTTCTGAAGCCAAACTCCAAATATGTTGGTTCTGGGGCCTCAGGTTAGGGACTCTGGTGCAGACCCAGGTCACCCACTGCCTGTGATTAGCTGGGGACTACCTCATAGGTGCTACAAAGTGATCTGCAGTTGTTCAGTGCCTGTGCTAACCCTGGAGGCACACAGGAGAAACTATTCAGTGAACTGAGGATGGCTGTCAACAGTACCAGGCCCAGGGCAGATCTGCACAAAGCGAAGACACCCTAAAGCCTGCTGCCCCAGGTCTGCTCTCTTAAGGTTCTGCCCCTGATAAAACCTTGTGCACTACACGAGTTGGGTGAGGTAGGATATTAGGGAGTATCTAGAATAGGAAGAGTTGTGGTCACCAGGTTAAGGTAGATTTTTTTGGTGCTAGTGCTGAGCCTGGAGCTACTCAGCAAAAGTCTCAGAGCACACTGAGGCAAGCTGACGCCTGCCTGGGTCCTGCAGACTCCAATATATTTTCAAAAAAGAGTGCAATGGGGGTGGGCGGGGTTCATGAGAAAGTGCCTCTGGCATTGGGGGAGTTGTTTGGGGTAGGATCTCAATGAGTCAGCAGTATGGAGCAGCAGAGTTCACCCGACCAATTGGATTCAGATTTGGCCGGAGGAGGCGGGCTCAACACAGGTAAATGATGCCCACCTGCTAGCTGCGTGGGAGAAAGACCTCACACGGGGAAAATGGTGACTGTCCTCTAGCCCTTATCCCACAGCAACACACCTCGGTCTGTCCCCCATATGCCTCTGACGCCATCCGAGTTACTGTCCTTCCACTAGAGATGAAGGTGAGTGCCTGCGAGTGAGTGAGTCTGTGCACAGACTGTTTAAGGGGATGTGTGGGTTTCCTGTGCCTTTGTCCCACCTGGATGGTTGGAATCCCCACTGTTTTTCACAGCCGGACGCTGTGGGGGCTCCTTCTGACAGCATCTGTACTCTGGGCTGGAGGTCCGTGTGGGGTTGGGGTCTCTTGCTCCTCCGGGGGGGCCTCCGTGGCTGAGTTATCCCTCCTGGTGCTCAACCACCACACGGAGATTGGGGCCCATTTTGCGTCTCCACCTCTCCTACTACTCGCAACGTGGCTTCTTTATCTCTTTAGTTATAAAACTTCTGTGCAGCTAGACTTCAGAAGGATCTCCATGTTGGCTGTTCTGTAATTTAGTTGTAATTTCAATGTGTTCACTGAAGGAAGCAGGCACAGTATTTATCTACTTTGCCATCGGATCTTACTCCCCCGTCTACTTAGGTTTCAGACGTGCTTTACTACACTAGCTGCCTCACCTACAGCAAACTGCTTAATATCTCTGTGTCTCAGTTTCCTCATCTACATAATGGGAATAATAGTATCTGCCGCAAAGGGTTCTTAAGAAGATTAATGAAGCAATCCATGTACAGTATCCTGGAATTTAATAAGCTTCCTATTATTATTTATTATTATCAACATCAGTATCATCATCATCATCATCATCATCATCATCCAGTTGTTTTCCCTTGTTTTCACTCACATTATCCATTTTCCTTCCAAAATCAGGAGGTAGTCCTGAATAATTATTGTATTCATCCTCTTTACCATAAAAAAGTGGTTTGATATCAAAATTTTAATTGATTTCAACATTTTTTCCAAAAATATAATACCCGTTTACAAAAGCTTTAACATTAATTATGTATTTATGAAGTATAAAAAATGGCAGAATAAGGAAAAAAATAATTTTTCCTTTTCACCTAACTCATTTCATGCTTAACACAAATACTGGTCTGTAAAAGCAAAACATAACTGCTAAAACCCGATCATTGACCTTGAGAGCTTGTTTGGAGGTTCTAGCAGGGGAGCGCAGGTACTCGTATACCCTTGACCCAGAAGACGGTCCTCTCCTCTATCGGGGAAGGTCGTCCTCTTCGACCGAGCGCGCAGCTTCAGGAGGGACGCACATGGATCGGTGAGGGAGGAAGGGGACACCCGCCTAGCCAGCCAGATCAGCCGAATCAACCCTGGCGATCAATGGGGTGACAGATGTCGCAGCCAGATCGCCCTCACATCCAAAACCCCGTCATTTGAGAGGTTTGAACTGCGTTAGTAAGAGCTGATGTATTAATTCAACCCTCAGCTCTTTCTTTTAACTCCTGGCTTACAAAGCTCAAGACATAAGTTTGTCTCTAAGTCCTTAGTCCTGTTTAGGGATATAGTGTGTTTAACAGTCAAAACTCTGGCATCATCTTCTGGCTATTTTACTTTTAGATCATATCAAACCAGTGAACTGCTGATGGGATTGTCAGCTTGCTCAGACTCCAACTTATAATGCTTCTTACATGCATTTAAATGTGTTGTAGTAAGTGCTTTCTAGTGTTTCAGAGTTAATCAGTTTAATTTCTTACAAGTAGAATTAGAGGAATACAATTAAATTAATATTGAGTTTAGCATTTACAAATCCAAGTTTGACCCTATTGGGCATATGCCATTGAAAAGAGAAAGAGGGATGGGGGGGGGGGGGAGAGAGAGAGAGAGAGAGAGAGAGAGAGAGAGAGAGAGAGAGAGAGAGAGAGAGAGAGAAAGAGAGAGAAAAGAAGTCTGGCAGACAGATAATTAAGTAGATTTTTTACATTTACTGTTCCTTATCTCATAGAATGGCAGTATAATTCATCTATGTTACCAAATCAGAAAACAAGACATCTAGTTTTTCCTTACTATCTATAATCCACCAAAAAGTTCTAACAATTTTACACCCTAATAATCTTCATAATTTTAACATTTCTTCTTTTGCACTACCATTCTACTATCACTTCATACCTCGGCCCTTGTAGAAGCCTCCTAAAGGTCACTAAAGCCTCCCCACAGTCACTGTTGTCCTTTACAATCCGTTCTTCACATGGTAGCCAGTTATCTTCACAGAACGTATCTGTTTATAACACTCCCACCTCCATTCTGTTCTGTTCCACACACTACCCATGCTGCTTCTATTCCTGCTTAAAACCCTTCATCCGTTCAACCTGTTCAACCCTGCAGTTCCCTGGTTTTCTCTACACTGACCAGATTGCCTGTTAGGACCTTAGAGTTTATGTGTTGCCTCTTTCCTTGGGGCTCTTGTACACATTGTTCCCTTTGCCAGGAGCGCACTCCCCTGCTTCTCTCTGTCTAGAAAACTCCTAAGCACTCTTTGGATCTAAGCTTTGTCATCACTTCCTCAAGGATGCCTCCTTTGGCCAATCCTAATGAGATCAAATCCCATTGTTAGGTATTCCTACAGCATTATGAGTTTCCACATTAAAGTGTTTAACATAGTTACACTTTTCCATGGCATTAAGTGACTATTTCACCAGCATCATCATCCATTAGACTGCTGCTAGAACTTTGAAGGCAAGAACCAGGGTATTATTTTGCTCTTTGCTCACCTCTTTTCCCATAATTCCTCCAAAGTACTTGGTACAAATTAAAAATTCAGTGACTTTTTTCATTGAATGAATAAATTTAAAAAACAACATTTCTTTTTACCTACTATATATCCCTCAGGTTAAAAATGTTAGCATAAGAAATGATAATTTATCCTCCTTATCATTAGAAAATGATAAACAATAGATATCTTTATATTTCTTCCACTTCCCATTTAAGATGGGGTTTCCAGTTTATTCAGTTTTGAATCTCACCACTCAGAGTAATGCCTCTCATATGGTAGGAATTGAAGGTATGTAGGACGAATAAATAAATGGAGGTTTTATGAACTTTATAATTTTTAAGAGCCATATTAAAGTAGAACTTTATAATTGTGCCAGTTATTGGGCATAACATCAATTCTTTTGCTATCAGGGTTATGTCTAAGAGAAGCCCTCAACTCTGCAAATATCTGTCCTCTGGGAGCTGATATCCTGTTTCAAGGGAAGGGAGCCATGTGAAACAAAGGCTCAAGTCCAACTTGGTGGTAGCTCTAAATTGACCACATAATCAGTCAATTACATAACTATGAAAGCATGCCATGCTTCTAAATCTATAATTGCAATGTATCCATTGCAGTTGGATGTAGAGGAAATTGAAACTGTAGTGCTATTTGTTGAGAGGCACAAGTTATGAGAAAAACTACTTGGAACATTCTTTCAAGAACATACTTATGTTATGAGTGTTCCAAAGTTTAATTCTCAATCTGACTATAATATAATCTTAAGAAAGAAAAAGTACAGATGGAAGCATGATCAGAAATGAGGTAGATCTTCTTGCCGAAGGCAGTGGGGAGTCACAGGAGAAAACTGGAGTGAGGCATGCCCAGAATTACATTTTGGTGAGGCAATTGTGGTGTCAGAGTAGACAATGTATCAGAAGAATCTCAGAAGAATTAATATTTTTTAAATAGTCAAGATACACAAAGTGATATACAGATTTAACATAATCCTTATCAAAGTGCAAATGGCATATTTTCACAGAAATAGAAAAAAAAAAAAGAAATAAAATACAATATCTATGGAACCATAAAAGACCCTGCATAGTCAAAGTAATCTTGAGAAAGAACAAAGCTGAAGGCATCACACTTTCTGATTTCAAACTATATTACAAAACTATAGGTCAAAAAAGTGTGGCTTGGCAAAGAAGCAGACACACACATCAATGAAACAGAATAGGAGGAGGTTGGTAAAAGGGTACAGACTTTCAGCCATAAGACGAATAAGGTCTGAAGATCTACTGTATAACATGGTGACCAGAGCTGATAATACTATTGTATAATTGAGATTGTCTGAGAGCATAGAATGTGTATGTTCTCAGCAAAACAAAAAAGGTAATTATACAAGGTAATGGATGTGTTCATTAATTCAAAGGGGGGATCTTTTTACAATGTGTACCTCTATAAAATCATCACCTTGTACACTTTACATATCTTACAATTTTATTTGTCAGTTATACCTCAATAAAGTAGGGGGGAAAAACTCAATTTAAAGAAGGATGAGGAGCCTATTTTATTAATCCAGGGAGAGAAATGATGAGGATCAGAATTAGGGATTTTGAGTTGGGATGAGTGAGATAAAATAATCTTTTTTTTTTAATTAAATTTATTGGGGTGACAATTGTTAGTAAATGTACATAGATTTCAGGTGTACAATTCTGTATTACATCGTCTATAAATCCCATTGTGTGTTCACCACCCAGAGTCAGTTCTCCTTCCATCACCATATATTTGATCCCCTTTACCCTCATCACCCACCACCCACCCCCTTACCCTCTGGTAACCACTAAATTATTGTCTGTGTCTATGAGTTTTTCTTTCTCATTTGTTTGTCTTGTTCTTTTTGGTTTATATACCACATATCAGTGAAATCATAGGGTTCTCTGCTTTGTCTGTCTGACTTATTTCACTTAGCATTATACTCTCAAGATCCATCCATGTTGTCACAAATGCTCCTATATCATCTTTCCTTAACGCGGAATAGTATTCCATTGTGTATATGTACCACAACTTCTTTATCCATTCATCTATCGAAGGACATTTGGGTTGTTTCCATGTCTTGGCCACCGTAAACAAAGCTGCAATGAACATTGGAGTACACGTGTCTCTATAGAGAAATGCTTTTATATTTTTGGGGTATATACCAAGGAGAGCGATTGCTAGGTCATATGGTAATTCTATTCGTAATTTCTTGAGGAACCTCCACACTGCCTTAAAATAATTTTTAAGTGATAAAATTGATAGAACGTGGTTTGATTGGATGTGTTAACTTTCTGCTTTGGGCAGCTGGGTGGACTGTTGTACCCTTCACTTGGCTGTACTGAGGAGGAAAACAGCTTGAACAATAGATATGGATATGTTCTGTGTGAGATGTCTGTATAGAGATAAACAGAAAGTTCCTCCCTGTGTGCTCCCCCAGCAGGTCATAGTTATACATCTTACTGTGACTGTTATTCATTAATTAGTCGATTTACTAAACTGAATTCTTTGAAGAACTTCACTCCTATTTTCCAAGTGTGTAGCACAGTTCCCTGCATACAGTCAGCACTGAGTAAATATTTCTTGAAGGACTGAATGAATGCCACTTTTGACTGAATGATACGGCATGAGGAAATGAAATTATAAAGCTTAAGAGAGATTGGGGCTGGAAATTGTTGTTGTTTGTTGTTCTAAGTCATTAGCAGATAAGTGTTTCTTTAGAGGCAGTTGTGAAAGTTCAGGGAATTTTTCAGAAATGGAAAAGTAAATAATTGAGTTGAAGAAATAAAGAGCAAGAAAATAATAAATGGGGAGCCTTGGGTAGAGAATGTTAATTGGAAAAGTCAGTTGAAAAGGAAAATCATAAATAAGTACATAGCCACTTCAAATTCTGTATCTTAAATATAGAATGGTATATTTATTTACCAACCTTTTGAGTGGGGCTAGGATTTTTTTCCCCCACCTAAACCACATTTATAAAGGCTGTGTTTATTATTTCCAAATTTGATTTCTTTAAAATAAAGTGAAAACTTAAAATATTCTAGATCAATGTGAGTAGAAAACTCAACATTCTTTATATTCTCCCTCACTTAATTTGACTTTTTTTGTCCTCACTTAATATGACGTATTCTTTTATTTTGATATTTCCACCTTATTTCTCAAAGTATAGAGCATTGATGTGCATGTGCACGCGTGCACACACACACACACACACTATTTGTTTTCTGAGGTAAGCGTTAATTAAATTGCAGAACAAATGCCACTAACTTCAACAAGTTGGTTACAAACAAAACCGAAGCTTGGTAAGCACACAACCCAATTAGTAGGAGCAGAAATGTGCAGGTGCATTAGAAGCTTGCCTACTTGCCTGCCAACAGTAAGATCCAGTTGTACTAAGAAAATGGAATATTTGGATAATTCAAGTCACTTAAGTGGTATTGATTAATGAGTGTCCATTGCATTTTTTTTAAGTGTTATTTGATTGACCTGGAAGTGAAATGAGAAGTGGAAGTGGAAGTGAAATTACAACACGTGTTATTGGTCGAGGGGAAAAGAAGTCAGTAGTTATAATGAGATGACAAAAGGGGAAAAAAAATTCTCAATGCAGATCAAAACATACATACAAAGAATATGATTTTTTTTAGCTTTTTATTTTGTGTGTTTATGGTCAGAATTCCAAAAATTCAGAATATTGTTTAAAAAGTTAAAATTATTCTTTCTACCTTTCTTCCTCCATATCTCATTTTCCAGAGCTCAGGAAGCTTTTTATCTTTTCAGAAATGGTTATTTCTGCAAGCCTATTTGTATGTATATTTATTTCTCCATATATCTCTATATATCTCTTTCAATAAAAATTTTATATGGCCAGTCTCTATGAAGATGGACAAATTTTTGGTAGTTACATAGATATTCTTTCTTACAGGTATATGGAACTCCACTGCTTGTATATAGTATAGTTCATTGAACCAGTTTCCCATTGATAAGGAACATTTCTTTTTTCCGTGGAAAATTCTGGTTTGTGCATGATATCCACACATTATTGTTAATAGCTCTTTCCATTCATTCTCAGAATTGGCCCACTTTAAATGTTAAATTGTATGGTAAATTACCTAAGAATAAACATTAGGTTTATTTCTAACACTTTTTTTCTTGCTCACATTACTGAAATAATAGTAGTTGTTCATAAACCGTTCACACTTGTGAGAATATTTCTGAAGATAAATAATTATAACTGGAACTGATGCATCAGAGAGTCTGTTCTCTTTTAATTTTGATGAATATTACCAAATGAACCTTCCAGAAATTTTCACGAATGTGTACTTCTTCTAGGAGAAAGGGTGTGCATGCCAGCAAAATCCTTCATGATCTTGCACTTTCCTATGTCTTTGATCCCATTAAATGCTGCCTTCTCTATTATTTATTTTGCTATAACCAAATTATTTTCAATAGACCAAAAATACTCGTGCCACAGGACATTTGTGCTTTCTATCCTGTCTGCCTGGGATACTCTGCCTCATATTCTTACATGACTTGCACCCTCACTTCATTTAGGCCTCTGTTTCACAAAAGTATGCCCTGACCACCTTATGAGAAAATATTACTCTAGCAATCACTACCTATCTTTTGACAATGATTTATTTATTTGTATTGGTATCTGACATTACAATATTATGTGTTGTTTCCCTTCTCCCTTCTAAAATGTTAACTTCTTGAGTAAGATACATCTTCTATCTCAGTCTCTGCTGGTTTCCTCATTGCCGAGAAAGGTGCTTGGTATATGAAGGAAATTCAGTAAATATGAGTTACTAGTTGAATGAAACAAAGTGTAAGAGAGTGCTTGTTTACCACACTGGACATCATTAAATATCACCTTTTGACAATTTCATAATAATGATATTTTGTAATTTTAATGTGCTTACCTTTAATCATGAGCAGATTGTGCAATTTAGTCTATTATTAGCAATTCTTAATTCAATTTGTACTGAGACTTACTTGTGCATGTCTTTTGTAGCCATCTATTTGAGTTACTGACCAAAATTTAAAGCAAGATCAGTGAGTATGGTTGTGTACTTCCTGCATTGTGTTCAGCCAACTGGGTGCAGACATGCAGTAGACAAAAGTTAGATTTAACCTGGTAGACAAAACAATGCAAGGATAGGGGTAAGTGCATTCAGTAGAGTAGTTATAATGAGGAATATGGAGTATTTGCTAGCTAAGGAAGAAAGTAAGGAATTTTGAGGAGAGGAGTTTAAACACAGAACATGTTGTAAGATCAATTAATTTTACGTCTTAGTAAAAATCAAATAATTGTTCTAATTTTTTCAGAGGTTCTGATGAGAGGTTAAATAAAACCACCAAAATACACCCATGAAAAGAATGTTGATATGAAGATTCAACTTTATGAACTGAACTGGTGGCATGGTTTTAGAGAAGTTCAAACAATCTAAAGATTAATGTAGAACTACTCAATAAAATAAATATCCATGACCCTTATGATCTAGTAGCTCGCTCTATATTAGAATAACATTCTCAACATTGTAGCAGGTAGCTGGGACCAATCTGAGAGAATGGGTAGGTGGACTCATAAGTTAAAAAATAATAATAATAATAATATGCTGGGCTTACATCAGGATGTATATTATGAACTATTAACAGCAATGGCTTACAAGTATTGTGCTGTTATATTACTCTTATTATTCAGCTCCATGCCCATTTTTCAATAATCTTCTCTGTGTTGCTGCAGTTGGGACATTATAAATTACTTCCCCAGTAAGGCACCTTCTTTCTTAGACTGCCATTAAGAGGCACTAGAAGAAATTAGCAGGCAGAGACGACAGGAGGTTAAAAAAATTATCCTGGATCCTGCTCTCTTGATTTTCTGTATTTGTCAGAGTCGTTACAACAGTAGTATTTGGTTCAGCCCCCAGCTTCTTGCAGCATCCTCAATATCTGAGCCCTCCCAGGAGTATCAGCAGTGACTAAATGACACCTCCTCCTGAGAGGTCTGAGCACCACCTCCTAAGATCCTTTCCTCTCAGCTCCTGGGTGCCTCTCCCCTCTTGTTGCCCCAGCCCTAAATTTCATAGTTTCTTAATATAGTTCTTATTGTATAGGTTACCAGCACTTTTTTCTCTGTGTGTGTTTTTAGCTCTCTAAAAGTGTTGTAATGAATTCCCTTTATTATAGCCCCGCTATGTGAAATGACTCCTCTAACATTTCCTGAAACAAATAGATATTCAAAACTGCTGACTGAATTTGGCTACTCGGGGAATCTTACATAAGTGGACTCATACAATAGCAATGTGAGTGTCCTTAATGCCACTGAACTGTACACTTAAAAATAGTTAAAATGGTAAAATTTATGTTCTGTGTATTTTACCGCAATAAAAGAAAAAATGAAAACAGCATTGAGTGGGAAAGTAAACAAGTTGAAATCTCAACATAATACATTTCTATAAGTTAAAAATAGAACTTTACAAAATAGCTCTATATAACTCTCTTTGAACATTCTCCTTAGGGCAAAGTTTCTTAGCTATGGCACTGCTGACATTTTGGGCCAGATAACCTATATGTTGTGGGGGGAAAGGGCTGTCCTCTGCTTTATTGGATGTTTAGCAGCCCTGGCCTCTACCTGCCAGTTGCAACTCTATGCATCTGTGACAACCAAAAATGTTTCCAAACATTGTGAATCTCTTTTCGTGGTCAAGGTCACCCCCAGTGATTTGCAACCACTTCATTGGAGATGACAACAAAATTTTCTAATTTGTGAGTTTTGAAAGTTGCTGCTTCTCCCTTTTTTTGTTTGGGATCTGTTTGCTTTCAGAGAGTATGTGTACTGGCCTCATCTTAATCTTGCGGTGAGTTTAATGCTGAAGACTTTGCCGCCAAATTCTATAGATTTTACGTACTAACTATGGGTCAATAGGTGGTAGTCCCATCATTTGTACATGCTTGAGCAACATTCCCCAACTCTCTCAGATATTTTTATTTGAATATGTCAAGCTCCTGTGTCTCTCAGTGTGATTTATTAGCTGCATCAAGCCTCAGCTGGTTCTTTGAGCTGGGAAACATGAGATATGAACCAGATGTGGAATTGAGATATCCCTTCTCAGTCTTCATTGCTGGATTTTCCTTTTCAGTTTATTCTCTTGAATATAGGTATTCAATCTTTGATTTGATTGTATTATTTTTTATGTCTTCATTCATTGCTTAGATGATCTCATCTAGGTTCATACTTTTCAATGCCATTGCTTTGGTGAGTCCCATTATTTCTTCACTGAACTCCAGTCTCATATATCTAATTACTATGTACTCAAAACATTTACTTAGATATCTAATAGGTATATCAAATATTACATATGTGAGCATCAGTTTCTTATTTCCACTCCACCAGCTCCCTCATCCAATTGGTTCTTTTTCCAGTATGCCTGTCATACTCATAGTAAATGGAAGCTCTGTTTTCTCTATTGCTTAGGCCTAAACTTTTTAATTCTTCTCTTTCATCCGCCATTATAATCCATTAGAATTTTTGTTCACTTACTTTCAAAAAATCAGAAATTCCACTACCTCCTACCACCCTTACTATGATTACTTTGATCCAAGACACCAAATCTAATAGCTTCAGATGATTCCCATACTTGCCTCATTATAGTCTATTTTCCATACCAAATCCAGTGTGATTCATTTAAAACATACGTCTTACTATGCCATTTATGTGCTCAAACCTTCCAGTTGCTTCCCATTTTACCTGCACTCCAAGTAACAGCCCGAGTCCTCACTGTGGCCTGCAAGGCTTTGTGTGAGCTGCCATGTCCCCACCTCCTCAGTCTCATCTCCTTCTTGTTACTCCATTCTAGCCATCCCTGGTCCTTTGTACTTTCTGTACCTTGAATGAACTCTTCCCAGACACCCACAAATTACTCTCCTTTCTTTCCTTCAAGTATCTACTCAAATGTTACTTCCTCAAAGAGGTCTTTCCTGAACACCTTATCTTAAATAACTTTCTCACCCTCACCCTCTCTCTCTCACCCTTTTTAGTGGAAAAAAGATCCCTTTTTTCCACTAATTATAACCTGACATATTATACGTATGTCTTTATAAGTGTATTTTATTTTTGTCCTATAACATATATGTTTCCTGAAAGCAGGGATGGTGTTTTATTTACTCTGATGCCTTGTGCTGTTACAGTGTCTGCCATGGGATCCCAGCTCATATTTGGTGAAACAGTAAATAAATGGACCTCTCAAAATGCATTGAACAGCATAGATGAACTTAATTTCAGATGGGAAATAGATTAGGGATTGAAAGTTTAGCCTAGGGTACAGGGGCCCTGTAGTTAATTTAATAAAAGTGCTCTTTGGACCTATCTCCAAGCCTTCTAGCAGCAAAATCAAACTTATTCAACAATGGGCCCAAAAGTATACACACAGAAACGGTAGTTGGTATTATAAGAAGTGTCTGATGAAATAGTCAGGACTGTGCTAATAAACTACTGATATCCTCCCAAAATGGTGATGGTAAAACTTTTGGTTCATTCGCTATAGACTTAAAAAGTAGAAGGAATATAAAGGTGGAAAAAATTGGCATGGGGAACCCACTTTCATCTATCTTCATGTTTGTGTGTGTAAACTAACCCTCTTTGTTGCTGTCTACCTCATTACATGCATCTCTTCACGGAGAATGTTCTGATTGGTATAGCTTAGACTATTTCCTGCTGTTTTCTCTTTGGGAACTCAGAAAACCTGGGCTTTGACCTGCTCTAGACCTTTTGGTAAGCCTAGCAGTAAAGTTCCACCCTTACAAGAAAAGGGCTGTTTTTTGAGGGTAGATACATCTATTTCAGGCATGTATTCTTAGCACATTGATATAGATAACAATCCTAAAGCCTTGTGTTCAGATTAGGCATAATCAGTAAATAAAGGTGCTACTTGGATTTCCACTTGCCTATGTGAATATTTGTCATTCTCAGTAGATGAAGAAATCAGGTGAGAAGGAGAGCTGTGTGATTCATCAGCTTCTTCATTCCAGCTACTTTTTATTTCTGCCTATTTAGAATGGATAAGCTGTCTATTATCTTGCAGGTTTAAGAAGACTTAAAATGATATATGTAGAAATACTCAAAAATGGTGTGAATAATTGAAAACATTTTTCTTCAGAGGAAGTTAGGAATATCCCCATTGGCCTGGGAATTCTGTAACAAAGTTACAATGCCCAATCCTAACCTTTGAGATCTTTTTTGAATCCCACAAGTTTTTGATGTCTACAAACTTTTATGATGTCGCGTTCCCATTGTGTGTTTTTTAAAAATTGAATAAATGTAGATTAATCACTAAAACAAACATACCATTGTCTGCTGAGGTCATTTATTCAGTAATATATCCTAAATAGCTAAAAGACTGCATCAGAGTAAATGTGATACTTCAACCACATTAAAGAGCCACTCTACTGTGTTTGGAGGTTAAGTAATTGTTAGTCAATAAGAAGTTTGGGGAAAAAAGTAACATACAAAATATTACTTTAAGACAAGGGGGGGGTAATTTTGTGTAATTATTTATGTTTCCTGAGGTAGGTGATTTCTACCATAAGGGAGTGAAAACAGTAGTCATAGGTGTTCGAGTTTATTATAAACACAAAAATAAGAACATACACTAGTAACATGATCCAGCAATCCCACCCAAAAGAAAACATATATCCATGTAAAGTGTATACATGAACATTCTTACCAGATTTATTTTTAATAATCCAACCACAGAAAGGACCCAAGTGTTCATTAATTGGTGAATGGATAAACAAATTGTGATATATTTATACTCGATAATAAAAATGTGCAAAGTACTGATAACATACAATGACATTGACAAATCTGAAAATATCTTGCTAAGTAAAAGACATCAAGCATAAAATGCTACACACTTTATAATTCCACATCCATGACCTTCTAAGAAAAGGTGACAGAAGGATAAGATTATGTGGAGATGGGGTCAGGTGGGGCGATAAACTGCAGAGAGGCACAAGGAAAAATTTTAGGATGTTAGAAATGTTCTAAAGCTTGATTATGGTGGTAGTTACATGACTGTATATAATTGCCAAAATTCACCTGAAGGGGAATTTCATTATATGTAAATTTTACCTCAATAAATGTGAACAAATATATAAATTGGAAGTTATGAAGAAGGAAATACGAGATGTTTGAAAGAATAAGAGTAGATATTTTTTCAATGTGGTCACAAAGGGAATATTGAAGGCATGGAATGCAGTGGGGAGTAAACAAGAACTGTTTTAAATTTTCTTCAAGCCTTGCCTTCAAACATGCTTCTCTCAGTTATCCCCCACTCTCTCTTTAATTACTTCTTGAGTGTACCCCACTGTTTCAGTCTAATTTCAGTTATGGAAATATTTTCATTTTTATAATTTAGATATGGTGTATATATGAAAGACCAGTATTTTAAAATTTAAGTTTGAATTTTATATTCAATTCAACCCCCCGCCCCCCCACCAGCTTAGGTCTGACATGTGGCAAAGAGGCCTATAATGGGGAAGTGGTTAGGGTCTATATTTAAGTCTGCTTCTCTTCTTCACTATGCTAAGGATATGGAGGCTAAGGAGCAGGAATGGGAGGAAAAGGTCAAAATGAAGTATCATTTGACCACTAGTCCTCTCTGTGTGGAGCAGGCTTAAATGATCACCTGCGGTTTTCTTGTGCATCACGTATCCCTGATGTGTGCAATGTGTTCTCTGCCGGACATGTCAGAACTAAGCTTCTATTCCATTCCTCTGTACTGCTGTTATCCCATTACCTACAGACTACCCTCCAATGCAAAGTCTTTTCAATGACAGCTTGCAGCCTGGCTAGCTTCTATGACCCCCATTGGAACCTATGAGAAATTTACTCATCTTTGCCACACCAAGTACTGAGTACTGGTCTCCCTGACCTGTTGCTCAAAGTTCCAACCAACATTCTTCCTTCAAAATTCTGGTGGGAAGCTGGCACATACCCCCCACCCCCCAAAGTCTAAGGTTAAGGAGGAGGGCCCAACATACCATTTTAAAAAATAAATTATCCAACTTCACTTTCTTCAGCTCAAATGGCAGACGCAGTATAAGCTGACTGATTCAGCTGCTTGGCAAGCACTGAAGAAGAGTGCAAGGTGTTTACACAATTATCTCCACCTCCACAAGTACCTCTTTAGGTGAATGTGGTAGAGGGAGACAAGAGGGGAAGAAGCACTTACCTTTCTTCTCAACTAGAAATGAAAGAGGAAAAGCACTTCCCTCTAAATCTATAATTAGCTTTTCTAAAGGCTTAAGACCACTGATGATGTGATGATCTCAGGAACATCTTATCTACCTCTGAGAAGCCCTGCATGTCTTATTAAATCTGAAGTCTGGAAGCATCTTAACTGTTGCGCAAGATTGCTTACTGTTAATTTAATATCTTCCCATTTTCCTTTACATTCACCCTCAGGTTTCAAGGAATAATCTGGGAACTATATATTCCAGAATCCTTTGCCAGTGCAGCGGAGGTTTGACATTGTCAGTCACAGACACTCGCAGGAGGTTAGGGAAACTGAAGAGAGAGATAACCATTGTTCTCTGGAGAGAGATGTGGGCAGGTGTGTGGGTCTTGGCAGGTGGCAGACAGATTGGTTTTCCAGCACCTCAGACATCCTTCTTCTCCTTTTGGTGCTATAGGCAGATGGAGTCTTTGATGACATTGTCCCTACAATCCTCGCCCTTCCAAATTTACTGAAATCCAATAGTGGCCTTCTTTAATATTATTCTCCCAGCCACTCTGACAGCTGTGAAATTTGTGAAAGCTCTTAAATGTCTTTCTACTCCAAATTTCTAGATTAGTTTTTTCTTTCCTGCAGAACACTGACTAATGCAGAACCTCTCTTTAAAATACAAAGACACTTAATGTCCTACTTTTCTCTGTTTAGTAACTCAACCTGAAATTGTCAGATAATGGCATCTGACTATATAGCCTGAGGGAAAATTAAAACTTTATAATCCTGATTGTCAGTTACAGACAACAAAAGATACAGGTAAAATGCGGTGATGGAGTCAGGCCAGTGTCCTGTTGTGGGCTCTGGCCAGAATACACCACAATACTAAAACCCTCTGTTTCAAGGTTCAAAGATTGAACAAAAACACTTGGGCACACATTGATATTTCCCACCTTCACTGAATTGAGTTATGCATGTAATAATACTATTTCCTCAAACTTTTCTTCCTCTAGATTCATAACGAGACAGTTCAGGTAATAGGACCTTAGCTTAGGGATAAATATTAGGTTGGTGCAAAAGTGATTGCGGTTTAAAAGGTTAAAAATAATTGCAAAAACTGCAATTATTTTTGCACCAACCTAATACTAAAGTGAAGGAAGCATTTTTTTCATAGGGCTTCATGAGAAACAAGGACATCATTCAGATATTTGTACAATCACCTAGTTAAGAATCACAGAGAATTGGAATGTCATTCAGGACACATGTCACTCTGGTAGTCCAACAGCAGACTAAT
The DNA here is from genome assembly GCF_964194185.1 of Rhinolophus hipposideros. Lineage (NCBI taxonomy): Eukaryota > Metazoa > Chordata > Mammalia > Chiroptera > Rhinolophidae > Rhinolophus > Rhinolophus hipposideros. The sequence continues at coordinate 39,436,680 of NC_138057.1, read as the reverse complement.
GGCCCAGCATTCAGATTAGCAGTGCCTCCTCAGAAGCAAGCTTCTGTTGTTCTAACTGGCAGGCTCAGGGTATATCTGGCTTTGCTTTACCTTATCTGTCTCATTTTTCTCTCTGCTCTCCTCATTAGATCATGTCTTTTGCTTATTGCATTCATTTTTACTATACATACGGAGTGTTTCCACAGAGCTCTCCCTTCAACTGGAAAAAAGAGAAAATATGATTGGTTTAGTTGGTCACTTTCCAAAGTAAAAAATTTGGGTGCAGATCATCATGCCCAGTCACCATAGTGATTGATGGTTGCCCTAGATGTAGCTGCTTTTTCAGTCATCAAGTCTCATCTCATCTATACAGAAACATGGGTACATGAGGCAACAACTACAGCAACTTGTATGGACCAATCAAGGGATTATTCAGAAGGGCACCTTGGGTGCGGCTGCCTAAAAGATGGAAGGCAATAAATTCTCTAAGATAGAAAACAGCTACATCTCTCATCTCTTTAGTATCTTCTATGATGGGATTATTTAATTAATAATCATAGAAACCAAAAGCTACAAGCTGTAGTTTCTCCATACTAAGAAAACCTTAATTGCAAGATTATTCACGTATTTAATAAGAGACTTTTTTGGGGGAAAAGGAAAATAGCAAGTTTATTTGACATAATATATTAGCTGATTTCAGAAATATTAACTTGTTAAAAAATAAAGGTCATGTGATTGAATAAATATGATTATTCTGTGCTGGATCTGCATTTATGTCAATGTGAATAAAAGAAGGAGACCTGTGGCAAACCAGCTCACTGTTCTTGCCACCTCTTCTCCGTGGATCATGTCGTTGGCTCCACTGGATCCAGTGGAAAAAAAATGAGCAAAATGTGGTCAAGGATATTGTAAAGTTTAAGTCAATTAACATTCTAACAACAAATGCAAAACAATAGTGTAATAGCAGATTATCTCCTTCTATGGAATAAGTCCAAAAACTTAGTGGAAAAGTATACAAATTGTGACAATTAAGTTTGCGAACTTGTTGCAACGATGTTGCTAAACTTTTTTTATATCAGAGGGATTATTCATTATGAATTTGTACCAACTGGACAGTTAACCAAGTTTATTATTTGGAAGTGCTGAAAAAGCTGCCTTAGACAACCTGAACTTTTGCCCAAAAATTCATGGCTCTTGCATCATGACAATGCACCAGCTCACACGGCACTGTCTGTGAGGGAGTTTTCAGCCAGTAAACAAACAGTATTGGAGCACCTCCCTACTCACTTGATCTGGCCCCCAATTACTTCTTTCTTTACCCGAAGATATAGGAAATATTGAAAGGAAGACATTTTGATGACATTCAGGACATCAAGGGTAATACGACAATAGCTCTGATGGCCATTCCAGAGAAAGAGTTCCAAAACTGCTTTGCAGGGTGGACTAGGTGCTGGTATCGGTGCATATCTTCCCAAGGGAAGTACTCTGAAGGTGACCGTAGTGATATTCAGCAATGAGGTATGTAGCACTTTTTCTAGGATGAGTTCGTGAATTTAATTGTCAGACCTCATAGTTGTAGAAGATAAATTCTTGTCTGTTGTAGATGAGATGAAAGAACATTCATTAGTGCAGTTCAACATCCCCTTACCCTAGTTGTTTTTATAAACAAATATAAATAATCTAAAGACAAGAGGACATACGGTTCTCTAAGGTTATTACATATAAGAGAAATACAATATTGAACTAATTTATGAACTACTAATTTAAATCATTGTAACAAAAGCTTGTTTTCCTATATGCATGTTCACTATTTTAAAATAAATAGTAGTAATCTAATGAAAGAGTCTGAAATTGTTTTATGGACATACAGAGCCTTGGGAAATTTTGTTTTCCCACCGCATTAGTGGATGGGCAATATTTGTTTGGGCTCCTCTCTGTTGAGTATGGAGCCCAACGTAAGCTTTCTGTCTGTGGTTCAAATGGCCATTCATGTTCTACAACTTCTGCTTCACATCTTTTATCCCTTCTCTTCTTTGGCAATCTTAAGAGAAAAACCTAAAGAAAGTTTTGTTCATGACTTTAGACCTCTGTACTTTAGGAAATGGTTATTTTTATAAGTAAACAATGCTACTTTTATAAGCAGTTGCTAATAGTGATTACGTAAAGCAATTCAGGTGCTGACCACATTTATATCACCTCCTTTTCTTATTTCTATTTTGGATTTAACAACAATTAAAGACTTCTAGTGTCAAAATAAGAGAATTTTTATGAGTTTATTTGAGCCAAACTGAAGACATATGCCAGGGAGCAAGACCTCACATGTTGTGGAGAGTAACAGTTTTGCAGTTTCTTTTATGCATTTGAAATTAAGGAAGAAATATAAGGGAGATTACATGAAGGTGGGAGAAAGCAAGGCAGGATTGAACTATAACTGAGTTAAGAGTGTGTGCTCACTTGAGGGTGATCATACTTTACAATAAAAGGTCTGAAATGGGGGCATTGCAAAGGTGTGTTAACCTAGATGCACAGAAACAATGGGCATTGTTTGCTTAAGGCAAAGATAATAAGCCTTTTGCTATAGAAGTTATACATTTGGGGCATGACTACCCCACAGGACCTGCACAGTGAAGAATTTATGATCAGATCACCTTGAGGTTACTTTCCATAGAACCTCTTTTTCATCCACATTAGGTTAGCAACACTAACATAACATTTATGGAGTATTTCTTACTTAACAAGCACTAGGATAAGAAATTTACAAGTATTATTCCTTTTCGTAGAAGAAGAACCTAAGGTTTAAAGATTTTGTGTAAATTACATGTGATGATACAGATAATACGTGAGAAATCTAGGATCTGATTGTAAAAAATACCGATTCTAGAGTTGGCATTCTCAGTGTTTATATCCTTTTTTAGCAAGGTACAAGATTTCTTTGTTTGTTTTGGTTTATGGCTTATATTTATTGGTAAAAGTTACTAATTTGTAAGTGATTGTATTTTGAAAGATATCCTAAACAATTATGTTCACTTTTTCATAATAGTTCTACTTTAAAATACCACTGATCATTCTTTAGCTTAATTAATATTAATTATTTAGGCAGATGCTTTTTCTTTCCTTTTTTATTGAAGTTTATTGGGGTGACAATTATTAGTAAAGTTACATAGATTTCAGGTATACAATTCTGTAATACATTATCTATATCTCACATTGTGTGTTTACCACCCAGAGTCAGTTCTCTTTCGATCACCATGTATTAGACCCCATTTACCATCTTTTAGAGCCCCCCTTACCCTCTGATAACCCCTAAACTATTGTCTATGTCTCTGGGTTTCGGTTCCTTCATTTGTTTGTCTTGTTATTTCATTGTTTTCAGTTTTACCACATATCAGTGAAATCATATGGTTCTCTACTTTTTCTGTCTGACTTATTTTGCTTAGCATTATAATCTCAAGATCCATCCATGCTGTTCACAAATGGTACTATTTCATCTTTTCTTACCACCGAATAGTATTGTGTATATATACCTTAACTTCTTTATCCATTCATCTGTGAAAGGACATTTTGGTTGTTTCCATGTCTTGGCCACTGTAAACAAAGCTGCAATGAACATTGGAGCACACGTGTCTTTATGGATAAATGTTTTCAGATTTTTTGGGTAGATACCCAGGAGAGGGATTGCTGGGTCATATGGTAATTCTATTCTTAATTTTTTGAGGAACCTCCGCACTGCCTTCCATAGTGGCTGAACCAATCTTATGCAGATTTTTTTTTTTTATTTCTAGTAGGCAGAGCACAAAATATTGAATGTTCATTCAATTGTTTTCCATTTTCAAAATATATACTGAAAATAATTATATAAAAAACAGTGGTTGCACATTATTTCTTTCATAACATTCATTTCTGTTTTGCACATAGCAGATTTTCCAGGAACGTTTATTAAAATAAATCCCATTTTTCCCCACTGATCATATATTTCTGAATAAAGTTGTTAGCGTTTATTAAAATCTCATTGTAGCAGTAACTTTGAGACCAGAATTATAGAATTCAGAAAAACTGAACAATCTATATTGTTTTTTACCTTGAAAACTATGCATATATGATTTGATTCAGTTAATATATTTATCAATATTCCTCTCTTCTGTGGTCTCCCCTGCCCCTATACCTTCCTGACACAAGATATAATTTTCATTCATCATAATATTTTGTTATATTTTTACCTATCATTCTAATGGTGGTCTCAAACACAATGTTGATCTCGCCTGCATCCATTTATTTATTTATTTATTTATTTATTTATTTATTTATTTATTTATTTATTTATTTATTTGGCTAGGGATAACAAAGTGATGGTATTCTATTTTTGCTATTCTCCCTGTTTTTATTAGTTAGCATTCTTCCTTAAAGGAGAGCTTTTTTTTTTTTTCACTTTTTTTTTGTTTTTCCATTCTACCCAAGAAGATATTTGAGGTTCACTTTGAACATTCTCTTCCTAGATATAAAATGCCCCATTTTTCTCAAACCCTAACTTCTTTTTAGAGGAAAATGTTATTTCATAATGGGAGTTAAATATGTTTTTTGCTTTTGCAATATCACTGTTTCTGTATAGTTTCAGTGTACAGAGCAGTACATATATATATATATATATATATATATATATATACATATATATATACAAAAATAACAAATTCATAATGATTCTTTCAGATCAAATTCAACATCATTACAGTCTTCTGTTTGTCTTCATTTTCTATTCTATTTCTGTCTCTCCCTTTCCCACAGTTTCCCAACAACATCAATATATTCGCTCATTCTCTCTATTCCACAAGTTATTGCCCCTGGTTTCAGAATTAAAACACAATACTATTAAGCTAACTAAGTTGAGCTCAAGATTTATTTTCTTTTTGAGTGTATATATTTATTTTTCTCTCATCCACAAAAAGGTAGCATATAATATACATTCTTATATACATTCTTATAGACTTGCTTTTTTTTTTTTTTAATCTAAGGTAGCCCGGAATACTTTCCATGTTGGTCAACATAGTCTTTATATTTTCTTTGGTTGTCATTTTATGGATATTCTGTAATTGATTCAGCTAGATCCAGTGAAGGTGGGTACTTAGGTTATTTTCAATATTTAACTATTACAAATAATGTCATATGTTGTTGGATATGCATACGTTGTTACATATTTGGAGAAGTATATCTTCAGGATACATTTCTGAAAGTGGGATTGCTGGATCAAAGGGCAAATACATATGTGAATTTGTTATATAATGTTAAATTTATCTTTGTAGATGTACTATTTTGAACTCAACCAGCAGTGTATGAAAAAGTTCATTTCCCTACAACTTCAACATCTGATGTTTGATTACCATGTGACAAATGGTATCCCATTGAAGTTTAAATTTGCATTTCTTTTAACATGCTTTTGTCATCTTTTTTTTAAAAAAATTTAGGTCTATACAGGCAAGGTTTTGGTTTCTTAAGGACCTTCAGTTTTTCTTTAAAGAAATATATTATACACTCTTGAAAGAACAACATACCACTATTACACAAAGCTTTTTGGAAGGTCCTTTATAAAGATGATAACAATTAAGGAAATATCTTCCCTAATATGTGGTAAATTGACTAATAGCATTGAAAATAAGATAAATCCATGAATGATAACTGAATCTACATACTAACATTATTCACTTGACTTGAAATGTTTAGGATTTCTTGCCAGTAATAAATGATTTCATATACAATATTAAGTGTGCCCTTCCATTAAGCATTAGTCTTTGAAAGCAAGTTTATACTTACCACATCATCTATGACTTTCTGCTCTAATTTAATTCAAACTATTTATGATTATTGTGAGCAATTATTTTTTAACAATTTATTTCTAAATCCCACATGGTAATGATTAAAACTTGAAAGCTTTAAAAAAAATGCACAAAGAAATGTTTTAAATAAGTTTAAGCAGCCTGCTTTGGGCACTAGTTGTCTCTTTATCCCCTTTAAGCCCCCATGCAAATTTCCCCAATGTACTCATTTCCTTTCCAAATGAGTGAAAAATTCTTTTTATTTTCCTCCATTTCTTTTGAAAAGCAAAGCTTTGTTTAAAATAATTGATTTGTTTGTTTGAGACCACAAAATGCTGATGTTTAAACACTTATTCAAAAGAAGTGATGCCCCTAACTTATTTCTTACTTCTTTATAAACTGATATGTTTTGAATCATTTCAATAGCCATTTAACCTTTATAATGTTACTTTATATACCAACATAAAATCTTTAAGATATGAGGCTTCAAGTTGCAAAGAACATTTTTCATAAAGTGAAAAATATACAACCTATTAATTAATTAAAAATATTACGACCTATTAAAAATATATGACCTAAAATATACGACCTATTAATTCAGTTGATTTGCAGAAATTGTGCTGTTTATGAAATTGCCTCAGGGTGCAAGCTCAAAATTACCTCAAGATGTAAGTTAAAATATCAGTTATAAAATCCCCAACCAGAGTAAAATCAAAGCAGCCTAGTTGAAAATGTTGACATAAATTCATTCCCCCCAAGAAAGCATAGAAAGTTAAAAAAAAAGGTAAAAATAATTCTATTTTGAAGGATAGTTTTTCAAAATGAAGTTGACTAATTACTCCTTTTAAGGATGTATCTCCCATAAAACAGAAAGGGAGGAAACTAATGAAAGACAAAATATGTGGAAACTTGCTATAGATCCTGATGATTTTTATAGTGGCTGCAATCTTTCCAGAAGCAATTTGAATTTTCTCACTGCAGAGTTGAAAAGAATGACCATGATCTTGAAAAAAATTGCTCTACATTTTTATTTCTGTCTGACTTATTTTGCTTCTCATGATAATATAAAGATCATTTATTAAAGCAGTTCAATATTCTTAGGTCTGCCATTTTCTAGGTAACTCTCAGTTTCTTATCTATAAAATCTACCTGGCTGCTTCATTCAAACATTCATTTATGAACCCAAATCATTCTTCATTTTTTAAATTTGTTTATTCATAGTACTAGCATATTCCAGGGACTATTTTCTTACTCTGGTTGTAACTATACCTAAAAGAGGTAAAGTCCTTGACATTGTGAAATTTCTAGTGAATGAAACAGACAGTATTCAAATAAACAAGTAAATGTAAAATACAAGTTAGGTGAAGGTAAATTCTAGGAGAAAAAATCAGGCAAATAATTAGATAATGAAGACTGATGGGAAGTATTTTTGAAATGGTGGTTAAAAAGCTTCTCTAAATAATACTACCTAAATTTTAAAAAGAAAAAGAAAGATACCTAAATGAAGTGAGGACGCAAGCAATGATCACCTGTGTGTGAGGAGTATTTCAGGCAGAACTAACAAAAAATATGATGACTCTGAGATAGAAACAAGCTCAGTGTGGCATATTTTTGTTTGAGGAACAAATGGAAAGTCAGGACAGCAGGAACAGAATGAGTGGGAGATAAACCCAGAGTCAAGGGCAGAGCCAGTTCCCACAGGGCCTCAAGGGCCAGAGTTAAGGATCTGGATCTTAGTCTAAATGTACTAGAGAGTCCCTGGAGAGTTTCAGGAAGAAATTATTTCATTATTTTACTTATTTCATAAAGAGATAATTATTGTTGCTATGTGTACAATAAGTCACAGGTAGTATGTCAACTGGAGTCCTTGCAGACATGAATGCCACATTCAAATTGGCTACTTCGTGGAGAGCTTAATAAAAGGACTGTTTATTAAGAAGTTTGGCAAATTAGCAAACTAGAGTGCATTAAAACAGAGCCAGTTCCTGGGAGCTTTTACCACGCCTGGGCTCCAAAGAACACAGGAATGGAGCAGTTAGTAAAACGGGGAAAGAAAGAGCTGTGTGAAGAGGAGTCTGATAAAAAATGAGACCTTAAATTCAGGAAGTGGTCAACCTGAGGTTAATCTGCATGAAATGATCTTGTATAATATCACATTTTTCCTTGCTCCTAATTCTTGCCGATGTCCCACTCACCAGCACACTGGCAAAAAACAAATGCAATCTAGACTACTAAGAAGCCTGATGACTCTATCCGTGCATGTCAGCTTTGGGGGGGCACAGGAGAGAGTGGAAACCAGTGATGAGTGGACCTGTAGGAGAAAATGGAACCTATCTAGTACTGGGACAGGAGTAGAAGAAGAAATCCTAGTCATGAAAGCTTGACACGTTCTAGGCAAGGATGTAGGCAGTAAGAAATGGTGACACATTTTGATAGTCACAAACAGAATGTACTGATTGTAAATAGGAAAGAAAGAGAGGAATGAAGGATCATTGCTGGTTTTTGGTTTGAACCACTGGGTGTGTGATGATGGTGTAATATTTGGTGATTAAGAATCTTTGGTGATTAAGGAGGTATAAGAATGTACTTTGATAGAGGAGAGAAAGGGAGGATCTCCTTTGAATATTTAACTTTAAATAGACATCCAAATGGAGCTTCTGAGCAGGTGGTTGGATATTTTAGTCTAGCTCAGCAGAGAGATTGGAGCTGGATACGTAAATCTTGAATTCACGAGCATATACATAATATTTAAAACAATGACAGTGAGTACAAATAAAGAAGATAAAGAGTTAAAGGTTGGGACATTACAAGAATTAAGGATTGAGAAGAGGTAAAAATCTTGAAAAAAGAAATTGAGATGGTGCATACAGTGATATGGGATGGAAATTTTACTGTCTCAGAGACAGGAAAATAAAGAACTTCAAGAAGGAGAGATGTGTTCTTAAAAGTAAATGGAACAGTGCCTTAAATATGAAATGGCATGACAAAAAAAAGAGAAAATGCTACCTACTATATTATCACAACAGCTCAGAGTTTGGATTTAGCTAAATCATTTTGAATCTAATTTCTGATCTTTACTAGATGCTACATCTGGGGTCATTTTGCTAAGTATTAAGCAAATACTGGAGTAGAATAATAGTACTAGAATTTGGATGTAAATTCTTTCCTCTTTGATTATAGCAAAGTGTAAATAAGATTATGAAGGTACATGTGTCAGATGTGTTTTGCAAACCATTTTCCAAAGAATTCGGAAACAGTACATTTAGTTCTGATTTGGGAAATAAGAAGTTGTTGTAAAAGTTGCTTTTCAGATGAAAAATGAATAGAATTTTGCTAAGCAGTGGGAGAAAGAGTTTTGAGCATAGGAAAAAAAAAACATGAGCAAAGACGCAACAATTATAAAGTAAGGAGCTCATTTAGGAGAATAGCTCCTAAATGTTTTCTGGAAATTAGGTATGAATATAGGTAAACCTGGAGCCATAGATTGGGAAAAATCCTAAATGACAGGCTAAGGGATTTGTATTTTATATTGAGAGCAGAAAAACCATGCATTGTTCTTGACCAAGTGATTAAGCCGGTCAGACTAGGCATCAAAGATTAAAATAGCTGTGGTGAGTAGGAAATGTTGAAATGCGGAATGGATGTTTTGTTGTATATAGTTAAGGTTTTGAATATTTCATAATTATTTCATTTAGGAAAAAATGCATTGTAATACTTAGCACAATTTATTGGCCCCTTGGATGCATAATATAGAGGCTCATTTTTCTATGCAGTTGAGAAAGAATCTTGAGTCTAGGTTTTTCCAGCTTGTGTTATGGAACTTCCTCATTGCCTGATGGCGTCAGAATGCACTAGAGGCCTACAGTCCTGCATGCTTAACAAGGTATTCATGACAAAATTTGTCATTCTTGTATGGATAGGGTAGAGCCAGCACCATGCTACCGTGTTCATGTGTAGTAAGAGGTGAAGTAACTCATTTTGAAGAGAGAGGTAATGATGTTGCTAAGTGTCATAAAACATTAATATTCTGTAAAGGTAGGTAAGCCCTTGTCCTTGATATAAAGGTGATATAGCGGAATAAACCATTGACTTGAAAGGCAATTTTTGTGCTGTTATAGATTAGGAAATGCTAGGACGTTTGTCTTAAAAAGGGCTTGTCTGTTCATATATTCAAAAAGAATTAGTGTTCTTAATCAAACATATGGCGGTGGAAGGAGAACTGACTCTGGGTGGTGAACACACAATGGAATTTATAGATGATGTAATACAGAATTGTACACCTGAAATCTATGTAATTTCATTAACAATTGTGACCCCAATAAACTTAAAAAAATTTGATGTTCTTATTATAGACTCTCACTACAAAATTACTCACTACGTCTCAGTCTTAACCATGAAATGCTTTTAAAATATAAAATCTAGAAACATTACTGACACTAGTATATCGCAAATTCATTTTGCCAAATGTTGTTCACAACATTTCTTAAGTCCAAATAAATCAAGGAAATACATGGGCCTTATACTGATTTAATATCCTGGCTCCACTGTTTACCAAACAATTAGCTGTGACATCCTGACTTAATCTATATGACATTCCATTTGCTAATATGTAATATTTTGATTATTTTTATCCATTCTGCAAGGTTGTCTTAAAGATCCAATTCAATATACCAAAATCACTCAGTTTAACACTCGCGTGGCTGTTGTAACAAGCAGTCAATAAAGGGCAACTGTTTATTATTATACTATTATTATTACTCAGATTTAAGTTCATTGATTTCAATCATAATATGGAAGGTTAAATATTTATCCATGAATTGTTTTATACCTTTATTGAGATATAATTTATATACCATAAAATGCATGGTTCAAAAAGTACAGTTTCGTAGATTTTAGCAAAATCAGATTTAGTTAACATCACCACAATCTATTTTGAACATCTTTATTATTCCAAAAAGAAATCCTGTGTCTATTAGCAGTCATGCCTCTTCCTCCCAGGGACACCCCTAACCCTAGTCAATTACTTTTCTACTTCCTTTCTCTGTAGATTTGCCTATTCCACATATTACATTTAGATGGAATTATAAAAGATGTGATGTTTTATTACTTGCTTTCACTTCACGTAAAGTTTTCAAGATTTACCCATGCTGTAGCATATATCGGGGCTTTATCCCTTTTTATTGCCACACATTCTGTTGTGTGCATATACCACTTATTGTTTAGCCATTTATCAGTTGATAGATATTTTGTCTTGTTTCCGCTTCTTAGTTTTTATGAATGCTGCTATGAACTATCATGTACAAGTTTTGTCTGGACAAATGTTTTCATTTTGCTTGGTTTGTCAAATTTGTTGATCTTTTTAAATATCCCACTTTTAGATTTATTGATTTTTTTTATTGTTTTCTAGTTTCTATTTTATTCATGTCCACTCTAATCTTTATTCCCTTCTTCCTGTTATTTTCAGTTTAGTTTGCTCTTATTTTTCTACGTTCTTAAATTGGAAAGTTAGGTTATTAATCTGAAACTTATTCTTTTGTAGGTGGTAACAGCTATAAATTTCCATCTGAACACTCCTTTAGCTGCATCTCATCAGGTTTGGTAAGTTGTGTTTTTGTTTTTCAAAATGTTTTCAAAATATTTCCTTATTTCCTTGTGATTTCTTCCTTGACTGATTACTTGTTTGATACTGTATGGTTTAATATTTACATGAATTTTCATAATTTCCTCTATTGTTGATTTATGTTTATTTTTTTGTAGCCAGAAAACATGCCTCTTATTATTTCAAACAATTAAACCTATTGAGGTTTGTCTTATGTCATAATATATAGTATACATATATATGCTTGAAAAGGATATGTATTCTACTGTTGTTGGGTAGTGTTCTACAAATATCTTTTAGGTCTAACAGTGTTTTTCAAGTCTTCTAGATCCTCGTGATTGTTAGATGGTTTTATCCATTATTGACAATGTGATATTGAAATCTCCAGTTGTTATCTGTGAATTGTTTATTTCTGTCTCAATTCTGTCTGGTTTTGCTTAATGTAATTTGGAGAGTTGTTTATAGGTTTATTTTTAATTGTCATAATTCCTTTATCATTATGAAGTATCTCTATCTGTAGAAATATTTTTTGTTCTAAAGTCTGTTTGGTCTGAATTAATATATCTACTCCAGCTCTCTTTTGATTATTGTCTTAGTCTGTTCAGGCTGCTATAAGTAAATACCACAGACTGAGCAGTCTATAAATGACAGAAAATTTATTTCTCACAGTTTGAGAAATAAACATGAGTACCATCATGTTTTGGTGAGGGCTCTCTTTTGGGTTTCAGACTTCTCATTGTATTTTCACATGGGAGGAGGGGCTAGGGATCTCTCGGGAGCTTCTGTTATAGGGCACTAATCCCATTTGTGAGGGTTCCACTCTCATGACATAAGTATCTCCCAAATTCTGTAAATTCTCTATTTCTGCAGTGTGCAGCCACTGAGCTCTACTAGAATATGTTTAAGTTTTTGTTTTAATTTTAAGCCTACCTTCCTAGAGTCAGAAGAAAGTTAGTATAATTTAGTCAGTGAGTGGCCAGATTTCGAAAATTACCTTGCCTTTATGTCATTCACTCATGTCAAGAGGATTTGTGTGAGAAGGCACGCCTTCAAATTTCAGGCTGTTTAAAATACAGCTTTACATAAACACTGGTGAGATTGTTGGGACAAGTACGCCTCTTTTTCATGGTGCTCTCCTTTAAGAGTTGCATTTATCCCATTAAATACATAAAATACGGCTTTATCTTTAAATCATAAGTACGCTTAAATAAAGTGAATACTGGGAAAGGTGCTAAAAAAATACAGCCTTAACTTTCACTTTCTGTTTTCATGTGGCTTCAACACAACGTCTGCCAGAGATGTGGGGGGGCCTTCTATTTTCCCAGGTTTTTCCCGGTGTGCACATAGCCTTGTGCGTGTGCACAGCCCTTCAGATCCCTGGGAATAGCTGGTAGATTTTCAGAGTTCCATATAGTCACCTAGTTCACCAGCATTTCCTTATAACCCCCTGACAAAGATCTTGTTTGTTTGCTTGAATTCATAGCCTTAGACACCAGTGGTATTGCCAGCAAATGGTTATTGTTTTGGTAATATGCTGGAGATAGGACTTTCCCTACTCCTTTCCTTTGCTGAACTCTGAATCTAATAAAATAGCCATAGCACTCCAGAATTTGTATTTTCCAGGGAGCTGCAAATTTGGACACAGTATTGATTGCTTCTTTGGGTGGTGCACATAACAAAATTACAAGATGGTTCAATCATTTCTGTTGACTGAAAGAACTGTCTGTTTTTTTGTTTTGTTTTGTTTTGTTTTCTTTTATGGTTATTGTGCCACTATGATAGGGACGGAGGGGTTAAAACATCACAGATTCTGCTGTCTTACTGGTAGGTTTGGTAGTTTCTCTTTGATAGACAATTCCCAGTTTGTTTTGTGGCTTTAGTCAGTTCCAATGTTCTGCAATAATTTTAGGTTTCTGTCAGTATTATTACTGTTTTTGTGAGAAAGCTATAATTGAGGATCTCATTCCACCATTCCCAAAGTTGATCCTCCATGGAGTCTTTTAAAGTTCTAGTCTCATATTCTTGGAAGCTTTGACATTGTTATTTTATCTCATTATTTAAATGGGTCAAACTCTTCACCGTGTGTAGATTTTGTCTTGCTTATGGTATGGACAGTATGTTGGTGGTACTGAAAAATACCATGTACTCGTATGCCATCTTCTTCCATCTCATACCCTGACATGTGAAATTAGAGAAAAATGACTTCTAGTCTAAGAAATAATAGAATCAGGTATTTGTTTAAGTTGTGGGATTACATATGTGTATGTATACATATGTAAATATGTATATATATTTTTTCCAAGTCTTGAATATATTATTGACTATTGTCATGATACAATTTGAAAGAAATTAAAAAAACAATTCACATATTTATAAATATTATGTCCGTACTCACCTTGTCACACTAACCAAATTACAAATGATATGTGTAGGAAAATGGAAAAAAAAAATTCTTGGTAAGTAGATGTGCTGATGTTTTCTCTAGAGTTTCTGTGCAATAGGGAATATTACAGGCCAATTAGGACTGATCTTCTGGAAGCAGGTTGTTTGGTAGCTTTGAAGGGGCTTTCCTTGTTACAGCAGCCACGTGCATATCAGACTGCTCAAATTATAATTTTCCTTTCAGCGAATACAAAATTAAATAGAAGCTTTGAGGACACTCAATTTCCATATTCGGCTCTGAGTGGTACTTATCTAATGGTCTCTTGCATATGCAAATTCGTATGTGTTTAAGAAGAAAGAAGTTTTCTTTTTTTTTTCTTTTTAAAGATTTTATTGGGAAAAGGGAACAGGACTTTATTGGGGAACAGTCTGTACTTCCAGGTCCTTTTTCCAAGTCAAGTTTTTGTCCTTTCAATCTTAGTTTTGGAGAGTGCCATTCAGCTTTAAGTTGTTGTCCTTTCAGTCTTAGTTGTGGAGGGCGCAGCTAAGCACCAGGTCCAGTTGCCATTGCTAGTTGCAGGGGGCGCTGCCCACCATCCCTTGCGGGACTCAAGGAGTTGAACCCGCAACCTTGTGGTTGAGAGCCCACTGGCCCACGTGGGAATCGAACTGGCAGCCTTCGGAGTTAGGAGCACGGAGCTCTAACCGCCTGAGCCTCCGGGCCGGCCCAAGAGGTTGGTTTTAAATTTATCTTTAAGCTCATCTTCACTTTTCATGGATGTGTAATAAACCAAATAGTGTATACACTTATTATTAATGAATGTATCTTTAAGTGTAAGCACATTTGAAATATTATTATTAATAAAGGTTTATACTTTGATATTATGTTTAGCTTCCTTCCTATGTGAGTATAGTAAATCATTCTGCAGATTAGTTCATTTTTGTAAAACACTTAAAACATAACAGTTGATCAAAGGCTACATAGTTTATAGAATACACTGACTCACACTTCTCTAATACAAAATTTGAAAATGATCACCCCAAAAATGCTTGGTTTACCAAGCTTAATGACATAAAATAAGTAACTTTTTATAATGAATGCCAAGTACTTATAAAAATAATTTAATTGTTACCAGAAACAACATATACTATTAAGTATATAAGATGAGCAAAGAAAACCTAGAAAAAAAAAAAAAGGTTGTATATACTTATAAAATTCTATAGATAGAGATGTCAAAAATGGTGAATGTAAGTTTCAGAAATTAGTAGATTACATTGTAAATATTAAGCTAGTTTGTTGAATTGATCGAGAATCATCCAGATAAAGCAAATCAATTATGTAAACTCTAAATGTCTTCCAATTAACCTTTTTTAAAATCGGTCTCAGGGGTCAATAAGCCTCATGAACTTGGAATCAGATCAGGCATCTGGTCATCTTAGAGGAATGGCCCTTTCACACGGAGGGTAACAATCTCTTGTCTGAGCCTTTAAGATGACTCACAGCCACCAAGAACTTTCTTCTGCAATCTCTGTCAAAATCCGTTTGGACAATGGATCAGTCTTAAAAATCAATGACACCTTCCTCTAATCATTTCTTATAAAAGTTGTGTAATTATAACTTCTTTATTTATTTAAGTGAGTCCTGGAAGTATCTTTCCTAAATCCTGATTTTAACACTCCTCTGAAAGACATATCTTCCTTCTTAACGAGCCTATCGAAATCTGTTTTTTTCAGAGGTGTTTTTCACTTATTTTTTTCTATGTTTTGCATCTGTATTAATTACAACTAGTGAATTATTCTATAATAACAAACAATCCTAAATTTTAGTGACTTAAAACTAGAAATGTATAGTTTCCACCTTTATATTACCGGTCCATTGTCGGTGAGCAGCAGGATCTGCTGGCTACAATAATTCGATGATTTAGGATGACAAATAAGAAACTATCTTGAATGCTGCTAGTCTTAGCACCAAATGGAAAATTGTCTCATAGAGGCAAATAAACACTCAACCAAAAGAAACACACATCATTTCCATTCGAAGCTCCTTGTTTAGAAAAAAATCACTCAAGTTCAACTGCTCGTAAGTATGGGGAGTGGTGAATAAGTGCTATCCTATGATACAGCCTGAAAATAGACAGCTAGGAATATTGAGGGAGGGGGAGAGAGCAATACTGGTGTATATCAGTGTCTCTCCTGAAAGCTGCAATATATGCAAGCATCAGTTTGCAGAAAAACTAGATCATTTAGAAAAACCACAGATTACTCAGGATATGCACATTTTAAATTTAGTAAATTACTTATAAATTTTCTTTGTTCTTATGTACTTATGAATTTTCAAACTTAGGTTAGATTATCTTAAATCAGAAAATATTTGAATTCAGTATAATATATCCTTAGATTTTCAGGTGAAAATATACCAGGGCAACACTGTTTTGGGTTGAAGTCAGAGTATCAACATAATTTGTCCTATAGAATCACAACTCTGTAATAGAATATGAATTGTGGGCAGGAAAATAATATGTACAGCAAATCAAGTTAAAGGGCAGAATGGATTTCAGATTATCCTGTGAAAATAAGAGAAATCCAAAGGAATATGGTTGTCTAATGAATGAGGGTGTCCTGGGAAAATAAGAGGTCATTAAATCAAGCTTTGACAAAAGAAAAAAAAAGAAAAAGAGGTGGTTCACTTTATCACTTTAATACAAACAATGCAGTCAAACTATATTGTAAAGTTTATTATCATTACATTATTATAAACCAACAATTATATTCTCATCAGGTTTCTTTAATATCATAAATTCAGTGTGATAGGATCATTTAAGACTTACAGACTTAAAATACATCATAATACTGAAAAAAAGAGCAGGTCATGGTCAAATTCACATGAATTCCCTCTTCTCCCAGCTTCAACTACCCTATCCAAAGCCTCATAGAGGAAAAGCATCATAAAGTCAGTATCAAGACATATGTGTATATAATATATGCAATATATGATACATAAATTTCCAAATTATGATACGTCTATCATCCTGGAGATAGACTTTTGTTAAGTATGTGCAACGTAGAAACTGAACAAGTAGTAAGGAAAGGAGAAAAACACAAAGTTTAGTGTTTTCATGTCAACCCGTCCCTGCAATCACTAACCATAATGAAGAATCATGCTTCCAATTATTTTGATAAATCTACTTTACCTTTATAACCATAGCAACATTATCTCCCCATAACAGGGAGAAATTTCCATTTTTATGCCTGTAAGTGTAAGGATGACAAAGTGGTGAGAAAGGAGAGTTTTTCTCAGCTTTGATCTTGACAGTGCTACACAGAATCTATTGGAAAGGAGATGTAAATAATGCTATGCCATTATTACTGCTGATCTGGAAATTAAAGGTGCAACACTTGTTGCTCCTTTAGCCTCCTTGGTTAGAATAATAGCATTAGCCTTTTCAAAGCCAAAGCCAAGCACAGTTGCAAATACTGTAGGACATTTTCCTCTAGAAATTTGCTTGATGTCAAGGCAACTCGTATATAGGATTCTGTATATGGGCATATGCGCAATTGGCTATTTTCAATAAAAAAATATTACAAATTACCTCGTGGAACTTTAATAGAAAATATGTGATATTCTTCATCTAATTGTTTTTTATTAGTTTTATCTTTATTAATTCATCTAATCCTAGCAACAATCTTATACGGTGTTATTATCCCCATTTTAAGGTGAGGAAATTAAAACTCCAGCAGGTTAATTAACTTACCTAAAGTTACCCAACTACAAGGCAAAAATAGGATGGGAACCCAGGCAGTCTGGCTGCAGAGCCCATATTATAACCATTGCTCTATGCTGTTCTGACCAAGAGGTACGTAGGGCAGAGCAGTTGATTATTGTTCAGTGGGGGTTATTTTCCCATGAAGGGACAAGACAATTTCCTATGTTAATAGTTCTCTGGATAAGTCCAAATGTATTCCATATGGAAGCCTTTCCCAGTAGTTGGGTGCAGAACCCTAACCCATGGTGGAATGACTGAGAGTATGGGCTCAGGAGACAGACACCAGGCATTTTTATTCCTCCTTTTAAAAATAAAAAGACACCACGTTTTTATTCCTTAGGACTCTGGCAATTTGCACAACTTCTCTGAGACCTGGTTTCCTTATGTATAAATTAGGAATAGTCATTTTTACCTTTATTAAATTTTGAAAATTAAAACTTATATATAAAATATTCAACATACTTGAAAAATATAAACACTCACTGAATGGTAGTAATTGTAGTAGTGGTGGTGGTATTCATAGTAGTAGTAGTGTTATCTGTGGCACCATGAAGTGTTTTCTCTTTCTAGGGATATTTCTTCCCTGAAAAACTGTTCATCTCTAGTGCTCTACAATCAGAACCTTTTCTCTCTCAGGCAGCCTTACAAGAAAACCAACTCTTTTTTCTCTGCATAGTATAAAATTTACCATTTTAAACATTTTTAAGTCTACAGTTCTCTGGCATGAAATGCATTCACTTGGTTGTGTAACCATCACCCCCATCCATCTCCAGAACCTTTTCATCTTCCCAAACAGAAACTCTGTACCATTACACTAAAACTCCCCATTGCTACTTGGAAATAGCAACCACCTGTTATACTTTCTGTCTTTATGGCTTTGACTACTCTAGGAGCCTCATATAAGTGAAATCATACAATAATTGTTCTTTTCTGATTGGCTTATTTCACTTAGCATAATATTTTCAAGGTTCATCTACATTGTAGCTGGTGACAAAATTTCCTTCTCTTTTAAGGCTGAATAATATTCCATTGTATGTATATACTACAGATTCTTTATCCATTCATATGTCAATTAATTGCTTCCACCTTTTCGGTTATTTTGAGTAATGTTGCTAAGAACATGGGTATACAAATATCTACTTGAGTGCCTTTTGGTATATATTCAGAAGTAAAATTGCTGAATAACATTAATTCTGTTACGTTTTTTGAGGCACCACCATACTGTTTTCAACAGTGGGTGCACCATTGTATATTCCCACCAGCAATGCACAAGGATTACCAATTGCTCTACATCCTTGCCAACATTTTAAAATTTCTGGGTTTTTTTGTTTGTTTGTTTGTTGTTATTGTGTGTGCGGTGGGGGGGTATGTTTTAAATATTTTTATTAGTTTCAGGTGTACAAAATAACATAGTGATTACACATTTATATGCCTCACAAAGTAATAACCACAATAAGTCTATTACCCATCTGGCACTGTGCATTGTTATTCAAATATTATTGACTATATTCCCTATGCTGTACTATATATCCCCATGATTAATTTTTTAAAATTATAGTTCACATTCATATGGTATTTGTCTTTCTCAAGCTGACTTATTTCACTCAGCATAATACCCTCTAGATTCATCCATGTTTTTGCAAATGTTAATATTTCAGTCTTTTTTATGGCAGAGTAATATTCTAGTGTATATATGTACCACAATTTCTTTATCTAATTGTCTATTGATAGGCATTTCAGTTATTTCCATATCGTGGCTATTGTAAATAGCACTGCAGTGAATATATCTTTTCTAATTAGTGTTTTGGATTTCTTTGGATAAATACCCAGGAGTAGAATTGTTGGTTCATAAGGTAGTTCTTATATTTTAATCTTTTTAGGAACTCCATACTGTTTTCCGTAGTGGCTGCACCAATTTGCAGTCCCACCAACAGTGTACAAGGGATCCCTTTTCTCCACATCCTCACCAACACTTGTTGTTTGTTGATTTATTGGTGATGGCCATTCTGATAGGTGTGAGGCAATATCTCATTGTGGTTTTTATTTGCATTTCTCTAATGCTTAGTGATGTTGAGCATCTTTTCACATGCCTGTTGGCCATTTGTGTATCCTCTGGAGAAATGCCTACCCAGGTCATCTGCCCACTTGTTAATTGGATTGTTTATTTTTTGGGTGTTGAGTTGTCTGAGGTTTTTTTTAATAAATTTTGGATATTAATCACTCATCAGATGTATCGTTAGCAAATATCTTCTCCCATTCAGTAGGATGTCTTTTCGTTTTGTTGATGATTTCTTTGCTGTGCAAAACTTTTTAGTTTGATGTAGTCCCACTTGCTTATTTTTTTCTTTTGTTTCCCTTTCTCAAGGAGATGTATCAGTAAAAATATTACTAAGGGTAATTTCTAAGAGTTTACTGCCTATGTTTTCTTCTTGGAGTTTTATGGTTTCAAGTCTAACATTTAAGTCTTTAATCCATTGTGAGTTTATTCTTGTATATGGAGTAAGAAGGAAGTCCAGTTTCGGTGTGTTTTTTTGCATGTATTAATATCTGTCCAGTTTTCCCAGCAGTATTTATTAAATAGACTGTCTTTATCCTATTGTATATTCTTGCCTCTTTTATCATAGTTTAAATGACCATATAGGCCTAGATATTTCTTGGTTCTCTATTTTGTTCCATTGATCTGTGTGTTTGTTTTTATTTCAATACCATGCTGCTTTAGTTACTATGGCCTTGTAGTATAATTTGATATCAGGTATTGTGATACCTCTAGGTTTGTTCTTCTTTCTCAGGATTGCCTTGTCTATTCAGTCTTTTATGTTTCCATATAAATTTTAGGATTGTTTGTTCTAGTCCTGTGAAAAATGCCATTGGTATTTTGATAGAAATTTCAGCGAATCTATATATTGCTTTGGGTGGTATGGACATTTTAACTATATTAATTATTTCTATCTGTGAGCATAGTATATGTTTCCATTTATTTTTATCTTCTTTAATTTCTGTCTTCAATGTCTTATAATTTTCTGAGTACAAGTCTTTTACTTCATGGTTAAATTTATTTCTAGGTATTTTATTCTTATGCAGTTGTAAATGGAATTGTTTTTTTTAATTTCTCTCTCTGATAGTTCATTATAGGTGTATAAAAATGTAACTGATTTCTGAATATTAATTTTGTATCCTGCTATTTTACTAAATTCATTGATCAGCTCTGATATTTTTGGTAGAATATTTAGGGTTCTCTCTTTATATAGCATCATGTCATCTGCAAATAATTACAGTTTTACTTCTTCCTTTAAAATTTGAGTGTCTTTTATTTCTGTTTCCTGTCTGATTGTTGTGGCTAAGACTTCCAGTACTATGTTGACTAAAAGGGATAAAAGTGGACATCTTTATCTTGTTCCTGATCTTAAGGGGAATGTGCTTAGCTTTTCCCCATTGAGTATGAAGTTAGCTGTGGGTTTGTCATATATGGCCTTCATTGTTCTGAGAAACTTTCCCTCAATTCCCACTTTGCTGAGAGTTTTTATCATAAATGGATATTGGATTTTGTTAAACACTTTTTATGCATTTATTGGTATGATGATATGATTTTTATTTTGTTTATGTGGTGTATCATGTCGGTTGCTTTTCAGATATTGAGGAATAAATCCCACTTGATCCTGGTATATGATCTTTTTAATGTATTGCTGAATTTGGTTTGCTAATATTTTGTTGAGGATTTTTGCTCATCTAATTGTTTTGTGGGTTCTACTGTAGTAGAATATAAGTAGTCAATTAATTGCATTATAAAATTTATGATAACATGATGCTATAGAATGTAGAGAAATAATTAGAAAGCAGAAAGACTGTAATTCTTGCACACTAACATGCACACGTATACCCAAAACATCAGTGTGGGTTCCACAGTAAACACACAATATTCTTAAAATAGGAAATTTTACTTGCAAAAGATTAATTGCCAAGGGTGGGTATAAGGAAACCACATGTTCTAGTCATTGTGCAGTGACCTGAGCCTTCTGCCATAGCCTGTGGAGAGGATAGACTGGGACCAAGTCAGCAAGGAAAACGGTTAACTGTGGTTGACAGGGAAAGTCAAGCTGAGGCAATTTCTCCGGAAGGGAGGCAGAGAATAAATATCTGACCTCATTACTCTCCTCCAACAATCCAAACTTTTGCCAGCAGTCACAATTCCCTACACCAAATCTTGGCCC
The DNA here is from genome assembly GCF_964194185.1 of Rhinolophus hipposideros. Classification (NCBI taxonomy): domain Eukaryota; kingdom Metazoa; phylum Chordata; class Mammalia; order Chiroptera; family Rhinolophidae; genus Rhinolophus; species Rhinolophus hipposideros. Next base: position 39,414,944 of record NC_138057.1, on the reverse strand, counting down.
TTGGCCCAACCTAGAGAGATGTGGGTGGACCCAGTTGGTACCTGATGGATATACACACATGCAAACAGACACCCAAACATAAAAATGTATGCAATCTTTCTCTCTCGCTCTCTCGCTCTCTCGCTCTCTCTCTCTATCTCTGTCTCTCTCTCTCTCAAATTACATATTAGTGGGAATGAGCTCTAATGCAGCAAAGATTTGAACTTGGATAAGTTACTAATTTTTCTAAGTCTCTAGTTTCCATAGCCATAAATAGCAACAATGATGTCCAACTCACAGAAATTTTGAGACCTTAATAACAAATATATATATATATATGAGGTTTACCTAGAATATATACTGTAACAGAGGCCACATTATAAATGTTTAGAATGGATGAGAAGTGATTGTGGGGAAAAACAAACAAACAAACAAACAAAACCTCCCAGTGAGATACTTCATATTCCACTGTTCTTCCATGATCAACTAACACAGTGTGTAGTCATAGTAGTTACTTCATAGCTGCTAAATGAGTTCATTCTTCCTTAAATTTTAAACTTAGAATATCTACACTGCCTGTCTTCCCTTCTTCTAATATTTTTGAAGGCTAGTTCTAACCTTTCCTCTGGTTACCTGCATTTGGCAAGTTCTTTTCATATTGCTACGGTGCACTGAACGATCTGAGAATGCAGAGATCAAAGTCATGCATTGAGAATTTGGTGATAAGGATTGTGACACTGACTTCAAAACATTTGGAGAGTGTATTTAAGGAGACAAACAAGTGAATACATCCTTACAACTCAGTGACTAGGCTTCTGAGGTAGGGAGACAGAATAGTTTTGTTAAAGAATGGAATACTAGAGTGAAACTGCTTGGTTTTGACTTCCTGACCCAAACTGAAGCAATACAATTTTGGGGTAAATTCTATGCTTTAGTTTTGATCATCTTTAAAATGGGAATATTAAGTGTCTGGTGTATGGTTACTCCTACTCCTACTCCTACTCCTACTATTACTTTTACTGTTACATGATGGTGACAGTGATCAGGATAATGAAAGTGGCAAAATATGGTGTTTTGGGAAGGAAACAAGATGGAAAGGGAAGGAAACAAGATGTTTTGGGAAGACTTTAAGGAAAACAGGAATATTATAAATGCTGCATTTTAGAGAGATCCCTTTGACAAATGTGCCTGAACAGATTTCATGTGATTGAAGAAAGCTAACAACAGAGGAGTGGAAAGCACAGGGTATAGTTGCTAAGTCAAATTATGGGAATTAGAAAGAAGAGAGAAAAATTCAGGACCTCAGATTTGTGTTTTGTACAATAGTGTGAAGAGTGGCTTTAACAGGAAGGAGATCATAGAAAAGTCGTTTAATTTAAGATCCAATTATGATCAGTTCAGTAGAGTTTGAGAGATATAGTGAGATGTTGGGTAGTTGTTTGGCTCCACATGTGTAGAGCTCTAGAAAGGTACCAGGGTAAAGTTAGACTATGCTGGAACTTTGGTGAACATCTACATTTAAAAGGTAAGGCATGATACTAAAAAGGAATTATTAGAGATATAAGAGAAATATTGTTAGAGATATAACAAGGGAAGACTTCAAGACTTTCCAAAAGAAGTTGTGGATAGTAATATCAAAGGAGTTTAGTAAGATACCTATAGGAACACATTCCTAAGAATAAGGAGTATGTCACCTTAGAGCCAGAAATTAGTTTTCCTATTGCCATGGAGAAGGACAACAGAGAGAACTATCCCATTCTTGTGAAGATGGTTCCTAGACCTCCAAATGCACTGTGGAAGGTTTCAGGATTGGTAATCACAAATTGCTTAAGTTATTTGATGCTCGTCTATCTCAAGAAAACCAATTTTTCTCTCTCACATTTGGAGTAGTAACAATGGAATACTATAACAACTTGTCTTATGTTATTGACATGATTAAAGTAAAACAGAACAAAACGAAAACCATTCATTTATAATACATTCTCTTTGTGTAGTTATAATTATTTTTTTCATTTACTGATAAGGAAGTCTAGGCACAGAAAATTTAAGTTACATATCCAAAATCACATAGTAAGGAATGAAGCCAGAACATAAACCCAGAAATCTAACTATAGTTATCGAAGTATAGTATGCTGTACTGCTGCATTTAAAAAATTAGATAAATTATTGTTGTTTTTCATCGCTAATCATCAGAGAAATGCAAATGAAAACCACAATGAGATATCACCTCACCCCAGTCAGAATGGCTTTCATCAACAAAACAAATAGTAACAAGTGTTGGAGAGGCTGTGGAGAAAAAGGAACTCTCATACACTGTTGGTGGGAATGCAGACTGGTGCAGCCGCTATGGAAGGCAGTGTGGAGGTTCCTCAAGAAATTACGAATAGAATTACCATATGACCCAGCAATCGCTCTCCTGGGTATCTACCCCAAAAATATAAAAGCATTTCTCTATAGAGACACGTGTACGCCAATGTTCATTGCAGCTTTGTTTACGGTGGCCAAGACATGGAAACAACCAAAATGTCCTTCGATAGATGAATGGATAAAGAAGTTGTGGTACATATACACAATGGAATACTATTCGGTGTTAAGGAAAGATGATATAGGAACATTTGTGACAACATGGATGGATCTCGAGAGAATAATGCTAAGTGAAACAAGTCAGACAGAAAAAGCAGAGAACCCTATGATTTCACTGATATGTGGTATATAAACCAAAAAGAACAAGACAAACAAATGATAAACAAAAACTCATAGACACAGACAATAATTTAGTGGTTACCAGAGGGTAAGGGGGTGGGGGGTGGGTGATGAGGGTAAAGGGGATCAAATATACGGTGATGGAAGGAGAACTGACTCTGGGTGGTGAACACACAATGGGATTTATAGACGATGTAATACAGAATTGTACACCTGAAATCTATGTAAATTTACTAACAATTGTCACCCCAATAAAATTAATTAAAAAAAAAAAAAAAAGAAAAATAAACTTCAGACTTCAGAGAGTAGAAAGAAGGTGGAAATAAAATGGAGGCTCCATCTGAAAAAAAAAAAAATTATTGTTGTTTTTACCTATGATGGCTGATGTAGGTATAATATATCTGAATATCCATGACTGTTAATTTCAAAAAATACATTGTATTAATATTGTTTTGCATACTATAGGGAAATAGTTTTCATGTGATTTCTCAAAAGTTGATCAAGAAAACTCAACTGGATTTATTCATAAATATAGGATTTTATAATCATATGGTAATATGATGATCCCCAAATCAAATAATTATGGAGAAATACTTGTGGCTATGTGTGAGAATGGAAATTGTATATACCATGTTCTGCCTTGAAGTCTCAGCCTGATCGAGGGTGAAGGTTTGGGTCCAGGGAGATAGACATGTACTTAAATATTGGCAATTCAGTTAGTTTAAATTTCAGAATCTCATCAAGTTTTAGAATTTTAATTCCATGATCGTCTAATGAGGAAATGTCTATTTGAGACTATTTGATATATAAGAAAACATATATCTTGGTAAAGGAATGGCAAATTTAACAAGCAAACCAGAGTGTATATTAAGTCTTTTTGCCAGATTTTTTTATATTTACTGAAGTATATGAAGAACACATTTGTTAATGTAGCCTACTAGGACCCTCTTTCCTTATCTGTCCATCCCATTTGTATTCCAATGTATGTTCATCATGTACATATATGCTAAAAGCCCAAATCCAGTACTTTGTTAATTCATGTATTTGTTCATTTGTAGAATGTTCATTTTATGTTCATTGCTGAATGCCAGATAATAGGAGTACGGCAGTGATAAGACCCACACATGGGCTTTTGAAACCCCAGGGATAAATCCCTGTAAATGTCTTTTTAGAAGGAAATGCAGGAATGACTGACACCTCTTCCTTAGTGACTCAACTCCCTGCACTATGCCCTTGGATGATATAAAGAACTTTTTGTCCTGTTGAGTCCAGACATAGCCTCAGAACTGTTCACAACAGTGCCCCAAGCAGTCATTAACAATTGATCAGAATTGTGACATCAGATGAAATCTTTTTGTCATTATTCATCAGATGAATGGTATTACCCTGTTGGAGAGAAGAAATAGGCAGAATATAGCAGTAGTGCATCCTGAAAGCAATATTATCTGATATGACAGTAAAAGGAATACAGAACAAACATTAAGATGTAAGTTTTATTTGATTTTTACCTTTCCAAAGATTGATTACTTTTCCAATAATTCCCTTACATACTCTGTGAAAGATATAGTACATCCTACTGTGCTTAACTCAGATTTGTTGTTGCTATTGTTTTTTTAGTGATTTGTTACTGTTTGTTTTGAGTGATTTGGTTTGTTTGCCTTTTGTTTTGATGTTATTGTTCTTTTTTGTATTTCAGGAATTATTCACCAAGTTTTCAATAGGCTTAAATAGATTTAAATCTGTAGAAGACCATAAGATCAACATATACTTTTAAATGGTTACAAATGTAGAACACAAATTGCTAATGTTTCCTGCAAATAAAGAGGTTTAAGTAAATACAGGTTAGACTCAGGTTATATAATCTTATGAATAGTTATCCTCCAAAGTGTGTATCCATAACTAGATAAGATGAAAAAGGGGTTTATACCTGTCTGTCCATCACTATGGTTGTGGGCATTCCCTCGCTTTGATCTAATGCTCCAATATTTTAAAACATTCTGTGTACATTGAATTACTTAGCCTATTTTAATTTCTGAGCATATTAGATGTACACATATTATTTTTCTGATAGACATATGACTTATTTTAATCTACATAGTGTTAAATAAATGGTAAAACAGACACAAAGTTTATAGAATAATTGCCCACAAGAATGTTAGTCTTTGAGATTTTGAGCTGATCATTAGAAATGTTTTGGACTTCCCCAGCCCATAGAAATTGGTTCAAGGAAATTGTACTTGGAATGCAAAAGACTAGGAAAAAGACTAAAAATCATCTGAGTTTCATAGGAGACACGCTGGGGAGGGAGTTCCTGTGGAGTATGAGTCATTTTAAGAGTAGAGGTAATATTAACACAAAAAAATTCAATTTATGGGCAAGACTTCTTAAATCTCATTGACCCAGATTGAGTTAGGGTTGTCCATCTCTGAACCAATCACTGACAGGGGGTAAGTTGACATGAACTGTTTAGATTAATCTTGTTACACAATGAGAATGCTGGGAAGTTGGTCACAATGTCTGCAGCCTGGAAAAATTAAAAATTCAGAATCTGTGCTATTGAGAAGATTGAATCTAGGTCAAAAATAAGTTTTCTTTGCTGGAGTTACAATATTTACTAGGGAGAGACCATGGCTAGGTAATATTTTGAGATATTTCAAATCAAATTACACTAATTTTGTTCATCCTCCCCCCCACTGGCAAGATATACATATACTGTGCCTAGTTAGTTACCACTCTACAAAGTGTAAACTGAAGTTTTGTATTTAATATCTTGATATGCATTAACAATTTGGGCCATTGTATTAAAATGAGACTCTCTAAATATGAGACTCATTGAAGTATGGCAGATTAAAGATGGCCGCAGATTCTTTGATGCTCCACTCATCCAGAGGGGCGGTTTATGCCCTTCTCCCTTGTCTTGATTCTGGGAGATCTCTGTGACTGTTCTGAACAATCAGATTCAGCAGAGATGGTGCCATGCCAGTTCTCTCGTCCAGGCCCTCAGAGACTGGCAGCTTCCTCTCTTTTGGAAGGCTCACGTAGGCTACTCCCTGTTGGAACACAGCTGCCATGCTGGAAGAAGCCCCAGCCACATGGAAAGACCACACTGGTGCTCTAGTCATCAGCCCCAGATAAAACCCGATCCAAAAGCCAGCATCAACTGCCAGTCATGTAAAGGAGATATTTCACACTTCCAACTCAGTCTTAAAATGCCTTTAAATGACTGTAGGACCAGCCTAGATCTTTCTTTAACTGCATGACAGACCCCAAGTAAGAAGTGCGCAGTTGAGCTGAATCAACTTACAGAATCATGTGAGATAATAAGTTATTGTTTTAAATCACTATAATCTGGTTTTCTAAATTACATAGCAATAGAAGACTAGAACTTCAACTAAAATTAAACATAAAAGTGATCAAAATTTTATTAAATCAAACATTTTCTTTTCTTGACTTCACATAAGAAGAATAATAGCTGTGTTCAGCAGTATTGTGCTAGCTCTCACAATGTTGATATTCCCAATAGTTAGAACTGCAAACTGATAATGCAATACGAGCATATTCTTATTTAGATACTAAAAAGGACATTGCAGAGATGAAGAGAAATGGCTGCCAGAATCTGCCTCCTTCTTGCCTTTTACCCTCCCCCAAATACACAGATATACTCAGCCAGGAAAGTAAAGGCAATGGAATGTAACTGGCACTGGTAATGCTGATATATTCTTTCTTGTGCCAAAACAGTCTCTTGGCTATATCCACAGCACTGTTGCCCAAACAGAGGATCTTCTGTTTTAGGGCAGAGCATGGCAAGGATTCCAGTCTTTTACCTTCTTCTTTTACCATTTAAGTTAGTAGAAAACATTTCTATATTTTGCTTTCTAAAGAATTGTGCGTAAATGAAAATGATACCTGTATTTACAACTTATAAGAGATAATTGATCTTTGAAATGCTTGTTACAATTGGCAGAGTTATATATCATTCTGGGACACTGGATTTAAATGCCCTGGGCTTCTTACTAAAATGTTCATTGTTTTCATTAATGCCTTCACCCTTGGAGGCCTTCATTTCCTTTTCAATGGTGTTTAGAACACTAATGCATCATGTGCTTAAATCATAGCCCTTGGTACTCAGAAGCATAAAGCAGAAGTAACAGGCTGAATCAGTACTGATCTTGGAAAACACAGTCTGCTTAGACAGAAGTCTAGGAGAGAAATTTGGCAAGGATGAAGAAATCAGACAGCTTCATGGAGAGAGTCTCAGTGGGAAAACCACTGAGGAAACACATAAGAGTTGAAAGCAAATGATGGCAGGGTCTATTTTTCCATGGAGATGTTTGAGAGAAAATTTGATGCCCAGCTGTCTAGAGGACTCTAAATGAAGACTGCCTAGATATAGAAGGATATACTTCATCTTTGGAGATCCCTCTCAGATCCGTTATTCTTTGAATTATGACCCAAGTAATTTTTTTCCCTCGTCACTGCCAGCAGGAATCAAAAATACATTCTATCTACATATGCTAATAAGAAATAGACTTGTATCTGTCATCTATTTGTTGAAACTTCATCTGTATTTACTAATAGAAATTATGTAATGCCTGTCACATCTAATTTTAATTGACTTTAACTCAAATCTTGTGAACCGGAATTTCAGTCAATTTCAAATAAATTGACCTAAATACAAAGGAGGAAAAAGGAAAAAAGAATAACATTGATAATATTAACATACTCTATTACTTGCTTCAAATTTGGCTCTGTATGTCCAGAGAGGGTAGGCAAAACAAGGAAATTTAACAGAAAACATAAGTGTAATCTTACAGAACAGATAAACTTCTAACAGTGGAGATATTCTTTTCTTTGGTGTAAAACGTTCAATGTCAATTACATAGGACTTGAAGTGACAAAATGGGTAATATATTTACAACACTTTATATTAAATGCAGAGACAATTTTTTTATGCTTTTATAGAACAGGATAGAAGTAATTCTGGGGTGAGAGAAATGGTATGAATTTGGCTTCTGACAAACCTATATTTAAATTTTGACTGTCTTACTTTCTCTGTTTCTGAATGTGGTCAAGTGACATCTCTAAGTATGTAGAAATTATTATTTTTATTATCTTCTTATTCTTCTTGTTTACAAGTACTATAACTTCTATTTTCTATTTGAAGAGCCTATTACTATTAAAAAAGATTTGGGGATTTACAAAAAATAAATATTGTGAATTCTTGATAGGCAGAGATTAAATATCTCGTATTTAATTTTGAATAAAATCAAGTTGTCATGTTTATTACTCTTAATTATTCACAATAATTCCTGCAGAGTCATCAAAGAGTGACATAATCAATTTTGTATCATTTTGTTTTAGGTAATTCCCACACAGATTTGTCAGCCTAATAATAATTCTACAGGTATCCTAAATATATATTTGTCACTAGCTTTAGTCTGGGTTAGAATTTAATCTATCATTTTGACAGATGACCCTTCTGTAGATGGTTTAAATTACAAAAGATCTTTACCAAAACTTTATCTTTTCAATTGAATTGGTATCTCTTTTATAGCAGGAACCATGTCTGATATTTTCTCATTACTCTTTAGACATGGTGCAAAGAAAGCTTTGCTTACTTCAAGGTCATGAAGATATTTTCTGATGTTATCTTCTGGAAACTTCATTGTTTAAACTTTCATTATTAGCTCTCTGATACATCTGGGACAGATATTCGGGCATGGACATTTTTCCCCATATGGACATCCAAATAATCACTCCATTTTTGTAAACTGCTGCATGGTATTCCATAGTAAGAATCTACACTGTTTTATATCTCCTCCTGATTTAATGGACATTGAAGTCACTTTAGTTTTGTGCTATGCCAAACACTGTGGCAATAAGTATCCTTGTTCATGGTTCTGTGTCCACAAGTTTGTATTTCTCTAAAGTAGATGTGGAAAGGTGGAAATGGTAAATCAAAGTTAAACATTTTTCGATTTTTAATACATCATGTAGTTACCAGGTAGTGATAATATTCCTTGGTTCTTTGTCTTCTCGGGGTAAAGAATTCAGTAGAGAGACAGTGTTTTGTACAAGTACAGGGTAGGAAGAAGTTTATTAGTAAAGGCACATACCGTCTTTCCCTTAATATTAGACCTACCCTGAAAATAAGCCCCAGTTAAGATCTCAGCCAGACGGACACATTTAGTACGTTCTGACGATGTTCCAGAAGATGACATCACTGTGTTTTAATATATGTAGATGGTGGTACATGAAAAAAGAAGACATCCCCTGAAAATGGCCCAAATGGAGCAAAAATTATTATAAGACCCAGTCTTATTTTTGGGGAAACACGGTGCACTCCAAGATTGGAGCAAACCAATTGCAAGAGGGGGAAAGGTTTCTCCTTACATTGTATGAAGGCTTATATTTCTATGGGTAGAATTGTGTCCCCCTCCTTTCTCTTTGTCTGTCTTTCTCTATTGCTAAGGTGCCTAGTCTTCCCTTTTGGATCTCAAGGTAGTTTCTGTCAATTTTCTTTTTATGATTTGTTTGAAAGCTCACTCAAATGGTCTTGATAAACAGGTGTATACTCTGATAAGTGGGAGGTCTTCCTTCCTTCTCTGGCTTCTAACAACACATCCCTTTGATTTAGGGACATGTGTAAGCCTGGAATTCTGCTGGGCTAGTAAAGTGTTGGTGTTTCTGGCGAGCAGGATGTGTACTCTGATAAGCAGGTGTCCTTCTCCCTTCTCTGGCTTTTAACAACATATCCTTTTGTTTTTGGGGTATGTGTAAGCCTGGAATCCTTCTGGGCTAGTAAGGAACTGGTACCCTAAGTACGGACAGTTGCAAGGGGTCTTGACCCAAGTAGGAGCTGCAGCAAGGGGCTTCCTGACTGGGGCTAGGTTTCTCCTTCTCCTGCTCATTTCTGTCTGTCTGCCTATACTATCAATATCAATGTGACTCCTGAAAATATTGTTATAAATTGTACTACCACCAGCAATGCATGAACAAATCATACTGCTTTCTCTTAGAACTTGTCTAGAGCATGGCTTTTTTTGGAAACTCCTCCAATTTTTTTGTATGTTGTCTTTTCTTTTTCAGGGGAAATACATTTAAAAGATGATGTGGTTTCCCAGTTTCCCGAATACTTTTCTGCTAATTGTGACAAGTAAATTTACTAATGCTACATACATGGTTATGTTCAGATATCATGATGGATCCTAATAAGTTTAGGTGATTTTTTATATGTAAACATTTATATAAAATGTTTAGAGAGCAAAGTGCCAGAGTAAATTAAAACATACAACATTCTTATTTATAGAGGTATTTCTGAGAGATGTCATGATTGAAATCAGCTCACTAATCTGAATATGGATTCTTTTACACACTGCATTTACCTAGTAGTATGAAGCAAGTAATGCACTTATTGTGCTTTGCACATTAAACATACTCAAGCATTCATTTATTAGAAAGTCTTCATACAGTGTGCTTCTATTTTCTGATAGGAGAATGGCAGCAGTCTAACTTCAAAACTTACTACCCAGTTTCTAAAAGCCAAAGAACCTTTGTAGAGCGAATGAAACTATCAATGATCAAAAACTACAGAATACCTAGGAAACAGAGAATATAATATTTTTCAATGTACATTTAAAGGTGAAAGACAGTCACCATTAACAGAGTCAGCACTGAAGTTCATCCCATAAATGGAGATACATGAGAAGACTGCGGAAAAGAGGAGACGGCAGACGGGGCCAGCAATGATGGAAAAACAAATAAAATCATCTCCAGAAAGAGAGTGTCCTATCTGAAATGAGGACACACCTAATGAAATAGAACTGGTTTCCAGGGAATCTAACGGAGTCTTCAAAGTACAGAAAAGGCAGCTTTTAGGAAGTACTACCTCGAAGGTGTCCCATGAAGGCTGGATAGCAAAAGGGGGGGAAAATGAGGAAAATATAGGATCCTACAAAACAAACAAAAAAACAAACAAAACATTTTTTATTCATGAGTAAACACAATCTTGAATTACATACTATGTGTTATTTTTTTCTGGTTTTGAAATCTATTTAAATATACAATATAAACTCATGGTGTCTGGTTTCTTTTTGTGTTATAGTTTTGAAATTTAGCCATAATTCTATAAGGAGTTGTAGTTTCTTTATTTTCAGTATTGTAAAGTTAACCATTATCTGAACAAAACAAAACATTTTATTCATTTTTTGATCGGCAATTAAGTAATTTCCAGTTTTTGCTTATAAATATTGAGAATATAAATATTTACGTAATGTATTTGGTGACCATATATTTGCATTTCTATTGGATATGTATACCTGCCAGTGGGTTTGCTGGGTATATTATCATGCATGTTTTGACATGGTAGATACTGCCAAATGGTTTTCCAAATGAGCCCACCAACTTAAGCTTTTACCACAAATGTATGTAATATCTGATTATCTCCTCCTCCAACTTCTTCTCTCCTCTTGGTTTGTTTTCTTGTTATTTCTCCCATTCTTTCTCTTTTTTTTCTTCTTTCTTTTCCAACCCACAATTTTTCATTCTCTCTCTCCCTTCTTCTCTTCCTTCCTCCCTCCTTTCTTGTCCCTCCCTCTCTCTTTCGCTCTCCCTCCTCTCTCTTATTTCTTTGATTTATCTTTTTTACTTTAGTCTTTCAGTTGATATGTTTTACTATCTCACTATGTTTAAAATTTCAATATCTGAAGAATAATTATGTTGAGTACCTTTTCCTAAGTTTATTGGTCATTTGGATCTTTACCTTTGTGAAGTACCCGTGAAATATTCTGTCATCTTTCTTCTTGGACTGTATTTTTACTTATTAATTTTTGTGAGATCTTTGTACATTCTAGATATAGCATAAAATAAAAACCTTATTCAATTCTGTGGCTTGCCTTTTTTACTGTATTAATTGTGCTGTTTGCAGACCACTATTTCTTATCCTTAATATAGTCTATATATCAATCCTCTATGATTAGCATTTTTTATGTCCTGGTTAAAAAAATGTTTGTGGATTTCAACATCATAAAGATTCTCCCTGTTTCTTCTTAAGTATATTATATACATAGTATGTATAAAAGAAGAAATGTATTATTTTCTTCTCTTTTTCTTCTTAATTTTTTCCAAAAACTTTACTGTTTTGTTTTTGCATTTAGACTTACACTTCTTCTAGGAGCATTTCTGTCTATGATGTGAGGTAGGGGTAAATTTTAATTTTTTTCATATGGATATCTTCTAATTATTGAAAAGATTTTTTGTTTTCTCAGTGCATTAGATTAACAAATTTGCACATTAGTTTATTATATGTTTAGATTGCTGTTTCTGGATTCTCTATTTTGTGCCATTGGTTTATTTGTTTTTTCCTGCTCCAGAACTACATTATTTTAATCGCTAAAGCATTTTTAATAGATCTTGATATCTAGTAGTGTAATTCCTCCATGTTTGTCTTGTTTTCAAGATTACTGTTCATTGACACACCTTGCCCATGTACACGCATATATAAACAAACACAACTACTGGAATTTTTGCTGGAGTTGAATTTAACTTACAAACCCGTTTGTGTAATATTGAAAATTTTACCAAATTGTCTCTTTCAGCCTAGGCGTATGTTATGTCTCCCTCCATTTATTTGCATTTTAATTAGTTTTTTCTAAACCTCATTATAGAGATCTTTTAGGTCTGTTAGACATATTCCTGGCTTCCTAATGATTATTGATGCTTTTAAAACTGTATCACATTTTTAAAATGTAAATTTTAATTGTTTAATACTTGCATGGTAATACAATTTATTTTTGCATGTATGCAGTCTATATCAAAATATTGTTATCTAATTATGAAGTTTGCTTCCAACATGGTGGAATGAGAAGGCTGACAATTACAAAGGTGGACAAAATTGAAAAATGCAACTATTTCAGTGCTCCAAAATTCAATCAAACATAATCAAATGAGAAGTATTTAGTCCTGAAAATGATTAAATTTCAATAAAATAACATAATTCATGGCATTTTTTGCCCAGAGCTTCTCCCTTTCTCCCCAGCTTGGTCTGCTGTGAAGGTAAGCTTTGCCACCAAAGGGGCAGACTTGATTTGGATTGTGTCATTTGAAGTGGTAACATCCATGACGAGGGAACAAGGATTGCCTGCAGCTTTTACTATGAGATCATGGGCCTGTTACATGCCAGTTAGAAACCAGTGGACTAGTGAGGAAGAACAGGGAGATAAGACAGCCGCACATCACAAGTCAACCGGAGGCTGTGTGATTGTGCTACATAAATTGTGTGCACGCACCATTCACCCACATATCCCTGACAGAAGTAACCTGTGATACCCAGAGGAGATGCCAGAGAGCCCATCTGAAATCCAAAGCAGACTTAAAAATGGTCTGAATTTTGAATGTGCTCCCTTACCTACACACAAATGCTTCAGCGGATAGTAACAACCTTACTGGCCTGTGGTGCTTGAGCCCAATCTCTGACAGATCTTTGGATGAAAAATAAGCTATGTGGATACAAGTGTGACTTTTTGGGAGTCAGGCTTAAAATCAAATAAGAAAAAAGAAAAATTAGCAGAGGCATCAGCAGCTGCACATTGTTCAAGAAACAGACTTCACAGGTTTACTCCTGCTACAAAAAAAATGTACAAACGGCATGGAATGGTTGCAGAGGACTCTGAAAAGTAATTAAATACCAGGCAGACTGAGGAAGAAGACCAAAATATAAAACACCATTGACCTGATTGTTTTCCTCCAGTATTTCTGGCCAGTGTAGAACTGGGTACTGGGTAGCACACAGAGAGGGGCTCAGGAAAAAGCTCTCTATTTCTGACTCAGGGAATAAGAAAGAGCACTCGCTATGCTCAGAGAGGGTAGGGACCCCCTTCTCCTTCTATTCCTCCTATTTTCCCTCCACTACTTCATGTCCCAGGCAGTCCCGTGGTAGCATTGGCAACAGGAGCAACAGGAACCAGGAGGAGCCCAAACTAAAAGAAGAGCATTTTCTGCTCCAGCTGCTGGATTTGTGTCCAGAGGATGGTGGGATCAGCCCACACTGCTTTTATTTATTTATTTTTTCTCTTTCTTTCCCACTGCTTGACTTGCAATTTTTTTATCTTTGTAGTGGTACCCTTTGTTATTATGAGGTGGTCTATTTTCCCCTCTTTTAGTAGAAGAAAGCATACAAAACATGGGACATACACAGTAAGATTCTATTTATATGAAGTTTGAAGTAGGCATGTGTTTAGGAAAGCACTTTGGGGTGATAAAACTAAAAGAAAGTCAAGGAACCAATTGCTATACAAATTATGATAGAGCTTAATGGGAAGGGACAGGGTCGTCATTGGTCATCATGAGCTTAATCAAAAGGTGAAAATGAGTGAGAGCTCCAGGGGTGTGGAATAACCCCCTAAACCATACATCTACGAATATATTCAAAAGCTGCAAACACAGATGATGTTTGTCTTCACCTGATACAGAAACCTGATACTGATTATATAGTGTTACATATATAGCGGGAATAAAACTCCTTCCTCTATACTGTACATATTTGTATTTACGTCTTTTTATGCACATCAGGTAATTTATCCTGATCCTGTGATCATCTTGGAATTTAAAATGCCACCCTTGTCCTAGTTTCTATGTGCAACTGTTAACTTTGTAAATATTGAAATCACCATCCTGTATGTTGACTTGCATTTTATAAAAATTCTCAGTAAAGCTTTCAAATTGAATTATCATGCCTTAACTTCTCGGCATATATAAATTACATTAATCTTAACAGTAAGTTCTTAGCCCTAGACAGAAGTTTAACCTCTGGGTGAGACACTGAGTCTCACTTGTGGGCCCGTAAGTATCTTCAATGTCTATGATTACCTTCTCCAGATTCCTTAGTGCTTCTTTTAGATAGTAAATTTTCTAAAGAAATTGAATGGTAGCTACTATCACTTTGCAAGTACTTACTGTAACTTTTAAATACATCATCTCATGTAATGCTTAACATAAAACACATGGGTCCAGTATTTCACAGATTGAGAACTTGAGATTCAAAGAAGTTGAATAATTTGGCCAAAGTCAGATAAATGATGTGGCATACTTGTATTTTAGAACTGTCTGGATCATTCATTCATTCATTATCAACTATTGGCTAGCTCTCATACCAGGTGTTTGTGACTGGCAATGGGAGGCAGCCAGAGTCCCTCCCTCATGAAGCTGGCAACTATATAAAGACTAATGAAAAACAAATAAAACCCAAATAAATGCATAATTGCAAGCTCCATTTATATGCTGCAGAAATATACAGTGAATGAAATTATCTGTGGTAGAAACTGTTAATTGACTTGTGCAGAGACTAATATGCCTAGAATAACCCTTTGCATTACACAATATAATCCTTCATATTGGCAGTGGTGCAGCATCTGTTGACGTGGGGCAGCCTTTCTGCAAAATTAGCTTCAGAATAATGATTTTACCCGAGTTCTACCTCACAGGATGAAGTATTAATTAGTACTCAGTAACATCAGTCAGAACTTCAGTCATCCACAGACGTAACCCTGGTCCTCAGTGTAATGAACAGGCTGGAAGGGGACTTCAGAAGCTGAGTTCTGAAAGGCAGTTCATGAAACATTGATTTAATTGATGTTTCATGTTTATGATCTAAGAGACTATTCTTAGCTTCTTCCAATAAGAGCACCTCTTTTAATTTTACAAACATTCACTTAATAAAAAATATATTTCTGATAACTTTGGATTAAGAAATCAAGTCTAAAAGCTTTCATGGGATCAGAAACAATAAAATTAAATTGCATTTTATCAATTAGTAAAGGATCTTAATATATTTAAAAGTGAATAGTACAAGGATGTGCATTTGGCTTCCAAGTACTATTGTAATAACTTTCCTAGAGGTCTGTGTCCCCAGACTGTGGGTTCAAAATGCCTTGGCTACATTGCCAGCTGGTTGTGTGACTGGAGAGAGATTATTTAACCTTGATGTACCTCAGTATCCTCGTTTGCAAAAAATGGTTACAATAAAGCACATACCTCAGGAAGACTGGAGAGACATTGATAGTTCTTAAATCATCTAGCCCCGCAAATCAAAAGATGATTTTTAGCTCAGGTTAACAATCATGTGGGAAATAAGTAGAAAAAGGGTTAGGAGGTAACATTTAGTTATATCTCACCCTCACAAACCAGTATACACAAAGGAAATAAAAGCACATGATCTTCATTTTTTTTCAATCTTATAATTTCAAGTGGATATTTAAGGAATGAAAGTTTTTTTAGAAAAGATTTCTCATAACTAAATTCAAGAAATTATTTGAAAGATAAATTTAAGGTAAATGTGTAATCATAAGAGCAAATCCCTGGGTGCTTTCTAGATAAATCTTACATAGATTGTCACATATGCAGCAACAATTCCTTCTGAGCTTCTACCACCGATTGCATAGTTGTACGCTTTATTCCTGTTTCCTACCTAGAAAGAGAAACTACTCGTGTCAAGAATTTTCTTAAAGCACATACAAGTGTCAAGTTTATCGTTTAAATATAATGTTTTGTACTTTCCTTTCTATAAGGGAAGCAAAAGCTATGGTTTAAGACTAGTTTGTGCCAAATTCCGAAGCAACCTTCCTGCTAAAGCCATAGGACACAGAATCCGTGTAATGCTGTACCCCTCAAAAATTTAAACTTACTGAAAAGTAAATAAAGTGGATTTATTCTCTTGTATTTTTGTCAAAAAAAAAAAGACTAGTTTGGAAAAAATGAAGAGGATATATATATATATATATATATATATATATATATATATCCAAAAAGAGTCAATTAAGTAAGAATATAAGAAAGCAATGTAAGACAATGTATGCTTGTCAACTAAATTGTATAGTGACAAGACCTATACATTCAGAATAAAGAAAGCATAAGTCTTGGATAATTTTGGAAAGCTTCAAACAACTTATATAAAATGGCCCTTGATACTATAGATAGGCAAAACATGAAAAAAAATGAATAGAAATGAAGTAAAATAAAGTATACAAAGATAGAGGAATGGGGATATTTTATGTAGGTCTATCTGGGAGTGGGATGTCCATGTGGTTGGATTGGATGTGGTTACACAAAGACTAAGACTGACATACATGGAGGAAGCCACTGTGAAATTCTTCAAATTTAACAGCTTTAAGGAGTTTTGACTTATCCTGGAATGTTTCATGTAAGAAAACTCAGTAAACATTAAGTAAGAAGACCTAGTATTTGCTACCTAATAGTAGGCTTTTACCTTGGGCAATTCATTTGACTTCGTTTTCTAATAATTTATCTCCAATATTACAAAGCTACAAGATGAGCCATATTGTATAGATGGGGAAACAGAGCAACAGTCAGACCTTCACAAAGCTCTACAAACCAAGTGAAATGTGTGTGCATTTATTTAACAAACTATACAGATTAAGCTAATATAAACTGGCACTAATACATGCATTGTAAGTTAAACATTATCAGTTGAAACAACCTGTCTGGCTAGGTGTTTGAAAGGAGAAAAGTTGAGAATGCTTTTGAATTTTATTTTGAAGCATTCTTTTGCAAACTAGCATTTATCAAAATGCAAAATATTCTTATGTAGATTTTAGTTCACACACAAAAACAGGAAATATGTTTGCAGTTTGTATTGCAACACTCCACATTATTGTAGAAAAACAAGAAAAAGCATTTGGATGGGTGGTATCACAAGCATAAAAGTTGTTTACATTTTTAAAGCAATTTGCTGCTCACATTATGAAATGTCCTTATGAAAACTTCCTCTAAGTGCATAAAGTATTGGCAGACAAAGCAAATTATTATGATTATGATCCTTAAGCACTCTCTAAAACTATTTAAACAAGATCATCTTTTGGAAATTGAGTAAGATGGCATGGAGAAAAACAGTGTTATTGATTTGAGAAGTATAATATGTTAAAAATGAGTTAAAATGAGTTATAATGAGTTAAAAAAATAGATGTTAGTGACAGTTAAGTTTCACAGAATGTGAAGATTCGCTCACAAAGCTCCCTGTTATATGTTAGATTAATAAATGTAGCTCCAAAAGGTGAAGAAAAATGTGTATACATGGAAACACGGTAGAAAGATGAAACACCTTCTAGTTCCTACCTAATGAGTGAACTAAATAACCAATATAGATAGGGTCTTTATTGGTTATTATTTAAGACCAGGATGAACATGTGACAGTGATCAGAAGGAAACTTGCTGACCCTACTGTATGAACTGTCTTTAGACAATGATACACAGGAATGATTCAGGGAGACTGATGTTGGCATCTTGACACATGTCTTAGCTATGAATAGTCTACTTAAGGTTTTGCTTAAAGACCATTAATTCACAGAGAAACCACTTGCTCACCATAGAGTGGCCACCTGAAACAGAAAGATCAAGAAACCTCTCAAAGATGGGGATCTTGGAAGTTCTCTGACTGCAATACAAGAGGAGAATGCATTAGTTAATACATTTATTGATACTAAGCTAATATCTGGATATTATTTTAAATGAATTATGTAGAGCATGTATATCACTTGAGCTAAGAGTTAATTAATTTTAGTTCAAATTTTATCAGATCTATTAAAAATACAGAAAATTGTACAAATCAAAACACACACTAATTTTAGTGATTTTCACAGATTTATAGATTAATTCTATATTTAGTCAAATATTTTTCTTTGAAATTTATTGAGAATTGCTTTATGGAAAAATATATGGTCAATTTTAGCCAATGTGCCATGTTCCAATTGAAAAAAAAAAAGTGTACTCTGAATTTGCTAGGCATCTTGACATTTTTATGCTAGTTATTTATTTTTATCCTGTTTTTCAAATTTTCATTATCAATCTTGTCTGCTTGTTTTATCTGATATTACAGGATGTAGGTCAAAATCTCCAAACATATCTCTGGATTTGTCTCCTTATTCTTGTCCATATATTTGGAGATTTGTTATTAGGTATATTCAAATTTAGAAATGTTTTATGTCTTGGGGGCAGGGCAGAAGGGATAATCGCTTACTTGTTTTAAAATGTCTTATTTTTCGTAATTGTTTTTGCCTTAAGACTTCTTTATCTGATATTATATTAACTATAATTGATTTTTTTGTGTTAGTTGTATGGCATAGCATTTGCAAACATTTTTTTAACCTTTCTGTGTCTTTAATAGATTTCATAAATTTCTTATAAGCATCACATAATTTTTTTATCCAGTTTATTTTTTTGTCTTTTAGTTGATACATTAAGTCTATTTATATTTAACTTATTAATATTATTAGTGTCTTTGCATTTCATTCTGCCACCTTGCATTTTTCTGTTGTTGTTCCAATGGTTTTATATTTTTTCTCTTTTTCTGTTTTCTTATATCCTTTTGAAATAACTTCAAATAAGCAATAGGTCTGGACCAGATTGGAGGGGAGGGAGTTAAACAGGATGTGAATATCTGGAAGAATGGTTCATTGAGAACCACCAAAGTCGCATATTATAACATGTAATGTGTATATGTATGTGTAAATGTAATCATTTGTTTAAAAATATTTTCTAATTTCCCTCATGATTTCTCCTTTGTTACTTATTAATTATACCCTCTTTCACCTTTTTTAAAGATGGATTTTTTAATGTTTACAAAATATTTGGTGTGTTGGAGTCTGTATTAATGCTTTCCGAACTTACGGAAAAATATAATTACCTCCATTTGCAATTACCTTTAATTACCATTGCTCGTTTTTGACTTTTGTTCATGTTTTTATGCATTTTATCTAAATATATTATAAATTCCAAGACATTTTTTATTATTTTTATACTGTCAGTATGCATGAATATTTACCATTTTGCTTCATTCCTCTGTATTTCCATCATGTTTCTAGGGTCATTATTCTGTTGACTTAAGAACTCCCTTTATTCAGGGAGTTCAGCGTTGATTTCTCCCAGTTTTTTACTTGCATGAAAACATGTTTATTTCACCACTTTTTGGAGTTGCAGTTGCATGTGTTCTAGATCTTTTTGTCTTGTACAATATGTCTCTCATTTTCTTCTTTATGTCTTCCTTTTTTATTTTCTCTGTATGTTATTATCTGAGTATTTTCCATTGAGTTATATTTCTGATCACTAATTCTTCTCTTAGAAGTATCTGATTTACTGTTAAACTCATCAATGTGGTTCATAATTTCAGTGAAGGTATTTTTCAGTTCTAGAATTCTAATCAAGTTAAAAAAGATTTTGTTCTCCATTGAAATTATTCACCATTCTCTTGATTTTTGTTTGCACATGTTTAATCGCAGTATGTATTGTGCCTTTGTTAAATTAACATTTGTTAAGTATAGCTCAGGGTACCAGATGTAAGCCCCCCACAAGAGAAATTGAAATTGAGAAGTTTATTACTCACAAGTCCTGGAGGAAGTATCTGGCATGCCTCAAGGGGCCAGGGTGCATGTAGAGACTAGAGACAGGACCTGGGGTATGCGTCTTTATTAGGGCTTTTGGGTAGAGATTTTTGTGTTCACAGGCTAAGGCTGGATTAGTCAGTTCAGACCTAAAACAGCAGGATTTTTGTAAGCTCCGTGGGGGTCTTATCTAAGAGACACACAGGAGAAGGCCCTGGGAGTTGGGGGAGACTTGATCACAAAGGCTGTTGGAGAAGTCACATCAGGAAATTTGCTTGTTACTCTGGGGACTGATATCTAAGGCATGCAGTTACATGAGGTAGCTAATGTCAGTTGAAGGCTGCTTGGCCAAACAAAATGGATGCCTAAGCAGTAGTACCATGGAGTAGCTTAGTTAACCTCTTGACAGGATGTTTGAAATCCACATCTCACATCTCCAAGTCCCAGCCATCTGCAATTCCCTTTTTTACGAAACTGTCTAATGCTATCTTAACCTTGTCTCTTGGAATGCTTAGTAAATATGTTTTAGTTGAGAACTTAGTTTTACTTTAGGCAGATAATTAGAAAATAGTTAAACTACCTTTATCCCAAAAAGGATTGTGCTAAGTCAAGGCCATGTTTCAGTTTTTGTTAAGAAAACACTGTAGCTCCTCAGGGCTTCTAAATGAAAATACAGAATGTTTATCAAAATTCTCTTGGATAATTCCTGAATACATTTTATTGCCTCTTCACACTGTAAAACTTCTGAAAGCTCTACTGTGCTTCTCACTTTTGGTCTGTCTTTTGTGTTCAGTTTCTCTGAACCAACTTGACAATTAGCAGATACCTTGAAGGGAAATATGGTGGAATATCAGAATAACCTAATTACTTTTCCACTGATTCAAGTATTTGGGCCTCTCAATTCCTTCCAATGTTGTTGTTGTAGTTCTTGTTCTTTTTCTTGTTTTTTTTTTGTTTGTTTGTTTGTTTTGTTTTGTTTTTAATCATCAAACTGATTTTTTAAAATCTTTTAGAAATTTTGTTTGTTCTTATGAGGGATATACTTCTGCTTCAAGGTATTTTCTCATATTTAGACATGAAAGTTCTTGATTTTTTTCAATATTTGCTGTAAATAACACTTTCTTTGTCTGTCTTAGAAATACTTATATAATTTGATGGTTATATCTTTGACAAAATATATTTTTCTATAAAAGCCTTCTTTCCTTTCTGGTCTACATTTATTTGAAGGATATAACAGAGTACTTGTTTATTACCAAATCCCATTTCCATTTTGATGGATTTTTCTCAAACTGCATCCAGATGGTCCCTGAAGAAAAGGTAAAGGTTTCAAAGAACTTGCTTTTTAGATATTATTCAAAACTTATATCAAGTATCCCTGGGGCAAACAGAAAAAACAAAACAGAAACTGTTATCTTTCTTTCTTTTGTTTTTTAATTCTTGCATTAAAACTTTGTTATCAGGAATAATTTTTCAGAGTATATCTGACTTTTGAATTGAGTACGAGATTAATAATAGCACATTTAAAAAATGCACCCATTGCATTAGTAAATATCAGAACAGGAGAGGACTTAAAAAGTCATCAATTCTGACTTAATATACAAATGAAGGAGTGGAAGTTCTTAGAAGGTCAATGATATTCCAAAAAAAAAAAAGAGACCACCATGGAAACCCTAAATTTTTATCACTATTTACAACAATGTATAATTTTAATTTAAAATAATAGGCATGTCTATAGAAACATTATATATCGCTTCCATTCTCACAGTCTTAAAATATGTAAAAATATTAATATATATCTAAAACATTTATTTACACGAACCCATACTTAACTTTAAAAATTAAGAACTGAAATGATTAAAAAGAATTATTAAAGTTATATTTTTTATATAATCTGTGGCCCTTATTTAAAACATGAGTAAATGCATTGAAATATTTTTAAACTACATTAATATTTGCAAATAAGTCTTGCTTTTCAAAGAAACATGTGAACTTTTCTCTGTCTCTCTCTCTCATCTGTATTTTGCTGAGCTAAGAATATAATATAAAAAGCAAAATCTTTATGTATATTATTTTGGAGTCTTTTAAAGAGAAACTCCAAAGAAACATCTCTATGTATGTAAAAGGCATGGATATTTCCAATATTTTGTTGAAAATGATCTTTATTTATAATATTTGTGATTATATAATTAAATGTTAGACTGCACCTTAGTGATTTTTAAGTCAATACTCAATTTAGCATTACATCTAACGTTTTTAATTTGTACCACTATATATTATGACTAGTTGGATAAAATTAAGTACCAATTTTAATTGTTCTGTGTATTGGCATTGTAGGAAATATTTCTTTCTGAGATGTGAGTTTTGTAATTCATTCAGCTCTCTCTCGGTTTTCATGTTACCAAGCTGGTCGTATTGTGAGATATCTCTCATTTGTGATCTAAATTTGACAAAGATATGCAGCTATCTGAAAACAAAATATAGCCAATTTGTTTCGTCTCCAGAGAGAGTTTGTCTCCTGGCTTTTTGTGTATAAAAGAATGACTTCTGTGCTTGGATTCAGTGATTTCTCGTCCTCTGGCTTCCTCAGGCAACTTCTTGGGATCAACCTCCCCACCTGCATTCTTGGCTTCAATACTCTGTTATGAGAAGGGAAGAATCAGATTATTACGTGAAACATTTTTTTAAAGAGGAAATCTCATACTTTCAAAAGCGTGGACATGGTATACTTTTCGGAAGGGACAAAGCCAATGAACAAAAGGGGCAAAGGCAACAAATGATGTGGAAATGCCACTTGACAAAGAAAATCAATTTGCATCTTATAAATAGACTCTAAAAAAACACAGCTATCTTTGTCCAATGTGCTATTTTGCTACATTGTTTTATTTAAATTTTATAATGACTTGAAAAATGCCCAAGCAAAACATGTCACTTGTTCTCATTTTGCTCATTTTGTTTGGATTAGTGAGGTTGAGAAACTACTTACTTTTACTTTGCTCTATTTCTAAACCCTCCTTTGTTAAAGAGATCCTACCTATCCCTAATGGATCAGGCTCACCTGAAACTGCCTGACACTTCTGATAAGCTATGCTTGCATTACATTTTGAGCTCAATCCATAATACTTCTGAAAACATGAAACGCATAGGTGCTACTCTTTTCTTATTTTCGTCCACAATTATTGGGATTATATGCCAGAGTTGCTTTACTCTTTGACCATTAGTACTTAAATCAGGCCATTCAGGAGAAAAGAAAAAAAATATTTCAAACCCCTTCACACATACCTATTGAAGTTGTTTTTCATTTGTTCATATGCTGAATACTTAAAAAAATATTTCATCTGTATTAGAGTATCTATGCATAAGCACACTCTTTATGAATCCAAAACCACAACTTCAGGTGACATATATTTTTGTTGGTTTATAAGACACTAATATTACAAAAATATCATTAGGCTTAAAAAAAAGATGTTATTAAAAGCTCGTGGTAATTTTCTAAGCTGAAATAACCCAATCTATATATTGAATGCAGTCCCAATCAAAATTCAAGCAAATTATTTTGTGGGTAGTGACAGACTGGTTCTAACATTTATATAAACAGGAAAAGACTCAGCATAACCAACATTAATTTTGAAGGAAAAGATAGATTTTAAGGATTGATACTACCTGACTTTAAGACTTACTATAAAGCTACAGTAATCAAGACAATGTGGTATTGGCAAAAGAATAGACAAATAAATCAATGAAACAGAATAGAGAGCCCAGAAATAGACTCCCATAAATATAGTAAACTAATATTTGACAAAGGAGCAAAGACAATACAATGGAGCAAATATTGTGTTTTCAAAAAATGGTGTTTGAACAACTAGATATCCACATGGAAAAAAAAAAATGAATGTAGGCACAGACCTTACCATGTCACAAAAATTAACTCAAAATGACCACAGACCTAAAGGTAAAATGCAAAAGTACAAAGTCTTAGAAGATAACATAAGAGAAAAGTTCAATCAATGATCTTAGATACAGAGATTACTCTTTATACAGAGGGTGCCAAAAATATGTATACACATTTTAAGAAAGGAAAAAAATGTATTAAAATTATGCTGATGGTAACCACTTTGAGCACCTCTCATAATTGCAGAAGTCAAACGTGACTTGTATTCATCTTTTGTTATCAGTATATATTGAATATTGCAAGCTTAATATAGTTTTTTTTCCCGTTCTTAAAATGTGTATACATATTTTGTCACCCTCTGTGTATAACACAAAAGGTACGATCCATCAAGAAAATACCTGATAAGCTAGACTTTATTAAAATTAAAAAGTTCTGCTTTGTAAAAGATTATGTGAAGAGAATGAGAAAACAAGCCACAGACTGGGAGGAACTATTTGCAAAAGACTCATCTGATACAGGGCTGTTACTCAAAATATGCAAAGAACGCTTAAAACTCAACAAGAAGAAAACAAACGACCCAATTTTAAAAATGATCAAAGATACCTAATGAAAGAAGATAAATGGATGGCAAATAAACATGTGAAAAGTTTCTACTACACACCTGGTAGAATGGCCAAAATCCAAACACTGACAACACCAGATGCGGAAGGGATAGGAACTCTCGTCCACTGCTGGTGAGAATGCAGAATGGTGCAGCCACTTTGGAAGATAGTTTGGCAGTTTCTTACAAAACCAAATATACTCTTATAATATGATCCAGCAATCAAACTCTTTGGTATTTAATAAAAGGAACTGACAACTTATATCCACCCAAAAACCTGCAATAGATGTTTGTAGCAGCTTTATTCATAATTGCCAAAACTTAGGAGCAACCAAGATGTCCTTCAGTAGGTTAATTGATAAACTATTTTACATCCAGACTATGGAATATTATTCAACACTAAAAAGAAATCAACTATCAAGCCATGAAAATACATAAAGGAAAATTAAATGCATATTACTAAGTGAAAGAAGCCGAAGAGAAAAGGCAGCATACTATTTGATCCCAACTATATTAGAATGTTTTGTAAAAAAGCAAAACTACAGAGACAGTGAGAAGGTCAGTGTTGCCAAAATTCAGATTGATGGGGAGAAATGAATGGTAGAAGGCAGAATTTTTAAGGCAGTGGATATACTCTGTATGATATCAGAACAGTGGACACATGTCATTATACGTTTGTCCAAACCCACAGAATGTACACCAAGAATGAACGCTGAGGTAAACTATGGACTTGGAATAATTATGATGTGTCAATGTAGGTTCATCAATTGTAACAAATATACCCTATGAAGGGTATTGATAACTGGGGCAGGAATATACGGTAAACCTCTGTACCTTCCTCTTCATTTTGCTGTGAATCTAAAACTATTCTCAAAACATAAAATCTAAAAAAAAAAAAAAAAGAAAGAAAGAAAGAAAAGCTATTTCTACCTCCTAACATGAATACGTGGAAGCATTGGGTAATGCTTATGCTACAAAGAGCAAAAGCAGGCTCATACTTTGCAAGTCAGTTGTGCAGGCCGTTATTAAAAATGATAGAAATTCATAATTAAGTACCTTAAAACAAAGGTAAAACTACTGGGAATTTGAATATTATAATGTGGTAACTATAGAAATCAGATTCTTCTCCTTCCTCATGGTTTACTGTTTTGTGATTGTTAAAAGCTTTAGTTGTTCATTTGTTTAGTGACTTTTCCAGAATGGTTTGGAAAAGACCATATTATTAAATTTTCTTTTTCATTTTTTTAAATTTCAGTTGTATTGAGGTATATTTGACATATAAAATTACAAGATATTTAAAATGTACATGGTGTTGACTTAATATACATATGCATGGTGAAAGGAGTCCCACCATCTAGTTAATTAACAAATCCAGAAAACATCGTATTTCTCACAGTGTGTTGTCATCAGTAAGTCTTTCTTCCCTTAGCTTGTGTTCAGTTAATATTTTTTTCAGATACTTCCTTGAATGCCAAGAACAAAGAAACAAAACACCACACAAAGGAAAAATGTCTTCTATTCTATACAGATTGCCTCAATTTGATGCACTAATTCAGCCTTTTCCAGACTTGTGTTAAGTCTATCGAATAGCAGGGTGAAAGCCTAGGATTTCTGAGGTCTTTCCTGAGCATGCACCTTCTCTTGGTACACAGGTGGCTTACTAAATTCCCAAACATATATCAGATTTTTTAATTGCCTTACTATACCACAGAATCTCTTCCCAGCTTTTCTTCTGAGTGGGATTATGATGACCATCTCGTCAAGCATGTGCCTTATCAAAGCCCATTATCTTCATTACTGATCACCAGCCAGGTCGGGTGCTTCGGATCTTAAGCAGCAACACAAAATATTGAATTCTGAGTTTCTTTATGACCTTGAAATATTTGCCATCTAATTATTCTCCAAAATGGAGCTGTAAGAAATAGCATTATGGAGAATTGCCTAGGGTCATGCATATAGCATGATCTAGAGCACTGCTTCCTAAATTGTATACAACTGACCACTAATAACTTTACCTACTAATATGTGGTTCTACTAAATAATATAAACAAACGAGAATGATTCAACAGTGAAACAAACAAACAAAATCAATAAAATGTTGCAATGAGCATAGATAAGTTGTTCAATGAATGGTATTTCAGAGCCTCAAATATGCTAATGTTCACTCTGTAGCCTGCAAAAAGAATATAAAGGGCTGCTTCACAAACTATCTTATGATACTAGTGTTCTGCAGATTATGCTCTGGAAATAGTTCTAGATATTCTAAATTATTCCCTTAGATTAAAGTAGACTGGCATTTCTGGATCACATTAATTTGGAGGTCATTAAATATACTTTTACACAATTACACATCAACACTCATTACCGACCCCAGAGCATGTTGAAGTCTCTGCAAGTTAATATTCATTTACTAAAAATATGCCAGGCACTGATCTAAGTACTTCACTAAACATAACCCATTTTTACCTCCCAACAGCCTTCTGAAATTGGAGCTATTTTCCCCTACTTTACAGATGAACGATGAGCTCTTAGTTGGTGAAGTAGCTCAGTAGTTTTAAAGCCCGGATTCAATCCTAAACAACATGATCCCAAGCATTCTCTCTGAACTATGCAAAGCATGTGTTAAAAGAAAAAACTGGGGTATCAAAGACATTTTTCTCCTTATAAAGACCCATGGGAGAAAATTGACACAGGTCTCATTTGGAGGAAAAGTTGTGTTTCTCTTAAATGTGTTTGCTGGATGCTGTGAATCTTATAACTCTTTTCTTTTGTACTTTGTCCTCCATGAACCTCAGAATCAAATTTGAGTTTACCGTTATCAACTACATATAGTTGCATACGATACCTCTCCGTGAGATAATCTTCTCTTTGCCTTATTAATTTTCTCATGTATTTTAATCCCAATTTTCTCATTATTTGTTTTCCTTTTTATCTATTTTGGTAACAACCTCAAATCTTAGGTTAAAAAAACAAGCTGTGAGCGAATGCATGCATGCATACATTAATTGCAATTCATGTGTGCATTCTTCCTGTTATATTAAAACTCAAAATGGAAAGTATAAATGAATTCACTTATAAAATCAAAATTCACAAAACTTGGGGAATATGAGCATTCAACTCAATTTTTATTTGAAAAAAATATGTACTTTCTTAAGATACTGTGGTATGCTACACACATTTTTAACATAATTGCAAGGATGCAAAATCTGGGTGTTCTGAGATATACCCAGGAACATTTTGAGTTAAAAAAATATTTTTATGCTTCTTATACCTGCAAATGATTTGCATGCCAGGCAATTACAAACAATTGCTGCTAACCCCTGTAATTTCAATGACAGCGACAAAAATGTCAGAGAACACAACAATCGTTTCAAATGAAAATGTCAAGATATCCATTAGAGAGGCATCAGAGGCACATGGTAATATGAAAAGGTCAGTGTTCTACAATGCTGTCATAGCATGTAATCCTACTTTTCTTTAAATTTTGATGAGGTACATATTATTTAAGCAACTTAAAACATGCTGCAAAATCAGACATTATAAAATATGGCTCATGAGTCATGGTAGACTAGAGAACACAACATGTAACAGAGTTCACCATTTACTCATAACTATGCCTCCAATATACAAGGTCACAAGCTGAATCACCGTGGATAAAAATTTGATAAAAGAAATTAATGTTTTCCTTTGGAATGACTAGTGCTCGGTGTGTCATCAGTATGTATCTAACTAAATCCCCTGGTGCTGCGCTGCCATGAGTTGCATCACCTACAGCAATGAGAAGTTTGCCTGACTTATGATGTTTGTGCCAGAGAAATAGGGAGCCTCAATTTCAATATCACTGCTTCCAGAATGATATTATGGTCTTGTGTTCTATAATCAGTGAGTGCCTTGAAAATTGTGAAAAACAGCTTTAAAGAATTAAAATGTCAGGAAGAGCTATCCTCACCAACTGGTTTCAAATGTAAGAAACTCATTCTCTGAACTGGTAATCACCAAAAGGAAGAAAAGAAAAAAGTGAGAAATTTTTATCGTTACATTCGTTTTACAGATATCAAGTGTTTAGCGCAAATTCCTTCTCTATAATTAGTTCTACAAATGTGTCACAAATTACCACTATTAGGATATCAACATGGAGCAATTTTTTTGGTGGTAATAAGAAAAATAACACAATGTGTTTTTTTTTTTTAAAAAAGAAAACATTAAAGGAAAAAAAACGTATGTAGCTGCCAAGTGTTGTTCTGTTCCTTTCATTTGGGCATAAACGGAAAATAAAAGTATTTTTGAACTTAAATCCAATTGCTTTCAATACAAAAATAAAAGAAAATTAGGAAAATTTCATTTAGTTTCAAATGGCATTTATCATTAACTTGGCTATTATACTTTTCATTTTCATATTCCAGTTTAATTATATATAGATGTAGACATATGTCTCCAATGTTAACACTGGTCATAGTGGAATGATGTGAGTCATATATATATATAAAATCCAATCTTCAATATTATAACATAGAGAATATTTTGATGTGTTGGGTATTTTCATATATGAAAATTTATTTTCTATTCAATGCCGTGATTTACTTTTTTATCACTTTAATACATTTAATATTAAGCTCTGTAAACTTGATAAGGTTAGACTCTGTCTCAGATTTTTGATGTGCAAAATCAATCAGGGTATTATGAATACCTATATCAAAGGATTGCAATGAAGGCTAATATATCAACAGCAGTTAATACTGTGATGGCACTTAAATACTCCATACATATTATCTATTATTGTTGTTGTTGTGTTTGTTATTAAATAAGAGAAACAAACTAAGTAAAAATCAAATACTTGGAGACCAGATGATTTGCAGCCTTGTTGTCTTACAGTTTATTTCCAAATCACCATGGACCAGGGTTTGGTTCTCAGTTTATAGCTATCAAAGCTAGTTTTATTTATTTATTTATTTTTTTGGTTTCCAAAATAATATTTAATTTCTAGAAGCCAGAATCAGTTACCCAAACTCAAAAGGGACTGCTTTAAATAGAAACATGTCTTAATTACTTAAAATGACAATTAAGCAGGAGGATCAGTAGCTGTTGACCCTCACATTTTAGGACTAAAATGGTCTGTAAAATCAATATGTGGATTAGAAAGCATGCTAGTTAACACAGAAGTGCATCATTTAGAGTTTGGGCTTCTTAATATTTTAGTTTTATTAAGATGAAGAATCTAGATAAATTGTTTCTTTTCATCCTCTGCATTGAAGAGGATTCTTACAACACAAATATGAATAAATCATGTCCATAGCCAGAAAACTCTTCTTCCTGTATAGTATTAAATGGTGGTAAATATCACCACTTTTTTTTTCCCTACTCAATATTCCAGTCTCCTGCTGCCTTTTAGTAGCATCAAAAATATCAAAAGCACCATTACCTCTTGACAGACTGTGGTACCTGAAAATAGCCACATCCTAATTACCCAAGGACTAGTTACCTTACATGACTAAAGGGACTTTGTAGATGTGATTGGATTAAGGACCTTGAGATTGGGAGATTATCCTAGATTATCTGCATGATCTCTATGTAATCAAAGTGTCCTTATAATGGGAGGATAGAGGGTCTGAGAGTGATTTGAAGATGCTACACTGCTGGCTTTGAAAATGAAGGAGGGGCGATAAGCAAAGGAATGCAGGCAGTTTCTAGAAGCATGAAGAGGCAAGTTAACAGATTTTCCCTTGAACCTCTGAAAGGAACGCAGCCCTGCTGTCACCTTAGTTTTAACCAGTGGGATCCATATCTGACTTCTGACCTCCAGACTGTAAGACCTCCAGAATTGTAAGAAAATAAAATTTTAAGTCACTAAGTTTGTGAAAACTTATGGTAGCAGAAATAGGAAAATAATACACAGGAAAAAATATACCAACCCTCTGCTCAAAATACTGTTATTGGCTTTCCATCTAATTCCAGGTAAAAGTGAAGACCCTCCTTAAGTGGCTTAAAGGACCAATGTGATCACACCTACCCCCTCTCTTCTATCTTTTAACTCATTTACAATTCTTCTTGCTTTCTTTTCTGCAGATCACCTGCCCTCTTCACTTTTCCTTGAATATGCCAGGCATGCTGTCTAAACAGATCTTGCTCCAGCTACTTATATGGCTCATATCCTCAATTATTTCCAGTTGTATCACATTCACAAAGAGATATTTTCTGACCACCGTGAGTGGGCCATAACTGTTTTCCCTATTAAGGGAAGAAAACTATAAGCCACTGCCTGTCTAACATTCCGAATTTCCCCTCTCTTGTTTTCCTTTTCTCAATAGCACTTATTATATTCTAACATATAATTTTCTTATTTAGTTTCTGTATTAAATTGCTGAAAGCTCTATGGGGGGAAGGGGTTTTGTCTCTTTTCTTTGACCTTCCTCAGTGTTGGCACATAATAAGCACTTAGTAAAAATTTGTTGAACGAGTGAAAGAAATGGCACTCTAGGTTAGAGCTTTTACATTAAAAGAAAATATATTAAATTGTAACTTTTCTAGACTAAAATTACCCATATATCTTGATGGAGATATTGAAATAACATAATCTTATTAGCATCATGTAATCTTATTAGCATCATATTTTTGAATAACAAAAATAAATGCTTTACATTTTTGAAAGCCCTTTCATACATTAAATCCTTTGATCCTCTGAATAAATCTATAAAGTAGTTATTTTCCCCCTCATTTTATTGTAGGAAATTGAGTTTCCAAAACTGTAAAATTCATACGGAATTAAGTAGAAGAGTATTTTCTTAAAGCAGACCAATGGTCTCTGCTCTTTCTTCATCAGACATCTCTCTGTTTATGTTAACCAAGTATCTGACTAATCTCATCCATACTAATGTGCCTTTACTAGTTTCAATTTTCCTGCTAACCAGGGAAAGTTTCATGAGGTTTTTAACAAATTATGGGATGTCTATATATTACCATCATCAAACATAATGACCCAGCAAACCCAATTGAAGGGAGATATTTACCCAGAAGATGTGAAAACATCTGTCCACACAAAAGCATGTGCATGACAACCCAAATGCCCATCAACTGGTGAGTGGATAAATACACTGAGACATATTCATATAAAAGATTACTACTCAGTAAAAGGCATGAATCACTGATACATTTTATATCATGCATTAATCTCAAAATATTATGCAATGTGGTATATGCTAGATGTAAATTGTTATGTGTTGTATGTTTCCATTTAGATAGAATTTTGGAAAACGCCAAAACACTAGGACAAAACACAGATCAGTGAAAGCTAGGGCTGGAGATGGGGAGAGAATGATGACTATAAACATTTGTGAGAGAAAATTTGGGGACGATGCAAATGTTAATATCTTGATTGTGGCGGAGATCATGTGACTGAGTAAGTTTGCCAAAAATCATAGAATTGTACTCCTAAAAGGGTCAATTTTACTGTATGCAAATTATACCTTAATAAACAAAAACAAGTAAAAATAAAAGTAAAATTAATTTGTAAAGTTGGAATTTTAACCAGAACAGTTCAACACTAGATAGTGTATGCTGTAAATTGCCCGTGCTACCCAATTATTAATTAAAAACTTCTTCATAAATAATGTCTTTCCATTTCAAGGTTTTATTTTGTTTTAACTGAGAAATTTACCCATGATTATATTTAATGTGAACTCTAGAGGGCATAGTGTTTGTAGATTTACTTAGTTTATAGACTTAGTTTAAGAAAGTCTATATTTTAGCTTTTTGCTAGTCTTTGTCACTGTAGGAAAATCAACCACATTCCCTGTATACCAGCATATTAAGTGATAAAAGGAGAGTATTAAATTATAATTTTAGAAAGCATTTTCTCAATTCATTCCTGGACTGGTTCTCAGTTATTGATTCAAATAAACTAATGAAGTTAATAATAATAACAATACATTAAAAATAAACCACATCTCTAAGATTACTTGTGTATTTCTATATTTCTGATAGAAGCACCCTTGTTGTTTGACTCAGAATATTTAATTTATAGTTTCCCTTTGTAATATGAGAAAGTATCATAATTCTGTGTCAACTTGACTGGGCCACAGGGTGCCCAGATATTTGGTTAAACATTATTCCGAGTGTGCTTCAGAGTGTTTCTGGGTGAGATTAACCTTTTAATTTGGTAGACTAAGTAGATTGTCCTCCCAAGAGAGTGTGGGCCTTCTTCAATCTCTTGAATGCCTGAATAGAATAAAAGCCTGAGTAAGAAAGAACTTTTGCTCTCTGCCTCACTATCTTTGAGCTCAGACATCAGTCTTTTCCTGTTTTCAGAGTCAGACTCAGAATGAAACATTCACCATCAGCTTTTCTTGTTCTCAGGCCTTCAGACTTGGTCTGGAACTATACCTTGGCCTCTCTTGAGTCTCCACCTTGCCATCTGCAGATCTTGGGACATTTTAGCCTCCAGAGTTGTGTGAACCAAATTCCTATAGTAAATCAAGTTCCAGCTATCTATCTATCTATCTATCTATCTATCTATCTATCTATCTATCTATCTATCTATCTATCATCCATCATCCATCCATCTATCTATTTATCATCTATCTATCTATCTATCTATCTATCTATCTATCTATCTATCTATCTTCCTTGATGGATACATATAGAAATAATTAGATATCATCTATATCTATATCATCATCTATATATCATCATCTATATATAGTAAGTATATCTGCATATATAGTAAGTAAGTATTTCTGTAGAGAACCCACACTAATACAGAATCAGTACCCATTACTTGGGTTATATACATAGTTGTATCCAATATATTAGTGTCTACATTTTAATCCCACTGGGCCTAGTGCAATCAACATTTTGGAAAAATTTTTTTTACCCTGAATGTCTTTTTATCACCATTCCTTTCTGTACTATTTTTCCTTCCTGTACAGGTCACAAGCTACACTGACTTCTTCCAGTCTGACAAATTCATCCCTATCTACTTAATGGAAAAATAATCACAAAAAATTATTCTGTATATGGATACTTTTTTTTAAAGAAATAAGTACACAATGTTGCCATCACAGACAATCTTGGATATCATGTGGGAACGATGTATTTATTTTTTTTTGGGGGGGTGGTATCTTTAAAAGTCCCACTGCATTAGTGATCAGTTTTTCCTTAAACCATATCAATTAGTCAGTGCTGAGAAGTCAGTAGTAATTATGTAAGAGTAAATAATAGGCATTTGAAAGATGTTCTTATTGCAAAAAATTTAGAGATTCAAGTTCTATGAGATTATTCATTTAAGATGTGATATCCCAAGTGTAAACTGACTGTTCTACCCATAAAACATGATCTTCAAGACTAATATCATTCCTACAAGGCATTGAAAGTCCAGTCAGCTTTTTGTCACGGTTAGTGATTGTCTATTCCTATCAGTGGCATTAGAAGTGTTTTCTGTATTCCCTTCATTCTAAAGTATCTCTTTGCCAAAAAGTGACTGTTCTTTTCCTCAAAAAAAAACAACATTAAGAATAACTTATTTATTTAGTAAAAAATTAACTTTTCTGCAACTGAAATGGATCTTCCTTTTCAGGGGTTCTAAGAGATGATTGTATGGCAAAGACCAGCAATCTGGTTCCTTTAGAAATTCTCCTGGTTTACCCATTGGATCTTATAGTACCATCCCAAGGAATGCATGGTTTAAAAGTTCAGAAATGCAAGCATAACTCAAAATTGTTTTCTATTATATTTTATATTAATTGTGGCTCCTAAGAAATTCTACACTATCCAGAATAATTATGTATCTCTAAAATGTTTTGTTGTTTTTGTCTTAGGGATTAATAATTCACTTATTAGAAACTATTGTGGAAAATAGAGTTTTCCTTTAAAAATATTGTTTAAAGAGTTCAAAGCTTTTTATAATTTTCTATAATCACATCTATGATAACAAAGAAAATATCGTTGATATTTCCTTTCTCCAAATATATTGAACTATAGAAAGAAAAAAAAAGACAAATATATTGAGCTACAGTTATTGCCTTGATCATTGGTCATTTCCAAACACATACGGGAACAAAATTGTATTGCAGCCTGCCATGAATAGTTTGGCACTGGGTCTGCATTTTTTTTTCATGTTTACATATATTTTCATGACTTACATATGTTTAACAAGTGTACAACTTATTCAAATTTTTTTTCATTATATACCACTACTAACTCTAGATTGTTAGAAGGTTTTCTGAAATCAGAAAGTAGAGTAGAATAGCTAGAGTAAATATTTTATTTTTTCATACAATCATGACCTTCAAGAAATCATAGTCTCACTTCTTTCATGAGAGGTTAAATCTGCTATTCTTAGGACACTCCCTATTCTATTTGACTGGTATTTGATCTGTTCTATCAGTGATACATTTTGAAACATGGCTTTTTAATATATCTTTGTATCAAGTAAAGTGTCACACTTTTCCTATGTTTGTTTTCAAAATTCTTAATTCTTCGTATACCATTGTCTGTATAATTTTCTCAAAAAAATATCTTGAAGTTCTTTGTAAACTTATTTCCTAAATACATTAAAGTTTTGTAGCTGGACATTTCAGTGGCTTTTTTAATTACAATAATATTTTATATTTACTACTATACTATTGTATAGGATGTGTATGTTTCTATGGACATTCACATACAGATCATTTTATGAATTTAAGTTGTCATTTCTCTTGGATTAATATCTAAAAGTAGAATTGCTGGGTAACGTAGTAAATGTATATTTAAATATATAGGATACCACCATAATAGTATTGTTTTTTCCACTCCTATCGGCAACGTATGAGATTTCTAATCTACTGCATCCTCTCCATCACTTGGTAGTGTTAGTTTTTTAAAATTAACTCTTGTATTGGGTATAAAGTAGTCTTTGTGATTTTAATTTGTATTTCTCTGATGATTTTGATGTTGAGCATCTTTGGGCATTTTTGTATTTACTTTTTGAAGTTTCTGTTCAAATATTTTTTCCTTTTCTCGGTGTTATTGAGTTGAAAGAGTTTTTTTTTTTATATATTTTGGATAAGAGTCCTTAGTTAGATAAGGCCATTTTACAAATACCTTCTCCTTGCCTATAACTTACCTCTTCTAAACTATATCTTTTGAAAACAAAAGTTTGCAATCTTGATGATCCCATTAATCATCATTTTTTCTTTATATTTTCCATTTTTGTTCCATGTTTAAATAACACATTTTGCTTAACTCAATATCACAAAGATCTCTTCTATGACTCTTGTAAACATTTAGTCTATAATCCATTTTAAGTTAGTGTGTATGTATTAGATAGAGGTCAAGATTCATTTTCTATATACCTATCCAATTGTTCTAGCATCAGTAGTTGAGAAGCCTAGCTGTTCCTCTTGAAAATCAATTGGATGTATAAATGTGGGTCTATTTGAATTCTGTTCTGTTACACTGATTCATAAATTTGTCCATTCATACACCAATAGAGCACAATAATGACTTTTATCTTTACAGTCGATCTTCAAATCAGATATTTAAAATCTTCTAACTTTGTTTTTTCTTCCAAATTGTTTTGGCTAGTCTACATCCTTTGTCTTTCCACATAAATTTTAAGATTGACTTATCAGTTTTGTCAAAAATACCTATTAAGATTTGTACTGTGAGTGTGTTAGATCTGTAGATCAATTTGTGTATAATTGTCATCTTAAAAATATCAAGTCTTCAAACCATGACCTTGGTCTGACTCTCAATTTATTTAGATCTTCTTAATTTCCCTTTGCATTTTTTTGTATTTTTAAGTATATAGAGCTTGGAAAAAAATTTGCCACATTAATTGTGAAGTATTTTATTTTATACTATTATAAATATTTTAGTTTTTTGTTTTAATTTAATTTGGGAAATGTTTATTGTTTGTATATCAAAATGTAATTGATTTTCCAACATTTCTAATATCTTCCAACATTTCTAAATTCAATTATGCATTCTAATATATTTTTGGTAAATTTCTTAGGGTTTTCTAGATACACAATTATTTTTTCTGTAAATAATGGAAGTTTTATTTTTTATTTCTGATCTGTAAAACTTTTTTTTTCTCTTGACTTATAGTACTTGGCTCTCCAGAATAATGTTAAATAGAAGTAGTAAGAGCAGACATTTTTACCTTTTTCCTAATCTTTAGGTAGAAAGTATTGAGGTTTTCATGTTGAGAATGATAGAGCTATAATTTTTCGTAGTTGCCCTTAATTATGATATTGATGTTTCTTTTCCTAGTTTGCTCAGAGGATTTTTTTTTGTTTGTTTTGTCTTTTGAGGTAAAAAATATATGCAGTAAAGTCACCCATTTTAATGTACATTTATGTGAATATTGGCAAATACATAGAGTTCTTTAACCACCACCATATAAAGATATAAAACAATTCTACTGCCATCATCCTAAAATTACCCTATACCCTCAGACCCCTTTGTAATCAATCATTTCCCAGCCCAAGACCCTGGCAACCACTCATATATTTCCTAGCCCTATAGTTTTATTTTGTTAAATATCATGTAAAGGACATTATATAGAATACAGTTTTTAGAGCCTCCTTTCCTTTATATCTTTCACTTAAATTTATTCATGATGTTGCATGTATCAATGCTGTACTTCATTGCACATTATTGCTCTGAGTATTATTTCACTCCTTTTAGAGGAGAGGAAATGAAAGGTCAAAATGTCTAAGTAACATTCTTAGGGACACAGAGCTAGCAAATGGCCAAAACTGTGTTTATACTCAGTTTTTCCTTATTCTAAAGTCCATATTATTTTCTACACAACCGTTCTGCATTAATGTGTTCAAGTGTATGTTTTTGTGTGCATGAAAAAAACACTTGGAAGTAACATATCATCATATCAATAATGGCTGTCTCTCGATGGTAGAATTTTAAA
Source organism: Rhinolophus hipposideros (assembly GCF_964194185.1). NCBI lineage: Eukaryota > Metazoa > Chordata > Mammalia > Chiroptera > Rhinolophidae > Rhinolophus > Rhinolophus hipposideros. The sequence continues at coordinate 39,377,484 of NC_138057.1, read as the reverse complement.
TATTTTGATTTGATCCTTCATTCCTTTGTGTATTTTTCACTTTTAATAATAAGCATGCATTACTTTAGTAATCCATTTTTGCACACATATACACATACACTAAATATTATTTTAAAACACAGTTTATTTTCTCATCATTACAAATCACATATACACATTAAATACATTCCTTTATCAGAAGCTAAACAAGTCTTTGCATACTAATCCCTAAACATTCACTTACAAACAAAGGTATTTGAAATGGACTTCTCAAGAAACAGTATGAGTTCTGAAACATTTTTGAAATAGCAAAAATAAATATTACTAATCTGATCCCCAATATGATCCCACAGTAGACACTTCTCTTTTAGACCCTTGACTAAAATGTTGTTTCTTTAGCTCTTAACTAAGTTCTCTTTTTAAATCTGAACCATAATTCATTTCTTTTTATGAATTGTTTTTTGTGAAACAGCTATTTTTATTATGTCATATCAATTATTTTGTCACAACCCATCTAACCCATCACCGATTCTTGGCATTTTCTTTGCCCTCTAATATTACTTGAATATGTCTGTTTTTCTTTCCATTGCCATTATCACAGTGAAGCCACTGTCATCCTTTACCTAAATTGATCCCATAGTTTGTTAACTGTTATTCCCACCTTTACTCTATGTTCACCCTGCTTCAGTCTCTCATTACACAATATCCAGAGTCAATTATTTAAGCTATCACTCTTATACTTAAAAGCAAGCAGTCGATCCACATTGCATTAAAGATAAAATCCAAAGCGTTAAATATACCTTACTATATGATCCAGCCAATAGACATATCACCAATCTCATTTTGAGGTCCTTTTTTCCCCTTTCTCTTCTCCAGCTACGCTGGTCTTTGATAATTTCAATGTTGTTAAATTCTTTTCTGCTTCAGTATTCTCTGAACACGTGTTTTTCCCTCTGCCTTTAATGCTCAGTCTCCTGGCTCTTCATTTGACTGACTCTTTCTCAAATTTCAGGCCTCTCCACCTCAATAAGGTTTTCCTTGCTAGTTCTATAATTTAGTTTCCCCTGACGCACTATTTCTTATCATCTTCAAGGTATATCCACACATAGACATTTTGTTTTTTTATTTCTTACTTTTCTGTCCCTTTATAACGTAGACTGTTGAGACTTGGCATCATATTTGTTTGATTTACAAATATATATACCGTGTTTCCCTGAAAATAAGACCTAACTGGAATGATTTTTCAGGATGGCATCCCCTGAACATAAGCCCTAATGCATCTTTTGGAGCAAACCTTAATATAAGACCCAGTCTTATTTTTGGGAAAACACGGTAAAGAATCTGGCCAAGGCTGTCCTTGTATACAGTTCGATAGAATATAATGTAACTGATGCTCCTGTAGGACAACTTTGGCACTTAAGTTCTGCTCTGTGTGTGTGTGTGTGTGTGTGTATGTGTGTCCATATATGTATATACTTACATTCATACATATGTATATACATATATAAGATTTTTAATATATTTGTGTTGAAGTCCATTTGATGATTAATTCAACAGTAATATACACAATGAATACCTACATAAGTTATAAATAGCTCTATAGTCTCATTATCAGCCCATATAAATAGAAACATGGTTTGTAAACTGCAGTTATATTTGTGATATCTGTTGTTTTTAAGTTATAAGAAGACAACCACATTTTTTCTCCCCTGCTGATTATAGATATAATTTTGTCCACAGAAAACTAAGGGTCAGAAATTCAAGGTTTATTGATTTCTAGAAACATGTCATCAAAGTGTCTGAAGTACCTGTCCTATCATCTTGTTTGAAACCATGACATCAAAACAGGGATTCCTCTCAGATGCATATCCACTCTGTTCCAGCATCAGGACCCTCCCATCAAGCCAAGATAAAGGGTTCTTTACACTAGATTTGTGGGCCAGTTGTACACATTGAATAATTTATAATCTACTTTCAGGACCATTGTGATACAGGAGAGTTAGCATGTCCCCAGGTAGAGAGGGAGGTCCCTAATGGAATAAACAAAGACAGTCATATCCTAAAACTTCAGGTTTTGAAATCACTCCTTCGCTCCAGGACATAATGTAACAAGGCCTTGAGGTTAATCATAAAATTCATTTTGGCCTGACAAATGGAGCAGATCTGATAGCTAAAGAGTGGGTTACTTTACTAATTCCTTTAGGATGGGCAAGCAGAACAAACCTGTAGATGAATTTCATTAGAAGGCGCCAGTTCCCTTCTTCAAACAAGTTCCCCTCTTCAAATAGTTCCCCTTCCCCAAGCAGGCAAGGGGTGGTATAAAAGTAAGAGCTTTTGCCTCAGTCATTGGGTACCCGCCATTCGGGACCCCTTCCTGCTCGGGAGCTGCAACCTCTTCTCCTGTCTCTAATAAACTATCCTCTTTTTAAAACTTTTTGTCTCTCTGGTCCATGTTTCCATTCTTCAGCTTCATGAGACACGATCCTCGCCCGCACTCAGAAACTGCCAGCGGATCCAACATCCCCTACATCAATTGGACATTGTCACATCATCCTACGTGCATGAGGAACATAGAGAAAGTAACTTGTGGTATACTCGATTAAAAATATGAATGCAGCCAAAGGATAGCATTTTTAGAAGCTGATCATTAGATATTATGGCCTTATTGAAATATATTGAATGTATTGGCTATAATCCAAGTAAAAGATTCTCCAGTTAAAAAAAAATGCTGTTGCTGATCATACTAATGTTTCATAAACTTGTTCAGTATGAAGTCACAATAAAACATGAAAAATTCAGAGGGTATTAATTTCTGTGGTTCTATAAAACTTGTTAAAAATGACATGAGCACAAATGCAGACACCTGTGAAAGCCAAAGATGACATGGGAACATGTATTTAAAGCACCTAGGAATCACAGTTGTTCATTTACATCTCAAGATAATCAATAACCATTGTCATAGGGTCAAAGGAGATCCTTTTATCTCTGCTGCCTGACCACAGGACATATTCAGCATTATATTCCTTTGAATCACTTATTTCTTCTGAAACTCCTACCAGTTCAAGCAATTTTCAAGCTTCTCTATGAAATGCTGTCTCTACAAAGATTTTTCTAATAGGAGATATGCAATCAGCAGTTAGATCTTCATTGCTAATGGTTCTATTGTCTGAGAGACCGGAACAATAGTGGACAGAAGTCTCAGACACTTTCTCACATTTAGAAAACTCCGAATATCTGAAACCTTGAAATGGCTTCTGAGTTACATCATCAAATCTTATAAATGCAGGGTATAATATTTTATTAATGTCTGAAAGGGAAGGGGGGTTATTGCTATGGTATATCCCTTAATAAGTCTTAAGATAATTCTAGACAAGGAACATTCAATAAAGGTGGTAGCTTTGTTTGAGAATTTAAACATTGTTAGAAATACTAAGTGTTTAATAGGTGCTCTTATCTGTTCTAAGCATTTATGTAGAGCTATGTGTCTTGTTTATATATTTTAATCTTCATGATAGATCCCTTTCACATGTAAGAAAACTGAGGCTCATGAGGCTATATAATTTGTTCAATACACCAACGGCTAGCAAGCTAGCACAGTATTCAAATCTAGGAAATAGGTGCATACACATGGTCATCCTTGTATAATAAAAAAAAAAAAGTGCATGTTCTAAGAGCTGGGTAAAAGAAGATGAACACAGTGTCTCCTAACTCAGTATTCTTCAAATGTGGAATAGTGGATAGAAATAAAATCCGAAAATACAAAAAATGCATATCCTTTCCACAGACTTTCTACAGTCATTATTCTCAACTAGTTGCTCAACAGTGAAGAGATGCTGTACCATATAACATGAAGAGAGGAAAGAGTTGATGAAACAAGGTAAAATTGCCTTAGGGAGACAGTACTCCCTAACTCATTTTATGAGGCCAACATTACCCTGATACCAAAACCTGGTAAGGACAACACACAAAAAGAAAACTGCAGACCAATATCTCTGATGAATACAGATGCAAAAATCCTAAACAAAATTCTAGCAAATCGAATACAACAAAGCATTAAAAAGATAATTCTTCACGACCAAGTGGGTTCATCCCCGGGGCACAAGGATGGTTCAACATCCGCAAATCCATCAATGTGATACATCGCATAAACAAAATAAAGGACAAAAATCATATTATTATATCAATTGATGCAGAAAAAGCATTTGACAAGATACAACGTCCATTTATGATTAAAACACTTAATAAAATAGGTATAGAATGAAAATACCTTAACAAAATAAAGGCCATATATGACAAGCCCTCAGCTAATCTCATAATTAATGGTGAAAAACTGAAGCCCTTTGCTCTACATTCAGGAAAACGACAGGGTGTCCCCTATCACCTCTGCTTTTCAACATAGTGTTGGAAGTCCTTGCCAGAGCAATAGGGCAAGAGAAAGAAATAAAAGGCATCCAAATTGGGAATGAAATAGTTAAACTATCACTCTTTGAAGATGACATGATGATATATATAGAAAACCCTAAAGACTCCACCAAAAAGCTATTAGAAACAATCAACGAATACAGTAAAGTTGCCAGCTACAAAATCAACATGCAAAAGTCCATTGCATTCCTATATACTAACAATGAAATCACAGAAAAGAAATACAAAAAACAATTCCTTTTGCAATTGTAACAAAAAGAATAAAATACCTAAGAATAAACTTAACCAAGGATGTGAAGGACCTATATGCTGAAAACTATAAGATATTTTTGAAAGAAATTGAAGAAGACACAAAGAAATGGAAAGACATTTCGTGCTCATGGATTGGAAGAATCAACATAGATAAAATGGCCATATTACCCAAAGCAATATACATATTTAATGCAATCCCCATCAAAATCCCAATGGCATTTTTTAAAGAAATAGAACAAAAAAATCATCAGATTTGTTTGGAACCACAAAAGACCCCAAATAGCCAAAGCAATCTTAAGAAAAACGAACAATGCTGGAGGTATCGCACTCCCTGACTTTAGCTTGTACTACAGGGCTACAATAGTCAAAACAGCATGGTATTGGCAGAAAAACAGACACATAGACCAATGGAATAGAATTGAGAACCCAGAAATAAAACCACATAAATATAGACAGATAATTTTTGACAAAGAAGCTAAAAGCATAGAATTGAAGAAAGACAGCCTCTTCAATAAATGATGCTGGGAGAATTGGATAGCCAAGTGCAAGAGAATGAAACTAGACTGTTTTCTGTCACCATGTACCAAAATTAATTCAAAGTAGATCAAAGACTCAAGCATAAGACCTGACACAATAAACTGCATAGAAGAAAACATAGGTACTAAACTTATGGACCTTGGGTTCAAAGAGCATTTTATGAATTTGACTCCAAAGCAAGGGAAGTAAAAGCTAAAATAAACGAATGGGACTATATGAAACTTAAAAGCTTTTGCACAGCAAAAGAAACTATCAACAAAATAAAGAGGCAACCAACTGAATGGGAGAATATTTTTGCAAACAGTTCCTCCGATAAGGGGCTAATATTCAAAATATACAAGGAACTAGTGAAACTCAACAACAAAAAAACAAACAACCCAATTGAAAAATGGGCAGAGGACCTGAAGAGACATTTCTCCAAAAAGGCCATACAAATTGCAAATAAACATATGAAAAAATGCTCAACATCACTAATCATCAGAGAAATGCAAATAAAAACCACAATGAGATATCACCTCACCCCAGTCAGAATGGCTATCATCAACAAGACAAATAGTAACAAGTCTTGGAGAGGCTGTGGAGAAAAAGGAACCCTCATACACTGTTGGTGGGAATGCAGACTGGTGCAGCCGCTATGGAAGGCAGTGTGGAGGTTCCTCAAAAAATTATGCATATAATTACCATATGACCCAGCAATCCCTCTCTTGGGTATCTACCCCAAAAATTTGAAAACATTTATATATAAAGACACGTGTGCTCCAATGTTCATTGCAGCTTTGTTTACGGTGGCCAAGACATGTAAACAACCAAAATGTCCTTCGATAGATGAATAGATAAAAAGTTCTGGTATATATACACAATGGAATACTATTTGGCAGTAAGAAAAGATGATATAGGAACATTTGTGACAACATGGATGGATATTGAGAGTATAATGCTCAGTGAAATAAATCAGACAGAAAAAACAGAGAACCCTATGATTTCACTGATATGTGGTATATAAACCAAAACCAAGAAAAGAACAAGAGAAACAAATGAGAAAAAAAAAACACAAACTCATAGACAGACAATAGTTTAGTGGTTACCAGAGGGTAAGGGGGGTGGGAGGTGGGAGATGAGGTTAAGGGGGATCAAATATATGGTGATGGAAGGAGAACTGACTCTGGGTGGTGAACACACAATGGGATTTATAGATGATGTAATACAGAATTGTACACCTGAAATTTATGTAATTTTACTAACAAATGTCACCCCAATAAATTAAAAAAAGGAAAGAAAGAAATAGAAATACTCTATCCAAATTAAAATGCCTATTGTTATCAATGATTATGACTTTTTTACAATATTTCATTGGCTTAACTTACAGATTAACATGGTAATATGAGGTTAAATGTTAATAAATAGGAACATTGTTTTCTTTATATCTGTATGCTTATATATTTAATTACTATTATGCTATATAGAGTTTACAGTCAATTTATTTTCACAATTGGATTATGATGATTTTTTTTAGTTTTCGTAAATATTCCTTATAAACATGTTTTTAAATTATTTTATAATTATCCATCCTTTAGTATCATAACTAAACTAGGAACTTCCATGTTCTTAGCTATTTAAAGTGTTTCTTATTTGTGATAACAAATCATCTAATGGGTGTTTATGTATATACATGTGTGCAGGCTTCTTTAATTATTTCCTTAGGACAGATTCCTAGGAAAGAATTTATTGATTTAGAAGATATGAACTCTTAAGATTTTTTAATACACAATATAAAATTGACTTTCTAAAAGATTATGCTAATTCATGACACCTAGAGCTCATATAACTGCAACTTTTAACATCTCATAATATACTTAATGGAAAGAACGTATCACTACCAATTTAATAAATTCAACTTATTTGAATGTCTTCATATTTATTTGATTATTCGAGAGAGAAAGGTTGTGTAATTTTTCTTGTGTTGGGTGGCTAATTGTATTTCCTCTTGTATGAATTGCCTTTCCATATTTTGTCTAGTATAGTGGGGTTAACAACTCTGCCTTTTGAAAAGTACCAGAGATGTGTTTTGATTTACATTTAATCAGAATATGTAATTTTTATTTTCAAATATTAAAACAGGGCCTGAAATGTTTATTTTTATTAGAAAGAGACATAGTTGAGAAAAAGTTTTTGTCATGCTGTTTAAGCATTTACTGTGATGGAGAAGAAATCTAGAAATAATTAGATTATTGTATTTTGGTGATAATCACTTATTCTACATGAATGTCTGCAGTATGTTTTTGTTTTTCCCTGAATTTAATAAATTTGTCTAGGCCTTGTCTGTGTGTAGGTCTCTATTTCATAATTTAATCTGGAAAAGGGTGAGTCCTCTCAATGAACATATTCAGTAGTACTGTTCAGCTGATATACTTTCTACAAATATTTCATTATTGTTTTTTTCATTTATTCATTCTCTCCTTCTCTCTTTCTTATATATACCTATAATTCTTAGCCATAATTTTGTTCTTTTTTCTTCAATGAGTTACCATCTCATCATCTTTTTCCTTGCTACCATTTCCTTTTCATTTAGTAATCTTCATGTGGTAATTCAATACTTCTATTTTGCCTTACTGCCAGTTATTTGTATTTTCTCATTAAGGGTGATTTTTTCTTTCCTATAATATTTTTTTTCAAAGTTGTGATTGGCAGGACAATGACCTTCCAAGTAAGTTCTGATCCCAATCCCCTGATTACATGACTTTACACAGAAAAGGAGGCTTTGTAGATGTGAGTAGTTAGAGACCTTGAGAAAGGGAGATTATTCTGGAGAATCCAACTGAGGTCCAAAAGAGATGTAATGATAGAAAAAGGGTCAGAGAAAGATTTAACTTTTATGGCTTTGAAGATGGAGGAAGTCGGTGGCCACAAACCACCGACTGAGGGCAACCTCTAAATGTTGGCAAAGGCAAAGAAATAAATTACTCCCCAAAGTATCCAGAAAGAAATGTAACCCTATTGACACCTTGGTTTTAGCTCAGTGAGACCTGTACTGCGCTTCTGACCTACAGAACTTTAAGATAAATGTGTGTTGTTTTAAGCCACTATGTTTGTAGTAATATGTTCCAGCAGCAATGGAAAACTAATACAAGAGTTCTTTCTAGATATATTCCGATTTATCCTCCTCCTTCACTGTAAAAAAAAAAAAAAAAATCTATGTAATTTTAAATGATGAAAGCTACCGTATATGGATTGACCTTGGCCTCACTCGCTCTATTCCTGCCTGTTATTTTTATTACTTAGTCAAATCTATAATCAGATGCATTTGATCAGGTCAAAGTAAAGCATTTGAGATATTTCTCTATGGTTTCTATGGTGGTATCTATATTTAAATACCTCTTTGACATTCTCAACTGGTGGATTATAGTCAAAATCAGTTATATGTATATTTCAAACCCTAAATTTATTTAATACTTTTGTTTCTTCTTGTTTTCACACCAGCTACAGTATTATACTTTAGGGATTAGGTAATCTAGGGTGTAATTTGCAACCACCAGGTGTCGTCAACTTTCTATCTAGTTTTCTAAGACTTTTGATCTATGAATCAATATAGAAAAGAAAGTAGTGATAGGCAGAATGATGAAGAGACAAGCAATTTATCTGAATATTTATTAAAATCATTCCATCTATAAACAGCAATGGCTATCACATTTTCTGAATGGTAAGAGACAAGCATTACTTAAACTAGAAAATGTTTATTTAGAATAGTTGAAAAATTCAGAAAATCACAAAAGATAAAATGGAAATTATCTGTTAACCCAACATTTAAACATAGCTTTTTAAAAATATAATATTGTATAACGTTCCAAGAACTTTAAAATATTAAAATCATATGGTTTTTTAATGTCATTTGTGCACTTAATATATTAAATGTATTTCCCCAAGTCATTGGTTTTAATTTGGATCATAGTAGCTTCAATATTCTATTGTATGTATTATACGCGGTAAGTTTGTGTGTGTGTGTGTGTGTGTGTACATATATTTAACAAATCCTCAAATTTTTTACATGTAAAATGAGAGCAATCACTGGAGTCACCTAATTTCTTTCAGATTTTGTCAGTTTTTCTCTGTCCAACCTTTTAGGCATACATGGACCAGAGTTGCGCCTCCCAGATTTTTGCAATAAGTTGATTAATTGACTTGTAGTCAAAACAGCCAGTAGTAAAATAAGTTATTTCCTTTTTTCTTGTTTTGATAGATTTTTTTGTTTACTTCTTTTTCCTTAGTGGGAAATTGACAGATGCTTTGTTAGAAATTATTAAGCAGGCCTAATAGTAAGAATAAATCTGTGCAAGTTTTTTTACTTATGCTATTATCAGGTGGTAGCGATGAATTCCATAATGTTATAATCATAGAATACTAACATTTAGAACTAGATGACACATTAGAAATTGTTTACTACTCCTATCTTAGACATGAGTAAGCTGAGGCCCAGAGAGGTATCAAAAGAAGTTCACAGAGTAATTTATTGGTAATATCAACACTAAAATGCATATCTCTTTTTCTTCTAGTACTTTATCATGATGAAGAAAAAACTTACCTGACTATTCCCTTTGCAGTTTCTTGATTATTCATTTCTGTCTGAACATATCCCTCTTCTCATGGCACATTTCTAGATGTGAAATTCAATAGTGAAACTGGTTCTGATCACTCTGAAGAGCTGTCAGACATCACTGTCAAAGGGCCCTTTCTTTTTGGAAGGAGTTACATGTACTTTCATCTAATTTATGCAGGAGCTTTACTTCCCTTTTCAAAACACCTCTTTGTTTTTGTTGTTCTATGTTTTCAAACTTCTATGTGACCAGTGGAATTAGTTTAGCCCATGTGAAAGAATACTACTTGTTTTTTATCATTAGACTGTCTTTTGTTCATCTATAGCTTGGAGTAATAGCCAGTTTTTCTTTTTTCTTTTTTTAATTAAAATGTATTAGGGTGACAATGGTTAGTAAAATTACATAGGTTTCAAGTGTACAATTTTGTAATACATCATCTGTATATCACATTGTGTGTTCAACACCCAGAGCAATTTTGTTTTTTAAAGTACAGTACAATTTAAGATGTGTTTTGTTCTGAGTTTTAATTTGGGAATTATATTTTTCTGTGTTTATTCCACATTCTTGTGATCATTGAGACTTAAATTATTAACTGCTATTTTATGACTCATTTGATGTCTATGAATTGTTTTAATCCACTTAAAGTAAATTTTTAAACTTTTCTTCTAAAACCAGGAAGTCAAATGTTGATAACAAAAAAATCAAAATAAGTTTGTCTCATTTTACGTAACTGTAATAGCACCTTGTTTACTAAATCCTGTTCTACCAACTTTTGTGACTTGTATCAACACATTTAGATCACAATGAACTCTTGGCAAATTATATAAAATTTAGAGTAAAATGGAAGAATGTGATTCAATTAATGAAACATGATAGATGATTGATAGATAGATAGATAGATAGATAGATAGATAGATAGATAGATAGATAGATAGATAGATGATAGATAGATAGATAGAATTAGTATTTCAAGAGTGGGATCCCTCACTTCCTCACCGATGTACTCTTTCTTCAACCACTTCCACACATGCTATTTATCAAAGCCAAGTATCTTATTTTAGTTTTCATTAAAGATTATATTAAATTACCAAATATAATATAATAGGCAGCCAGGATAAATTACTAGTCCTTTACTCATTTCCTCAGTAAAGATATTAACAGGGTTTGTTGCAAATACATTTAGAGTTATCATTTAGTTAAAACAGAAAATCATTTAGGGCACTGCTACTCAAAGTGTGGTTCAATGACCAGTAGCTTGACATCAAACATACAGAGATGTACTGAAAATACATGACATCTCCCATATACCCATCACTAAGTATTAACAAATGCTCACATTGGTTCAAATATTGTTTTAAAGAAACAAAACATTACAGATATAGTTGAAATATTCTTGAACCTCCTAATTCCTTTGAACTCTGTTTTTCCATATCCCATATTGAACTGTTAACACAGTTCATTTTTAAAAATACATTTGTATATTGATAGTCAATATGTAATACTGTTTTCTATGTTTTAAATATTTTGTACAATTAATGTGACACTATATTTATAATTCTATGAGTTTTGTTTCACTCAATATTAGTTTTAAGATTACCCATTTAGATTTGTTTCTATATTTAATTTTTTTTCCTATGGATTTTAAAGGTATGCTATTCACATTTATGATTTAGTCCATCCAGAATTTATTTGTTTATGTAGCCTGATGTAGAAAAAATGATTTAAATCAGTCTTCATGCTATTTTTAAAAATCCCTTCACCTTAGTCTTTGTAATTTTCTTCTTTTTTATGTTTACCCTTGTTATATATATATATTTTTTTTCTGTTAGAAAGAGTTAAATCATTTAGAAAGCTTGTAAACATCCATGAAAAATGCATTGAGGTGCTCACTGAAATTGAACTGGATGTATAGATTAGAGTAGAACTAATATCTTTATAATACTGTAATACTATCACTTCTATTTATAAACACAGTGCATCTCTTTATGTATTGTGTTTTCATGTCTTTTAATAAAGCTTTGTATTTTTGTCCATTGAATTTCTCATACTACATTTGTAGATTTAGTCTGAAATATCTTTTACATATTTTGAATAAAATATTTTACTCTATTATATTTTAGAAGGATTCATGAGGTATACAAAAGGTATGTGTATGTATAAATACACAAATGTGTATGTATGTGTACAGATATGGACAGATATAGATTTAGTGTGTGTGTGTGTGTGTGTGTGTGTGTGTGTGTGTGTTCAGCAATCTTGTTGAGTTCTCTTCTTTCTTTATGTGTATACAATTTTGCCACATACAAAATAGCCAGCTTCTATGCTTTTTTCCATTTCTTACTCTTTTTACTTTATTTTATGTATCTATTTCTTTGTTTATTATTTATTTATTTACTTTGGTATACTGAATTAGCTAGGACCTTCAGTAATTAGGTAATAGCAGACAGCCTATTAATGATATCAATTGGGATATATCTCGAGCCTCATACATTAACATTTTCTACAGGTTTTTTGTATAAGACCTATCCTTTACTTTGAGAGGAGTTTCATACTATCTAATTTGCTAAGTTACTTTATTAAATCATAGGTTTAATTTCCATGTTTTTCCTATACATCCTAGTTTATATTTTTCTCATTTGATTTATTATCTGTGTAAAGTATATTAACAAGTGTACTTATGTTAAAATCTCATTGCATTATTGGGGTAAACTTTTTATTTTGACACATTTGTTGTATTTATTGCATGTATTATGATGCATTTTATATGTATTATGATGCATTTTATATGCATTACTGGAGAAGAGTACATTTTTATTTCATTTAGATATTAATCATTTTAAACAATAATGAGATTGGTCTATAATTTGTATTTTATGGTATTGTTCTTATCTAGTTTTTGGTATCAATAATATACTAGTTTCATAAAGCAAACATGGTAGTTTTCCCCACTTTTTCTATTTTTAACACAGTTTAAGAGTTGGATTATATGATTTGTTTACTGAGATATTACTCACTGAAAACAATATATTCGTATGGGCTTTATATAAAATATTTTATCTTGAATGTGAGCAGTGGACATGTGTAATCCACAATGAAGTGGATTCTGTAATCTAGGGAATGTGAACAAAACCATTAAGTCTGGAAAGGACCACTTTCAGGATTGCAGCTAATACAAATCTACACTTCGACAGATTTCCAAAAATAACCCATCAACATGATATGTTTTGAAATAGTTTATTTATTAAATTTGTATTTTTGTATTTTTTTAAATTCCAAATTGACAGTTACATAGTAAAAATGTCCATAAATTTGGAAGATATAACATGTTTAAAAACTGATAAAATTATGCCTGTGTGTGGAGTAAGACAGATATAAACAGGAGAAGCATAACAATTAAATTTTGAAAATTGAGCAATTTTGAAAGTTGATTTAATGACCTTAAATATATTTATGTCTTGAAGGATGTAAAATACTTAAAACAGACAATTTCTTGGGATATACCATAGATGGATACTTCACAACTGTCTCATTGACTCTGTTCCATGTCCAAATTTGTAAAATAGATTCTGATAATGTGTTTGATTTCCCTGGGACCTGGCATTTGACATAACAATTATTAGTATTTCATACACTGTAAAAGAATATCCAAGTGTAAATGAACAAGTTATTTTCTGATTAAAAAATGAATCTGATGTGGATTTGGATTATGATAACATTGATCAACTCTGTATTACTAATTGAGTTGAAGAAACCTTCTAGTTTCACTATGTTATCAATTCTGACTTATTGCTAATAGCTACCTATGTTGATAAATATTCTGAGCTCATCATGTAAATGCAATGACTTATTAGCAATATTACAGTGAGATGTGAAAGAATGATTGGCAGTATAAATATCCATATTCACCATCCTTACTCTACTCAGTTTTTAACCACTGAGGTAAAATGTGAGTGCAACCTAATCTAAAAAGTTATTTTTTCCTTGTCTTTCTACAGTGATATCTATTAATCAAGTGCAATCTAACAAGGATAAATATGCAGGTACACCTGGGCGAAGATGCTACAGTAATAAAGAATCAATTGTGTCTCCATTGCAGAAAATACATGAATGTATTGATAGCCTTCAACAGGAAAAAGTGCTCTTGAACTAAGTCATGAATACTAGTGCTACAAACACTACCATAACTTACATAGTTTAACTTTGCTCACCTATCGAACTCTCTATAATGAACCACGTATTTTACATATGAAATTTTTAATTCTTAAGGCTACTCTTCAAAACCAATAGTATTGTACCCACTTTACATATAAGGTAACTGAGACTCAGAAATATGCACTAATTTGTCAAATGTTTTAAAAGGATAAATTGCTTAACTTAATCTGGTGAATTACCATATTTGCCTAACGTCACAAAAGTATTAGATTCTGCAGTCATAATTTGAACCCAATCAAAATGCTGCAATAGTCTATTCTCTTTCCAATATAATGTAATCTCATAGTCTTCCAGAAAGTCCCCATGCTTTCTTTATTAACATTCTAAGATGGGAAAATATAGTAAGAATTGTATTCACATATTTATTATAAAGGTCATAAATTTACAAATGTTTAGAGATCATTAATACAACACCTACAGCAACAACAAAAATACCCATTCTCTTAGCATGCAGTTTTCAAGGAAAGAAACTATTATATTATATTATTGCATATAATGTTAATTCATTTATTTCTTTATTTGGGGTCATTTAAAATGAGAAAGTAAGAGATTAGGAAAAAATCTAATCCCTCCTGCTTCTCAGATCACCTGTAAACTGAAAACTACCCAAGAATATGTACTAATTTATCATTTTTTCCAGTACCTACAAGGTATTATGTACTCAAAAATAACCCATCACCATACAAACTGCCTACCAAAAAAAAAAATGTTTTTGATGAGTAAATGAAGAACACTGAAGGGTTATCTATAAATTAGAGGTAATGGGACATACTTTACAAGAGTATGAGACTATTAAATGAGTGGTTATTTGTAAAACACCTACATAATGCCTGGAATGTGCATTTATTTTTAGGACCAACTCCTAGCTGAATAAATGACACTGGGAATGTAAATTCTAGAACAATATTTTTCACACTTTTATGTGCTTAATTAAGGACCTTGTGAGGAGATTGCCTTCGATGAATATTCCCAAAGATCCCAGTTTAAGTAACTAACCCAAAAATCTATCTTTTACCATAATAGGTGATCTAGATTAATAAAGAACAAGAACCAAATGTTAGAAAATTCAGATCTAGAAAACATTGTTAACTAGAGTGAATTGTTTATTTATAATTAGGACACGACATAATATTTAGAAATAATATTTAGAAATTTAAAAAGCATAATATTTAAAAAGCATTTTGCAATATGTGTTCTTAAGTAGGTAAGAACCCCATGGAGCTAGACAAAGTTCCTGAATTATTCCTGTTGCTCTGTGACCGTCTGGTAATGGGGATTAAGAACTAGTCCTCTCTCCATTAAATAATAACACATTATCATTACATTCACCCCACTTTCCTCCCACACCGCCTGCACGTGATGGGATAATCACTTTTCTCCCAGCTACAGTATACAAAATGTGATTTAGAAAATTCATAAGAAGGGACTTGTCCTCTTCTCAGATTTACCATTTACACCTAAAATAATAGTTTGTGAAGTTGTAGAATATGGAAGCTTCATGCAGAGTACAATCTGAAGCTCAGTGTTCTTTCTGAAGTTCAATAAAGCTTTTCCTTCAAAGAGCTCCAGGCACTGAACAATTTGCTTTGAAAGTGTACAAATCACTTTTCCAATGAAGATTTCTAAATGCCCTTTGAGTATGTGAGAGTGGAAGCACAGAGAAGTGAAAATATAGAGTGAGAAAATGGAGGTGGGGGGATATAAAGAAGGTATGTAAAGAAAGCAAGCAAGTACAATCTCAAATAACTGAAAGCATTATGAATTGCCTAACTGACTTTATTTTCAGGGCCATGGGAGCTTCTGATAGTAGTGCTGAAAGCAGAAAGGTCCCCAGTACTGTGAGAATTTTCAGAACCACAGTTTATACTCAGCTGGGCTGCTTTCCTTAACACCACTCTGGTGGCCTTTTCTCTGGCTTATTACAATATCAAGTCTCTCACATCTGCACACAAGCTAGGAATCTTTGTCTGCCAAGACCTTTGTTTGCAAAAATCTTTGTTTGCAAAAGTTCAGGGAGAACTTTTAATTCCAATGAAATAGAAAATAAATAGATGTATCTCTTCTGCATGTCATATAAACCTGACAGTTGAACAGTGCAACTTCTATGCAGTGCTTCACAAGTAGGTTTTTCATGTAAACTCCAGTCACTTCCTTAATTTTTGAAGTAATGTCAATCTTACAAACTATGCTTTACTTTAGGAATCACAGGTGAAGTTTATAGAAGTTAACTCTGATGAGACTGAAAAAATACTATTTTTATATAACTATTCTTTACTATAACTCTCACCCTGTGACTTAAAACATATGTTCCTTTTGAAAATATTCATTAACCTTTCACATGATGTATAACTAGCTTTATCACAGTGAATAAAAAAAAAAAAAAATCCCACTTAGAGTTTTGAAAGAGAGACCCAGTGGGAAATACACAAATAGTAAACTCTACCGAAGGACACAAAAAGGCCCATAAAACATCACAAGGGTTACAGAGGTCTATGGATTTTAATTGCTGTGTGCCATTGGGCCTTTACAAAGCAATCAAGCAGGCAATCTCCAAAGACAGTCCTGCCATAATACATTTAACAATAGAGTTCTCACCCCATCGGCAGACTAGGGTTTATGAAAGTCCCAATAGCAATTAATGACCTTGTATGCTGAGAGAGAGAGAAAGAGAAGTGGGGGAGAGACTTAAATTTACTCTCTTTTTGATGCATAATATAAATATAGAAATGATCTTTTCAAGACGAGGGAAGTAAAAGAGTAAGGGATACAATGATATTTGTAAATGGTCTTTATATTTTCTTTCTTTAACTTTACCCCAAAGGTAAAGAGAATTGGTGAAAAGAAGGGTTGTCACCTAAATTATTACTTAAAAGGCAGTTTTATTTTATTTTCCAGAATGGGGAAATGCGATTGATAGATTCATTTAAGATGCCTTGAATATCGGATTTTTATTGATCCCAACTCACTAAAACTGAGTAATGTTACTATTTTCACTGCATTTCATCCTGTTTTGTATCATGCAATGCACGTTATTTTATTTAACCCTATGTTCTGTTACTCTTTTTAATTGACGGAGTAGAGCAGCTAGAGAAATGGCTCAAGGCCAGACTTCTAAGTGACTATACTGAGATTCAAACCTAGATATTTTAACACCACAAACTCCATGTCTTTCTACTATTCGTATACCACTGGAGTAATGCATAGCTGTGTTGTAAGCATCTCCTGCTTTGTAATGGCATTCTTCCAACCCTGGCCTAGGTTCCTGGAAGAATTGGAGTGTTTGGATGTGATAGACATTCTCTTCCTAGCTGTCTTGAAGTGTCCACTAAGCACGAACTTGACTGTATTTGCAGAATCTTTCCTACAAGTCAGCAGAGACTGTAAATAGTATGAAAGCCTTCTACCTAATATCCCAGTGCCTTATCTTGACTAGACCTATTGGCCTCCAGAGAACATTGTTCAGTAGCCTCCTCATTTAATTCCCATTATCGGCAGCCATTTTGGCCACACTGGCACTTTGGCTTAGTTCCCCCAGGTTGAGTTTCTGTCTGTTGCCTCATGTAGCGGGCATTCAGAGAGGGCAGATCTGAATCAAAGTTTCATGCAAAAAAAAACAAACAAACAAACAACAAACACGTACATAACCAAACAAAAATTTCTTATAAGTTGAATTTATGGCTCTTCAGCTTATTAAAATGTATAACCTCCCTCACTCTTTGCTTTTGTGGTTGAACATAGATTATTTCTATACATGTCTAACATAGAATTGCGAATGTAGTATTTTTGCCTTCACCACAAATCCTGGTTCAACAGAAAATAAAGTCTATCTCAGTTCGTCCCAGACAATATTTTTAATACTTATTGTTTTGCCCCCCCAACATACCTTATGTTATCTGAGGAATAACCTACGATAGAGGAGAGGTTATATGACAACACAAAACACTCCCCTTAACACGTACCAAGAAAACAATGTTTCATAAAGGAAATTATTACATAAAACATTATTCACCCTATGTATTTGTGTAATTAGTGCCTTTGTACCACAGGATGGCTCTTATATCAAGACAGAGGAACTTGGATGATAGCAATACTAATAGGCATCTTTTATATTGAACTTGATAGGAATAAAGCTCTTTACAAGTGTTTCACATATTTATTCTTATTTAACCAATACTTAAATCAGAACTTTACTGTTTCCAAAGGTAATTTTACAAAAACAATCTTTTAAATATATTTTTTAATATAAATAGCTCTATCTACGAAATTCAAACTTATACCTGAAATTGAAAACAAATGTTTTGAATCCTAACATTTAATTTTGTGACCCCACACAGAGCAATGTATAATACCTTGATATATAAATAAACAATATCTTCTTTGATTCTTTCATATGCAAACCTCCAAATTTACCAAAGGCTTATTTTCATTCTGATTAAAAGCTAGTCCTCGAAATGGCCCCAGACAACTAAGACTTGCTTCTATTGCCTCTCTGATTTCCCCTCCTGACTCCCTCCAGCTTCCCCAACTCCAGCCATACAGTCCGCCGTTCATCCTGGAACAGGCAAGGACTCTACTACTCAAGGCCTTTGTCCTTGCTCTGCCCTCTCCTTGCACAGTTATTCTTCCAGATGTCTTCCTAGATCACTCCCTCAACATCAAGACTTTGCAGATATGTCACTTTCTCAGGGAGGCCTTTTTTGACATTCTACTTTAGAATGTCTACCCCAATCTCAATTTTTAAAATCTGTATTGATTAATTGTCTTTCTTTTTGGCCAAATTTATGAATCTCTGCTATATAGTACCTTACTAATTTATTTAATGTTTCCCCAGCTTCATTGAGATGTAATTAACATATGACATGGTGGATGTTTAATATGTAATGTGATGATTTGGTATACATACATATATATTGTTGAATGATTACAGTAATATGAGTTAACACATTTATGACTTCACATAATTATCCTTTTTTCCTTTTTCCTTTTTTATTTTTTATTTATTTATTTTTTTGTGGCAAGAACATTTAAGATCTAATCTCTTAGCAACTTTCAAGTATACAACACATCATTGTTAGTATAGTTACCAGGTTGTACATTGTCCCCAGAATATATTCATTTTCTAAGTTTGTACTCTCTGACCAACATAGCCCCATTTCCCTCAGTCCCTCAGTCTCTGGAAACCACCAATGTACTCTTTATTTCTATGAGTTTGTCTTTTTTAGATTTTGTATATGATATCATACAGCATTGGTGTTTTCCCTGTCTGATATATTTTACTTAGCATAATGCCCTCTAGGCTAATCCATGTTATCACAGATGGCAGGATTTTCTTCTTGTTTGTGGCTGAGTAGTGTTCCACTATTCACATATATTGGATAGGAATTGCCTTGAATTTATAGATGGTTTGGGGTAATATGGACATTTTAACAATATTAATTCTTCCAGTCCATAAGCATGGACTATCTTTCCATTCGTTTGTTTCTTCTTCACTTTTGTTCATCAATGTCAATAATTTTCAGTACAGATGTTTACCTCAGTTTAATTTATTTCTAAGTATTTTATTAATGTTTTTGTAAATGCGATTACTTTCTTTATTTCTTTTTCAGATTGTTTATTGTCAGTGTATAGAAATGCAACTGATTTTGTGCATTGATTTTATATCCTATAATTGTACTGATTTCACTTTGTGAGTTTTAATAGTTTTTTTTTTTTGGTGCAGTCTTTATGGGTTTCTCTATATATCATATAATGTGCAAACAGAGACCATTTTACTTCTTTCTTCCCAATTTTGATGATTTTTATTTATTTTTCCTTGTCTCATTGCTCTGTGCAGCTCTTCCAGTACTAAGTTGAATAGGAATGGTGAGAATGGGCACCCTTGTCTTGTTTCTGATTATTTGGAAAGCTGGCAAACTTTCACTGTGGAGTATAATGTTTGCTGTACGCCTGTCATATATGACTTCTACCATGTTGATGTACATTTCTCCTATGCCCAATGTGTTGAGAAATTTTTATCATGAAATAATGTTGAATTGTTTTCAAATGCTTTTGCTTCACCATTTGTGATGATCATATGATTTTTATCTTCTATTTCATTAATGTGGTGCATCACATTTATTGGTTTGTGGATGTTGGACCATCCTTGCCTCCCAGGGATAAACCCCACTTGGTCATGGTATATGATCCTTTTTAGTTTCCTTAGTCATTATGGGTCTGTTTTATTTGTTTAATTGATGTCTCCCTACACATAAGCTCCTTGAAGACCAAGATTTTGGTCTATTTACTTTACTACTGTGTTCCTTACCCCTAGAGAAATGTATTGCATTTAATAGGAGCTCAACAAATAATTGTGAGTAAATGAATGATTAAATGAATTCACAGCCTGGTTCAGTCCAGGATTTGTTTTTAAAGAAGCAGAGCTCAAATACGTCAAAATGAACTCCATTTTTCAATCTCAGAAATCGAATCTCTAGAAGCCTATCAAGGAGATGTTTTCTGACATTTGACAACATTTTACCCCTTGCCTCTCAGTCCCAATTCTCACTCAGACCTGAAGCCTAATCCTTTTGTTACTAATCCCCCTCCAATTACAACATTCCTGTCCCTAGCCTATATACACATGATCCTTCTACCCTTTCCCTTTGCTCTCTTACCCCTCCTTCTTTGAGATTTAGCATTATTTTTTAAAAAAATAAAAAATCCCAAATGAATCTGGGAATATCTAGATTATTTTATATGGATGGGTCAGGGAAAATTATATCAAAAACTTTTTAGCAATGAACAGAGAGAAAAAGATTGGGCAACATTCAAACAATAAAAATTTATATCTTTTCAAACGTTGTCAATGTTTCTGAGATAGTGGCTTGTTTTAAAATTAACGTCAAAAGAAAACTTTCACCTTGCTAGGGAGAGGAGAATGTTGTGACACAGTTGTCAGCGCCTGTCTTTATGTTCTTAGCCATGTTAAAAATGTATCTGTTTATTCAGTGATCAACTCAGTTGTTCTATTTCCATTTGTATTATCGCAGTTAATTTTTAAGATGAGTTTGGATACATAAGTATAGATTAAATTGTCTTCAAATATATTAAATTATGACGGCATTGAAATGAACTTTCTGTTTGGAAGAAGAGCAGTAGAATGTAGTTTCAAAATATGTATTTATAAATGAAGCTGATATCTATCACTGATGGAAACAGGTCATTTTCACATTTGCTGTAAAGCTTTTGAAACATAGGGAAGATGGCTGCAGATGCGATTTTTGTTTCATTTTGTCATCAAGATACATGAAACCAACTTTTACCTATCATATAAAGAGCAATGAAATCAGAACAGCAAAGTTAGGACATTGCTCAGAATATATAGTATGTTATAGAGTTCAGATAGTTAGGTTTTATTGGTGCGTGCCTGCATATGTGTGCGTGTGCGTGTGTGTTTGTGCGTATGTGTATATATACATCTGCTTACCTCAAGTCTCACCATTTAGGCACCACACACCGGTCTCTCCAAATGATCCAATATTCTTGTAAAACTGAAGTTCAGGAATATATAATCTAATTGAGAAAAACAAAATGACTCTACAAAATTAACAAAATAGAAAGTGCAGTCAAAACCCTGATATATGCTGTTGAAAGATAAACTGCGGCATAATAAACATGTTAAGAGTTTATTTGCACATTTATCTTTTGGAATAGGGCAGTGCCAAACCGGAAGTGGTTAGAAGCACTCCACACAGGGGAGTCAGGGGAAAAGACTTATATAGAGAAAGTGAGGAAGCAAAGAAAGGAAATCGTTTGATTGGCAGCAGCTTAAAGCCCAGTTGATTCTCTATGATTGGTTGTCCTTAGCATTTTGATTTTGTGACCTTGAGGCACTTACATGCTTAGATTTTGGTGTACTTACATAGTCCGCCATAACATTGAAGCCACCTCAGTCTAATGATCTACTCAGTCTAATGACTCAAATAAATTACCCAAGGAAGGGCCATTACATTTCTGGCAATTTTAAAGTGGCTATATTAATAACAATAATAATGATATTTTTTAAAAAGACATAAATAACCTGAAGACTGTTCCTCTGCCTGGTCTTCATCATCTTTCTTCCTCTTTCTCTTTCTAATTAGTAAACGTTGGAATGTTCTGTGGTTAAATCCTTGGACATATTCTGTCTTCTTTCTCAACCAATTATTGCTGTATTATTCAGAATGAGCAAGGCTGTGCTACAATAACAACTCCCACATTTCAGGAGACTAAAATAGCAAAGCTGATGTCTCACTAGCACTATGTCACTGTGAGTCAGTTGGGAGTTATGCTATATGTCCTTATGTTGGTACCCATATAGATGGAGCAGTCATCATCTGGAGAACTGGCAGTAGACAATGGCAGAGAAATGAAAGTTATTGAGATGTTCATACCAAAGTTAAATGGTTCCACCTAAAATAGCTTCCCCTGAAAGCTATTTTACAGGCCCCAACTGATCATAAGGTAGTTGAGAAATGCAGTTTTACCATATACCTACAAAGCAGAGGACTAAAAATGTCTGATACCACAGCATCTTCCTGAGTTTATAGGGCTTTAATTGATTTCAGCTCAAAATAATCTGCGTGCCTAGCAGACTCCTGCATCAATCTGCCATCACATTCCTTTATCTCAACCGTCACAATATCCCAAACTAACCACTTTTTATACATCTTCTTCCAACTATCTTGTTCAAACCATTAAATTATCTTCCTTGGACCACTAAGATGATCTCCTAATTGGTGTGTCCATTTTTCAAAAAAATTATAATCCATACAGCAACTGAAGTGATCCTTTTAAATCACAAAGATTATTTTGTACCCTGTGTGTATGACTCCGGTGGCTTCTCTAATCACATTTATATTAAATTTCATATGCCTCACCATGGTCTATAGGGTCCTGTATAATGTGATGCAGACTAAAAATCTATTCACCTTCCAATGGTTAGAATGATCCTTTTAAGGTGAGTTTCTTATCATGACTCATCCCCTTTCAAGCACTCAGATTATTTCCCATGACACTTAGAGACAGTTCAAAGTTGTTCTTTGGCCTTAAATTCCCATGTTACCTTGTCCCTGGCTCTCTCTTACAACATCACCTTATCACTGTCTTCCTTGCTAACTTCTTTTTTGTATTTCAAACTTCCCATGAACACTGTGACCTCACACCTTTACATCTGCTGTATTGCTGGCCTGGAGCCCTCTCACCTGATCACCTGCTTAGCATGATCCTTCATTTCATTGTGATTACTACTGAGAAATCACCCATCACAGAAACCTTCCTTCCCTGACTACTATCTAAAATCACGTTTCTCTTCTCCTCTCCCACAACACTCCATCTCCTCACTCTGCTTCATTTTTCAAGTGCCAAAAACCATGGTGTTCGAACAGATTTAAGACAAAATAAGAGATCATGAGGAAAATAAAAGAATAGCTTTCTTGCGATAATAAAGTAGAATTAAGTGTCATTTTGATTAAAGGGTAGAGGATGCGCCATTCCTTGCTTTTTTTGTGCTTCATTAAGGACATCTTGATGCTGCCAGGGATTCTGAAGCCTGTGATTTGGGTCCTTCTTTAATATGACTTATTCTCCCTCTTTACTAGGATCTTGTAAAAAGAGTAGTGTTCTCTTATTGTCTCTATGATCTACTCTCATTCAACCCACTGACTATTCCCATGTGTTTGTTTATTCCATTCCCAATTCTGCTCACATTACCGGCTGAAAGTCAATGCCTATTGAATGAATAATTAAATGGGATTGGAAATATTGTAAAGTTCCTTTTTTAACAAACACTTTTCCAAAAGGACAGGAACTTTTTTTATATGCATCTAATCAAATATAAGAGAATAAGAGAACAAATTTTAATCACAGCCACAGTGGTTTTCTCCTAGACTTAAAGAGATATTTCCAGAAAAATCCAATGTGATTTGCATTCAAATTTCTTTTCCCTCAAGCTTATGCTGCATAAACTTCAGTTTGGATTAATATGATCTCCTTTACATAAAAGGCTTCTTCTTTTACATAACACTTCAAAATTATCATGCTATTAATAACTTCAAAATATGTTGATGAGAGTATGATGAGCACAAGAAACATTATATACAATTTGCAATAGATCTACATAGAGAATTTTGTAAATGAGACAGTGTAAACTTTGAAGACAACCATAAAAGTAGTGAGGCATCAGTAAGAGTACTTCAAAGACTTAAAATTAAAGTTTTCATCAGGTTCAGTAATTTCCAAGATTATTTAACCATTCTGAATAATCGCAGCATCACAGAACCTAGAAACGATTTGAGAAACTAAGGAGTAATGGACTGAAGTCACATCCAAAAGGAGCATAAATTCCTTCTTAAACTAAGCTGTTAACCATTAAGATTATTAGATAGTTGGGTTATTTGTTAAGATAGCATTTATTGATTACTCAAAATACACTAACTATTAGTCTATCTGGAGGTAAGTATGAGATAGGTATTAAAAACAGAAATTAAAAGCATAGTCTCCTATTTCGTGAATAATATATATAGTAATAAATATATATTCATGAACTATGTACTATACTATAAGCTTACAGATACTGTAATACTGTAGATTTTATAAGAAAGCCTATTATTTTTGTTCTTCTGCTTCATGATATATATATATACACATATATATGTTATATATATATATATATATATATATATATATATATATAATATATATATATATGGGCTTCCTAGAAAATACAGTATATAGTGTCTATAAACCTAGTGGGCACCTTGTTTTAGCTGAGAAACTAAACAAGAAACTTAATAATAGTAACTAATGATGATGATGACAGAAATAGCTAACATTCATACCTCATTAGTATCTTTGTAGAGTATTGACGTTAAAAAAAGTTAACATATTGTGAAAACAATTTTATAGGCTGACCTAGTCCCAAATCCTTCAAATACAAAACCAAACTTTAATGCAATATCTGCTGTGGCTTTGTGTTTCCTTTTTCATTGCATTTAACTGACAATATGCCTCTGTCAGGCTGCTCTGTGTAGTGGTTTGTAATAAGCGTTTGGGAGCCAAACTGCTTGAGTTTTTCACCCAGGCTCTACCACTTACCAGCTGTTTGACTTTGGATAAATTACTTAGGCACTCTGTGCTTTACTTTTTCCCTGTATGTACAGGAGATAATAATAGAACTTATCTCAAGGGGTTGTTACAAGGAGTAAATAAATCAACAGTCTATAAAGCACTTAGAAAGAACAACGTCTGGCATCCGAAAAATATCTATAAATGTTATGTACTTTTATTACTTTCATTATTAATAATTGTAAAGCAGATAAATACCATAAAATATTATTTGGTATTTTGTTTCTTGTACTATCAGAAATGTTATGTTAGAATTTTCATTTATTCATGACTATTTTTACTCCCAGACATGAATTTTTCACATCATTACAAATCCATTACTTAGATTCAAATTTTGCTAGGGCTGAAATAGATATCCAGTGTTTTGGCTCCAGATCATAAGAATATATTTTATATAATATTAATTTACAATGATAATCTATTCTCCTATTTTGACTCGTGATCAAATTAAAGTGTAAAAATACTAACTTAACTATTTAGGTAATAGTTGTTTCCTCTGCTCTCTCTTTATCCTCTCTTTTATCAAAAAGTCACATTGAATATCTATGAAATTTGGAAATCATGATTTTTTTTTCAGGTTGTACCAAAGAACATTTTACTGTTTTATTATATTAATGGAATTTAAATATATATGTTGTTCTTTTACAATTTTTAGAATTTCTCTCTTTGGACAAAATCATGTCTTCTCCTACAAAATAATTATGTATTTTTAAACAGAACATGACCTAAAGCTTCAAAATTCAGAAGCACATTTAACAGACCATCTTACATTTGAAGCCATGTTTTAGTTATCATATATCATTGTACTTTTAAAATGTTATTAAAAAGTAAGATAGGAAAATATCTACATTTCACAGGCCAAAAAACAGGTCCAAAGAGGTAGAGCAAGTCATCCAGCTCATTTAGAAACTTGGTCAAAAAGCAAGAACTAAAAGATGAGGCTCTAACTGTCAGCTCTCTGGTCTTTCTACAGAGAACAGTCAAATATTACATACAATTATAGTCAGGTTCTAATGTTAACATATTTGGTGAAAACCAAGTACAGATGCAATTATTTTTGACATTTCTCTAAAGTATCTGTAAAGTATAGCATGGTTCTGTATGTACAACTCTGTAGATACATCTCTTACTTTGTTAAAACTTTAAACTGAAGTTGGCAATTAGAGTACATGAGATTGCAGATTGAATCATGAGACTGGCCAGCCTATAGAACCGAGGAGTGCAGGGGGAGAGAGAAGAAAAACAAACAAAAACATAGTATGATACTTCAGTAAACTAGCATATTGATTGAAGCTATAACAGACTGTAGGGTGAAAATTAGGAGAAAATTCAACAGACCTCGTTAGAGGAGGCTGTAATCTGTGCCTCCAGCACTTGGAATGGGGTACTTCCTAGTAAAGGGTCTTCAGTTGGATTACTCAAAGAATTTAATGCATGTTGTCTGCAGTATGAGGCACACAGGGGAGCAACGTTTGTCTCATGCTAAGAAGTCTCAATGGCCAGAGGCAAGTTGGCCAATGCACATCAAAGGAGAGATAGCTGAAGTGGGCTTACCCTGAACTTTGAAATTCCATTTGGTCAAAGTGTGTATCAGTGTGTTTTTTGGACCCGGAGTGGACTACAAGCAACAGAGGATTAGAAAGAGAGTTGTACTATGTTCTGCCCCATAAGTATGCATGTTCTCAAACAGGTATCAGATTCTTAGATTCTTAATGCCTAATAATTAAGGTGAGAAAGTAAAACTGTACATGATAGGTCCCCAGCAGTGGGAAAAGGACATCTAGACAACTCATGAGCTTGGTGGATGATATGTTTTTCAGATCACACATTTCATCATCTGTTAATAGAAAGTTTATATAAAAAGAAAATTCTGTGATCTTGTAACTTTACAAAAATTTAGCTACTAAATCCCTCACAATATTTACATATTTACATGCATGTTAGTACATTAGAGATTCTGAAAATTCTGCAGTAAACAATGCAATTTTGTTTAATTAATTATTTACAAATGATTTCTTTAAATATAGACTTTCCTGTATACCTATTACTATCATTCATATATAGAGTGCGTGGGAGAAGAATTTGTCACCCAAAAATATGCCTCTTTGGTACATTGATTGCTGGGGGTTGATTATTTTTAAGAAACAGCAGATACAGGAGAAGCTGTAAAAACTAAGTAGAAGTTACTCTTTTATAAGAAACATTTATAATAGAAATTTTTAAGGGTGTCTCCTCCTCTTTACCAGAAAGAGGAGGATGACTAATGTCTAGAAATTCTTACCCATGGAGAAGATACCCACTTAAATATGTGTAACATCCATACCTTGCTTACTGGTGTTTGCCTGATAAATTCCCACACTGACTCCCTTCCCCTATATCTTTTGTCTTTAGCTGAAGATGGTATTTTCAGGTGTTGGCTCAGGCCATTTCAGGGAGTTACTCAGCTTTTCCGGGTCTCTCCATGTATACAAGAAGTATATATGTTATTAAATTTCCATTTTTTATCTGTAATTATGGGAGAATGGGTGATTTCAGCCAAGGATCACAAAGAGTAGAAGAAAAGTTATTTCCCTACAACCATACACACACGTATGTATTTGGAAAATTTCCTATATGTGCATGATTAAATATTAATATATAACATATTGACAACATGGATGGATCTTGAGAGTATAATGCTAAGTGAAATAAGTCACACAGAAAAAGCAGAGAACCCTATGATTTCACTGTTATGTGGTATATAAACCCAAAACAACAAAAGAATAAGACAAACAAATGAGAAAGAAAAACTCATAGACACAGACAATAATTTAGTGGTTACCAGAGGGTAAGGGGGTGGGGAGTGGGTGATGAGGGTAAGGGGGATCAAATAAATGGTGATGGAAGGAGAACTGACTCTGGGTGGTGAACACACAATGGGATTTATAGATGATGTAATACAGAATTGTACACCTGAAATCTATGTAAATTTACCAACAATTGTCACCCCAATAAATTTAATAAAAAAAAACAAGAAAAAACAAACAAACATATTTTACATGTATACGATATATGTTCATATATAATTATTATATATAATATACAGATACATTCCATATGTACATTATATATATACACAAACATTTTATATATATATATGTATATATATATACACACACATATATATATATATATATATATATATATATATATATATATATATATATATTCATATTCCTTGGACCTCAGATTGAGAAACCTTGCTCCATATTCTCTTCCACACCTCCAAATATCAACATGTTTTCAAAGAAAAATCCTTTTCAAAAGTCATTTTATAATATATTAGTCACGACCAGATCGACTCCACTACAGTAACAAATCCTGAAATCTCAGTAGATTAACCTTTAAACGTGTTTGTTTGTTTCTCTCATTTCACAGTCTGAAGCTCTCATTGGTGGCTCTTTTCTCTCTCTTAGGGATCTCAGTTGCTTCCATTTTTTCATCTTGTATTTCCACCATTTCACACTTCTTTTCTTCAAACCTCAAAGAAAGAAGAGAGGAAAATGGAGACACTATCATGACCGTTCTTATCTGACTCTAAGGAGAAGCGGCACATCATTTCACTACCTCTCACATTCCCATTGGCAAGGACTCAATTATAAGGCTCGAACCCAACAAAAAGGGAGACTGGAAAATGAAATCTTTCTTCATGCTCTGAAAAAAGAAATGTTCTGGTGCACAAGTAAATTTTTTCTGTTACACACCACAAGCATTTTCATGACAAGAAATAAATGAGTTTGCACAAAGGGGTTCTCATATTTCTCATTGGTTCTCCATAGCCGCTTCCAATATTTCTATTCATACTCAAGATCCATCCATCCATTAGTTCATCCATTCAGTTGACAAATATTTATTGAATATCTGGGGGATGGGTGATTTCAACCAAGAATCAAAGAGTAGAGGGAAAATTATTTTCACATTCTATGTGATAGAAAAGATGTAGGGATATATTGGTAAACATAAAGGCAAAACCCTACCCTCATGAATTTTAGGAACAGACAGTGAATAAGAATTTTTTTTTTCTAAACCCTTGTTCTTTTCATCTGCAAAGTAGTGTTTGAGGACAACTATCACATATCTGTCATGTGGTGAGAATACCATCTTAACTTTGATTTAGATCATAGGCCTAAATAAAGACTATTAGAATTTGAGTTGATATGTAATACTGTGTTTCCCTGAAAATAAGACCTAACCGGAAAATGAACTCTAGCGTGATTTTTCAGGATGACATCCCCTGAACATGAGCCCTAATGTGTCTTTTGTAGCAAAAATTAATATAAAACCCGGTCTTATTTTGGGGGAAACACGGTAAATGTATAAATTTATCTTTAAAATCTTCTATTACACTTCACAGCATGGTTTCCTTTTTTTAAAAAGTTTTAAATGGAGGAAAAAATCACAATGATATAATAAACACATATATGCTAGAATTATTTAAATATTTAATCATTTTACAATATATTTCTCTTACAGAAATATATATATATTTATTTTATATATTATATATATATTTCTATATATATAATATATATTTATTTATATATAGATATATATATATATTTCTGTAAGAGAAATATATTGTAAAATGATTAAATATTTAAATATATATATATGTATATATATATATATATATATATATATATATATATATATATATACACACACACACATATGTAATAGAAATTTGTTTATGTACTTCCTGGGTTTTTTTGCTTTGTTTTACATTTATTTGGATTCACAAACAGTAAGTTATTATTTTGTGAATTTTAAAAATATGCCTAAATTATATACTCTACAAAGATAAGGATTATTGTCTCCCTGGTATATAATTAGCATTCAATAAATATTTGTTGGTTGAATAAAGAAACATACATTATTCTGAAACTTGTTTTTACATAATTAATAAACATTTTTACTGGATTATAAGACATGTACAAATAATCACACAATAATAGGTATTGTGATAGGCAGAATTCTAAAGCTATCCACCCAAGATTTCCATCTTCTGGTGTTCAATCAAATACTAATCTAGGTACTTCTGTGAAGGGACTTTACACAGCTAATTAATGTTATGAACTTTAAAATGGGGAGATTATTTTAGATTAGCTAGGTGGGCTCAATCTAATCACGTGAATCCTTAAAAGCAGAATTTCTCCAGGTGGAGTCACAGAGAAGGTGAGGCAGGAGAGATGAGGTAGAAGAGATAAGAGAGATTCAAAATGGAAGAAAGACTCTACAAGCCGCTGCTGGCTCTCAAAACAGAAGGGACCAGAGACCAGAGAAAGAGACTAGTCCTTAGAAACTGAGAACAAACTCCAAACAAAAACCAGCCAGGAAATCAAGATGTCAGTCATACCGCTGCCTGGGGCTGAATTTTGATAATCATGTGAATGAGCCTGGAAATAGATCTTCCCCAAGAGTCTCAGAAAGGAATGCTGCCTGATCTTCACCTTGCTTTCGCATTTCTGAGACTCTGAGCAGAGAAACAGTTAAGCCATGCTGTGCCTAGACTCTGACCTATGGAAACAGTGAGATAATAAATGGGTGTTGTTTAAAGCCACTAAGTTTATTGTAATTTGTTATTGCAGCAATAGAAAAATAATACAGATTCAATGAGTTATCACACCGTGAGTACACCAGCATAGCCACCACCCAGGTCAAGAAATAAAACCTGCCCAATCACTAACCACACTCTACTGTCCAAATATAACCATGATCTTCACTTCTAACAGTATAGATTAGTTTTGCCTATTTTTGAATTTTATATTAATGAATTCAGAGGCAAGTATTAGGTTGGATCTAGCTCCTTTCACTCAATATTACATGTGTATGATATACCCATGATTGTTTGCATTTTCATTGTTGTATGACATTTCACAGCATGAATATACCTTACTCTTTACACCTCACATAGATATCCTCGATCTGTTTTCATTTTTCTTCACATATCTTAAAATACATTCAACTCATGTAGCTCATTTTTTTTTTAATAAGAATTCTCAGTGCACAAATCAATGACCTCAGGACAAATAGAAATAAAACTAGGGTAGCATCTTCATATGAAGCCTATCATCAATTTTTGTTTCTTAAAAGAAAAACAAAACAAAACAAAAACAAACTAAAAAAAAAAATCATGCGGACTCTCACATTTTTTTTTTTTTATGATTATCTCAGGACCTACCTGTTTCTTTGAGATAATCATTATTTTCTGAATACCTTTTGCATCCCAAATTCCATCCTGGGCTGTGTGTGGAGAAGGTGGGCAAGGGAATGGTTAAAAGGGCCCATCAGAGAGGGACAACAAAGAGAAAAAGGAATCTAAAGCAAATAGACTTAAAGGATATTGCTATTTTGTGAAAAAATGAAAAATATGCATTAGATGTTAGTTAGATTCACTTAAACATAGTTAACAAAACATGTAAAGTAATAGGAGAAAAACCAACTACTTAAATATTAAAAGCATGCGGAATGAAATAATAAACCATTAGTAAGAAGAAACAAGACAGGTTTCCTTTCAGAGGTGTTTCACATCAGATTTTGAAGAACTGAAGACTGAAAAGAATTCCAGATACAGAAATTGACTAACATGTCAATTTAGTGCATTTTTTGAGAATTTTTCTCCTAAAAATGTAAAGAAAGACTGGGGAAATGATGTAAATATATGAGAGAGAGAGAGAGAGAGAGAGAGAGAGAGAGAGAGAGAGAGAGAGAGAGAGAGAGAGAGGAATGGATAGAGAAGAGCCTGTAAAAGGAATAACATTTTATTTATCATATACGTTATTATTATGTGTTAGTGTCGTACGCAGTAATATAATTCAATCACAACTAAGACAACCAAGGTTGGTATTGCACATCTGTTCCTTAATTATAGTGCCTACAATGGAAGCAATTCTTTAAGTTGTAAACCACCCTTTTCCCCTGCCTATATGGAGATTTGTAATTTTTTTAGAGGTGACAAATGATTTATTTGACATAACCAGGGTTTCTAAATCTCAGCACTATTAACATTTTGGGACAGATGATTTTGTTTGGGGTTTATCTTGTGAATTTGGAGATTTTTAGCAGCATTCCTGTCGTCTCCCTCCTAGATTTCAGTAGCACTTCCCCCCTCCCCAAGCCATATGTACCCTGGAGGGACAAATTTGTCCTTGTATGAGAACCCCTGGCCTAAACTAATCAAAAAATGTGGAGCTCAGTAGACTCTTAGAATCTATTCTTTAGTTCCCTATTACTACAGTGAATCTGTAAGCCTATAAAATCTTAGAATTATGAAGGGATGTAATAATCTAATAGGGTGTTTTGTTGTACAGGAAAAAAGATAGAATTGGTACATAGTCCTTGCTCTCTAGGATGCTGAAATCCTGATGTGTGTGTGTGTGTGTGTGTGTGTGTGTGTGTGTGTGTGTGTGTGTGTAAAATGATTGTTTGACTTGAAAAACTGTATTCATCAAATGATTCAGTTGCCATCTTCTATAAATTAGAAGAGACTGAACTGAGATCCCTTGCGTGGAACAACTTTTCCAGTTGGAGTGAGAGTACTGATTATGGTTAAAAGCATATCTGTTCTAGAATTTGAAAGCAAACTAAGGAATCGAGTGCTCAATCCAAGGGGCCAGATCACAGCCTACTGTTTCGTCTTAGAGTGATTCCATGTAATATTTGCACATTTTAGCGAATTTGGATTTGACTAACTTAAATAATTAAAGGCTAGAGCCAACAATTAGAAAATATTTTCCCCAATGAACAATGCAAGCCTGTCATCCATTTAAGAAAGAGCGTTGCAGTTATAGCATCCATCTTCTTTCGTTGTTACATAATATGTTTATTCTTTGAATTGCACTAAGGATTTAACACCACAGTTTTACATGCATAATATCAGACACTAGGGCTTCTTTGTTACTTCCAAACACAAACATTTATGAAATAAGATAAGATGTCTCTATTGTGTTATTTTCCCACTTGCCAGTCTTCACTGAGAGTAAACAGAGCACTAAATGAATTGCAGCTATTAATTTCTTTATAAAGAAGTAGCACTGTACTAAGATCTGCATAGTTTTATCATCAGAGATTCCTATTTTTCTTATATGTTCACATGCAGGCTCTCAAAATCCCTCATTTGGAAATGCTCATAAAAGAAGTATCAAAGCTATCTCTACATTTAGCATGAAATATGTAAAACTAGCCTGGTTTCTTCTCTTTCTTTTCATATGCTGATTTAAACATTATTTTTCAGGTATCTACATATGCCTCTAAAATCTTGTGCAACTGTTCAGATGTTGAAATTAAATAATTATTCTTGTTTAAAAAAAACTAAAACAACCTTTAGACCAAACGTGATGCATTATATTGACATAATAAATGTGGACATTAATTAAAGAGCAGCAGAATCAAGCAGAGACGTTTGCCCTCCATCTGCTTGACTTGAGGTAATAACAATGTTCCCTTAACCCAAACTGACAGATTTTCTAGGGTTTAACTTCATCTCTAAAGTCGCTGTTCGTGGTATGAATAACCATATGTGTGACATCATTCATAGCATGCCATGTGGAGTAAAATTAACTGCTTATTTGTTTGTTTTGCATTCTATCTTTCTCTTGAGCTCTGTGTTATATGCAACCGTTCATATTTTTTACTAATTTACCACCCGTACACATTCCAGTGCAAAGGACCTAGGCCCAATGTGAAGTCCCAGATTCCAATCACTTGTATTTGCCATAAGGAAATTACAGAAAGCCACATCATATCCATACTAAGAAAAGAACTAAACTAGCAAAAGTGAAATACAGCATAGCAATCATTAGGGTTATTATCTGAGTTAACTATGAAAGCAGAAATATGTTAAAAACCATCACATATTCTGTACAAAAGAAGAGAAAAGAACTAACAGAATTTTCTAAATAATAAATTCTTGGGATGAGGAATCTTGTCTCAGAACTGAAGCTTAAATCTTTGAATCTGTTCATATCCAATATATATATATATTAGTTAACCAACGGAACTGTTTTCCTCTTCCATCTCATTACAGATCAAACGTTAAAAGCTTTCCACCAGAAGCAGGCACCCAGGAGGCATTTTGCTTTGTCACAATACAGTATTCCCAGTCTCCCTGATAGGAGCACTAACTCTCTTGGTAACCTTAAAGAACAACAGTGCAGTTATTTGTTGTGGTTCTTCCTCTCCTCCCCTGGAATTGTTGCTTCACTGTCATAAGTAATATTCCTTCTCGTTATCCAGATTCCTCAAGCCCACAGAGCTAACCCCCATGACTTTAGAACAGACTCACTGTTTATTCATTAATCCGAGATTATAAACATGGAGGGAGTTTCATGAGAAAGGGATGAACTCATGGTTTCTAAAGAAAGATAATTGCACACAGTGTTTTCTAAGGGGCTTTGTGTATGCATGCATGTATGTGGTGGTGGTGATGGGGGTGGATTTATTTTCATTTTAAATCTTTCCTCTTTCCTGAGAGGATTTTTTTCCCTTGTCTTTTGAAGCCCCGTTATCCTTTGGCTTGTTTTTACTTGGAGTGGTCAGCAACACCTATCGCAAAGGGAGTGTCAAGCTCAGGCTTCCTTTTCCTATGCCTTTGCCTAGACAGCAGATTCCAGAGGGCAGCATTGTGATGGAGCAGTGTAAAACCCGGACAGGTCAGACTTGCAAACTTTTATCCACAAGCCAATGCTAGAATTTCAAAGTGCTTACCTTTCTTGTAAACCTGTCTACTGTTTATTTAATTGGAAATGACAATGAAGCACCATTGGTGACTTTGTGTAAGTCAGAACCACTGAGGTATATTTATATATATTTAAGGAATTAGACTTGGATTCTAGAAATCATCCTGAAGGTTTTGATGTTCTCTGGTCTTGAGTTCTATGAAGATTTTCTTTTTCTTCTTCTTTTTTTTTTTTTTTAATATCTGGAGGAAAGGAAGAAACTGCATAAAAATAGACACCTATACTCCATACTGCTCTATTTTCAAGCTAATGCAGTAATAAGGAATCTTGAACTTTTTTTCTGTGTGTGAACTTTATATGCATTCAAGTCTTTCATCTTCCCCAGAGATCTGATTAAATCTTCTGAGATCTTTTTGGCAGCTAAGGAGAAATAGTATCCTGGATCTGCATGATTTTAATACTGCATTACATAGGAAATTAAAACATTTTTTCTGTCGTTGTTGTTGCTGCTGGAATTGGCTTTAGAACAGACAGCATGTTTCCTTCTTGGTCTGGACTCTGATGTCAGTGTGAGCTAAAATATTCTCCCATCCATTCCCCATCTCTGCTGCTTTTGCTGTTTCCTCATAAAGATTATGCATACACTTAGCAAATGAAGAAAGGAATTAGTGATGCTCTCTCATTTCCTGTCTTCCCACAGATGGTGATAAATTCAAATTCAGACTCCATTAAACCTGAGTAGAGAAACCCAGCAGGTGGCTGGACTAATGGAAAATCCTGGCTTTGGAATAATGGGAATTACAACCGACAGCTCTTCTACCCCACAAAAAAGATGATGTATCCTTATTGACAGTGTCGCATTTGAGTCCAGAAGGCTGATCTGATAGTTCATTCCTGGCACAACGGAAGCTAAAAGCCCCCTGGGTGTTTTCTTGGCCACACCACTGTAATTTTTGTCATACGAACTTCCTACTACAATTCATTTTACAAATCTCATATAAGTTGAAGAGAGCAAAAGGAATGGAAGGGAGGAGAAAGAAAGAGGCTTTTATTTTGCCTACAGGCATATTTTTATTCTTTTTTCTTAGTTTAAAGGACGTATAAAGGTTGACATACAACAGTATTTTCAGCCAATCCAGTATTTTTAATGCTGACATGCTTGGCCCAAGTTCTTTTAGTGATCCTAGCCAAGCTCATCTGAGGGAGTTTCTGTTTAAAACATGTATACATTGCCCTGAAGGTGTAATGTCTTATGTTCCACTAGAAACTAGAAGTCGTGCAGGAGTTCTTCATGTGTATGTATTTTTTTTTCTCCTTTTCTCTGAGCTCCACCTTCCTTTTAAAACGTGAATGTTATTTGCAAAAAAGATTTGGTTACAATGATCTGGAAAAGCATCTGCGTGTTCAAATATTTAGAACCTCATATTTTCAGTAAGCTCCCTAGTCTCTGAAAATATAACAAGGAGTTATCAAAATATTTCATTGTATTCACCATCTGTCAGCAGTTTAAAAATATTATATTAAGATTAATAATCACACTTTGCACTTACGCAGTATAGCACGTTTCCTCTTGAGAACTGTTCGTACTTTTTAAAACTAAACTGAGTCATTGACACTTTTCCCACAAGCACTCTTCTGGGTAAAAAAAAATAAAGTGGGGAAGTATTCAAAAGACAGGTGAAGGTTGGAGATGGGCTAGAGGAGTTAACTTTTAATTCAGTGCAGAATTTTGTTTCTTCGGCCAATTAATCTTATTCACAGTTTTTATTTTGCAACTTGTTGAGCAGGAACTTTGTTCTAACCAGTTAAAGAGTTTGGCAATCCCATTTTCTTTGCCAAATTCAAAACTTAGAAATTGGCTTGTAACTGAAAAATAGACCTATCAGCCTAGAAATGTGAGATTGGAGCAAAGGGATCTTAGGACTTTGGAGAAGAGGAATACAAACCTGATGAGGCCATAACACAGAGGGACTTGTACTATTAATTACCATTTTTTAAAACAAGAATGAACTGAAAATCGATATAACTACTTCCCTGTGTGTATGTGTGTGTGTGTGTGTGTGTGTGTGTGTGTGTGAAAGAGAGAGAAAGATATCTTTTAATGTGTATATTTATATAGTTCTCATTACATATGGGTTTCATCATTTCTAATTAGCTTGTCTTTGTTATGATGTTCTGAATTAAAGAACTGCCCCAGATATGTGTCTCACAGCTGAAAGGCAGACCCTGAATCCTTATCATATTGAAGAAGGGGCAAGTCACTTCTAGAGAGCAACTCACAGTGGATATTATAGCAGGAAACAATTATTTGTCTCTGAGCATAATAGAAAAATAAAATGCCAAATCAGAAGAGCTATGAAATATTGTTATCTTCAAATGGTTTCATCATGTGAAAGCACTAACCACAATTCATAGAGTGTCAGCAAAACCAGTGAAAACGCAGAAGTCATGATGTAAATGTAAGAGACTGTTAATTCAGCTCCCCATACGTCTGAATATTTTAGAGTCTATGATCGTTGCCTACAGGCATAACTTACTAGAGAAACAGACATGCAAAATTTAAAATGACTGATGTTATAAAATTATTAACAATTTGCATTTTAAAAAACTATAATAATTTTCATTGACTGCTTAGCATGTGCTGGGTTCTGTTCATTAATATTAAGATTTGCAATAGCCTCTTATTAGCCCCATTTTCCTGAAGAATAAACAGAAACTTAAATTTAAGTCATTTTACGAGGATGATTTTGCTTGAATGGGGTATGCTGGAGTTTAAATTCAGGACTGACTGCCTCCAAAAACATTGAAATCTTAATTGTGAAAGGCATTGATTCTAAAAATATGGTTCTTAAACAAGCAACATCAGCATTACCTGAAAAGTTGCTAGAAATGCAAATTCTCGGGTCCCAATCCAGACTTATTGAATTAAAAATTCTGGGACGGGGATCCAGAAATCTGTTTTTTAAAGCCTCCAGGGTATTCTGATGTACACTAATGTTTAAGAACCACAATTGTATGTTGGCAAGGATGTGAAGAAAATGATATCCTTGTATACTGATGGTGGAATTATAAATTGGCACAGCCTATTTGGAAGAAGTATGAAGGATCCTCAGAAAATTAAAAGTATAACTACCATATGATCCAGCAATCCAACTTCTAAGTATATGAGGACAGACAATTAAGTTCGTGAACTCATCCTAGAAAAAGTGCTGCATACCTTGTTGCTAAATATCACTATGGTAACCTTTGAAATACTCCCCTTGGGAAGCTATGCACCAATGCCAGTGCCTAGTCCACACTTCAAAGGCAATTTTGGAACTCTTTTGCTGAAATGGCTATCAGAGCTGTCGTCGTACTACCCTTGATGTCCTGAATGTCATCAAAATGTCTTCCTTTCAATATTTCCTTTATTTTCAGGTAAAGAAAGAAGTCATTGGGGGCCAGATCATTTGAATAGGGATGGTGTTCCAATACAGTTATTTATTCACTGGCTAAAAACTCCCTCACAGACAGTGCCGTGTGAGCTGGTGCATTGTCGTGATGCAAGAGCCATGAATTGTTGGTAAAAAGTTCAGCTCGTTTTCATCTAACTTTTTCACACAAACTTTTCAGCACTTCCAAATAGTAAACTTGGTTAACAGTTTGTCCAGTTGGTAAAATTCATAATGACTAATACCTCTGATATCAAAAAAGGTTAGAATATCATTGCAACAAGTTTGCGGACTTACTTGCCAGACCTTGTATATCTAAAGGAAATGAAATCAGTATCTTGTAGACATATCTGCACTCCCATGTTATTTGCAGCATTACTCACAGTAACTAAGACATAGAAACAACCTTAGGTGTATCTTTCAATGGAAGAATGGATAAAGAAGATATGAATATTATTCAGCTGTGAGATAGAAGGAAATCCTGCCATTTGCAACAACATGGTTGGAGCTAGAAGGCATTATGTTAAGTGAAATAAGTCAGATAGAGGAAGACAAATATTGTATGATCTCATATATATGTATATTTATATTTGTAATATAACTTGTACAAATATACAAATATATATTTGTAATATATTATTTATAGGTATATATATCCCCAGATTTCCAGTCTCCTGAAGTTTTCCAGGTTGAGGCTTTTCAGCTCGTTCGTTCATCCTTATGTTCCTAACTACTTTCTGTCATGTACAAATTTATTGAAATATTTAATTTTTGACTCTTATCCAACTACACCCCCACTCTCTTCATTATTATGATTTTATTTATCGATAGACTATTATACTTTTATTTCAGTGGTGCCTCTGGAAAGCAAGGCAGTAAAAGGTGGGTTATGTGGTACTAAAATTGGAAAAATTGTGAATTCATTAATAATAAAGGAGAGATAGACATAGTATATTAAATATACAAGTCAGCTTCAATTCAGAGTTAAGATTTTCTAAAAATGAGTTTGAAACTTACTATGTATACTTGGACACATAAAATGATCATAGTTGTTATAAGTGTTAATTTGGAAGGAGCAAGAAATATCTACTTTCCAATATTCTCAATATAAATCAATCTCTCCCTCTCTCCTTTCTTAAACTTCAACTAAATGGATGTGAGAGAAAGCACATAACTTTCTCCAGAAATCCAAAAGAAATATATAATATTTTAAGGTGAGGCCACTCAAACTATACATCAAGACCAAATTAGTGAGTCATAAAATCATTTAATTGGTGGCAATCAGCATTAATAAAATTATTAATTATTATTAATAAAATAAAATAGACTGGGATAGAAAATAAAATAGCAGCATAGCATATAAAATATAGTTTTGTCAAACTTTTGTTTCTGTTTTAAATGCCAGGATGTGCACACATGCATGCATGCAAAATGTTTGTGGGTGTGATCCAAAATTTGTGAATTATACTACAACATATTGTGCTACAGAAATGAACAATGTATTTCCTACCTGGATTCTTATTCATGGCAAAGAGTTTGAAAAACACTACCTTGGTCTCTAAAGTACCAAAGGAAGGTAGAAAGAGAATACATATTTATTGGTTGACTACAGTGGGTCCAACGTAGTGCTCAATCTTTATTATTGAAAACTCCCAATCATCATAAAAATGTTGATCCTAATTATGGAGTATTCTTTTTTAAAAAAAGATTTTTGTTAAAAATATAGCTAACATACAATATTATGTTTCAAGGGTACACCATACTTATTCAACATTTATATAAAGATGTGCTCACCATAAGTCCAGCAACCATCTGACACCATACTACACTATCACAATATTATTGACTATATAGTCCCTATGCTGTACATTACATCCCCATGACTTACTTGTTTTACACCTGGAAATTAGGACATTTTATCCCCCTTTACCTTCCCCCCTTTATAATTTTTCAATTATATTTAACATTCAATAATGTTTTTTATTAATTTCTGGTGTCGGACATAGTAGTTCGACATTTATATAACTGAAGAAGCGATCCCCCTGACTAGGCTAGTGCCCACCTGGCACTATACATAGTTATTACCATGTAATTGACTACATTCCATATGCCGTACTTTACATGTCCATGATTATTTTGTAACTACCAATTTGTACTTCTTAATCCCTTCACCTTTTCACAGTGCCCTCTATCCCCTCCTATCTATCACCCCAGCAAATCTAGTAACCATCTGACACTATACATAGTTATTATAATATTAATGAATATATTCCTTATGCTATAACCTACTTTTTAACAACCAATTTGTACTTCTTAATCCCTTTCTCTTTGTTTCACCCACACCCTGAAACCCCCTCCCATCTAGCAACCATCTGACACCCTACTACACTATCACAATATTATTGACTATATAGTCAAAGTGTTTTCTGTATCTATGAGTTTGTTTCTGTTTTGTTTGTTTATTTTGTTCTTTAGATTCCACATATAAGCAAAATTGCGTTGCATCTGTTTTTCTCTGTCTGACATGCCATTCAGCACAGTACCCTCCAGGTCTATCCATGCTGCCACAGATGGCAAGAATCCATTCCCTTCCATAGCCGAGCAATATTCCATTGTATTTGTGTACCACCTCCTCTTTATCCATTTATCCATCAACAGACACCCAGGCTGCCTCCACATCTTGGCCATTGTAAACAATGCTGCAATGAACATATGGATGCACATGGCCCCTCAAAGTAGTGTTTTAGATTTCTTCAGATGAACACCAGAAGTGAGATTACTGGGTCCTTCTGTGTCTCTTGTTATAGCCTTTGTTTTAAAGTCTATTTTGTCTGGTACAAGTATCGGTACTCCAGATTTTTGTTTCTTTGTTTCCATTATCATGAAATATATATATATATATATATATATATATATACACACACACACACACACACACACACACACACATATATACAAACATATATACACATACATATATACACACATATATATTACATATATATTCCATCCCTTTATTTCCATCTGTGTGTCTTTCAATCTGAGGTGAGTTTCTTGTAGGCAGCATATGTAAGTGTTTTGTTTTCTTAAACATTCAGCCCTCATGTGTCTTTTGATTGGAGCATTTAATCCATTTACATTGAAAGTAATTATTGATAGATATGTACCTATTGCCATTTTATTATTCATAATTTTGATTTCTTTTTCCTTTTCTTTTCTGTCTTAAAGAAGGTCCTCTAACATTCCTTGTAATACTGGTTTGATGAGATAAACTCCTTTAGCTTTTTTTTATCTGGGAAGCTCTTTATCTGTCCTTCATTTTTAAATGATAGCCTTGTTGAGTAGAGTACTCTTGGTTTTATAGTTCCTTGCTTTTCATCACATTGAATATTTTGTGCAAATCCCTTCTGGCCTGCAAAATTTCTGTTGAGAAATCAGCTAACAATCATATGGGAGCTCCCTTATAAGTTACTAGTTGTCTTTCTCTTGCTGCTTTTAGGACTCTCTTTTCATCTTTAACATTTGCCATTTTAATTATAATGTGACTTGGTGTGGGCCTGTTTGGGTTCATACTGTTTGGAACTCTGTGCTTCCTGTACTTGTATGTCTATTTCATTCACCAAGTTAAAAGAGTCTACAGTCATTATTTCTTCAAATAGTTTCTCAATGCCTTGCTTTTTCTCATCTTCTGGTTCCCCTACGATGTGAATGTTGATACACTTGATGTTGTCACAGAGGTCTCTTAAACTATCTTCATTTTTTTGGATTCTTTTTTCTTTTTGCTGTTCCGATTGGGTGTTCTCTGCTACCTCATCTTCCAAATGACTCACTCGATCCTCTGCTTCATCTAGTCTGCTAGTGAATCCTTCTAGTGTATTCTTCATCTCAGTTAGTGTATTTTTCACTTTTGACTGGTTCTTTTTTATGGTTTTTATGTCTTCTTTTATGCTTGCTATCTTTTTGTTGAATTTCTCACTAAGTTCCATGAGCATCCTTATATCCATTGCTTTGAACTTTGTATCTCATAGTTTACTTGCCTCTGTTTTGTTTTGTTTTTTGTTTGATTTTCTTGTTGTTGTTTTTCTGGAGTTTTATCCTGTTCTTTCATTAGAGGCACATTTCTTTGTTTTCTCTTGTTGGCTGCCTCTCTGTGTTTGTTCCTATATATTGTGTATATCTGCTATATCTCCCAATCTTGGCCTGGTGGCCTTATGTAGTAAGTGTGATGAGGGGCCCTGGCACAGTCTCCAGGTCCCTTGTGTGGGTTGTCCATGCTGTCCTGTTATAGTTGAGCCTTGATTTATATTGGCACTTCAGTGGGTGGGATTGACCCTCAGGCTGTTTGGCTGTTGGGTTTGACTCTGTCTACAGCTTATGGTCTGCTGTGTGAGGGGGCTTTGGGATTTGCCCCAGCACATTCTTGTTGAGAGTACCCTTTGTGTGTGTGTCTTGTGGGGCTAATTGGGTGGTACTCTGCTGTGGTATGAAGCCAACCCCAAGTATGTTGATTCTGCAGCCTCTTGGGAGGGGCTCTGGTGCAAGCCCAGGTCACCCACTGCCTGTGACCAGCCAGAAACTACCTGGTATGATCTACAAAGCGATCAGCAGTTGTTCGCTGCCTGTGCTAAAGTTGGAAATGTGTAGGAGAGGCGCCACTGTGAACTGAGGATGGCTGCCACCTGTACTGAGTCTGGGGTAGCTCCGCAAAAAAGTGAGACACCTTGAGGCCTGCTGTCACCTGCCAACTCCCTTAAGTTTCAGCCACTGATAAAGCCTTGTGTGGTACACAAGTTGGGTGAGGCCGGGTCTCAGGTAGTCATTAGAGTGGGAAGAGATTCTGGTTTGGGCCAGTGCTGAGCCTGGAGCTGCTCACCAAAAGTCTCAGAGCACATTGAGGCTAGTTATCTCCCACCTGGGACCCATAGACTTCTACAGTTTTCCAAAAAATGAGTGCAATGCAAGTAGGGCTGGCTGCTCACCAAGAAAGTGCCTCCAATAATGGGGGAATGGGTGGGACAGATTCCCAATGGAGCTTACTAGACCAATTCAAATTCAGGTTTGTCTGTGGACGTGTGGGGGAGGGGGGCTCAACACAGGAAACATGTCATCCATCTGCCAGCTGCAGGGGAGAAGGAACCCACACAGGGAAAATGGCAACTATCCTTCAGCCCTCAACCTGCAGTCACACACCTCTGTCAGCGGCCCCATATGCCTTCAATATCCCTCAACTCCCTGTCCCTGTGCAAGAGCCCAGGGTGAGTGCCTGTGAGTGAATGAATATGTGCACCTGCCCTTTTAGAGGATGTCAGGATTTCCCTCAGCTTTCTGTCTCACCTGGATGGTTGGAAACCCCACCGGTTTTCACAGCCAGATGTTGTGAGGAGTCCTCTTCCCAGCATCAGTGCTATGGGATGGGGAATCTTGTGTGAGGCTGGGGTCCCTCACTCCTCATGGAGAGAACCTCCACATCTGTGATATCTCTTCCTCCTGAATCTCAACCACCACACGGATGTTGAGGCCAGTCTGTTTCATTTCTCCACCTCTCCTACCACCCTCAATGTAGCTTCTTCTTTATATCCTTAGTTATAAAACTCTGTTAAGCCAGATTCCACATGGTTTTCCAGGTTGATTGTTCTATAATTTAGTTGTGATTTTAATGTGTTCATGGAAGGAAGCACTCACAGTGTTTATCTACTCTGCCATCTTGTATCTGTTCTGGAGTAATCTTTAGTAGTTTACTATTAATGAGTACACATTTTTTATCATAGTGATGTAATCCTAGGATACATAAGCTTGATTGAAGAGTATGAAAGGAAATTATGTTTATTGATATATTCTTGTTTTAATTTCTAAAATTCATTAAAATATTTTAAGCATATTTTGCTTTTAAAAAAGCCAAAGTATGGTTCCATTTTTCATGAACTCTCTTGTGTGCCTTACATGGCTATATTCATGCATTTTTTTTAACCTTAAAAAATTTTTGTTAGACATTTTTTTCCCAATATACATGGGAAACCACCAAAATATTTAATGCTAAGAGTGGCAAAATTAGATCTATGTTGTATAAAGTTAATTTGGTAGCACTGTGGATAATGTAATTGAAGAAGGGAGGAAAGGAGACGGTAAACTAGTTAGGAAGTTGTATGAATTCAGAAGAGAGATGTTAATGGTCTAAACTTGGTCAGTGGAAGTGGTGATGTAAAATAAAAGTCTTATTGTAAGAAATAGTATGGGAATCCCGAGTCTTCAACAGTAGGGATAAAAATAATGATGGAAGAGGTTGATAGGAATTTTGGATTGTAAATTACAAAGAGTTGAAATCTCAT
Organism: Rhinolophus hipposideros; assembly: GCF_964194185.1. Classification (NCBI taxonomy): domain Eukaryota; kingdom Metazoa; phylum Chordata; class Mammalia; order Chiroptera; family Rhinolophidae; genus Rhinolophus; species Rhinolophus hipposideros. The sequence goes on along the minus strand of NC_138057.1, from coordinate 39,332,878 downwards.
TTCTCTAGAGAAACAGAACCAATAGGATGTATAGATAATGACAGATGATAGATAGATAGATAGATAGATAGATAGATAGATAGATAGATAGATAGATAGATTTAGTTTAATAAATTGTGGAGGCTGACAAGTCCAAAATATTCTGGGTAGGCAAGCAGGTTGGAGACCCAAGGAGCACTGATTTTGCATTTCTAATCTGAAGACAGTCTGGAGACAGAATTCCCTCTTTCTAATGGGATGGCTGTGTTTTCTCTGAAAGCCTTTAACTTATTGAATGACAACCACCCATATTATGGAAAATAGTTTACTTTACTGAAAGCCTACTAATTTAAATGTTAATCTCATGTTTTAAAAAAATACCTTCACAGGGACACCCAGTCTGGTGTTTGATCAAATAGCTGGGTATTATAGCCTAGCCAGATTGACACATAAACTCAACCATCACAAGTTAGAGATAATGTTTATTATCAGGCAAGTAGTACTATGCTTTTCATAGAGTAAACACTCAATAAATATAACTGTGATTGTCAGTAGGTCAAAGAAGGAGGATAGGATCCCTACTGAAAAGAAGTGGTAAAATACAGAGGTCGTTATTGAGAGGGGAGTGCCGAGCATAGACTGATTTTCTCTACATTCATTTTTCCTAAGCTTCTGTTTCCACTGCCAACACTTTCCATGCTTATTTCAATCCCCAATCAATCCAACCAGGCAAGAGGCATTATAACCATTTTATCCATGTTCTCCCTTCCCTCCCTTTTCAGTAGAAATAAGTCATCTTAAATTCCTCATAATTATACCCTCATTTTAACTGGATCTCCTGTATTGATATGTTGAATTGAGACCAACATTCTCTTCAGGCTCAACACCTACATTAGCTAGTTTCTATGTCCCTTATTGTACGTAAATCTAGAGTCAAAAGTTCTTAAATTGAAAATCTCCCTGCTCTTGAGAAACACAGAGTCAAAGTCCCAGAGATACAAAAAAAGAAATATGTGTGTATCAAATACTGTTAGAAAATATATAAATGTTAAAGAGCAAAAGGAATTCACTATGCCTCCACATTGAATCAGCTGCATAAAAGATACCGTGTTTCCCTGAAAATAAGACCTAGCAAGACAACCAACTCTAATGTATCTTTGGAGCAAAAAATAAGATCTGGTTTTATTTTACTATAAAACACGGAAACATGGTACCAGCAATATTTTTCATTTTCAAGGAACGAAAAAGTTCATATTCAATAAGAAAAAAGCAAATCCACTTTTCCTTCAATTCAATTCCAAGAAAAGTCGGCATGTCATAGAAAACCATTCCTAGTATAGTAATTCACACAGGCTCTAGAACCAGAAACCCCAGAATTCTACCTCCTCCAGTTACTAACTTTAGATCCTCATTCAAGTCACTCAATTCTTTGTACTTCAATTTTCTTGTTTGTAAAATGGGCATAAAATAGAACTGAGAAAGAGAAAAGTATCCTCTACCAGTTGTTAGCTAGCTTGTTGCTAGGCCTGCATTCACAGTTAGGTTATGGTGTTCTCCTATTGAACAAAAAATGCCAGTGGAAGGCTCTTAATACATATGACAGAACTCCTCAAGAGAGCATGTAACTTCTATCTGCTTAGATTTAATTGCTACATATCACTAGTTATATTAACAGTAATGGGAAATTTTAATATTTGCTAATGATACAAAAATACAATTGTTTGTATTTTGTCATTAGAAATTTAAACATCGTTTGACATGTTTACTTGTTACATATTTCCTCTTTGACAATTTGCCTTTTCTTATTGTTTGTACACATTTTCTTTCCTGTGGTTGTTTTTATATTTAGTTCGCATATATAGGGATATTGACCCTTTGTCTTAAAGAGAGAGCAAACATTTTACTAACTTCTATAAAATAATTCTGCTGAAGTTTTGTGTATGCATTTAACAAAAAAATATGAAAATATTTTATAAAACAATCATTGTAAGCAAAGATTCAGAGAGCCTCAAGTTTTTTAATTTATTAAATTTTGTGATATCACTCTTATTTTTTATATTAGGTCAACATATTAGGGTTTAATTTAATGTAGCCTGTGAAGGGTTTGAATTTTAGTGCTTGGAAATTTATAAAGTCTCAATAATAACAGAGCTCCTTTTTAAAATGCTTCTTCATGAAAGTTATGTATATCTTCTACCTTATCATTTTCTAATGCTTTAGTGATTCTTTTTTTGCTGTTTTAAGACTTTAATTAGAATAGAATTTGTTTGTTGTATGGTATTGAACTATATTCCTTTCCTTCATAATAACTAGTTCTACATAAATCATTTATTGAAGAAGTTATATTTTACCAAATTATTTGAAATGTCATTTTATGATAGACTATGCATATCTCTCCTCACATACACATACACAACACACACACACCACACATTGGTCTGCTTTGTATTTTTTGTTCAGTAATATCAATGTATTTGTACTGATGCTAGTATAACACTTTTGATAATCACATCTTTATGATACATTTTTAACATTTTCATTTATTTCTTGAAATTTTTCTTTTCTTTTTTTTTGTTTTTGCATTTTGGATGTTTATTTTTTAAGATACATATTGGTTTTTTGTGTGTTTTTTTTTTCCATTGAGACCAGGTTAGATAACAACATATGAGTATTTTTTATTTGGAGATTTTAAAATTAAATTTCTAGAATTTATACTTCTTAAAAAACAAATGTGTAATTTTTATTTCAGATTTCAAATTTATCTTGAAACTTATATTAACCTAAATTTGTAAAAATATGAGATGGCTTTTTAGTGGTACATTTTGATAAACTATTCAAGATGGGATTCCTTTAGCCAAAGTCTTGAATTTTTAACCAATATAGAAGAACTATGTTACTTACTGAATAAGGAGTCTCATTCTTTGACTATTTAAACTTTCTTCTTAGAGGTAAGAGTAAGAGAGATTAATAAATTTCAAAGTAATAAACACATTCAAACATATAGCATAACAATGTTTTGGACTACACTGGAATATTTAGAGTATGTTCATGTAAAGCTCTATCATAAAGCACTGTTTAAAAGAAAATAATAAAAAAGAAGAACAAAGTTGAATAACTACACTATAGTTATTTCAGCACTCACAATAAATCTATATTAATCTAGTTAGTATGTATTGGCATAAGGATCAAAGCATGAGAATAAAGAACCAGGTCAGATCTACAAATATGTAGGCAAATAATACTTTCTTTTTTGGCCAAATTTGTAAAAGTAATTCAATGGGGGAAAGATAGTCTTTTCAGTTGCAAAAAAATTGAACCTCTATCCATACCTTGAATCATACACAAAAGTTAACTCAAAATGGATTATAGACATAAATTTAAAAGCTAAAACTATAAAATTCTAGAAGATAACATAGAAGAAACTCTTTGTGACCTAGGTCTAGGCAAAGATTTCCTAAGACAGAAAATCCACAAACCATAAAAAATAAAGAGAGAAATTAGACGTCATCAGAATTAAAAACGTGTACTCTTCTTAAAGACACTAGCTTTAAAAACATTAATAAAAAACCACACCAGTATGGCCAAAATCCAAAACATTATCAACACCAAATGCTGTCAAGGCTGTGGAGCAACAGGAACTCCAATCCACTGCTGTTTAATATAACATTGTACAGCCACTTTGGAAAACAATTTGGTGATTTCTCACAGGACTAAACATAGTTTACCATACAATCCAGAAGTTGCAATCCTTAATGTTTAGCCAAAGAAGTTGAAAACTTATGTCCACACAAAAACCTGCACATTATTATTTATAGCAGCTTTATTCAGAATTGCCAAAACTTGGAAGCAACCAAGACATCCTTCACTGGGTGGATGAATAAATAAACTGTGGAATATTACTCAGAAATAATAAAAATGAGTTATCAAGCCATTAAAGGATACGGAAGAACCTTAAATACATATTACTAAGTGAAAGAAACCAGTGCACAGAGGCAACATACTTTATATTTCCAACTATATGGAAATGGCAAAACTATGGAGGGAATAAAAAGATCAGTGGTTGCAAGGGGTTTGTGGGGGGAGGGGTGAATAGGCGGAGCCCAGAGGAATTTCAGTGCGGTGAAAATGCTCTATATGATACTACAATAACAGACACATGCCATTATACATTTGTCCAAACCCACAGAATGTACAACACTGAGAGTGAACTGTGCGGTAAATTATGGATTCTGGGTGTGTGATATGTCAATGTAGGTTCATCAAGTGTAACAAATGTACCCACTGGTGAGGAATGTTGATAATGGGGAGGCTATGCCTGTATGGGGCAGAGGGTATATGGGACATCACTGTACTTTCCTCTCAATCTTGCTGCTAAACTATAAAAGTTCTAAATAAATACAAATGGAGAAAATATTTGCAAAACATATATTTGATATAATACTTGTATTCAAAATATATTTTAATCACGATAATTATACAAGTTTTTAAAAGAGCCAAAAGATTTGATATTTCCTCAAAAACAAGAGCCAAATGATAAAACAGCACATGAAAAGATGCCCATGTCTTTCATTATTCATTAGGGAAATACAAATTATAACAATGGGATCCCACTACACATCTGTTACAATGGCTGGTGAGGAAGCAGAGCAACTGGAAATCTCACACATTGCCTATGGGAATGCAAAACAATACAGTCACTGCAGAAAAATCACCTAGCAGTATCTGATAAAAGTACAACATACATAACAAACATATTTCTGACTCTTACATATTTATGCAAGAGAAATAAAAATACATGTACACACATTTAGCCATACATAAATGGTTATAGTGACTTTATTGATATTAAAAATTGGACACAAACTTAACGTCCATTACTAGTGAATGAATAAACAAAATGCAGTACCTCTATACATTGGAATATTACTCATCAATTTATTAATCGATGAAAAAGAATTAACATGGAAAATGAAGATGAACCTTAAAGTGTTATGCTAAATAAAAGAAGTCCACACAAAAGCCACATACTGTACTCATATGATTCCATTTTTATGACATTTTAGCAAACACAAACTTATAGGCACAGAAATCAGATCAGTAGATGCCAGGATCTGAGGGTGGTTGAAGAGGATTGGTTATAAAGAGGAACAAGTGAATGTTTTTGGGTGTTGAAAATATTTTACGTTGATTGTGGCTGCGATTACACACTTAGTATGTAAGTCTTTTAATATATATATATGTATAAATTAAACCACAATAAACCTGACCTTTAGGAAAGCACAGGTTTTGATTTAGAAAGAGCTAGATTGATAACGTTGGCACAGAAGATACAGACTGTAACCTTAGATGAATCTCTTCACTTTGTAATGTTGCTATACCTCTCTTCATATTGGAAACGATAGTAGTGCATGCAAAGTGTTTGGCACGGAGCCTCCTTCTGAGAGTTCTGCAAAGATGCGCATGATGGCTCTCCTCCATAGTGAGAGGACTGGAAGTAGTAATGGGATAGAGATAGTGGGTGCACATGTAACTCTTTTCTAGGATGAACAGGAAAAACCCTTGTACCCCACCACTTCCAAGGCCAAGATTATCTTATCAAATTGATTCAAATGGAAGGTTCTCACAGCTTACAGAAAGTAATTTTAAGTTTCATTGCCAACACAGGAAAAATATAAACTATAAATATATGTGTGTGTATCATATACAGTTTGTTAATTGGAGTGTGAATAAAGTAGAAAGAGGGTATGAGTAATAGGTGGCTTAAGCCAAATTTAGTTTAGTCATATCCTTGTTCTGCCAACATACCTTAAGCTTAAATGGTATCACTGAAGCTGTTTCAGACTTGAATTGCTCCAAAGCATTATGCTTGTGCCAGTTGGGCTAAAACTGGGTGGTAGTTCACATCTGCAGCCATACACAGTATCTTTTATGTTTTGTTTATTTACAGCATCACGTCAGCCAATGTATAACTTTATATGTACTTATAAAGCTAATGTCACAGACAATTTGTGAAGCAAATTTATGCTAGGAAATAAGCAGTTTACAATATGAAATATATTTTTGCATAGGAAAAGTTGCTAGAGATCATGTGGTTAATTAAACAGTCAGCCCCACATAAGCTATTTGATTGCCATATAGAACTAATACTAGAATATTAACCACTTTTCTGTGACTCTTTATGGGAAAATTTGTTTTAAATTTGATTCTTATTGATATATCTATTTCCTCAGTCCAATTAAGTAATGCTAAGCAAATCCTCTTCCATTCCCAGAATCTGAATAACATAAAAGAAATTCTAGTTATTGATCATCTACACAAGAAACAAATTTGGGGTACAGACCTAGATTCTCTCTGTTTCCCAAATCCAAGTTTTGTTTTTGGTTTCTATTATACCTTGTCACCTTTTTTAAAAATATATCAATACTTCTGTTTGGGAGAGGGGTAGTGAATGTTTGAGGGGTGCTTACAATTATTTTTAAAAATCCAAGAACTTGAATGATTGAACACTAACTATGTCGATAGTGTACATATACAAATATGTGTTTATAAATTAGCATTTAATAACAATGACTTAAGAGTCTGAGTGCCAGTGATGTGCCTACTCTTGTCCATAAATCATAAACAACTTGACCTACAGGCCAAGCAGTGGTTGGTTTGAAATTTCATATTAAGAGCAACTTTGCAAATCAATCAAAAGTGAAAAAACACAGTTCTGAGATTCTGATGCAAGCCAATATAGATATGTTATTAAAATTATAAAAATAAGCTATCCATTCATATATTAAATAGTTTTAATATGGAAGCAACAAAACCACGTATAAAGGGAACAGTTACCCATAATTTCATTCTCCTAAAAAAAACTATTATTTATAGCCTTCTTATCAGTGTGACTTTTGCAGAGTAATGTCTTTTAAAATACAGGGCATACCTGAAATTCACAACGGACGAGTTGGCAAACTCTGACCTGAAAGCCAAAGTTTGTCAGCTGCCTGTTTTTGTACAACCAGCAAGCTAAGAATAATTTTTATAATTGTAAAAGTATGAAAATCAAAAGAAAAAATATTTCATGGCACGTGAACATTAAATGAAATTCAAGTTTCAGTGTTGATAAATAAAATTTTGTTGAAATACAGCCATGCTGATTTATTTATGTATTATCCATGGCTACACAGGGCTGAAACTAGGTTAAGACAAGTGAGACACTTACCTTGGGCACAGAATTTAAGAGGGTGCCCAGAAACGCGGTAACAAAGATAAATAATATCTTAACGCAATTTCTAAAAGTTAATCCAAAATTAAAGCTCAACAAAATATCAAAATTTCATGAAAGACAACATCAGTACTATAACAGCAGAGCTGAGTAATTACAACCAAGACTGGATGGGCAGTAAAACCTAAAAGATTCACTGTCTGGGCTTTACCAAAGGAGTTTGCCAACTCCTGCTCTATAGCATTTAGGTCCTGGTATTGTTTTCCTGTTTCCACCAATATTTTCTTCTTTAGTATTAGACACAGATAGGTCAATAAAGTTTTGTGATTAAGATATTCCTTGCTGAGATTCTTTGTCAATCACAAGAAAGAAAATAAACCAAAATGAAATATATTAATAATACGGTAGGCATGAACTCTTCTCATTCTTACTGTGGTTTTCTTAAAATAAAGAGGAGGAGGACAAACAGGAGGAGGAAAAAGCAGAAGGTGGAGAAGGAACTGCGCCACATGCCCTAGTGGAAATTATGTGTGAAAGGCTGACTACCTCTAATATGATAAATAAGATGCACAAGTGGGGGTACCACAAACTGACAAAGACAATCATTCATCCCTGTATTACCAAACATTGACTGCTTTAAAAACATTACTTATTTTTTTTAATTTTTTTTAAATTTATTAGTTTCAGGTGTACAAGACAAGGTAATACTTAGACGTTTATCATCTATATCCCTCACATTGTGAACCCCCCTCCCCCCATCCACTATCCCTCCGACCTCACACTGAGCCATCACATTATATATATAAAATTATAGTTGGCATTCATTAATGTTTAGCTTCTGGTGTACAATGCCATGATCAGGCATCCACAGTATCCCTGAGAGGGTCTCCCAAATAGGACGCATGTCCATCGGATACCCAACAAAATCTTTACAACATTATTGAATACGTTCCCTAAATTAATTTTCAAAAAACCCTGAGGCCATCTTGTGGTTACCAGCTGCTTCCTAATCCCTTCACCTTTCCCCTTATCCCCAACGATCCCTTCCCCCCGCCCATCTAACAACTCTCGGGTTTTTCTTTGTGTCCCCAAAACTGTTTCTGATTAGTTCATTCACATATTCTTTTCTTTAGATTCCGCATATAAGTGAGATCATATGGTACTTGTCTTTCTCTTTGTGACTTATTTCACTTAACATAATGTTCTCTAAATCCATCCATGTTGTTGCAAATGATAAGATTTCTTTCTTCTTTATGGCTGCGTAATACTCCATTGTATAAATGTACCACAGCTTCTTAATCCAGTCATCTACCGATGGGCATTTCAGTTGTTTCCATATCTTGGCTATTGTGTAAAGTGCTGCAATAAACATAGGAGTGCATACAGATTTTTGAATTGAAGTTTTGGATTTCTCCGGGTAGATGCCTAGGAGTGGAATTACTGGATCATAGGTTAGTTCCATTTTCAGATTCCTGAGATACCTCCATACTGCTTTCCATAGTGGCTGCACTAATCTGCAATCCCATCAACAGTGCACTAGCGTTCGCTTTTCTCCACATCCGCGCCAGCATTTGTTGTTTGTTGATTTATTGATGATAGCCATTTTGACTGGAGTGAGGTGGTATCTCATTGTGATTTTTATTTGCATTTCTCTGATGGTTAGTGAGGTTGAGCATTTCTTCATATGTCTTCTTGCCTTCTGTATGTCCTTTTTAGAAAAATGTCTCCTCAAGTCCTCTGCCCATTTTTTAATTGGGTTGTTTGTTTTTTTGGAGTTGAGTTGAGTAAGTTTTTTATAGATTTGTGATATTAATCCCTTATCAGATATATCATTGGCAAATATCTTTTCCCATTCAGTAGGATTCTCTTTTTGTTTTATTGATAGTAAAAACATTACTTATTATTTTATGTTTGCTACTGGGTTATTCTGCACAATAATTTTATTCTGAGGAAGTTTAATATGTCAGACACCAAGACTTAGATGTTATCTAAATTCTTTTTTTTTTTTTTTTTTTTTTAGATTTTATTGGGGAAGGGGAACAGGACTTTATTCTTTATTGGGGAACAGTGTGTACTTCCAAGACTTTTTTCCAAGTCAAGTTGTTGTCCTTTTAGTCTTAGTTGTGGAGGGCGCAGCTCAGCTCCTGGTCCAGTTGCCATTGCTAGTTGCAGGGGACAGAGCCCACCATCCCTTGTGGGACTCCAGGAGTTGAACTGACAACCTTGTGGTTGAGAGCCCACTGGCCCATGTGGGAATCGAACTGGCAGCCTTCCGAGTTAGAAGCATGGAGCTCCAACCGTATGAGCCACCAGCCGGCCCCAGATATTATCTAAATTCTTAACAAGAGAAGAAAAGACTTCGTCAATGGTTAGCCTATACGTTTCAATGATTTTCAAGAGCGAGTTGTCTAATCATGATTGCTAAGACATTCACCTAAACGCGAAGTACTGGAGATGTAATATCATGTAATGAGATTAAATATCAAAGAGAATTTTGAAAACCTCATTTCTACAGATTATTTTGGAAATTCATACTAGCTTTTCTGAATGCAATTTTTCTTCACATTGTCAGTATTTATATAAAAAAAATGCTTCTTAACACAAGTAGTGAACTGATAGTTTTTCCTACTTACCCAAAGATATCTTTGATTCTGATTAGTCAGAAGTCTTTTATCATCGTTGAGAATCTTGAAAAAAAATGGGACACATAGAATCTCCTGCATTTTAGGAGTCATTCTGTTTTTCAAAGATTTCTGTCCTATAACAAGGATACATATGTTTGTTACCTAGGCAAAGTGACATTTTACCAGTTTTTCTGAATGTTAAATGCTGAAACATCTGAAGTTTTAATTTTTGTTATTAATCATATAAAAAGTATAAAACTTAAACTCCCAAATATTCACTTATTAAATAGTTGAAGAGATATCCAATTTATATTGTTTAAAATAATTTTGGAAACAGAAATATAATCTTTTAAATACACAGGACTCTTGTATGACATTTTACAAAATATTTTACCTTTTTAATAAAGATGTTTGATTACACAGGTTTGCAACAAATTAAGGAAGGGAAGAGCCATTGTGTAGTAATTATATTATTAGAGGATAATGATACTTTATTTCGGCAACTTATGGTTAACTCTGATGAATTTAAATTTATTTGTGATTTTAAAAAAAAGTTTTTAACTATCCGATATTCAGTATGGTGAGATTCATAAACACTCTCAATTACATTCTGATCAATCAACTCAATTACCTAACATGGTTAAGTTATCTAGCTTCTTACAGACCTTGTAACTTACAGGTTTGTCACCAGGAGTTCAGCTTTTATGAAAACAAAATACTTAATGGATTCCAGAGTTGCAAAATTACAAAATTTTGAATGATATGCCAAGTTTAACGTTGTAAAATTACTCAGAAACATAATATATGCCATAAGAAAATTATGGCATCTTTGTTAGAGTGATTAGTGAGTAGTCAGCGGCTAATTCTTCATTTTGCTGTGTGTGTGCAGTGCATTTCATTTGAATACTTGTTGAATGAACTAGTATATTGAACAGACCCCGATAAAACCATGTTAACATAGACGATCATTATGGACTTTGTCAAAGTCTCATTAAACAGTCTTTATTAAAATTAGAGTCAAGGTTAGAAATGTGTATATAGATTGATAATGTGTGTGTGTGTGTGTGTGTGCGCGCGCGCTTGTGCGCGCACACATAGAACATATATAGAAAGTGAATAATAACTGTAAGTAATCTTAGGTCCATGCCTTAAAAAAAAAAATCAAAGAGCTTTAAAAACCTGGCTTTATGTCTAAGGGGGCATATAACCGTCTTTACCTTTTCTACTGCAGTGAAAATATAGATTCAGAGAAAAATTTAAAGTGAAATTTCTTAAGAACTAAATAAACGTCCATTCTGTTGAGGAACTCTCCTTGGTTGCTAGTTAAATGTAGGCTTTGTTCTGTGATTATATTAAATATTTAAATGGCTTTCACAAATACTATTTACTTTAGGTAAGTCATAGTTTAAAAGTGGTCCCATTCGTAATTCCCAAAACCAAAGAATTGACCAACGAATAACATTTATTAAGTGAGTACTAAAGGAAGAACAATAGATGAGGCTCTTAAGAATTTTAAATAGATTTAATTTTACCTTCCTATATACCATTACGAATATTTTCTCTTAGTTAAGGGACATGACAAACATCTGGAAATATAAAGAAGAGTTTATTTTAAAGAATCCAAAAGATCTGTTGTAATGAAGCACTCACACAGTGCTGAAAAACAAAAACTAAAAACTTCATTTGCAAGTCAGAAATTGTGGATTTTGTGGGTCAGTTCTGCTAATAATGGGCTATGTGAATCCGGACAAGTCACTTAATCTTGTTGGCCCTGAATTTTTTCAACTCTTAAATGAAAGAGGTTACAGAGCTATTTGATGATCCGAAACCCTGAGTCAAATTCCTAGTGGGTTCTACAGAAAGAAATCAAGTCAGAGGCAGATGTAGGAGGCATCTGTGTTCTGTTGGCAGTGAAAGAAGTCGGCCATCAAACGTTAGGATGCAAGAAATACTGAGGGTCCACATGCCACACACTCTCCTGTTTCAACGAAATCTACCTTCTATCACACAACTTGCCAGCTCAGTACTTTTGAATTTTTTCTGTTTCTTATTCACAGGGCACTGCAGTCACTTGCTAGTTTGTATATATTTGCTCAGAGTAATCATTTTATATCCAGAGACTTACAGTATGGTCCTAGGAAGTGGCAGCATTTCAGCTGCAGAAAGAGGATCAGTCTGAGCATTCTTGAGGAAGATTGCAAAGCTGCTTTCAGTTCACATAGTGTATTTCTAATGTGAGATTTCTTTTAATGGGGAAAAAGTGATTTTTAAAAGGAAAAACTTGGATGTTTCCTAAAGCAACATTCAAAGCAATTAAATGAAGCTTTTAAAGCAACATGATCTTTTTCACTTTCTCAATCTCCTCTTTAGCCTTAAGTTAAAACCAGAAGAGACCTTTGAAAAATGATGATTTTTTTTTATATTTAATATGTGATCTTTTCATGTTTCTGCTGTTGTATGCTTTTGAGCTAACAACTATAGCTATGTAGCCAGAAGGGCAGACTTGTCTTATATCCTGTGAAGAGGTGACTACCTGAAGTGTGAGAATGAAAGAAAATATAAGAATTGTATGAAAGGTTTTACTACAGAGAATATGGGGCCAAGACCTTCATCTAACCCTGGATACACATTATTCTTAATAATGCATACCGGTATCTTTTTTTTTTTTTTCTTGGCTGACTTTAAGTAGCGAGCTTTCGAAAATTGACAATATTTTACAGAAACAGGATTTTTTTAAAAAGCATAGTTCTGTTTCCTGTATCTTTCACAGTTCTTTAATTTGAGACATATCACTTTTATCTCATCTTGCTTTAACACCAGATTTGGTTTAATTAAATTTATGTCAAATGAACACATGAAACGAAAGGAAAATCAGAAAGCCTGCAGTTGCCCATTAGTGAGTCAGTGACTGCAGTGAAAGGCTTTTGAAGCCTGGCTTACTGCCAGGACAAGCTTGCAATGATGCTCGGAGACACCCATGATGCTTTGAAGGGAAGGACTTAGCTGACCTGAGCCTGCTCAATGAAATCGGTCAAAATCCTTCTGGGCTGGATATAAAATCTATAACAAGTCTTCTGTCTTCAACCATTTACCTGTCAAAGGAAAAGAGTAGAGGGTGTGGACCACTATCTGTATAGAAAATTAGTTGTACTAGACCCATGTATTATTATTTTCGTCATTATCATTATTATTTTTATTGATTAGGTGGGTGATTTTGTTTGTCTGTTTTGAAAGCAACATGCCAAGCTTTTTGAAAGGTAGTGCCAAACTGTCAATTTCTGGAGCTACTCTATCAAAACAATCTTTAATTTAAGGCTCTCCTAATTGAAATATCTGTCAACTAGTCAAATACTATATGCTGTTAAAGAATATAAAAAGCATAAGCTTTAGTAGCTAATATTTAGAACATTGCAAATGTGTCACTGTTAAAACACCTATGTTTAAAAATAAATGAAGCCCCAGATGTTTTGACACTTCTATTATAATGCAAAGGAAAATGCCACACCTTATATTCTTTCTAATACCACATAGTTTTTGTGTTTTTATACTTAAGATACATTTAATGCTTTAGATATAAAACACATAAAAGAGCCTCAGCACCTCCTTATAAAATATATTGAATGACTCTACCAATCACATAATGTTTTTTATTCTGTTTTTGCGTTTAGACATAGTCTTAAGGGGTATATATGTACATGCATATACCTATATGCATACATATATACATATAACTATGTTTATTCCTTTTGCTTATTGGAACCTGAGCCAGAGGTTCATTTGCATTTTATATTTTCATATTTTAAACATTAAAGTCTTTACACAAACTTTCAAAAATAAATAAATACATAAATCATTAGCACGGTGCACTGAATGTTACTAAAACAGGACATGTAACAGCAAGCTTGGTGAACATCTAGAAATATCAAAGGGATTAAAGAAGGCAAGAGAGGGCTTTTAGTGCCTATAATTTTTGTCTTGTTAAAAAAGAAAAATTAAAGAAAAGTCTAAGTGTTCCTAAAGTCAAATCAGTATTATCTTAGGTGCTCCACAATCCAGCAATATCAAGAATCATCAATGTACTTGCCTAATTTCTAATTTACTCAGTTTTGCTGATCTCCCACAGCTACACTGTCTCAGATTTTCTACTTGCAAATGCCTGGCTTTTTTTTTTTTTTTTGTAGTACATCTATAACTGAAAATAAAAGTAAAGTAAAAAAGAATTAGAAAATGTGAAGGGTTACATTTGTTCCTTTTGAACAAGATTCCATTCACAGACCCAACATGTGTTGGCATATTCTAAAGTGCGTTCTAAAACACTGGAACACCATACTTAGAGTTGCCTTTGATCAAATACTGTGTTTCCCTGAAAATAAGACCTAACCGGAAAATAAGCCCTAGTGTGATTTTTCAGGATGACATCCCCGAACATAACCCCTAATGCGTCTTTTGGAGCAAGAATTAATATAAGGTCCGGTCTTATTTTCGAGGAAACACGGTATCATTCTGAGAAGAGAAAGGATTTCTGCCTAGAGCTGAATAAGAGACATCATTTCTTGGCCAATAGCAACGTCCTTAATTTTGTGGAATTTGTGAAATATGTTCAGTGGGATTCTGCCACTTGCCTCTAGTCGGATATTAGCAGTCTTTTCATTTTCATGAGATCAGATAAGATATGAAAATATTCAGTGTTCTCAAATTCCATAGGATATAGTACAATCCTAGTAATATAAGAAAAAAGATGGGTTTAATTTGCATTCACATTACCTTTGATAAGGTTAAAATGTAAGTTTATATTCAAATCATTCACTTCTTAATAATGATGCTTATTTTGTTCTCAATATACATTTAACATTTAAAATATTATGTAATACCATATATAATATATATTATATATATCTCCAAGTAACATAATTAAAAATGAAGAATTTTATATTTATGAAAGAATCTTCAATCATTCAATATTAACTCAAAATTCTTACTCCTGTATGTGTTTTTCTTTATGAAAAACTTGTCAGTTTCTTCAGTTATTTTGTTTAATAAAGGATAAATTAAATTTTCTCTTACAAATTACACATGATCATGGTAATTGGGAAGAATCTTAAAATGCTCTATCGAACAACTATTTAACGAAAAAAAGTTTTAGGAAATCGAATATATTTGTGAACATAAGTAATACTCTTATTTGCTTGTTTTGTTTTAAGATATGATTAAATGTCTGTTTTGTTTTATTTATGAAGACTTTTTCAAAGTATTATTGGAAAAAAACAAGCAAGCATTAAAAACTATTCTAGAGACTGCTCAGAAATATGTTTCCCTTCTGCAAAATATTTGCCCAATAAGCTCTTTTAAAACCTGGATACATAATGACCACAGTATGCAGGCAAATTTCTGCTTTATTTTTTTTCTATCTTGAATTATTCTAGAAATTGTGCGGTGCAGCTTTTCCCACTGGCACTACCAACCTACCCTCTTTATTCCACATTTTAAAACCAAATTGCCAGAAGTGTCTGAAAGGCCGTTCTTCAGGAGGGAAGAAAAAAAAAATAAGGCACTTCAGGGCCAAGGTTTTGCTAACACACCGAGCATTAAGAGATGAATCCAGGGAGTAGCAGAATGCTGAGAGTAACTTTCACACTGGAATCAAAAGCATGCCAGGAGGAGTCAACATTTTGCCTGAAGTTGCTCTCCTTGGCTCTCACGTTGCCTGTAATGAAGTAGCTAAAAGGACATTTGGGACAATTCTGGACCAAGCAGAGCTGTCTTAGATCCACCTAAAGAATCATCGCCAAAGGAAAAACTGATTCTAACAAATATCTCAATCTAATTCTCTATATTTGCCCACAGAGAAGTGAGGCGAGGCGTGGCCCACTTTACTGGTAGCAGAATTTGAGGTTCCATCAGTTGTTTCTCAGTAGTCTTAAATAAGTTGCCACCTGTTTGAAGTCTGTCTTCGATTTCATCTAGTTAATGCTAATTTAAGAGTGCCTGTTTCATGAGGATGCAAATTCCCAAGTTGTGTTTTCTGATATCCTCAGTTAACTCAAAATAGAAGTTTTAGGATGAAATGATAAGAAAGAGGAACAAACATTTTAAAATTGATCCAGGAAGACATTTTACCCATATGTCTTACTATCAACAGTAAGACTATCTGACAGGAAGGTATTTTGTCAGATACTTTTCTAGCTCAAAGTAAAAATTAATACAGGGCCCTAATTGATTATGGCAATGCCTAGCAAAGTGCCTTCATATCACTTCAAAAGAAAATTGTTCACAAGTACTGTCTATTCATTTATATTCATACAATGAGGCAATTAGATCAATAAACGGATATGAAGCATTTGGAGCATTGGAAAAGCCAAAGTTTAGCACACCAATTTTGTCTCATAACCAATCACACCCCTAGTTTTAGACCGACACTAATTTGCAAAGACAACCCTGTAATTCCAGTTACCTTTCAAGAAAGGATTCTTTTTAAGAATTAAAAGCATATAACCTGTTTTAATATTATCCTCAAAATATATAAATGAGTAAATAAATATTCTCTTTCTTTGGTCAAATAAGTATATATTTTCTCTGTTAGGTGCTATTGAGAACAATACCTGATGATGAACAGATGGTGAAAGGTAAGAAACTATATTTAAACCATAATTTTAAAAGATGTGATTATCCCTCATATAAAATATAAAATATTTAAAATGAATGAGGTTCATGATTCATGCAATTCAAACCTAAAACTTGAAGATAATATATTTTTCATTACTGTAACTGTCCACAAGAGAGCCCATATCACTTGTTTTTTAGAGCAATAACTTGGTTTATCTGTTGTCAACATCGGTACATAAAATGCTTGGAGTCCTATTTGAGAAATCACAGAGTCTGTCTGTCCTTGAGTCGTTTCCCTACAAATCCCCTGGTTCTAACCACATCATCATAGAATAGTAAAATGTTCACAGCAAAGGAACATACAAGTTTGAAGGTTGCAATCAAACTGATTATACACAACGATAACTCTAGGGTTGTCCAGCCATAAAAGCTGATAAGTCAAAAGGGGGAATAATGTGCGTTTTCATTGGCAACTTATAAAGATTCAGTGCCTCAGGACAGCTGCATTCCCACCATCAGAGCCATTCCAGGAAGAAAGGCTTTTGATTAAGACCGTTAACTTAAGCACAGAAGCCACTCTGAAAGAGACAATAAGGAAGAATATGCCCAATGCACATCTAAAATATTAATTAATACACCTCCAGAACGATGAGCCCTTACATTTCAGGTACAAAGGCAGGGTGAATTCTTGAATTTAGTTCAACATTCACCCTTGCATAGTGATGGGGTGCAAAAGGAAGGCAGCGATGAAGACACTTACAGTTTGCAATTCAGCTGTCATGTGGAAGTCTGCAGTAGGTATGAGCAAAATATACTGTGAATAATATGTGGCTCAATATTATACAGCAAAATCGAACTTTCCAACTGCTTATGCATAATTAATTATCTGGGACTAGCCTGCTCTGCTGCACCACTTTATAGAGTAATAAAAAATTAAACTAAAAATACAGACTCCTAGGTAACTGTGGTCACAGTAAAACTCTATCTTCCTTTGCAGGCTTATTATTTCCTGAAGCTGTGGCTGACAGCTTCTATGAACACACATTTTTGCATATATTTTGTTTATGTGCAAACCTTGGCATTTCAGCCATCTCCTGCTGAGGCCCCTTTCTACCATATGTTTCTGTTTTTCTTCATTAGTTGATGTGATCCCTTTTGACTGTTGCATGCACGTGAAAGGACAGTGGGCTGTGGGGGAAAAGAAACCCTGCTTTAAGAGAGTACACGTCAGTTGGCCTTCAGCTGTTTGGAGCTGATTGCATCTGACAAGTGTTGTAGCTACTCGTCATAATGGATGTCTCTGCTTTAGCAGAGAGGAGGTGAAAAGGATGTAATTCCCTGTGAAAGAAAGCAACATGAACTATTATTTAATTACTGCCTAATATAAAACTCCCTAGGAGTCCCCGTTGATTTATCATTCTAGCTTCTTCCTTTCTTTATTAATGAACAATCTAGACTTTTAATGCAATGCAGTTAAGTCACACCTGTTATTGATGGGGACTTTCCCAAACAAAAAAGGCAAATAATCCATTTTGATACTTAAGTATGTGTGCTTCTGAAATGCTTTATATTCTTAAATATAGAAACTTCTCTACCCTCTGTAAAAAAAAAAAACAAAAAAAAAAAAACACAAAAACAAAAAACCTTGCACTAGTGTTACCCAGTTTGTTTCTTTCACTGGTTTAGGATTTGGTGTTCACATTTTTGATTACTTTGCATACTGACCTCTTCAACTCTCTGCATTTGAAGAATCAATTAAAATCCTCTTCTCTCCCTGCCCCACTTCAGTTCTCACACCAATAGGATGCTGAGTTAAGGAGACAGTTTTTATTTTGTTTTTTAATCACAATCAAATTCTTCTACACAGAATTTGTCCTAGTAGGGCACTGCAACTTCAAAATCTAGAGGAAGTTGTAATGCAAATCTGTTATTCATTGTCAAATTACAGGATATTTTGCAATATAATGTTTCTATTCATTTCTTTTATTGGGAAACCGGTAAAGGCAAAAAAATAATAACAATCATGCGATGTTTTGGATTGAATTCAACTTATACTATAAGTCCAGTCACTGAAAAAATATTGAACTAATTTAAGTAGTAAGAAGCTTCTATTCATATATTAAATACAAAATAAGATTATGTAATTTTCCCTTTAATATATAGTTTGTATGTACTATATTGAAGTTTCTTATATTTTTATATTTTAACTACTACTTATATTTGCCTTATCCAATTGTGCTGAAGTTTTATTCTTGTAACTAATATGGTAGAAACATAGTAGCTAGTATTATTTATGCAAATTCTTCAGCCAATATTTCACAAAAGGCCACATATTAACTTTGGAAAAGTACATGTGTTTGTGCCAAAATCTCATACAGACAAGAAAACACTGTATTACATAGTTCACATATTTAGTTCAGTCACTTTTAGCTCATATTAATTTTTAAGAACATTTTCATTTTGTTATATCCATATTTAGCAAGACAAAATTTTAAAATACTGGTTTCCTTTTGAAGTTAGCCAATTTGCTGATTTGCATATTATCAGGAAACAGTTAATATGATGATGCTAGCCTCTGATGTTTTTATACTCTACATTTTTGTTTCCTGAGAAATAATCACATCTACCTAATTTATTTAAGCATATAAAAAAGAGAAACAGATATTCTGAGAATAACACAATACTATTTTACGTTAAAAGCTTGCATTCAGGATTTTCAAAAGCTAAATCCTTGATCTTTCATACAGATTCTAAATTTGGTCTTTACAGTCATGTAAAGAAATATACATATATATATATGTGTATATATATATATATATATATATATATTAAGAAATATGTTTGTTTCCAATGACTGTCATTAATGTAGACCTCTGATTTTTGAGTGTTAATTTTCCAGTTGTGGGTATGGATGCTATTGCCTGTTTGCTTGGGAATATTTTATTACTTTGGAGCAGAATATATGTGTATAATTTTATAAATGATCCATTTGTTTTCAACTTACTTGCATAGATATAGATCATGTATTGATAATCTTGGAAGAGGAAAAGCTGTTTTTGTGGCAGTTTCCAAAGTGAAATAGTAGCTATGCCAAATTGAACAATTTAAGCTCTTAATGCCAATTAAACATTCTGATTCCTGATATGAAATATTATAGATTAAAACTAAATGTTAAAATAGGGAGTAGAATTCACCAAATATTGTGAAGGTAAAGTTTTACTTTCAACTGTACTGTACAATAAAAGAATGCTTTCTCTCTTTGCTATAATTACTATCACTATGTGGAAATTTACTCAAATAGCAACATACAAATGTTTTTCTTGTGTGGTTTCTCAAGAAAAGATGAAAAAATTAAGAATTTGAAATTCTGTTTTAATGTAAAATCAATTAAGATTTATATAGTTCCCAATGATAATATATTAGTATTTTCTACTTTCTTTTTTGCAAGTCTTTATTTCTAAGGGAAAAGGAAAACCACAATTATAAGAAAACAAACTGTTTTAATATTTCATTTGACAAAAAAATCTTCATACATAACGAGGAACTGGGAGATTTCATGCTTGTAGTGCATCATAGAGCAAAACTGCTGATTAAATTTGAGGTGTAAACTCCATTAATAATAGAGTTATAAAAAAAAGAATTTTAAAAGGTATGTCTTTTTCCAAGATAAGTATATTAATGTTAATTAATGTGATTGAGGAATATGAGATAGAATATTTAAAGATACTGCATTTGGCATATAACTGGTCATTTTCTACTTTAAGGATTTTTTTTTGCCTGATTTATGGGATTTTACATGTTTATAAGAGAAATGAATAATTTTTTTTTTCTGAGGATGAATATAAAACTACCTAAACCTTCCTCCTTTTCTAATGCAGAAGAAAGTTCAGTGCTTAGCTCTGTAAGTAATAAGTTTCCTTAAGACAGTTAGAAATGTTAATATTCTTTTTTCCTCTATCTTTTATTTTTAATGAAAGAAACACACACACACACACACACACACACACACACACACACACACACACACACACACACACCAAAACAGGGTTACTGCAACTGCATTTTAACAGACTGTCATTGGCTCTGAGGACAAAGTCCTTAGTTTTAATAACTAAGACAGTTCTAATAAAGAAATTGTTTTAGAAGAGCATCAAAACCTCTTACAAGGTAAAATATTTAAAAATGTTTTTTTTTCTCTCATCCTCATAAATGCAGTAAAATGAACAACACATAAAATTTTAGGATTGCAAATCACTTAAACTGGGTTTTGAGTCTAGGGAGAAAATTTCATCCATAGACCTTAGAGAAAATTTTGTAGTCATCTTTACTCAACTCTTAAAACACTTGACATTTTAATTTCTTCAAAGCAAGTTCAAACTTATTTATAACCACAGTATAAATGACTCAAAGACTGCCCGAATTCAAACATACCCTTGTCTGATTATTTAAAAATCTTTATGAAACTCACAAAAGCATCTATCATCTATGCAAAGAAATGTACAGACAAAGAAAATTTTCTACTCCACAGTTATTAAATGAACATTTTACAAAGTGAAAATACGTTTTCTACAGATATGTCAAATAGGTTTGAGTAGCAACTAAAATAAAATCTTAGGTCTCCAGATTTCTATTTCAATTTGATCTCATAACAAGAAAGAATAATGCTGCCCAGAAATTCTTCTGGCAATGATTTTGCTCAGTTATATAACATGTATTGAATTCCCGTGGGTGATGGGGATAGCGGTCATTTTAAGAGGAAAGACCCCATCCCAACCTATAGGTACTTCGCAAATCCACAATTGAAGTCCTGTCTCCGTTTTCAGAGAGCAGCGCTCATTGAGTTTGGCTCTTAAACTGTATGCGCCAAAGACTCAATCCCAAATCCGAAGGAAAACCGTTGAGGTTTACAAACTACTTTTCTTAATCATCGAAAGTACAGGGGGTGGTATTCTTGCTTCATTTGTGGGTCCACTCCAACTCCAAACGGATCTGAAGCCATTACAACACATGGCAGTTGGTCGATAGTGTGGAAAAACCTCATTTACTGACTGGCCAGACAGTTTTAAAACCTTCAGATTTTTCTAAGTCTACGTTATTAACTGTCTGACTGTAATCACATCTTCACCATAGGGAGCTTCAAAAGCTTTTCATTTGCATTGAATCAGTTGCCTTCCTCCCTGTCTTTTTTTCCCCCTGGAAATAGGCTTAAATAATTCAACAAACTACACACATGGCTAGTGATTATTGAACCATTCTGAAACACTCGAGGCAAATGGACCATTATGTGGTGGGAATTAAAACTTTCCTCCCAGTCACTGAGAGGGTATGTATTTATATATAGCAAATATTTGTGTCTGCAATACTCTTCTGTACTCCTCATTCTCCTAGTGAAAATGCCTACAATTGGGCCATAACTTTTATTCATCATTGCTGGGTTGGGAGATTATTTGGTCAGACAAAGAGCCTTTTGGTGTTTATATGTATTCAACATTTTTTTGCCCAAATATGGAGACTGAGTCACTTTAAAAGAAAATTCAGCACACTAAAGATGAATAAGAAGGAAACAAATTACATTATTTTAGTCATTCTAAATTTTTCCTATACTTAGGCCACAATATAATTATTTTTGGCTACTTGACTTCGCCCTAATTATAGCCATTTATATTTTGTTAGGTCTGTGTGTAAAGGTATTTATGGATATTTTACATTTATAGCCACACAAATTTTTGAAACATCCCAAAGCATGGTGAATATTTTGTAATTTATCTTGCCATCTGTTTTTGTAGATGTTTGATGAATGAAAATAAAAACCCTGCACATTGTCAGCCTAAGGTATAAACTAGGATTTCATGCTAGATTTTAACAAAGAAAATATTTCAAAACATTTTTTTAGAGATATAGTGGTTTTATTTCCCTAAACAGACAGTAGAGAAATCACATATTTCCATAACAATTAATTTTTAATGTAAAATATCATAAAACATTGAGTAACTGTCACTGACTGCAGAGTGGAAAATTTATTGGGAATAAAGTTATTTTTTCCTTTAAACATTAACTTTGAAATCTTAAAGAATGAGTCATACTTCATTGCATAAGACTAATTCAAATATATTTTTTTATTAAAGCACTAGCTATTAGATATTGTATGTGTACTGACATTCACCAGCATTAGGGATGTGCCTAAACTAACAATTTCATAGAAATATCTTTTGTGATTATATATCTGCATATATGGATAGATATATACATATACAGTGTATATAATACCTTCCACTTGTGTGATTTATTTTAGTATTTATATAGCTTTGCACCTGCTTCCAACAGTGCACAGTCTTTGTCAAACTTATGATACATTCATCAAAATTATGATTTATATGAAAATATATGGGTGCTACAAAAAGACTCAGGTATGTAATGAGTGTTCAATGAAACCATTTGTTTTTTACTTCTTGTATTTTTGATGCTCTGGTTACCTTTTCCCTAATTCTCTACCACCGAACAGAGCCTAATTCATAACAGCTCTTAATAAATATTTGCTGTTGAGTAAATCCATCTACTTTATTCCTTCTAGGCTGCTATAACATCAAGGAGTTCAGAGCAATCCAGAATATTATTCCATTGGTGTGTTATTGACTATATTTATTTGATCATAGGTTTTTTTTGAAGAGAGATAAGTTTTATTCTATGTATGTCTTTGCTATTAAGTTGGTTCAAAAGTAATTGCAGTTTAAAAGGTTAAAAATAATTGCAAAAACCACAATTACTTTTACACCAACCTAATGCTTTGGCCCTGTGATTGCTAATTCTTCCTAACAATTATTCCAACAGCTTGAGCATCCTAACTACTCTGGCATTATTATATCTATCCAAGGCAGAATAGCATGTGCTTCTTTGAGGTGATGGTGGTGAGAAGTGGGTTATAAACTGCTTTGAGAATCTGATTTTATATATTGATTCTTTCCCCCCACCCCCCAAAAACATGCATGGCCAAAACATTTTAGGTAGAATTTTCAGAGTTCATAGACCTACTGAAATGTATCTATAGTTCAAGGAACCCAAATTAAGAGCACTAAATCTAAGAGGAGTTTGTACCTTGGAGAACTTATTTAAGACAAGGAGTGTGACATTATCAACTTGATGGACTAGATCAGGAATGGGCAAATTATGACCCTTGGGTCAAATCTGACTGCCGTCTGTTTTTATAAGTAAAGTTTTATTATAAAATGACCTTGCCCATTCATTTACATATTGCTTCTGGCTATTTTCATGCTGTAACTACATTGTTGCATAGTTGCAACAGAGAACATATGGCTAAAGTCTACAATAATTATTATGTTGCCTCTTACAGAAAAGAGTTTGCCAAATGATGGACTAAATGGGTGGTCTCAATACAGTGGACTTTTCATATTATCCAGGAAGCTAAGACTCTAAATTAAATATGAATTAATGATATAAATATCTGTCTATAAAACTCAAGTGATTTTGATGTAAATTTTTTTTTAAAAAGCTGAGAATAATCATATGATCGTAGCAGTCTACCAGGGACATCTAGAAAACATATAGTATTGAATATCACATTTTAGTAGCCTTAAACTGATTGATGTTTTATTTTATTTTGTTTTTCCCTGAGAGTGAGACCAAGATGCTGAGAATACACATACACACAAAAATAAATATGGAAGAAACAATTAAGAAAACAAGAATATTTAGCCTAGAAAAGGAGAGATGGGAGGGTAGTAGACAAGGGGTAGAGGAAGATAATAGCTGTTCTCAAATATTTTAGTGATCTTTGTGGAGGGTGAAGTTTAATTTGTCATGTTACCCCAGAGACAGTGGTATGATGGTAAACTAGTTTTTTAAGGGAAAAACAGTCCTGGTGGGTAGTGTTTGCCAATTTGGGGAATGAAACTATTCCCACCATGGCTGATGTCAGGCTACCAATATGAAGTTTTTGAATGCAGAGCTGAGAAGACAGACACCCAATTGGCTTTCCCAAGCGCATCAAGACCAGCTCCAGCACACTACTGCAGAGGGCAACAGGTAGATATATGGCTTGAAACTATAGAGAGCAAGCATAGCTCATCATAGGAAACTTATGATTTGAACTGTTCATCCTCAGAAGACTGTAAATGCCATTTCTGAGAAAGAGTTTAACAGAGGCTGTGCAGGTAGTTGATGAGTACACTAAGTGACTAAAAAGCACGTCAGAAGAATGGGTTGTTCTTATCCCATGCAACTATTTATGATTCTGTGATATTTGAAGATATGTTAAATGTGCTATTAAGCACTTTTGCCATCTTTTCTGAGATAAAGTTTCAGATATTATCATATCAAAGGAATAAGACATATATTTGCTGATTTCAAACCTAAACACAAAAATCAACAAAGCACTAATTTGACAATAGACTTCTAAGCATAGATATATTAAAACTTTCCAAAAAAAACCCCATGTTTTATATATGTATCTTTACATTAACTTCTCATTTTATCCCAGGTTGACTCTCCTCAAGGTATTGGAATTGTATTCATTTCCTTTTGCTGCAAACCTCTTTTTGATATGGAAGGTATTATTTGTAAAAGCAAGTGAGATTATTGGAGATCACATCTTATATTTACCTGCCTATGGTTTCCTGATGGAAGGCATCTCAGAAAAGTCCCCAGACATCCCTGAAACATGTGAGAGGCTCTAAAAACCTCACTGATCTAGAATACACTTTCCTAGATGACTGAAGAAAACATGTCTTAAGATCAGTTTTCACTCAGAAATCCCATTCTACAAGATGAAAAATAAACCAACAAATTGTATAAAACCTAGTTCTTACCAAATTGAAATATTAAAAGTGAGGGCAGGTCTTGGCTGACTCTTATGGTTGACTACCGAACAGCTAATTCTAACACTTTCACAACTGCACTTGTATCAGGGTAGCCTTGTACGTGAGGTTAGCCTTGTATTGTTAACCCAAGCCAACGGGCAATGGGAAAAATCTTCTCTTGGTCTTCTCCTTTCAACAAAAAGCATTCTCTTTTCAGGTGTTCAAACTGATAGGTATGGAATTCTTTGGATTGATCTAGTTATTCTATGATTATGAGGTCAAGACAAGATCCAACATTTCCACGATGGAAGAACCTAAAATTAGAAAGAAACTGGATGCTGGATGATGCTATTGAATCACTGGTTCAATCGTCCCTGGAAACATGCTGCTTCTGAACTTCTTTGTGTAGAATAAAAATGAAGGTTAATAAAGACTTTTACAGACAAACAAAACCTGAGAAAATTCATTGCCAGCAGACCAGCGCTACAAGAAATACAGGAAAAGGTTCTGAAGGCAGAACTTTCCAGCTGGAAATCTTGATTTAGATAAAAAGTGAAATTATCCAAATTTGTGAATAAACATAATAACTGTCTCTAAAACAATAGAAGAGTATAAATATATTGTTTATAACATATGTAGAAATAAAATCTGATGATAATAGCAAAAGATGGGAGGGAAGAAATTAAAGTGTATTATTATAAGATTTTTATACTACATGTGAAGTGGTAGAGTATTATTTGAAGATTGACCTTGATAAGTTAAAGATGTATGTTGAAAACTTTTAAGGGACTACTAAAAAATTGAAAAGAGCTATAACTAATAAGCTAATCATGAAATCATTTAGAAATGCTCAAGTAACCCGAAAGTAAAAGTTAAAGAAAAAAAGCAACAAAAAAGATCAGACAATCAGAAAACTAGTAGCAAATTGAAGCTTTAAATCCAACCATGTCAGTAATTGCATTAAATATTGTGATCTAAATACGCCTCTTAAAAAGCAAAGATTGATAGATTTGATAAAACTATCTTGCTTTGATAAAGCAAGACTCACCTGTGTATGTCTATAATAAACCTACTTTAAATATAAAAACATGAATAGGTTAAAAGTAAAATGATAGAAAGAAGATATATCATGAAAATTCTAATCAAAAAAAGTTGGAGTAGGTATATTAATATTACAAAATATTGACATCAAAACAAGAAATATTAGCAGGGATTAAGAGAAATATCACATATTGATAAGGGATCAATTCATCAAGAAGATATAACAATTCTAAATATGTATGTATCTAATAACAGCCTTCTAATTTTTAATACGTGTTCTAAGGACAGTGTTGCTTGGAAGATAGTTCTTTGATTCAGAAATATTGTTTATTTCCCAAGAAATCATGTTCAACACATCCACAAATGTAAATAAATAGCTTACAATTGGTGAAATACATTTATAAAAAAAGAAACAATGTGACTATTAAGAGTGCTTTCTCCTCTAGTGCTTTGGCAGTTTGACACCTTCTAGAGCAGAAAGCACTATCTGTCATTATCTTACAGAATGCTTTGGTGCAGAGGTGAATCTTGAATTTGCTTCTTAGAAGACTAAATCTGAAAACTCAGAATTAAGAAAAATCGATCTGCAAAAGATAATGAATTAAGGTGTTAGTAATATTCAGAAAAAAACAAACAAACAAAAAACTTCTGTTTGGTAGGCATTAGATTAGGCAGGCAGGATTCCTTTCCCCTACACATTTCTTCTCCTATTCAAATTAATATTCTAATTTTAGCTTGGGATATTGTATATGCAGTTTCATAGTGAAGAGTTAATCAGATTAAAAGTAAAGATAATATGGCTAATTACTTTTTAAAACTAAAACAGATTTGTATTTGTGTGTCAGTTTCTGCAGTTTTACATTTTTATTATCTGTTCAATTAGATTTTTATTACATCTCCAAATTTTAACACTAAAATGCCTCTCCAATCTTCATAGCACATCAGAGTATAGTTCTTTTTTAAAAACCTACAATTAAAGTATCTTTTCTGCAAATATTTTCATGTGCCTTCAAATGATTTGCTCCTCTTGCCTATCAAAGATTAAATAATTTGTTCGAAATTTTTCGAAATCCGAACCATGGAAAAGACAATTTCCAAATACCACTACTTTCATAATACTCCCATATATACTCTATTAAAGTGAAACAGCATTAATTATGATTCAAAATGTACATTATAAATAAACATGTATAAATATGATTAATTCCTTTAGAAAGAATATTACATAATTTTTTCAAGACTAAATGTAAAAGATGTTGTGAGACACTTTCATTCATTTGGTTAGCGTGTTGATTGAGTTTTTACAAGCTACTGTTTCAAACACAGAAAATACACAAGGCTGTGAAAACTCACATGGTTTCCTGCCCTAAAGAAGCTTCATAGAGGAAACAGAAATATTCACTTCACAACACGGGAAATGTCAGCTTTGAAAAGTTCTATGAAAAGGTACATAGTACAAAGAGTGCCTATAGAAGGAGGAGTTAGGCTGAGAAGTGATACTTTATATGAGATCTGGAGAATGAATCCGAATTATTGAATGAAAAGGGACAGAAGAAATGTCCAAGCAGAGATACTGGGTACGCAAAATTCCTATGGTGAGAAGGAACACGGTAAATAAAGGACCAAGAGAAAATCACTTGGATTGGAATGAGCAGGGAGTGAAGAGAATCTGAGAAAAGATACAGCCAGAGAGGTGGATAAGACCAAAATATGCTAGTTACTGTAGTCCCTCGAAAAATTTATTTACCTTTGAAGTATCTACAACAATAGGAGGCAAAAATAGAGCTTAATTTAGGGAACAAAATGATCAAAGTTGTGTTTGAGAAGATTTTTTTCAGCACTAAAGAATGGAATGAAGATAAGTCAGAATCCATTTGGGTGCTACTTGGCAATTGTGGTATGTATAATGTTAGATGGCCCCCAAATTCCTTACTCCCTTATGTATACACCCTGTGTAATCCCCTCCCCCTTGAATTTAGGAAAAATTTATTAATATGATGGGGTTAACTTCCATGATTGTGTTAGGTTATGTGGCAAACGTGAAGAGATTTTGCAGATGTAAGTAAGGTCTCTAATCAGTTGACTCTGAGATCAATAAAGGAGAAATAATCTTGGGCCTGACCTAATCATGTGAGTCCATTTAAAAAGCCCTTTACAAACCATGAATGAGGAAAGAGAGAAACCAGAGGTTGTAAGAAAATGGAGGGGATTTGGAATTTCTGAGGAAGATGTGAATGTGAGTTGACCAGAAAAACAGTTAGAATTAATGCTAATTTGAGTATCATTTGATATTGGTGATTAGGACTTTATGGTAGAATTACTAAGCCTGTTTTGAGACCCCTACAGGCAAATTTAAGCTACTCCATGTGAGTTCTGGGAAAGTGAACACTGGGCTTCATTTTGAGATAAAGGTTTGCCAGACCAGTAGGAAAGTGGATGAAAGGCCCTACTATGAATAGTGAGGAAAAGTAAAGAAACCAGGCAAAAAAGAAAAAAACAAATGTGATGAAAAGATGAGGCTAAATTATATGAAGGGAAACAAATAAACATGTGAATATAATTAAGTAGATAAATAAATATCCTAGTGCATTTGGAATGTAGCTCATTTGATTTTCAGTTTTGTCATATGTAGCAATTATTTTCTCAGGAAATCCACAGAAAAGTAGTAATGTCATATTTAAAGGAAACATAAAATTACTTTATTCTACGTCTTTTAATCTTTTCTTGAAAATTAAAAAAGAAAAAGCAAGCCAGTCAAATAATTAGGTAAAATGTAAATTAAAAAGGGTGCTGTGTAAATACTATATTTTATTTGTTTATATATATAAAAACAACTATAGTAAACTTGGCATCCAGATAATACATAGAATAGTGATTAACGATTGTTCTCTGAATTATGGCTATCTTATTTTGAATGCATATATTAGTGGTGTGACATTAGGCAAGTTACTTAATTGAATTTCCATTTTATCTTTTCTAAAATGGGGATAATAATAGTACATAACAGTACACAATGAGTTTTGTGTGATTAAAAGGTAAAATACACTTAGCACAAAACTGCATGTAAATTTAACTTGCTTTAACTATACATTGTTCATGTGTATAGAAAGTGAACAGTAAAATAATGGAATAGGGTTCTAGAACAAAATGAAAGATATTACTTGGAGAAAAATATTATGTAAATTGACCACCCTGAAATATTGTAAAAATTTCCCAATGTCTAGTGTCATGGTATAATTGGTACATAGCAAGTAGGGATACACACAGTAGGTGTTCAACAAATCTTTAGTAAATGAACAAAGTGGTTACATTAAAATAATGAGTTAACATGTAAGCAATTGCCATATTACATTTAATCATGTGGCACCATTAAAAAATATTTAAGCATGAGTGTGTCCTCCATTATAGCAGGAAACTAAAACAAAAATAAACAAAAACAAAAAAAAAACAGAATCACTTCTTTCCTTTGATAATTGGCTAGTTAGAAATCGCTCTCTTCCCATGTTGCATACAGAATAATTAGAGTGTTAAGCAATTTGAGTTTGTTAGGCAGTGTTATTGAGTAAATCAGAACAATAATTCATAGGGCACAAGGGCTACCAAATTAGTTATTCAGCAAATGCTCCTTTTATAGCACCCAAGGGGCCTGATTTCTCATTTTTTATTTATTTTCTGTGTGCACCTGTTTAGCTATTAGATTCTTTCCCTCCCCTGTTACATCCTCTTGCTCCATTTCACATTTCTTGAGGACTGCACACACAGTAATATTGTAAATTAAGGAAATGCAAAGGAGGAAAGGAAGAATACTTAAGAAAGGGAAGGGTGAAAGGGACACGAGAGATCAAACACATAAAGTGATTTCACCTTACATTATGGTATTAAAAAAAATCCTTTCATAAAATATGCCATTTTTTTGTAAATAAGCTTGGCAAATTTTACTTTGATACAATGTTAAAAAAAACAAAAGCAGTTAAACATGTGCTGATCTAATTTACTGTCTACCAAATCACATTCAATAACTTTCCCCATGCCATAAACAATTAGTCATACCCACTGTACTCTAACATTTGCATTGTAAAATTAGGTTATGGTATGCAATTGACTCATTTTGTTTTCCTCCTGACATCAATAAAGTAGTTGGTGGGAAGTTATCTTGATCTGTTTCATCCAAAACAAAATTTCTATTGCACCATCCAATTGACATGTAATAACCTCAGCCCAAGAAATCCTCTGGACAACAAGAGGTAAAACCAGACCACTGGTCAACCAGAGCCTAATAAAGCTCTTATATTCTCCTCTGGGTGAAAAAATACAAGGGCAGAAAATACTAACCCAAGTGAATATTCTGGAATGTCTTCAAATTTTTATTTATCTAAAGCCACATAACATACTTCATAACTTGTCACTCAAAAATTATATTCTTTCCCTTTCTATTTTTTTCTTCTGAGCATAATGGCAAATTGGCTTTAACATCTTATTTGGAAGCAACATCGTTATCCCATATCTATATATGGCATTAGGGCATTTAAGACAGAAAAAACTGTACTGGGCAATTAAGCATTTAGATGACTATCTAAAATGATACTAATTTTTACTTATTTAGTTCTTAGTTTTGAGTTGGTTTGACACCAGGGTTATCAAGAATAAATTTCCGTTTACATGTAAATAGAATTTTTTAATGTAATCAAATCCTACACTTATAACAAGTAAGCTGTCCTAATAAAGCAGTTTTGTTTTTTGTTTTTTTAATTCATTACTTGATTTTTGCTTTAATTCTGTATTATATTCTACTCATATTACTTGTGTTATCTTAATTGAAGGGAATAGGGAATATGGCATCCTGAAAATGAAGTACGTGCTTCATTTGATCCAACTTTGTAATTTACTTTTAATGATTTTTTTGTTATTTTTAAATAATATTTAAATAATATTTCATTGAAAACTAGCATTTATTTTATAAAGTAAAATTCACATTTTATTTACAAAATATTTGATCAAGTAAGCACTTCTATTTAGGTCACTGTAATATTTTTATTACACTGAGGTAATTGTAAAGGTGAAAATATAGAACTGTAAAAAACTGACAATTCTCTGGAAAACCAAGACTCCGAAAAGGTAATGGTTGTGCAGACCATTATCTAACAATGACAAAAATCTCTCTCATTAAAAGATTTTAAAGGATTGGTTCAACACAGTTCTTGACATATAGTAAGTACTAAATTAATGTT
Organism: Rhinolophus hipposideros; assembly: GCF_964194185.1. Taxonomy (NCBI): domain Eukaryota; kingdom Metazoa; phylum Chordata; class Mammalia; order Chiroptera; family Rhinolophidae; genus Rhinolophus; species Rhinolophus hipposideros. The sequence goes on along the minus strand of NC_138057.1, from coordinate 39,301,380 downwards.
TTAAGTATTTAGTAGATTTTAACTGAGGACTCATGGACTGGTAGGGAGCATAACTTTCAGTTTTCTTTATTTTTACAAAGCTGTGTAGATTAGATTGACCAAGTTACTTAATCTTTGCATGCATCCATTTTCTCATCTACAAAATAGTGTTAAAAGTAATAGTAGTAAATAACTCATTAAATACATATGTACATTCTAGCACAATAAAAGATACTTCTATGCCTTTCTATGAGGAGAGCATGGTGGTTAATCAGATAACCTCTGAAATTATTGACTACTTCAAATTCCATCTTAGTAATTTACTCTGTAATGGATGTTTAGAGACCTACTTGTTTTAGTTTGTTCAGGCTGCTATAACAATATACTGCAGACTGTGTAGCTTATAACCAACATAAATGCATTTCTCACAGTTCTGGAGGCCTGGAATTCCAAGATCAAGACACAAGCATGATCACATGTTGGTCAGGGCTCCCTTCCTGGTTCATAGCCAGAATTTTATTTCTGTGTGCTCACTTAGTGAAAGGGGCTACGGTGCTCTGTGAGGTCTCTTTTATAAGAGAACTAATTTCATTCAGAGGGTTCCACCCTCATGACCTAATGTCCTCGTAAAGACTCCACCTTCAATACCACCACATTGGGCATGAAGATGTCAACCTATGACTTCTGAGGGTATCCAAATATTTAGACTACAGTACTACTTACATTCCAAACCACAATTTTTTAAATAAGAAAACTGTATTGTAATGTACTTACCTTAAAAACTTGTAGAAAGTCATGTAGAATTGATTGAAAGTATGTACAATTGATAAAACACTCAACACAGTGCCTGACACATTGTAAGTACTCAAATATTGATTATTAAAATATTTTTATTATTGTAATATTTTTATATCACATTGCTAAGTAATACTTCCTCTTCTTAAATTTGCTCATTAATTATTTTGTGGAAGCTTTGTCTTTTTCCTTTTTTTGCCAACTGAAAAGTGAAACGTGGTTTCTCACTCTGACCTCAGAAACAACATGAAAGTTGTCTAACCATAATCAACCCAAAGGCCTAAAAAATTCAATCGAATTTCTGTTTTGGCATCTAAATCTTTAAAATGAATAGTATTTTCAAGATAAACCATTTTTTTTGTTTGTGATGAAAGCTCATATCTAAAGTATACTTATTGTCACATGAGTAAGCCAAAGGACATGGGCATCACAGGCAGCCAAGCAATCAGTTTGAATAAACTATATGTGGAGTGGTTAAGGGTTCAGACTGCAGGGATTAAAATCCTAGCTTCACTTTAATGACTTGTGTGACTATTTTTAGGGAAATAAATTTCCATACTTTAAACAATAATGCTTTGGGAAAAAAACAGAAATTATGTCAAAGGAATTTTGTTTTATAATTATGAACAACAACAACAAATACTGTAATATAGGTAGTAATGAACTGAAATTCAAACTTACTGAAAAGGAGCTTTTGTGAATATGCCGTTTATTCAGAATATTTGGACCCAATAGGCTTTGATAAGAAACAACTATATTGAGCCTTTTGATTGTCAAAGGTATTTTGCTCATCTTTTGTAAATGATGGCAAATTCACCTGGTGACTTTAAATTTGAAGCCATAGAATAGGCTTTTAAAAATATGATTTTTTAAAAAATAAGATGCAACACAGGCAAATTAGTTTTGTTAGCCATTCTTCCCCAACTTTTAATTATTAGTATTACAATATGATAAGATTTGATGCTATTCTTTTGTTCAAATACCAATCAAGCTTTTGCTTTTCTATTTGTAGTGGTAGCGATTTGCAATAACCAACCTACAGTATTATTACATTATCAATATATTGGGAAATTGCTCTGAAGTTATCTTTTCTATTTTTTTCATAGTTAGTGAAGAAATATGGAAAGTGACCTGAATTCTAAATTAACGTTTTTCTACTGCATCATTCTAGCACAGCCATACCAATCACCTAAGCCAGGCAACAGTACTATACATCACACCTTTATGGATTTTGACCGTATAGAATAATTACCAAAGAGGGCAATGATTCATGCAAATATGATGTTGATCTTTTAAATATTGACAGACAGAAGTTTATTTCTGCAATCTTTAATTTCCATTTATTTTGCAGCCAAAATGAAAATGTTCCGTAATTACAAAATATCAGACCATTTGAGAACAAATGGACCCCACCATTGAGAACAAACCTTCACCATTCTGTAAAGGTAAGAGAAATTTTTGATGAACATTACTTCCTTGATTTTGTGTCCGGTATCACATAGTGTTGCCTCTCAACATTTTTCTTAAGCCACATTATTATGTTAAAACAATCTTTTTGAAGTCTGAGAGGCTAAGAAATGAATTTATATGAAATAATAGTTTATGACCTATATCAACTGTCAGCACTATGTAAATTTATTTTTTTAAAGAAATCTCTGTACCATAAAAAATAAATAAAACAGAACAACTTGCAATAATCAAACCAAAGCAAAGTGAACAAAAATACAAAACAAAACAGCGTAGGTAGATAGAGCATTTGATTTAGAATCAGATTTAGGTTCTAATCTCAGTCCTTATAAGAACCAGCTCAAGATCTAAAACAGGGGATTGGATTGGGTCATCATTCTAGGTTTTCTGGTAATAGGAAGGAAGCAAGGAGTCAGGGAAGAACAATATTAAATGTCAAATTACCAGAATATTCAGTTATAGACCAGAACATAAAAAAAAATCAAAGAAAAGCAAAACAAAGAAATATAAAATCAACAAAACAACAACTAGTTTCTAATAAAAACAACAAAACCCAAAATAACACTGACATATACGAAAGGAAAAAGTGAAAGTGCATTATTTATTTGTGATAAAACTGAAAAATTATTGATTTGAAGTTTTTGTGGTGGTTGTTTTCATTAGAAACTGTTATGTGATTCAGGATGAATCTTTGGCTTGACTGTTATAGAAAAGATATTTTAATAGCATTATATTTAAACAGCATGGTGTAAATGAATTTCATGGGGTTGTCCCAAGATAAAATACTGTAGGTCGAATTTCAGTGGGTCTTGAATGTCTCAGGGGAAAAAAATGGGAATCATACTACCCACCACCTGAAATAGTGGTTTAATCAAGGTAATGCATGAGAAAATGCTCAGCATAATGCATGACTCAACTCAGGCAACTCAATAAATATAAAGCGCTATTAGTACCCTTGCCAATTTTAAAAGCCAACAATAAAACAACCTGGAGTTAAATAATCTAAACGATATTCTTTATTCAGATCAATTTCATCTAAATTGTCTCATTCTGTAGCATTATTTAATGTGGTAAATAACCAATGAGAATATTTATAATTTCAAAGGAATGAATAAAGGAAAGCATAGAAGTACAGAAAGGCAGAATTTCCAGGTAACAGAGTATGACCAAAGAGAGAAGATACCTTATACAACTAGGAAAAAAATCTGCATTACTTAATAGAGCAGGGAACCAATTAAGAACAGTCCCCTATCCAGTTTAATTAGGCTAACTACAGGTAAGGGAGTCCTGTGGTACAGGGAGGAGCATTAGGTGGTGAATTCTCACTGCATCTCTTTCATCTATGACCCCTCCACTGTGACAATGTTAAAGATATGTAGTGCTTGACTTTCACCCAGGATTGCCCTTTTAATGTGGAATTTAAATAAATTAAGACTTTCACATTGCTAGGCAGTGAACTACAGGTGTACCCCAATGATGTAAAGGAAGGAACAAATTACTTGCTCTCTCACATTACAGTATATTGACATCTAATTCCAGTTCAAGACATCAATTCCAGTTGATATCTGCAAAATATTTTGTGGTGTCTGTGTTTGTGAAAAAAGGATATTTACACATTAGTCATGCAGGGCCAAGAACTAAGCTTTAAAATACTATTGAGAGATGAAATCAGAAGGTGAAAAGAATAACTTTAGTTTTTTTGTGTGGTTACTTTTTCTTAATTTTCTCCACTTTTGGTGTTTCAAAAAGACACTCTAGATAAAAACTGGATCTTGTCTGTTTCCCCCTTTCACATACTGATTTTAGTGATGAAGCAATAATAAAAATCCACAAGGGGGCAGGGAACTAAAAACAAAGAGAGAGAGAGAGAGAGAGAGAGAGAGAGAGAGAGAGAGAGGTCCCCTAGTCTGGTCAAAAACATACAGTATATATTCATGAATGCAAAATATAAAAGAACTAATTTTGCAAATTCAACTCAACTTGTTTAAATGCAAGCAGAGTTGGTAAGGTTAGAAGATGGGTTATTTACCTGAAATAAGTAACGATGCTAGTCTCAAGCAAGTAAAAACTTGGGGAGAATACACATTAAAGTTATTTTAAATAAGATTAAAAATCTAATTCATGTAGATTTTTAAAAATGTATTTACCCATCTTTAATGTGACATATTTTAATAAAAGAAAATCATTTTATAGCTCTCTGAGTGGAATACTGAATTTACAGACATTTTAGGGGCAGAAAAATAGGACGCTGCAGGAATTGAGATTTTGCTGTGGGAAATACCAACATAAAAGGTAAAACACTCTCAGGTCATGTTGTTGCTAATACTCTGCTTTTTTCAGCAACATTTAGTCACTCTCCTCAGTGAATGCAGCTGAAACACAGTATTAATAAACTATATATCAAGACTATTAGGGGAAATAATTACTGCAAATTAATGCTAAAGAATATTCTAAATCATAACATATATACATATATATGTATGTGTGAATATATAATATATGTATGCATATATATTCTTAAAATAGATCTACAACTTTACCTATGGCTATCTATTTATCTATCTCCTTAAAACATCTATTTGTTTATTGTGAATATGCACTAAGGAAAGGATTATGATAATTCTTGCAAAGGTTTAAAAAAAGAATGTATCTTAGAATTTAGGATCATGTAAGTTAAATCAGAAAAGGGGAAAAAGTATCAAACCTGATCGTTGGCTTCTGAATGCTTATATTTTCTTCTGGCCATATAAATTGAAATTATCCTGGGCACCTTTTTCTTTCATCCACACTATTACAGTGAGCCTTACTCTCATAGCAATAAGAATTTCACTGGTTAAATAACTTTTCCTACTGATTTCAGAATGAAAAACATATTTAGAATTAAATTTTGTGATTTCTATTTAAATAAAAATGCACAATTTCAATATCAAGGCAATAAAGGATGACGATTTTATAATCTTTCAAGTATTCTCTGATCTGACTCTGAAATGGCTTTGTATTTAATAGTACAACAATGAATGACATCCAAGGTTCAACATTAAACATAACATAATAATAGGAGTATTAACTTCATGTAAGTGTATTTTGAAGGCATTCATTTAAGGCAATTTAGCTTTTCATATTACTTTGCTTTCGAAGAACAATATTATTGACATCCATTCTTAAATTCATTCAAAAAATATTTATCAAGCACCCACTCTGTGTACTTAAAATACACTAGGCATTTTGGAAGGATGCAGAAAATGTAAGACATATTTAAGTTTTGCAAGAAGAAACAGAAATACAGCATAATTTTATACATGATTACTGAGAGCAAACTCAAGACCAAGATTTGTATGAATTGTCTAATAATGTACAGTCGGTTCTCTGGGTTTTTCTACAGTGAATACCAAATTGGAAATTTGAGGTATATTCTCAATCACATGTAATTGTCCAATTGACTCATCTAATGCAAATGTGGAATGAGCTCCAGTTGTGAACTATATTCAAACCATTTTAAACACCTATACATACTAGCATCATGGGTTGAGACTTTGTATTACAAGGAAACAGTAATCTGTAATACAACATAGACTAAATTTTGTAGAAAAAGTAATAAACAGATTGTCTTACAGTATTGTAATTATTGATAAGAACATTATTTAATGGTATAATGGGAAATTTAGAAGGTAGCCCGTGCATCCAAAACACACAAAAGATAAAAGTTCGTTTATAAAATAGAACGAGAAGGGAAAATGTCTTGCTAGGAAAGTCTGCAGTTCTACTGCACGGAACACTGCAAACATCATCATCTATATTGAGTCATAATAATAGGCCTTTTAAATTTTAATAAAAAAGACTCCGAGGCATATAAACAATGTTCAACATTCAAGGAGCGTGGTAAATCAGATTGTATTCCTTTTGAAAAGGCTTTATGACGCAGTTGTTTATTCAGCAAAACAAAACTGTTCCCTGTGTCCGTTAACGAGCCTGGCTTTGTGCTACACAGGCTTCCGCGGGGCTGACTCCTGTTTGGAACCATTTCACACTAATTAGAAATAAGAGAAAAGGCGGTGTTCATAAGCGCCACAGCTTTGGGCCTCTTTGAACAGCTCTCTCCCAAAATTAACTCGGTTGTAACCCTGCGTGAATAATAGCTTTGCGGCAACAGTTTAGAGAAATATATTGTTAATAATTGCCATCTTGCTGAGCAAAATGCTAGGGCAAATTTTACATAACAGCACAAGATGAAATAAAAAGATGAATTTGTGAAGCTTTGAACAACACAGTTTGCAGTTCAGTTTTGTTTCTAAAACTCCTTTCATAATGATTTGGAAGAGCATCACAAGCAAATCAGAAAACGATCACTGGCAATAAAAAAATAGTTGTTTAATTTTTAAAAAAATTATTTAAGAATTAATTATTTATTGATACTAATCCTATAGAGTTAACTATAAATAGGCAGTTTGTTTTTCAAATCACACAAATGAAACAAAAGCATTGCATTTTAGTTTGATACAAATAAATCACTAAAGAAAAAGTAGGTGATACCTATAGTTAATAAGTGGCAGAAATTTTACAAAGCTCCTGAAGTACAATATGCCTTAGAATTCATGTAAGTTTGTGCACAACACAGAGATAGAAAGCAACACTTTTTTGAGAGGAGAAATGTAATGTTGAACCTAGGGCTTGACCTAACATTGACGAAATATCAGATAGAGGCAAAAAAAAAAAAAAAATTACAAGAAGAATGTCAGCCTTTAAAACAAATAATTTATCTCATATGCATCTTGGTTTCTCTTATGAAGCCAGGTTTCTAACGATTACTTGTTTGGACTATGCCAACATATATGTGGAACTACATATATTTTCCCATCCCCTATACCGTCTTCCAAAAAAGCAAAAATCTATAAAAGAAATAGAAACTGACAATATAATTAGAAACCATGCACAGCAGCCTTAAATTAAAAGTCTTATTTGCTACTGGGTCAACTTCTAATCCAAAACATAGTAAAGAGAGACGTTAAGTTCTGATTGCTAATACAGCTCTGAAATTGAAGATCAACACTATAAATAGGCTGTTTGCCTCAGAATCTTCCATCCTTTTAATCAAACAACGTTTTTTCATGACAACCAGTTTCAAGGTTCTCGATACTCTAAGGTTAATAAATACAATCCTTGCCCTCAAGCAGCAGACATTCTCTAGCAGAAAAAATAAGAAAAGATAAAGAAAGAGAAAAAGAAAGGATGATAACTAATTTGCACAATGTGCTATGGGAGCATAAAGGAGGTCAATTCTGGAAGTGGAGGGAAGGCAGAATGACAGGAAAAGTTTCATAGAGAAGGTGAGACTTGAGATGGGTCTTGAGATATAATAAGAGAGAATCTGATATATGTAAAAGTTATTTCAAAAACGGACTTATTCCCTAGGGAATTCCAATAAAAGGATATGAGTACAGCAACAAAAAAATGCCTTGCCAAGGAAGAGGTATTGTATTTTTCTCCACATTTATTTCACACTGTCTACATTATCGAATTTCCAAATTAAATTCACCTCCGCAAATAGTTGTTGATAATCTACTCGATGATTTATACCATTACAAAAGCATATACAAATGTATTGGAAATTGAACCTAAGAGCTTATAATTAAATCACAAAGATAGACAAATGCATGCTAAACATAGGATGATTTAAAAGACTGGAAAAGTGCAAATGAAGGAAAATTTTATTTTTACTAGGAATCAAGGTATTACTTTAAAAAATCAAAATTCCATTATCAGATAATTGAGGCATTAGTGTATTTAAATGTGCAAAGATAAAGATTTTAAAAAGAAGGACAAGCCATGGGGAGAACCTGTAAATATTCTCAGGGGGAATAAAAACACATCACAGTTGGAGATCAGTAAATAAGAAAAGAAAAGAAAGTATGAGTAATTAAAATTATCTAGATGGGGGAAAACATATTCAAACAATAGCATTGATAGAATTTCATCCTAGAGATTCTGATTAATTTTGCCTAGAATGAGGTCATAGCATTAATGTATTTTTTTTTCCGTTAAGTCCTCCAAGTGATTCTAATGTGTAGCCAGGATATGTTGATTGTAATTGTTATGTGCCCAATCTTAAAAATGTTAATAAAAAATCTATTTCTCTTAAACAATACAATTTATAAACATTTACGTACTTTTAAAGTGAATTTATTTAAAACACTGAAAAATTACAAACATGATTACTCCCTTTGTACCATTCCATTAAAACAAAATTAATAAAAGGTTGTGTATAAGATATTAATACAGTGGAAGTGTTTCTTAGAGGTTAGTCTCTTACTTCCTCTTTTTCTATACAATTAATATTTCAAATAGTAAATTTGCAGTTAACACTGCCTAGAACTTAACAATATGTAAAGTAATTTAAACAGCTTTTTTAAAGAAACAATATTTTATATTAGTACATTTTACTCTAATTGTCAACTGAAATTGTAAATGTGCTGGTAAGTTATTTGGATTGCTTGATTTCAACTTGATTAAATGTTCCTTTTACGAAGCAGGGAATTGCACCAAATGAGGAATGACTGCTTGAATTCTAAATTTGGAGGGGACTAAGATTCTCCTTCAGGTTCTGGTATAAAGAGAGAAGCAACCAAATAAAGGCCATAATTGAGATTTATTAATAAAGATTTGCAAATTTAAGACAAGGAAACCCTTATCTTGACCTTAAAGCTTAACACCACATGGCACACTTATAAAACTAGGTCACAGCTCTTTAAAAAAAAATTCTATAAGTTTTCCTGCCATTTAAACAAGTCCATAATAATCCCATTCTTAGGCTAATGAAAAAGACAAAGATTCTAAAATGCTGGAATGCAGGTCAGTACATTTTACCACATTAAAATTGTCAAAAAAGTGTCTTCCAAACTTAGTACCAAGTAAATGAAGGGAGGCCTATATTAGTTAGTATCTAAAAATTAAGGCCATTCTTAGATGTTTACTAAAGTAGGCAGAGTTGCCTGGGGGCAAGTTTACAAACTCTGGAGACAGATTGCCTGGGTTCAAATTTTGCCTTCTCTCTTAGGAACTGACATCTTAAGTAAGGGAAGTTAGCAACTAAGTCTCAGTTTCTTCCCCTGTAAATTGGGGGTTATAAAAATCACCTTTTTCACATAGCACAATTATGTAAGAAATAATACATTGTGTCCAGCACCAAAGCAATTAATATATATTAGCTGTGACCTCATAACCCGGCAGAAAAAAAAATTAATGTGTATCTCATTTTAAGCAAATTTTTCTGAGATGTGGTTAATTATATATAGTACAATTCTCAAAATAACATAAAGAAATCTTATTTTAAACAGTCTAACCATACCACAGTTTATCTCAGCCCCAAGATGAAAATTGCATTTTGACCTTTAAAATACAGTGAAAATATAATGTAGTAGACAAAATTTTGCTAAACACATTTTCCTTTAAAATATGGTTTTAGGATTATATCCATACCAAGTTTATGGTCTTTTTTGATACTATACTGAAAAAATTATTTAATAGTGAATGTTAACCCTGGTGTTTTCCAAATTAATTATATTATAATTTAGGTATTTATTTAAAATAGATATAAAAATCAGTGATGGGTAATAAATCTGTACATACATATAATAAAAATGTTTACAAAATAGGATTTTCAGGTGAAATTATGGATCCAGAAGAGTATATAGTTTTCCAAATATTTCACTGCTAGTTAATGAATTGCAGAGCTCAGAACAGAACACAAATTTCTGGACTTAGATAGCTTTGTACTTTTTCATTTATAATTCTTATTACAGTTTGCAACCAAGTATTTATTGTAAATTATATTTTGACTACTCTTTTTTCTTCTACTAAAATACAAGCTTCAGTGGATCTGTTTTGCTATCACTGTATTTTAGGAGACTACCAGAACATATCTGGAATTCAAAAATAGATGAGTCACACTTATATGCGGAATCTAAAGAAAAGAATATGTGTATGAACTAATCAGAAACAGTTTTGGGGACACAAAAAACCGAGAGTTGTTAGATGGGCGGGGGGAGGGGGTTGGGAATGGGGGGAAGGGTGAAGGGATTGGGGGGAGGCTGGTGACCACAGGATGGCCTCAGGGTTTTTTGAGAATTACTTTGGGGAACTTATTCAATAGTGTTTGGGGATTTTGTTGGGTGTCCGATGGACATGTGTCCTGTTTGGGAGACCACCTCAGGGATGCTGTGGATGCCTGGTCATGGCATTGTACACCAGAGGCTGGACATTAATGAATGCCAACTATAATTTTATGTGTATAATGTGATGGCTCGGTGTGAGGTCGGGATGGTGGTGGATGGGGGGAGGGGGGTTCACGGTGTGAGGGATGTAAAAAAAAATAAAAAAAAAATGAGTCAAAGTTTTAGTGTTATCATATCACTGTAAATATGAAGATGTTATTATTTTACAAAGATATTTCTAAAATACTACAGGCATTAACTAAATTATTTACCAATCAGTTGAGTTGTTTCCATTATTCCTAAATATTTTTATTGAATATGGGTAGTTCTAGCTAGAATCTAAGGGACTCTGATATAAAACTTGTTAATACCACAGAGTGTATTATTCAAAAAAAAGATGCCACATGATGACAAAGATGATGGTGATGATGATGATGATGATGATAAAAGAAGAAAATGAAGAAATGTCTTTCAGACCCATGGTTTCATTCCAACTGGAACTTAAATTGTATTTCTTTTTTTTAAAAATTTTACTATGTAGATGTCCATAAACATCTGTTGGGTGGGAAAAATGACTTCATGATTTATCGAAAGTTCAAGCTATCCAAAATATATTTTCAAATGTTTTTCCTGGTTCCTCATAGTCGTCTCCCACAATTAGAAACCTTCTTGTGTCTTCTTTCTGTTTATTTTTCAATTTCTCCTCTATACATTATTATGTTAATTGTGATAGCCACTAAAGCCTCAACTATCCTAGAATTAGCTCCTATATAGGTAAGTGTGACCAGAATTACAGAATTAATTGTATTGTGATTAATGAATGACATCTCAATTAGTGATGCCCTAAAGACAACCATGTGCCTGATCTAAAAAAAAAAAATGAATTAAAACAATGAGTAAAATGATTTTTATAACTTTTTTATTGTTTAATGGCTTAAGACTTGTAAGCATGACAAAAATTATGCAGAGTTCCCCTATGCATTTCATCCAGCTTCCCCTAATGATAATATCTTACATAGACATAGTCCATTGCAAATAACTATTTAAAATGGTCTTTTAAATTTTATTTTATTTGGATTTAGCATATTGGTCTTCAAAATAATTATTTAAAGTGAAATCAGTTTATTTTTAACACACTGAGTATCTCCCCAAAGGAGTATTTGAAAAGCTCCAAAATATTATTGATGCTATGTCCCTCATTTCTATGAATAGCCAGTGAATGAATGTGTTAAGTACAGTCATAGAATGTCTCTTTACCATTTCTAGAAGGCTAAAGAAGAGTATCTAAGAAGGGCCAGTGTAATCAGTTTCTGATTGGCTCAGCCACATGCCTATAACCTTGAAAATATTCCCATCTAACAGTGATGGTGACATTAAAATAGAGTTAACTCCGTTTCCCAAATCTAAATACTAAACAAATTGCCTTTATCGAGAAACACAAATTACTTCCTGTCTTGTTATCAAGTTTGGTATATTGCTTTGTCCTCTTACTACCCCTCTCCTTAATATTTAATAATTTAAGAAGATATGTGAAATATAGGAAGTATTCACAAGAAAGACTTGACACGGGCCAATAACTCTATCCCTTATGTATTAAGTCACTACACACTAGTATATATGATTTTTTTAAAAATGCAAAGTCAATTCATAATGGTAAAGGCATGGTATTTCTGGTCAAACCTGAAATAAAAATTCCATTTCACAACATTTTTGCTGTATGACTTTGAGCATATACTAAATTTTACTGAGATTTAGATCTACCATTTATCAAATCAGAGTAATAACAACTATCTCATATTGCTATTGTCAAGATTACATAAGGAGTTGTATTTAAAGTGCCTTGCTAGTTCTATGGCTGCTATGTGGAGTGCCGTACACAGCTCCAGGGGCTGTAGACATGACTCAGTCCCCACTACGACAGTCCTGGCTCATAGTTCTGCTTTAAAATTTAAGTGATAATAGTGATAACTGTTATTAAATATGATAATGATATGTATGTTAATATCCAGTATACATCACTAAGTGCCTTTAAAAACTATGTTAACGTTTCATAATATCAGTACTTCAAAGAATAACTCGGTGGGGGAATTGAAAACAATACACTTAGGCCAAGTTGAGGACTGCAAAGGATAAATTCCTGTAGAGAAAATGAACTTACATGGATGGTTATTCTTTCCAACTCTGCAGTTTAGGGTAGCAGATAGTTACATTTAAGGACAGGGGCATACATCAGAATAATATTTGGACACTAAGGTCAGTTAGAGTCTGTGAAGAGTCTGTGAGAGATAGGTGATGAAGTCCCAAACAAACCACATTTAGGGCACTAGATCAAATGGATACTAAAATTGGGGCAAAACTCCAGGCAGTAGTCAATTTAAAGCTGCCAGTGTTTAGAGCAGTGAAACCAATCATTTAATAACTGTAAAGTCATTGGTTAAAAAGTACATTCTGTTTGAAGCAGAAGCCACAGTCCAAAGCTATAGGCCATGCCACCAGGACATGAAGGGCCCTCAGGAAATAGCCTGAGATGGGACAATAATTGTGAACTATGTGGTTTCCTAGGCAATTGACTTCTGTTCTCTGTAAGTGGTTCATCTTAGTGCTAAAGAGATAAAAATGGCATAACCATTAACTCCATTCCTAATTCAGAGTTCAGATAGATCAATACAATTCTATACCATCGCTAAGTAAACTGAGTGTCCAAAGATATCTCTAACTTTTTGATAACACAGGTAAACATGTTTTCCAGTCAGGGTCTAATTTAGTTCTTGTTAGGAGTACAATTGCATTGTGTCTGTATTCTGTAAATTGTGTCAACATCTCTGAAATTATAAAAGTTATAAATAAATAACCAATGGATAATCAAGATGCATGTACTAAAATTGCATATCTAAATGGAAAAATGGAAATTTCCGGTATGAAAAAGCAGTCTTGTGCTCATAAAGAGAACATCTGAATTCTATCAATTCTGTATATCACAAGACGGTATGCCAGCATTTATCATGCATCTGTATTTTGGCATATAGCTATCGAAGACTTTATTAATTTATCCATAGTCCTTTTTTAAAAGAATCACATAAAATGTAGATCAATTATTTTTTCTGCTAACTCTATCAAATGCCTTGTCTGAGCTAATTATTTCCATCCCTTTACTGCACATTAGTTCATTATATCATTTGAAATTCAGTTTCTGCTGCAGAAATTATTTTAAGACCACTATTTCCCATTCTTTCTTGGCTGAATACATTTTGCTCAGAATAAAAGTCATAGAAAAAAGTCCTTGGCTGCATAAAAGTCCTTTGTTGGTGCTTTTGAACTCCCTGGTCGTGGACTACAAAGAGTCCAGCGCTCTGCCTCTCACCCCTGTAGAACAGACACGTTGCCTTTTGTGGATCTTGCTTTACAGGATACATTACTGAGTGCCTTTAAAAGCTTTGTGAACCTTGATGGAAATCAGAGGTGAAAATGACAGTTCAAATGTCTGGTCTGGGTTTAAGAGATCCATGGTAATATATTTTTCTTCATAACAAATGCAGATAAAATAGTGAGAGTTGTTCTACCAGTAAAAGCTGGCTCAGATTTACGGTCACCACTCTTTGTACTTCCCAAAGCTATAGCCCAGTGGGCTCAGAAGCATACTCAGTGCTCGGGGTGTTGGTAGGAGCAAAGAAACATTATTATACTTACCAGGATTGGATGAGGTTTGGATCATCAATGTCTTTCAATTCTGAAATGAATTTTGTATTTAAGTCACCAATTTCAAAGTGCAGTTACTCTTTAATCATGATTTAAATTATTCCTCGTAATCTGGAAGATCTTTGAATTATCAGTGCTAAACCCAGGTCAGAAGAGGTGCCTAACAAAAGTCTGTTTCGTTGAAAATGGGATTAGTTTAGAATTGTATGAGTGAGGGTTCATTTAGAAAAGCAGACATACAAGGAGCATTATGTGAATCGAGAATTTATTGCACAGATTAGCCCTTCTACAAAATGTGAGCAAAGCTTGGAAAATGAAGATATGGAAGGAGGAAGTCATAAAATCACAGAAAGAATCAATAATTATTCCTACTGAAGCCCGGCCATGGGTGAACCAGTCAGAATTTACAGGGAAATCTGAGGAGCCAAGCACATCCAGCCTTCAAAATGATACTGCAAATGAGTATTTATTGAAAAATATCTGGGAAGCCATTTCCTATGTGCAGCTGCCACCTCTGTGGCTCCATAGGCAAGCATCTCTTGCCAGTCCTGGGATCCTGGTGATCAGCAGTGTCATCAGTCCCAAAGATGGAGGTACAGCAGAGGAGTATGAGAGCAAGCTGGGACCACTTGGAACTTCTTTGCCTGCATGTCATTCTAGATGATCCATGAACTTCAGTAAGAACTTCAGTACTTCCTTTCACCTCCAAATCTCACAGGAGTTCCTCTGTTGGCCAACTGTAATCCTAAAACTTACAGGTAGGGTAATTCTGCAAAACATAGTTTCCAATTTAACTAAATTGACAACAGCGAAATTCAGCCCAAGGGTTTTCCTTCCAATGGATACAAAAATAATTAAAGTAATAAGAAAAGGAAAGCTAAAGAGTCTTGTGTGTACCTCCTTCATGAGCTTGTGGTTCATTCACCTGACAAAACAAACAAAACACAAGGTATATAATACTATATCTCATTACACAGAGCTGTATATGCTGATAGAATGTTGTTTTGTTAGCATATTTTTGTCTAAAATACTAAAAAGTCTGCTTTACAAATGCACCATTTCATTTGGGTTTACAGCTTTAATGAGATAAAAATTTGTGCTTCCAGATTATAAATCCCGGTGTAGAATTTAAAACAATAGTTAGCTATCTGAAATTAATCTTGTTCAAGAACAGTTATTTCCACTGATTAAGGAATTATGTATCACTAATTTATGGCAAGTTACTGGTTTATTTCTCTATCTCTTTTGACAAAATACTCAGAGAAAAATCAGTATTCTCCCATTCAGTTTGCATACCCTTCTGGAAGTGATATAAAGTCTTATGGAGTGGGTTCCGGACACATAGGTGGAGTAGTAGTATCTGGTCTATAAACTATTATCGGTTCTTGCTGGTCATTGTTCAATAATAACTTGTCTTTCTTGGTCCTTGCTTTGAACTCCATATATTCTTAATACTCATAGCCATTGTCTCTAGTTGTCAGATCATAGAAATATCCCATTCTTTTTCCAACTTTCACACTTCTGCTAGCTTTCTTAGTGATTCAATACACCTTGAGAGTCTGGAAAATCTTGGCCACTAGTCTTCTCAGTCTTGGGAATCTCAATAATTCTTAGGTGCTTTCTCCAACCTTTTCTGCATTTTGTGAGAAAAATCTCTCATTTACCAGAGCACCCATGAGCCTGTGATATTTGACTTTGCTTGTGTTTCTTAGAAAGCAGGGTCTGAGCCAAAGGTTTAAGTTCAAGTACTTCATTTAGGCATGCAATCCAGAGAATAGTAATCTGGGACAAAAGGCGTAAAATAGGGAATGATAAGGCTCCATTATAAAGAAACGTTATTATATTGGCCACCTCCACAGGCAACTGGATGCTTGATGCCATGGACTATCTAAAATGTATCTTCAGAAATGTCTTGCCTAGAGAACTACTATCAATCAGCTCCCTCATTGACTGATTGAAAGATGCCCCACAGTAACTCCTCTGCACTTCTGCATTACACATATATAACTGTCCAGTTTTGAAATTAGAAATGAGAGGTGCACACCCCAAGCCTACACTAATGCACTGCCTCATTCTATTGAGTGAAGGTGACTGGACAAAATAGAGCAGGTGACCACAGTAGAGATTGTAATAAGATTAGGGGGAGAGTATTTGAAGGAAAGTTCAAGAAGTATTCACCCAATACAATTCACTCCCCGCACCACTCAGATGCCAAGTGCCGTCCCCCCCCCCATTAAATCAAATGGATCTAAATCTCCTTCAATAAGGTAATAAGCAGGAACCCTTATACCTATATTTAATTTGAGGGTTAACAAAACAAGCTGTAGCCCCAGCCACTGTAGCTTAATTTATACAAAGCCTTAAACGATATTTTTAATTTCCTTTCTCAACCAGCCATACTAGTCATTCTTCACCTCCAACAAGTACTTTGGTAGATATGGGGCCCATGAACAATGAGGTGTCTCAGACTTTTACCCATGAGGGGTCTGAACAGTTAGTTAATTAGAAAAACCAAAATTGAGAGACATTCTATAAAACAATGTGCCTGTACTTTTCAACAATATTCATGCCATAAACTCTTCCAGATTAAAGAAAAATAAAGAAGTACAACAAGTAGTTGCTATGTGTGGCCCCGTATTAGATACTATCGCAGTGAAAATTACAATAGTTATGACTGACAGTACTGGTAAAATAATGAATTTCAACATGTATTGCATATTAAATAATAGTACTGCATAAATGTAAAATATCCTGAATTTGATAATTGTATTGTGTTTTTGTAAAAAAAAAAAAGTGCCCTTGTTCTTAAGAAAAAGGGGTAAAGTAAATGGGATGAAGTTAAGTGTGGAAAAAAATTGATTGATGTGGTTGAAGATCTGGGAGTACTTTGTATTATTCTTTAAATTTTTCTATAAACTCCAGATTATTTTAAAGTAATTTTTAAAAAATATTTAAATTAGTAGGGAAATTAAGGGATTTGTATTCCTAAAGGTTTCGATTTATAGCCTACTCTATAACGTATGACTTAACTGTGTGCTCTTGGGCAAATTGCTTAATATGTCTAAGCTTTATTTTCTTATTGATAAACAACATTATAGTAGTACTCAACTTGAAGAGTTGTACAAATGAAGACTCAAAGAAATGTTTTTAATTTTTTAGCAAATTTCCTGGAAGTAAACATAAAAAATGTCAGCTATGATTTTTATGTAACAATAATAACAATGGAGTGTTTCTTCATTTTAACTTAAATTATATATTTAGCGTGAGACTTTAACCAATTCTTAGAAATACTTTCCTTAAAGATTTGGTCTCATGATTTAATATTGCATAGCCATATCAGCCAACATATGCCAGATTTAAAATGTAAATTTGTCAGATATTCATAAACATTTGATTATTGGGTCATATCCACTTCATTTCTGATCAGATCTGGTTTTCTTCAATAAATGAGCCTCTGAGAATATGACATTTAGAGTAATGCTTTCCCCATATATCTCTGGTTAATAATTATTTTGGCTTCATAATCTATGATATAAAATATCAATATTCAGATTTTAATTTATCCATGCATATAAAAGGGCATATAATAGTTTGATATCTACAATTTAATTGAAATAAAATATGTTAATTTTATATACTCACAAATAAATATTTCTATAGTCAACACTGTAGTATGTTGAAATAATAATCAAACTGAAACTTATGCTATTTAAATCAAAGTGAGCTCTGTCCTATTTAAAATGTGGAGAAATAAATTTCATGGACCATTAGCAATTACCCTAAAATAATTATTTTATTAGAAAGATAAATTTATTTTCTCACAAATTTCAGATAATTTTAATTATTGTTATGATTTTAAACCTAAAGTATTTGTTTATTTAACTGCTAATTTTCTCTTTAATCTCTTTAATTTTGAATATGTGCCTTAATGAAAGATTGTACAAATGCCTTCATACATTCATGTCTTGCCTTTTTTCTGATTACAACTAGTATGTAAGTAGTGATGCAAATTGGAAAGACTGTGATATTACTTTTAATACACATTAATTTATTATGGAATGATACATAGTGATCACTTAATTCAGTACCTTTGTTTTGAAGAAACTCTGAGACAGACTGATTACAATTCAGGATATCCAAGTGATTAATAGTATGGGCTTTGCTAGACTTAGCTCACAAATGATTCCCCAGGTGACCATAATCGTTGATGACAAGTGATCATTTATTTGACCATATTTACTTTTCGATATTATAATTGAAGACAATTACAGCAATTGCTTCACACATTACTGTGAGAATTAAAGGAGGCAAAGCATCTTAAACAGTAATGACAATTTCTAGAAGATAATAAATACTCAATAAACATTAATGAAAATATTGAGGATGGCGATCATAAGAGTGATGATGATGATTAGAGTATCCCAAGATCTTAGAGCTTGTTGATGTTGGTCAACTATAGTGCGTTGATTCTATTTACCCTACAGAGGGCATTGTATTAAAGAAATTTTTGCTGTAAAATTAGAAAATCATATTATTTAAACTGATTGTATTTAAATTAAGGGTTTAACTCAGAAAAATGTGGTCTGGGTCAAAACTATAATTTGTTAATGATTTGGCACTACAGAAACAAAAGATAGTGTTAAATAACTGCTAAAATTTGTTTAAAGTATGGCATTCATTACTCTCTATTTAAAGAATATAAGAAGAGTTTAGGGAGCAGCAAGCTATGTAAGTCATTCTTTATGCATTCCATAAAACATCCCATTGGAAATACATTCTAAGAAATCTGTTTTAAGGAAAGAAATCTGTGTTCCATTGTAATAACTTATCAGACATCAATTCAGAATTCAAGTAATATCTATTCTTGTATGATTATATTTATGATATTGGATATCAGTAGTTGTATTTATATTCTAAAATTTTCATTGATAATTACTCATTAATGGAAGCCAAAAGTAATATTTACATTCCTTCCTAACCTTTAGTCATTAGTATGTAAAGTACGATTTTATTAGATATTTTTTATTTATCATCTGGCTCAAAACATATGAATGGTTTTACTCCATTCACTTGCAGTTCTAATTCTTTTTAAAAAAGAAGTTCAGTTTTTCAGTGTTAAGTGCTATCGATTTTTATTATAATTACTTTTCTGAAGTTACGAACAATATTTGAATAAACAAGTCATTTTACATTTTCATTAAAATGAGTTATAGGATTTCATTACTCTTACTTTGTATCTAAATGAGTAGAATTTGTGAAATTGGAATTAAGATGTTTTAACAGTATCATAAAATTATGTATGGTTTGTATCAAAACATTAACCAGTGCCAGAGTCCAAACCAATTTATTAAAAAGTCCGTGTACGTAAACTGAGTAATCAGAAATACATGTTTTAAAAAAAGGCTTTGTGGGCCTAGTTTCTATGAGAACACACCAAAGAAGCTAATAAACAAGTAATATTAGGTTGTCTTCCAAGAGCCATGAGGTTGAGAGAACATTGGAAGCCTCCTAAAGCTATCTGATCACAGTATTTGAGGAACTGACATGAAACCAGTAGGTGGTCCTAGATCACGATAGAATTTCAAAAATCTGGATAAATCTAGAAAAGGCATAAACAGCTTCAGGATAGTTGGGGCCAATTCTGACGAATATAAATATGTTAAATATGAAAATAAGTATCTATTGCATATTCTCCACACCTCCTAGTATAATAAAATAAATTGAGGCCTTTTCTTTATTTCCACCGTATTTATTTTGGAAAAGTTAATACATCCCTAAAGATAGTCTTATTATTTAACCCAGTGCAGATTCAAATGAAAACTCAATGTGGGTATCCAAACTGCAGTTTTTAAAATGATTACCACAGGCAGAGTAGCAGTTGTAATAATTCTGTTTCCTATGTCATTAGTCTAGAAACAGTGACGGTCCTGCTGACATTCTTATAAGAGATGTCGACAAACTGGAGGAAAGATCAAGATCCCCTTTGGAAAAACAAGGTGAATATCCCCACACTGTTTAATAGATAAGCAGCACTGTTTTGTAGAGCTTGCTCAAGAAAAGATCACAGAAATACAAAGAAGTTTTGATCTAGATTCAAATCCTTAATATTGCTGCATGTAACGTATTCTGCACATTTTAAATACAATGCCTTTGTATGAATCATGGATATCAATAATATCTCACTTTTGAAAGATAAATCAAATAATACGAAATAACAAAATAGGTGAGGTGAGCATTCCTTGTATCAACAAAGAAATTGACTTATATTTAAAGCTAATGTTTGGGTTGGAATACAGTAAAAAAAAACATTCGAAATTTACTTCAAAAAATCAATCTAGGTAACTTACAACATTAAGAAAAAATATACAGATATGTTTGATCATAAAAGTTCTTTAACCTCAGAAATACTTATTCTAAAGACCATGCATGGAAACATTGCTATATATTTAGGGGGAAAAAATGAGTTCTATGATTAGGGAGAAATCTCAGATTTCTAATGGTATTCTAAAGTGACTATGGGACAAATAAATTTGAGCTCTGATTTATCAGCTTTTATATGCATATATATTATAAAGATGGTGTTGCACACCATCAAAATGGTCTTATGTAATGGCTTGTTAATGCATCCATATTTCCATTCTACATTTTCAATCTGGTTTAAAAATAACTATGGAGGGAGGAGTCTCTAGGATTTGGGTTTCCTTTAGTAATTTAATCTATTAGTCTTGCTTTCTTTCTTTTTCTTTATCTACCTGTCCATGTTTTATAATTTGCAATTTCTTGTATTTTACATTAGTATACTATAAAATTTTAATTAAATTACAGTAAGGTAGCTTTTGAACTTTCAGACAATTATGAATTTTATGAAAATAAAATAAAAATGTCCAGTAATTACTCATAACTACCCAGATAATCATTTTCTTAAAGTATTGCTGAATTTCCCCCAATGTTTTCTCAGATCATATACTTCTATAAGTTTGGGAAGCTACGGTTTGTATAATTTTGCATTGTGTTTATTGGTGTCTTTATTTTTATTTGCTATTTCATTTTAATGCTGTGATACTACTTTGAAAATATTTCCTATGGCTGCAAAATTATCCTTTATATTGTCGTAATGTAATGTTACTTATTTTTGACGTAAAGTTACTACCAGTATTGTAAGTAATAACTGACCAACATCTTTATTCATGAATCTTCTAACATTTTCTTAAAGGAAGGTACTAGACATAAAATTAGTGAATTGAAAGTAATGGAATTTGATCAAAAAATAAAGCAAACTTCCAATAGAGATATATTAAGTAAATCATCCTAGTGGGGTTTCTCCATTGCTAAATCTTTGTCAATATTTTTGTTATTGTGTTAGGGACCACCTTTATTTTAAACCTTTTCCTGAAAGGAAATACCTAAAACAAATCCCTGTATTCTAAAGGACTAAAAACACAATAAATATTAAGCCTTGCCTTGACGATAAGAATATAAGAGATTTCAATGATGTATTTCCAAGACATCTAGCTAGACTGGAGGTGAACTCCAGTGAAGAAGCCTCTAAATTTTGGTTGCTTCTTGAATACATGTCAATTAGCACTGCAGCTTTTGGGGCCATCTTGCTCTTGAGTCTCCTAGGTGACCTAGGATTTTTTTTCCCGATGAGTTTTCCAAGTTGGATAAATCAAAGTAAAGTTTTGACCATATATCAAACATCATCAGGGCTCATTATTGCTTTTCCAATGTTGAGAATGTGTGCAATATTTCCTAACTTAGCACTGTCTGTTAATTTAATTAGCATGCTGTTTATTTCCTCATTCCCATCATTAATGAGCCTGTTTAAAAGAACTGGACCTACCACTAACCCTTGTAGCTGTTCTCTAATACCTCCTCCCTCCTGGAAAAACTGTCATTTATTATGAGCCCTTTTATGTGATACTTCAACCAATTTTTACTCTATGTAAATGTTCATATCCAAGCTAATTTAAACTAATTCTTTGAGTAAAATTTTATAAGATATGCTATCCTTTTGCTTTGCTGAAATCAAGATATAACACATCTATTGCTGCTTTCATCTATTAATCTCATAACTTTATCCACAAGAAAAAAAAGAGCAATTAAATTTGCCTGGCATGATTTTTTTTTTCTTTGTAAAATTATACCGCTTGCTTTTCATAATTCATTTATCCTCTAGATGTCTTCCAATATTTATCTTAGGATTTGTCTTCTTATTTTACTAAGAGTTGAGATAACTGCTGCTCTCCTTTTCAGAAAATAGAGCCTTGTTTGCTCATAGCTTTTCTCATTTATAATCTTGAGTTACCTGTGAAAATAAACAAAGCTGAGCTCATCATTGGAAAGCAAGCTCTGAACAGATTATGTCTCCTACTCTGTCTTGAAAATGTGGCACAGAAATTAACATATATATATATATTTTTTATTTCTCAACATTCTGTATTGTGTTGTGGAAAACAAAATGATTGGTTTCTAAAATGACCCTGTCTTCCTTGTGTTTAACAAGATCTTCATTACATGCTAATTGCTTTAACTTCTACTTATGCTTTTTTTTCTTTTGTTAAAGATGATTTTAGAAAGCAGGTCAATATCCTAGTCATTTCAAAGTCTTTGTGGATTTCATTATCTTCTCATTAATTAGTATATATATATATATATACTAATTAATATATATATATATATATATATATATATATATATATATATATATAATCCTTATTTATTTCTTTGAAAACCCCTTTGGATATTATTAACATATTATTTTCTTTTATAAATACTTTTTCTGAGGTTTATTTTTCACTGAAAAGCTTCTCTCATTATTTGTATTTTTAAAATTTGGACTCTATTGATCTTCAGCAGCTATAGTTTTTTCTTCATTTCTACACTTCATCCCTGAAATAACATCATTTATGCCTATCACTGGTATACTTAATTTACAGCATTTGGAAATATTAGATCTCTTCTTGAATTTGTTAATTTTTATTTTCTCTTAGCAATAATTAACACATTCAAAGTCTCTAAAATTTTTCAGTGAATCAAATACAACCCCCCTTCCCACTTTACCCATTCCTAGACAGGTTAAGATTGGATGATTTTAAATCCAGTAGTGAGGGAAGGTGGGAAAAGGTGAACAGTTAAGTTATTGCAAGATTCCTGAATAGGGAATACAGGCTAAAAGTCTTGTTAAGCAGAATTGTAAAATGATAGAGAGGAGGGAGTAGATGTCAAAGGTTTGTAATAGTCCTTGGCAACTAGGAATATTCAGGAAGCTGGGTTTCCTTCTCTTTGCTGACATTTCTCCTACCGTGGTAAGTTAAATCAGTACTTTTCAAAATTATTGTGCACATTAATTACCTGGAGATCTTGTTAAAATCAGAGTCTGACTCATTAGGTCAGTGCTGAGCCTGAGATTCTGCATTACTAACAAGTCCCCATGTGATGTCAATGCTGACGATACTGGTTCTCAGGTCACACATCAAGTATCAAGTGAATAAATGACTGTCTGGAATCTCTGAGGAAAGACACCCAGCCTACACTCACTCTAAGGAAGAACACTTCCTAAGCCCCTGACAATAAAAGCTTAACTTGTTTTGTGTTCCTAAAGAGTCTAACATAATGACATATAGATATGAGTGGTAATGTACTACTTTAAAGTATCATGCTTAACAAAGAACATATTTGCACCCAAAGTACAGCACTTCTACCAGGAAGAATCCCTTTATATAAAAAGGCTTCAGATACTGAGAAATAATATTCAAATTATTCCAAGGATGCTACCACCTGAATAAATGATCTGCCAAATTAGATGTCCAATTACATAGTTCCATGGAGAAATATAAATTTCTCACAAAATAATTATAGAAGTCTGGTTAAGGTTGTGTCATTAGGTGTGAGGACAGAGAATTTTGGTACAGATAATATTTTGTGTTTTTTTTAAACCAGTTATTGAGGTATGATTGACATATAGAAATCTGAATGTATTTAATGTTTGTAACTCTATGAGTTTGGGGATATACAATGCATTCATGAAACCGTCACCGCCATAAAAGCCATAAAATAGAATCACCTTCTAAAATTTCCTCCTGTCATTTTATTATTATTATATTGTGTATAAGAACACTTAACATAAAATCTACCTTCTTAGCAAATTTTAAACATACAATGCAGTATTGTTAACTGTAGACAACTCCCAGCCCCTGGCAACCACCATTCTACTCTGTTTCCGTTCAATTTGGCTTTTTTAGATTCCACATATACATGACATCGTACAGTATTTTTTCTTTCTCTGTTCTGACTTATTTCACTTGCCCTAAAGGTTCATGAATGTTACCACAAATGGCAGGGTTTTGTTTATAGCTCAATAGTATTCTATTGTGTGTAAATACATTTTCTTAATCTATTCATCTGTCAATGGACACTTTTTCACTTCTGCTATTGTCTAATTCTGCTTTCATATTTCCTTGGTTAATCTCAATAGCATTTATCAATTGTATTAATCTTTTCGGGAAGCAAATTTTGACTCTGTTTTACCTATTGCCTATTAGCTTTCCATTTTATTAGTTTCCACTAATATTTTTATGGCAGAATGACATCATCAAGATGGCAACATAGATTATTTCCAACTTCACTCCCCCTCACAAGAAAACCAACTAGCAACTATCCATAGACAAGACACCATATTGAAAATCCCAGAACACAGAGGTGAGAACCTTGGACCTCAGATTCCAAGACGGACCACACTGGAAGTATAAAAGCAACAACTACACCATGATCACATCACCCCTCCCCCAGGCCAGCACAGTACTACACTGAGAGGACAGCACGCAAATCTACAGTTTCTCCAACAGGAAAAAGAGAACCCAAGATGGCCATTCAGTTTCCCCAGTATTGTAGGATACTTTCCAGTAGGCTCATCGGGTCGCACCTGACAAAGTTCACAGGGGCAATCTGTGGGTCTTGACACCGGCAATCAAATTAAGGTGGGCGGGGGGTGGCTTACAACAACTAGCACTCAGATCTTGACAGACCACATTTCTCCTTGCAGTGGTGCCAAAGTAGAGATCCTACCTAGCAGTTTTGTCTAGCAGAGCTGAGCAGGTGGCCCCTTTCGGCAAAAATAAGCAAAAATAAACAGGTGGACTACATCAAACTAAAAAGCTCCTACACAACAAAATAAACGATCAACAAATAATAAGGTAATCCACAGAATGGGAGAAAATATTTGCAAACCATCTATTTCATAAGGAGTTAATATCATACACACACACACACACACACACACACACACACACACACAAGGTCTGACAATTATGTTCGAAACTTGTTGCAATGATGTTGCTAACCTTTTTGATATCAGAGGGATTATTTGTTATGAATTTGTATGCACAGTTAACCAAGTTTACTATTTGGAAGTGCTGAAAAAGATGCATGAAAAAGTTAGACAAAAACGACTGAACTTTTCTCCAACAATTCATGGCTCTTGCATCATGACAATGCACTAGCTCGCACGGCACTGTCTGTGAGGGAGGTTTCAGCCAGTAAAAAAATAACTATTGGAACACCCTCCCTACTCACCTGATCTGGTCTCCAATGACTTCTTCTTTACCCAAAGACAAAGGAAATATTGAAAGAAGACATTTTGATAACATTCAAGACATCAAGGGTAATATGACGACAGCTCTAATGGCCATTCCAGAAAAAGAGTTCCAAAATTGCTTTGAAGTGTGGACTAGGAGCTGGCATCAGTGCATAGCTTCCCAAGGGGAGTACTTCGAAGGTGACCGTAGTGATATTCAGCAATGAGGTATATAGCACTTTTTCTAGGATGAGTTCGTGAATTTAAGTGTCAGACCTCGTAGTTTCCACAGGTCACAAAATATCCTTTTAATATTTTTCCATCATTTAAAATATAGAATCCATTCTTGGATTGCATTTGGACAAAACAAGCAGTAGGCCAGATTTGGTCATAATTTGTCTACCACTGTTCTATACCTAAAAACAACAATAGGAAAGGCTTTTTTTTTTTTTTTGTAGGAAATGAGTTTGAGAATTTGGGGACTGATCAAGGAAAAAGATATGAGCATGAGGTAGAGATAGCAGTGGTAGCACACACAGCTTTATTTGAGAAACACTGACAGGTTTGAATGCAGAGGATGTCCCTCACAGCAGGAAAGCCTCCTCCAGGGCTATAGCACTGGGGCCACCATCCAGAAGGGGAGGAGGACAAGGAAATTCCTATGGGAGAGGGAGGTTGAAGAGAGGAATTACTTGTGTAGGTGATGTTACTCAACAGCCCAAAGGGGAATCTCTAGATCAAAGAACTCCAAAATGGCAGCAGCACCTTGTTTTGTTTGTTTGTTTATTGCTTGTTTTAATGGGCCAGGGG
Source organism: Rhinolophus hipposideros (assembly GCF_964194185.1). Lineage (NCBI taxonomy): Eukaryota > Metazoa > Chordata > Mammalia > Chiroptera > Rhinolophidae > Rhinolophus > Rhinolophus hipposideros. Next base: position 39,274,851 of record NC_138057.1, on the reverse strand, counting down.
TATTGTCTGTGGTTATCAGACAGGTTCTGGGTCCAGAGGTATGCAAAGCAGGCAGGTTCTAAACGGCTAAACATATGTTTTTTGAAGTTATATTTAAAACAGTTGGATGTGTAAAACTTTGAGTTTGGCTCTAGCAGGTTTTTGAGCTACCGAGTCAGCCTGCTTTAAAGAAATAAACAGCATAGGGCCAATATAGAGGCGATTTTTGGTTTACTTATATAACATTCTTCCAACAATATCAAAATGTGAAAAGAGTGAAATGTCTCTTTTATAATCTATTAACGTAGAAGAACACCTTTGTATTAGTAGCGACTCTTACCAGCCTTACTCCTACTGTTGGCAGGACTTGGGGAAAATATACTAAGGGAGACTTTTTGTTGCAGTCTGTTTCCCTTCCTTTTCCAATTGAAATCTGTGTCCGTCATTACCTTGTCTGCATGGGTGAGTTCTGTGGAGACCCCATAATGCACATCCAAGCTTTTTCACAGTAACTACCCCTCCTAAACAGCTATGACTTGACCACCCCTCAGGCCTGAAAAAAGGCACAATGCTGCCCTTGCAGCCCTGAGAAGGACAAATTCATTATATGGACCTGGAAGGGGGCTCAGAGTTATTTGGACAGGGAATTCCGGCTTCTGGGTGCCCACATTATGGTCTAGAAGAGGGAGGTATATTTGCTTTGCCCTACACTCTTTATCCCTTGATATACTAAGAAAGGGGTTCATTCTTCCTGTTTCTAGGGACAATCATATCTCTTAGAGCACTTGCCACAAAGAGACCTCAATAAATAATTATTGAATGAACTAGTATGTTGATGGTCAAGGGAATGAAGGAATGCATGAAAGTAATGATCCTGGTTTCATAAAGCATCTTAAAAAAATACATTTAACAATGGGCATGGGGCATGGTACGGAGATACAGGTAGCATTCTTTCCCCTGCAGCAATAGTGCTGGCCATTCTCTGCTGATGAAAGTCACATTGGATAAATCAATGATCCATCATCCCATTGTAAATCACAAGTTCCAGAGTGCTGTATTAAGAAATCGATTCCTCCACCCTGAAATTTCTCTCTAATAGATATAGATCATCATTTCTTTGTCTATCATAGTCTTCCAGCATTATGTATATGTTTACAGGTTATTGTTATTCAATAACTCTGTCTTCAGCATTCAGGACTAAAAGATTAAAGATCTTGATAGGTGAAGACTAAAGATCAATGTTAACGTAATTGATTTTTCACTTTGCAATATTTGTCTGTGGAAAAGAGTGAAACATTTTACTGGGAAAGAGGCTGGACATTCTTCATTTGGGAAAATGCTTCCACTAAAATAGTAGTTTGTAGTCTGAAAGAGTTTTGGGAAGAGAGGCACACAGTTTACTTTTAGACAACCATTCATAGCAAATCACAACTTTGATTTTGTGTCTGGAAGGGCATGGGTGCATAGACTCATTCCCTTATGAGTCTTTAAATTGGAGTTTAAAACTTTCTGGGGAAATGGTATTTTGCAAATATCAGGTTGGAGCTTCATTGACTCTCTGAGGTTGAATATCTGTTTCCTATTGACTAGTAAATAGGGAAATTAAGTTTTAGAGGAGTTGAGTTATTTGGAAGGTCTATTAATGGAAGACTCCCCGGGAAGAGAGGGAGAGGAGAAAATGCAGGATTCTATAATGAGAGGAAAAACAGAAGAAAAATGGTGACTTAGGTCACAGGCAGAGGGAGGTCATGAAAATATTAATGGGTCTTTGTGACAGAGAATAAACACACAACTGAGAGTATTTACTCTGCTAATACTGTGTAAGAAGCTATGTGTATCATTTAATCCTCCATCAATTCTGTAAAATGTGGACATTAGACTCATTTTAAAATTGAGAAAATTAATACTCAGTAAGATTATATAATTGGTTCAGGATTATTCAACCACATCTGACTCAAAAATCTTACACTTTCAATTGTGCAAAGAGAGATTTTTGGTATATTCAACAATGGCACATCTGTTTTGGTTTTGTTTGTCCTGTTCTTAAGCCATATTGCTGATTCAGACCTTCATCTAGTAACTGTGGGAACCTGAAAATCCCCCAGACTTTGTTCCCTACATTTCAGTATGATGGATGCCATTGGTCACTGCCCAGGCAACTGTGGATCTAAGGCCAAAATGTGAGCCAAAATTCACACTGAAGACTTTGTAATTTCCATTCTATCATTCCTCACACTGTATGTTTACCATGTTTTTCACACTCATTGTGTCCCACCTCCTTGATATTTTTCTCCTCTTCCGTTCCTATGCCAGTTTTCTAATTTTCCATTATAATAATGACAATAATCAGCCTTAAATGTGTATTTTGCTTGTAAACTCCAAAGTGCTTTAATACATATGACATTTCATCCATGCATATAGAGCAGTCATTTTAAATCCATTTGGCAAAGGGATAAAATGAAGACCAGAAAGGTTAAGTGACTTGTCCAAAGTTACCCAAATACAAAGTGGTAGAACCAGATTGATTCCACTTTTCCTGATTCCCCACTCTATGTAACTACCTTTTCTTGTACCTGAGGCTTAAAGCAGGCCCTTCAGAGTTCCTTAATCCCACTGACAACATTTCAAGACTATGGAAGTGACTCAAACACCTGTACATCTGAGCCACCTTCATACACCCATTGGGGTTAAATGTGAAACAAACAACAACATAATCATACCTTTTTTATCTGTGTATAACAGCCAGATGGAAGTCTCAAATTTCTTCAAGCACATTTAAAGAGTGTTCTTCACCAAGGCCCACTCTAACCTCCTTCAAGTGAATGAATGGCCATACCTAGTAACTCTGGCAGGCTGATATATATATATATATATATATATATATATATATATATATATATATATATATATATATATATATATATATTTTAATTGGGGAAGGGGAACAGGACTTTATTCGGGAACAGTGTGTACTTCCAGGACTTTTTTTTTTCCAAGTCAAGTGGTTGTCCTTTCAATCTTAGTTGTGGAGGGTGCCGTTCAGCTTCAAGTTGTTACCCTTTCAGTCTTAGTTGTGGAGGGCACAGCTCAACACCAGGTCCAGTTGCCTTTGCTAGTTGCATGGGGCGCAGCCCACCATCCCTTGCGGGAGTCAAGAAATTGAACTGGCAACCTTGTGGTTGAGAGCCCACTGGGCCATGTGGGAATCGAACTGGCAGCCTTCAGAGTTAGGAGCATGGAGCTCTAACCGCCTGAGCCACCGGGCCAGCCAACATATATATATATATGTATATATATACATATATATATATATATATATATATATATATATATATATAAAGAATTTCTTTCGAAAGCATTTTAAATCACTTTGGAAATCATTTACTGTGGATTTTACATTGTAGGACAACAAAAATCTTTCAGCATATTTCATTTCTAACATATGATGGAAGTTAATTCCTGAGTGTCCTCTCAGGTTCAAAATGGTTTATAAAATTGAACGTCAGTAATAAACTCAGAAACCCACCATTCCAGACCCTAACCAAAGCCAACCATAGCAATATACCCTGAATGCAATAAAAACAATTGTATAAGTAGAACTATTTTACACATCTTCATGCTATTTCACGAATTCTAAAAAACAAACAAACAAAAAAATTAGAGACAAATTATTTTGGATTAATCATTTCCTTCTCCAGTGATCCTCAATGATCTTCTTTATAATGAATTTTTTTCCAAAATTCTAGTAAGAAAGAAAGTTAACACCACAGTCAAATCATATAGTTCAGTTTTGCTGCTGTAAACATATTTATAATCTTATTATATTGCACATATTTTATCCCATATTTGAGTTCAGTTCATCTCTACTAGTTCCTTTGTGTCTTTCTAAATCTTTGAGTTACAATAAACATTTAAGCTCTCATAGAAGAGAGTTTCCTGAACCAGCTAGACTCAACTGTTTGCTAAAGTCAGGAGACCAGCCCACCCCCTCTCACCTTCCTCCCACAAAATGGTCCCTGACCAAGATATGTGCATGTTTGAGTGTCTCACCCTTTACAAATGTGTTTTGCACACTGTAACATGTACATGAATATAAATTATTGTAGTCATCACGTGTGTTTTCCTAGTTCCAAATCTGGAATTTAAGAGCAGATTATGTCAATAGTAATCCTCTTTCTTTTCCAAAATATCAGCTCTAATTATTTATAGGAGATCGTTTGATATCATCGCACAAATGCTGACAAACATATTCTTAGCTATTCCTTTGGGGCTGGGAGAGGAAGGCAGTGCCAGATATTTGCACCATGCCTACAATAAACTAGGCATTTTACCAAGCACAGAGGATTCATTGACTGAGCGAATGCTGTCTTGGAAATAAGAGTTTTGTCAGGAAATGAAAAAATAGATGTACAGTAAGACGGTGTTACAGACAATATGGTAGGGAAGAATGGGGTGGGTGCTCTAAGCCTGTAGGAGGAGGAGCAGTCAGCCTAAACTAGAGAGTCAGAGGAGTTATCAACAGTGACACAGAAGTGGGGAACAGAAGGATGACCTGTGAAGAATGATATGGAGCCTGTTCCAGGCAGAAGAACAAAGTTCTGGCACACTTAAACCTCCCCCAAAAAACAGAGCCTTCAATATACCACACTATTAAATTCTGTTCTAATTCGGTCCCCTTAGATGATACCTGCTTTGAAGGTCTGACTTTCCTGACAAACTGCAACGAAGGCACAAATTTCTTCCCCTTTCAAGATTTACAGGCCACCATCACTACCACACCACCATGTTAACAAGCAGTTCTAATCTCAGTGCTGCTCTAATGCTCTGAACCCTTTCAGGTGTCACACTGTGGTTTGGGCAGAGATGAGAAATCTAGCAAGAAAGTCATCAAACTAAAATCATCCCATTGTCAGGATCATCTGGCTTTACTCTGGTAAATACCACATTAAACTACCACTAACAATGTAAAACTCAGCAGTGGTTGAATGATCACCCACATCCTGATTTGCCTCTCCCCTCTGAAAATAACGCACCTGACACTTTCCACGCATGTCTCTTTTTCATATGTAAATATCAGGAGAGAGAGAATTTAATAAATAAACCTTAAAATAAATCCATAGCATGTAAAGCTAGGTAAGGTTATGCTTTGAAGTAACATGAATTTATATTCTGGTATCATTCCTTAAGTATATAATTGTAGTGAGTTTTGGTATCAATCATAATACAGCTCAAAAATTACATTGTAATGTCTGAGTATGCAATTATCTATTAAAGAAGTATGAGTTTGCATTTACTCTATATCCTGTATACAATGGGCTTGATTCTTGGGGGAAAAAAAGTTTATAAATAACAAACAAAGTCTCATAGTTTTTAATAATAAAATATTCTTGAAGATGATACGTCCAGGCTGTCAACACCAAAATGATATAGCATGACACTCACATAGAATTTCATGCTTGTTTTTCTATAAAACATTGCTCCATTTATGACATGTTCTGCAAGAAGCCCAGGATACAGGTAGCCCACCTAAAAAAGAGCCTCTGAGATTTAAAGCTCCAACTTTTTCTTATAGGCTTGGTTTGCCTGCCATCTATAATTTCCATTTATTGCTTCCTTAATTGCCTGGGCATGACCTTATATTTTGTAACCTTTTCCTTTTTCTCTTTAGGGCTTTAAATGATTTGCACATATCATCTTTAATTGACACCTCAGTGTGACATCAGCAAAATAGAAAGGATGGATAGCACAATCCACAAAACATTATCCTTGCCTACATTCCTAATACTTTGGAAAACAAATTAGCAGGACATACTTGGTTTTTAAGCTTTTCTTGGCAATCTTTCCTAAGACGGTGATGCTAGTATGCAAGTTGGCTAGTGCACAAAATCAATAAACAGATTTTTTTTTATTCAATCCAAAATTTAGCCAGTGAGCTCCATTGAAGATATTCCTTTATGTGAGTTTTGATAATAAGAGGTAAGAGTAGAGTTGGGAAAGTATAACCTGTTTTATATCTTGGAACTGAGATAAAGAGCAGGTATTATAATCATGTACTTTTAGAGCTTCTAGCAAACTAAGAGATCACAAGATTAGTCCTCTCTTGTTATAAAGGACACATGCCTGAAAATTTCTCAGCATCGCAGAGTTTCTAATAGTCGTTGGGACATCTCAGGTATTCCAATTGCTGGTCCTCTGAGTTTTCCACTACATCAAGCTCTTTTCTTTCAGACCCTGATCTAGTATAATTAAGGCAGATGTTAAAACTATATAATTGACAAAAACATAGGCCAACAGAAAAAAAAAAGGTACTACTTTGTAATGAGATACAGGTACTCAGTGATTAAATTGTTTCATTGTTTAAATCAGGAAAAGAGAAAGCAGTTTCAGTTACCAAACAGATTAAGAGATAGTAAAGACAACTAGGATACTTGAATGCCCTTTACTATAGAATTAATACGTAGTCATCCAAGTTTTACTTGAATACCTCTGGTGAGGCAGAATGTACTATTTCAGAGGCATGCATTTATCTGACTTAACCCAACTCAATTCCCTTGCACGTCATTTCCTTGCAGAAATACACTTGTAGATTACAGAGTGAAATTAAGATAACCACCTTTATGTTTAGATTTTTTTTCTCTTTTGATAATGTAAAAATATATCAGAATAAAATATAAGGACAAAATATTTGCTATCCTTTATTATAAAACATGCAAACCCAAAAAGTGAATTAAAGTTATAGTTTTCAACTTTTCAGCTCTTGAGTATAGCAATTGCATTAGGCACTTTATCAGTCTTGCATGATAGCCTTGAAATGTATGTATAATCAAATTATGTAAGTATTTACTAGTATTAGAAATTTGGAGCTATAGTTAAGGTTCTTTTCTAATTGAACAATGTCACTTGCCTTTAATAGCTTTGAACCAAATAATAATTTCTTCAACGTAAGAAAAATTCAAGAGTCTTATTTACTTTCTAGTAAAGCCATCATTTATCTTGAACTATTCAATGGCAAAATAAGATATTCAACAGAAAGTACAGATGGATGAGTGATAAGTGCTAGCATGAATGAAAACATCTCGAGGCAAAAATGCAGAAGCCATACATAATAGAGAAGGATGTTTATGGAACACAATCAATGACCTTGTCTTGAATTCTGTGTTTAAAAGAGAAATGTTTTCAGCAGAGGCTTCAACCAGAGACCATCTTTTGTCCGTGTCACTGCTAAATATTCCATGGATAAGGAATCAGATTTAACTTTGAGTGAATCAGATCTCACTCTTTAGTTAATACTGATACACATAGTATAAATACAAAGCTTTCTAGTGCTTTCTAATAATACTCTTTATAGAACTATTATTTTAAAGTATTTCCTCAAATTTATTGTTTTCTATGTCTAAATATAAATACACACATGTAGATAGAAATATCCTTTCCATGTATATGTGTGTGCATGTGTATATATGTTGATACATAACACTTCAATATCATTAATTCACTATACTGTGCAATGCATTACAATGGGCTATGAGTCTTGTTTTTAAGTAATTTATCATATGTTAAAACAAGCAAAAAAAAAAAAAAAAACCTCAAAAACTAAATAGTATCCCCCTCAGCAAAAAAAAAAAAAAAAAAAAAGGCAATAGAATGTACAAGTATTTTGATAAGCAAAGCTATAAGATATTAAAAGACGTTGAAGAAGACACAAAGAAATAGATATTCTGTGTTCATGGATTGGAAGAACCAACAAAGTTAAAATGGTCATATTACCCAAAGCGATATACAGATTTAGTGCAATCCCATAAAATCCCAATGGCATTTTTTAAAGAAATAGAACAAAAAATCATCAGATTTGTATGGAATCACAAAAGACCCCAAGTAGCCAAAGCAACCCTAAGAAAAACAAACAAGGTTGGAGATATCACATTTCCTGATTTCAATTTATACTATAAAGTGACAATAATCAAAACAGCATGGTATTGGCAGAAAAAATAAATTAAGAAAAGACACACAGCAGATTGGAATAGAATTGAGAATCCAGAAATAAACCCACATATATATGGACTGATAATTTTTGACAAAGGAGCCAAAAACATAAAATGGAGAACAAAAAGTATTTTCAATAAATGGTGCTGGGTAGATTGGAAAGCCACGTGCAAAAGAATGAAACTAGACTGCTATCTGTCACCATGTACCAAAATAACTGAAAATGGATGAAAGACCTAAACATAAAACCTGAAACAATAATTTGCATAGTAGAAAGCATAGGTACTAAATTTATGGATCTTGGGTTCAGAGAGGATTTTATGAATTTGACCTCAAAGGCAAGGGAAGTAAAAGCTAAGATAGACGAATGGGACTATAGCAATCTAAAACGCTTCTACACAGCAAAAGAAACCATCAACAAAATTAAAGAGACAACAAACCAAATGGGAGAAGATATTTGCAAACAATTCTTCTGAAAAGGGGCTAATATCCAAAATATATAAAGAACTCATACAACTCAATAACAACAAAAAAAAACAATCCAATTAAAAAATGGGCAGCAGACCTGATCAGACATTTCTTCCAAGAAGACAAACAAGTGGCCAACAGATATATGAAAAAATGCTCAACTTCACTAGATATTAAGGAAATGCAAATCAAAACCACAATGAGATATCACCTCACACCTGTTAAAATGACTATTATCAACAAGACAAGTAATAACAAATGCTCAACAGGCTGTGGAGAAAACAAAACCCTCAAACACTGGTGGGAATGTAAATTGGTACAACCACTATGGAAAACAGTTTGGAGGTTCCTCAAAAAATTAAGAATACAATTACCATATGACCCAGCAATCCCTCTCCTGGGTATCTACCAAAAAAATCTGAAAACATTTATCCATAAAGATATATGTACCCCTATGTTTGTTGCAGCATTATTCACAGTGGCCAAGACATGGAAACAAACAAAGTGTCCTTCAATAGATAACTGGATAAAGAAGGTGTGGTATATATACACAATGGAATACTACTGCCATAAGAAAAGATGAAATACTGCCATTTGCGACAATGTGGATGGATCTTGAGATTATAATGCTAAGCGAAATAAGCCAGACAGATAAAGTAAAGAACTATATGACTTCACTCATATGTGGGATATAAAACAAAAGCAATAAAGGAACAAAACAAAGAAACAAAAATCATAGACATAGACAACAGTTTAGTGGTTACTGGACGTTAAGGGACGAGAGGGAGTTGTAGAAGAGAAAACGGGGTCAAAAATGTGGTGATGGAAGGAGAATTGACTCTAGGTGCTGAAGAACGCAATACAATATCTAGATGATGTATTATAGAATTGTATACTTGAAAACCATATAATTTTGCTAATCAATATCACCCCAAGAAATTTAATAAAAAATTTTAATAAAATTGAAGAAACAATCAAATAACTTATATTTAAAAAAAATACCCCAAATCTTAATTTTTAAAATATTTTGCTACATTTTTCTGTTACCCACGTGTTGGAGGTTGTTTATATCTATTATACTAACATGGTGCGGACATTATATAATGTTTTGACATTATGTATCTTTTCCCAACACCTCTTTCACTGACCTCAGGAGGTACCTTAAAATCAAACATGGAGGGGATATTTACAGCACAGAATCAACTAAAATTATAATGCAGTGTTTATTACCCACCCTTCTCGCCTTCCCAGAGGTGTCTGTTGCTAAACATTTATCAGTACACTACTGATTTACTCAGAAGATGGATAAAATATAGCTTAGTGGCCCATAGCACAGGCCTCTGAATCTGCCCTTGATTATTAATAACTGTGGTCTTGTATAGTTTTTTTAATGTGTAGTAGCCTCAGTCTCTTCATCTGTTAAATGGTTTGCAAATATCTCTTAACACTGTGTCTGAATCAGAACTATAAGTGACCAGTAAACGCTAATTGTGATCACTATTAACCATGAGCTGTAGCAATTATATAACAGGCTGCAGTGGTTTCAATTTTATATTCAAGAGATTTGGCAAAATAGACAAATTATGTTTTTCATAATTTAGTTGTTTCTTTATATAGAATTCTATGTCTCAGCAACCAAAGTATAGGGAGAAGTCAGTTGCACTCTGAAAAAATTATAGATAGGATTTTTATCTTTGTAGAAAACTTACATTTGCTTTCCTAATATTTCTTTATTCATAGTTATCTTTTTACTTTTGCAAGCACTTTATATAAACCATTTAAATATATTAATAGTATTAATTTAACCAAATATTCATCATACCTAGTGGCAAGGTTTTGGCGCAAGGACGTTATTGAATTAAAGTTTCATATCGATTCTGTTTCATGCTACTGCATATACCAATGCAAACCATCTATCTACCCTGGCCCAACTTCCTCAACTTTAAATTGAAGTTGTTATACAAGGTTGGATTAGCAGCTGAACTTGAATCTGTTTCTTTGAATGCAATTCTCCATAGGACTGTACTACTGTGTTTCCCCAATAATAAGAGCTAACCAGAAAATAAGCCCTACCGTGATTTTTCAGGTAGACATCCTCTGAACATAAGCCCTAATACATCTTTTGGAGCAAAAATTAATATAAGTCCTGGTCTTATTTTCGGAGAAACATGGTATATGCCATGAGTACAATGCATGTGATGATGAACTGATCATATGTATCTACTTCCACTACCACCCAAAACCCCAGAAAAAATATGAAAAGGTGAATATACATAAAAAGTAATGGAAAATACCAAACACAACATCAACATATGAGAAATTTAGAAAAATTCTGCAAAAATAGAAAGCAGATGGGGACAATAATCAGACCAGAGACTCTCATAGCCCAAAGCATGAAGAAGTACGTTACATAGATAAGAGCACAAAGCTCATAGTATATAAATGCAATGAACAAAATGCTCAAAAGCAAACATTGTAGAAATTCACTAGAAACTTCATTCCAAACAACTGGACCATTTGTAGCCCCCCTTCCTCTTACAACTGTGTGAAGCTAAATGTTCCTTTAAAGATGAAGCTCTCAGCATTATCTATTATTCATTCATTCATTCATTCATTCATTCACTTACTCATTCATGAAGTTATTTTTTAAAAGGAGTCTTGAGTTCAGTCATTGTTTCAGGCATCTTCCCTGTTGCTGGTGGGCAGGGAATGTTCTGTGTTTTGCATGTCTGACACTTTTATTTCTCACTCAAATTTGAATGATGCTCTTGATATTCTCTATCCAGATTCTAAGTTACTTTTCCTCAGAACTTTAAAAAATTGGCTAATATTTTATACATCTGAATTGTCAATAGGTCTGACAGATCAATCTGATTCTTGTCCATTTGTAACATTTTTCTCTTTCTTTCTAGAAGCCTTTATGATTTTCAACTTTTCTTCTTCTTAGTTTTCACCACTATTATTTTTCTACCAGTGAAATTTTTTATCCTGTTTTGCTTTTAGTATCTAGTTCAGTATGACCAAAGTTTTTCTCCAATTCTGGTATGCCATGATAGTTTCTACTATTTCTTTCAATATTTTTTCTCCTCCATTTGTTTTATTTCTCTTCTTTTAGAATGTCTCTTAAGGTTCAAGATCGCAACAAAAGAATATCTTGGGGAACAATTTCCTCTGAATAAAAACTTAAGCCTGGCTGAGCGACAACTACATATCAGGCAAGTTAGAAGAAAACCGTATCAAAGAGAGTAGGAGAAGCTGGGACAAATCTTGTCATAAACCCCACACCTGGCCCTGCGTGCAACTCACAATGAAGAGGGAACTCAAAATCCAGAGCTATTCCCTGGGGATCAAAGGGTTTGAACCCCACATTGGGAACCCCAACTTTTAATACCTCCACCTGAGACATGAGCCCCCAAAACATCTAGATTTGAAAAACAATGGCGCCCGCATTCTGAGACCCACAAGACGTCAGGGATCTAAGAAACTGCTTTTTTTAAAAAATTAGTTTCAGGTGTACAGAAAAATGTAATAGTCATCTCTATCCCTCACAGGGTGATAACCACCAGCCTCCAATCTAGAACCTGCTCTTAAAGGTCTCACCTGCAGGTACTCACCCACCCCAGGCCCTAGCTCAGAGGCAGCTTGTTGCACCCAGATGTTAAGTGAAAGAGGCTAATTCGCTTATAGTAAAGCTTTGGCCTGAGGGGCAGGCATCTAACTTAACACACACATCTAGGAGCCTGCTGGAACTCTCTACAGGGATGGAGACTGATGGATGCCTTTCTCTCTCTCTCTCTCTCTCTCTCTCTCTCTCTCTCTCTCTCTCCCTCCTTCCCTCCCTCCCTCCCTCCCTCCTCCCTCTCTCTCTCCCTCACCCCGCCCCCTCTCTCTGCCTTTTCTTTTTGTTTACTTTTTTTCTTTTTTTTCCAGCGGGCGCCATCTTGACGCTCCCTCTCTGACTCATTACAGCCAACCAGTGACCCTCTGCTGCACTCCAGGGCACTAGTATCTCCTGGAATGGAACTTTTACACCCTTCTGGTGCCCAGAATTTTGCAGCTGCCAACCAGAAGACACCCATTGATCAGGGAAGCTTTCATTCCTTGGTCCCTTTGGATAATAACAATCGAAGAGACTGTTCTTGGCAGGTTACCATCCCCAGGGCATTGTACAGACAGCGGACTGAAACACACCCACAGTTTTACTGTGAAAGGAGCCTATTTGCTTGTCCTAGAGCTTCTGCCTGAGGAGCAGGAGTCAAGTTTGGCATACAACTAGGGGTCCTCTTGCTGCTCTTCCGGAAGATAGGCTGGTGGATACCATCTTTGTGCTCTCCCTCTGCCTCACTACAGCTCACTGGTGTCTCCCAGAAAAAGCATATACACTTATCTGGAGCCCTAATTTTTTCAGCTGCCTTCCAGGGGACACCTGCAGATCACCTGGCTCTGGTGGCCAATGGGTCTTGCGCTGGTGGTCCCACAGGACTATATGTATTTTGCATACTTTACAAGCTACTATCTGAAGGTCTGGTTTCCAATCAGCCTGCAACTTGGTGCTGATTGAGATCCTCCCCTTTGAAACATTGACTGTTCTTGGCACATCCTCAAATACTGGGAGCTGTTGAAAATATAATAGACTGCTGCACAATCACAAAATATTGAGGGACAACCGAGAGCTAGAGCTAGGGTTGAAGGACAAGCTTCATTTCCTACATAAGGCTGCTCCTTCAAGACTGGGAGAAGTGGTTGTCTCATCTAATGCATGGAAACAAGTACAGAGAGTCAAGCAAAACAAAAAAACAAAGGAGTATGTTACAAACAAGAGAACAAGATATAAAACCTCAGAACGTCTTGTAAGTAATCATTAGAATTTTATCATCTACCTTATATATTTCTTAGCTTTAATTTTAGACATTTTTGTTAATACACAGAAAAGGTTAAAGGAAAAAATTTCGTGTCCTTGCTTTTTTTGTTTTAGTTCTTTCACCTGTGTGTGCATCTTTTTTGTTTTTTAACTATGAATAGATGTAGAATGTCATCAAATGCTTTTTTCAGCTATTAAGATTATATGGTTTTTAATCTTTAGTCTATTTAAGGGAGTGAAATGCACTGGTTGATTTTTTTAATGTAAAATCAAGCTGGTAACCAAATTTATCTTTCTATTTATCTATTTATAGACACAGAACTCAGATTCAGTTGACTAACAGGTTACTTAATGATTGTACATCTCAGCTCATGGATGACTGAATTTGGCCAACGATTTTTATTTTAAATATTTTTTGACAGATTTTTGTATTAAGGATATGCCAGCATAGTCAAATAAACTGGGGAAGGGACTCTAGATTTCTATCATTTGGAAAACCTTGAGTAAGATTGGAAATATTTTTTCTTCAATACTTGATTGATTTCTGGAAAATGGACGTATATATGCATATGTGTGTGTTTGTTTACATGTATGTGTATCTGAAGATTATATCCCAACATTTCAATTATGATAAACTTCAAACATATGGCAAAGTAGAAAAAATTTACAATGGACAACCTCCTACCATAAAATATTATTGTACATTCTAAATACATTTTCATCTGTCTGTTTTCATGAGAAAGTATTTGATATTTAGATGGCTTTGAACTCTTCAGATTTTCTAATGTTCTAGAGTCAGATTTGGTAAATTAGAGGTTTAGGGGAATATATCCATTTTATTTAAATCTTCAAAAAATTTTGTAAAACTTGTTTATAATATGTCCTCATTATCTGTTTAATGTCTTTAGTTTCTGTAGCATCTGTAGTAATGTTTCCTTTTTTATTATTGATGTGATTATTTCTGCTCTTTTTTGCTTTGTAAATCTCTCAGTTTTCTCAATTGTATTATTTGTTTAAAATAACCATAATTTGACCTTTGGAGCACACACAGAGGAGAAGAACGAAGTAGTGCTAGTCAAATATAAAGGACACATACTACATAAGATAACCCAGCAAGGACTAAGAACTCTAGGGGATTTACCTAATACATCAAAGCAAACACAGAGAGTCAGCCAGAATGGGGAAACAAATAAACATGTCCCAAATAAAAGAACAGAAGAAACCTCCAAAAGTGGAACCAAATGAAACAGAGGTAACCAACCTATCAGAGACAGAGTTCAGAACACTGGTGATAAAAATGTTTAAGGAGCTTAGGGAACACATAATGAAGGATGTAGAAATCATAACAAACAACCAGTTAGAACTAAAGAACACAATTACCAAAATAAAGAATTCACTTGAAGTAATTAACAGCAGGTTAAATGAAGCAGAGGATCAAATCAGCGACTTAGAAGACAAGTTAGCAGAGATCACCCAAACAGAACAACAGAAAGAAAAAAGAATAAAAAACAATGAAGATGGTTTAAGAGAACTCTGGGATAACATCAAGCATAAGAAAATGTGCATCATAGGAATACCAGAAGGTGAAGAGAGGAAGCAAGGGATTGAGAACATATTTGAAGTAATAATGTCCGAAAACTTCCCTAACCTGATGAAGGAAACCAACATACAAGCCCAGGAAGTGCAGAGAGTTCCAAACAGGATAAACCCAAACAGGTCCACACCAAGACACATTATAGTTAAAATGGCAAAGCTTAAAGACAGAGAATCCTAAAAGCAGCAAGAGAAATACAGAGGGTTATATACAAGGGAACTACCATAAGACTATCAAATGACTTTTCTACAGAAACATTGCAGGCGAGGAGAGGAGGGAGTGGCAGGAGATACTCAAAGTGATGGAAAACAAAGGCCTACAACCTAGATTGCTTTATCCAGCAAGGCTATCATTTAAAGTTGATGGAGAGAGAAAGAGCTTCCCAGAAAAGAATAAGCTAAAGAAATTTATTACCACCAAGCCAGCATTGCAAGAAATACTAAAAGGTCTTCTGTAAATAAAAGAAAGATGAAAACAATCTAATTACAAATTTAAATATGGCAATAACTATGTACATATCAATAATCACTTTAAATGTAAACGGATTAAATGCTCCAATCAAGAGACATAGGGTGGCTGAGTGGATAAGAAAGCAAGACCCTTGTATATGTTGTGTACAAGAGACTCACCTCAGATCAAAAGACACACACAGGCTGAAAGTGAAGGGTTGGAGTAAGATATTTCATGCAAATGGAAATGAGAAAAAAGCTGGAGTTGCAATACTCATATTTGACAAAATAGACTTTAAAATGAAGAACATATTAAAAGATAAACATGGGCTCTATATAATAATGAAGGGATTGATCTGACAAGAGGACATAACCCTAGTATACATCTATGCACCCAACATAGGAGCACCTAAATATATAAAACAAATATTGACAGACATAAAGACGGAGATCAACAGTAACACTATCATAGAAGGGGACTTCAACACACCTCTGACAACAAGGGACAGGTCTTCCAGACAGAAAATCAATATGAAAACAACAGCCTTAAATGATACATTGGACCACTTGGATTTAATCGATATTTTTAGAGCATTTCACCCCAATGCTGCAAAATACACGTTCTTCTCAAGCGCACATGGAACATTTTCCAAGATAGACCATATGTTAGGGGACAAAACAAGTCTTGATAAATTTAAGAAAATTGAAATCATACCAATTGTCTTCTCTGACCGCAGTGCTATGAAATTAGAAATGAACTACAGGAAAAAAACTGGAAGACACACCAATTCATGGAGGCTGAATACCTTGTTACTAAATAATGAATGGGTCAAGCAGGAGATCAAGGAAGAAATCAAAAGATATCTCGAGACAAACGAAAATGAAAACACGACAACCCAAAATCTATGGGATGTCGTGAAAGCAGTCCTAAGAGGAAAGTCATAGCATTGCAGTCCTACCTAAAGAAACAAGAAACATCACTAATCAACAGTTTATCTTTACATTTAAGGGATCTGGAAAAAAGAACAGCAAAATAAGCCCAAAGGGAGCACAAGGAAGGATATAATAAAGATCGGAGCAGAAATAAATGAAATAGAAACCAGAAAAACAATACAAAAGATCAATGAATCCAAGAGTTGGTTCTTAGAGAAGATAAACAAAATTGACAAACCTTTAGCCAGACTCATTAAAAAAGAGAGAGAGAGAGGACCCAAATTAATAAAATCAGAAATGAAAGAGAAGTGACAACAAATACCTCAGAAATACAAAAAAAATTAAGAAATTACTATGAGCAACGAGATGCCAATAAATTTGACAATCTGGAAGAAATGGACAATTTTATAGAGGTGTACAACCTTCCAAAACTAACTCAAGAAGAAACAGAAAACCTGTATAGACTGATTGACACCAGGGAAATTGAATCAGTAATCAAAAATCTCCCAACAAACAAAAGACCTGGACCAGATGACTTTACAGGTGAATTTTATAAAACTTTCAAAAAAGAATTATCACCTGTTGTCAAGCTCTTCCAAAAAATTCAGAAGGAGGGCAGACTCCCAAACAATTTTTACAAAGCTACCATCACCCTGATTCCAAAATCAGACAAAGACACTACAAAAAAAGAAAACTACAAGCCGATATCGCTAATGAACATAGATGCAAAAATCCTCAACAAAATATTAGCGAACAAAATTCAGCAATACATTAAAAAGATCATACACCATGATCAAGTGGGATTCATCCCTGATATGCAAGGGCGGTTCAATATCCACAAATCAATTAATGTGATACACCACATTAACAAAATGAAAAATAAAAATCACATGATCATATCAATAGATGCAGAAAAAGCATTTGATAAAATCCAACAGCCATTTATGATAAAAACCCTTAAGAAAGTGGGAATAGAGGGATCATATCTCAACATAATTAAGGCCATATATGATAAACCCACAGCTAACATCATACTCAATGGGGAAAAGCTAAAACCATTCCCCCTAAGATCAGGAACAAGACAAGGTTGCCCACTTTCTCCACTTCTATTCAACATAGTGCTCGAAGTTCTAGCCACAGCAATCAGACAAGAAAAAGAAATAAAAGGCATCCATATCAGTAAGAAGGAAATATAATTGACATTATATGCAGATGATATGATACTATATAGAGAGAACCCTAAAGACTCCACCAAGAAACTATTAGAACTGATAAATGAATTTAGTAAAGTAGCAGGATACAAAATTAATATTCAGAAATCAGTTGCACTTGTATATACCAATAATAAAACATCAGAAGGAGAAATTTAAAAAGCAATCCCATTTACAATTGCTCCAAAGACTATAAAATACCTGGGAATAAATTTAACCAAAGAAGTAAAAGATCTGTACTCAGAAAATTATAAGACACTGAAGAAAGAAATGAAAGAAGATAGAAATAGATGGAAACACATACCATGTTCATGGATTGGAAGAATTAATATAGTTAAAATGTCCATACTGCCTAAGGCAATGTACATATTCAACTCAATTCCCATCAAACTACCAGCAACGTTTTACACAGAAATAGAACATATAATCCTGAAATTTATATGGGACCATAAAAGACCCCAGTTAGCCTCAGCAATCTTGAGAAATAAGAACAAAATGGGAGGTATAACAATACCTGACTTCAAATTATACTACAAGTCTACAGTAATCAAAACAGCATGGTACTGGCATAAAAACAGACACATAGATCAATGGAACAGAATAGAGAGTCCAGAAATAAATCCATGCCTATATGGCCATTTAATCTATGACAATGGAAGCAAGAATGTACGGTGGGGTAAAGAGAGTCTATTCAATAAATGGTGCTGGGAAACCTGGACAGACACAGGCAAAAAAATGAAGCTGGACCACCTCCTTACACCGTATACAAAAATAAATTCAAAATGGCTTAAGGACTTAAATGTAAGATCTGAAACCATAAAATACCTAGAAGAAAATATAGGAAGAAACTTCACAGACATTACCCGGAGTAAGATTTTTACTGATATATCCCCTCACGCGAGGGAAGAGAAAAAATAAACATGTGGGATTACATCAAACTAGAAAGTTTTTTCACAGCAAAGGAAACCATTAATAAAACAAAAAGGGATCCTACTAAATGGGAAAAGATATTTGCCAATGATATATCTGATAAGGGGTTAATATCACAAATTTATAAAAAACTCACTCCAAAAAAACAAACACCCCAATTAAAAAATGGGCAGAGGACATGAAGAGACATTTTTCTAAAAAGGACATACAGATAGCAAACACATATATGAAGAAATGCTCAACCTCACTAACTATCAGAGAAATGCAAATAAAAATCACAATGAGATACCACCTCACCCCAGTAAAATGACTATCATCAGTAAATCAACAAACAACAAGTGCTGGCGCAGATGTGGAGAAAAGGGAACGCTTGTGCACTGTTGGTGGGATTGCAGATTGGTGCAGCCACTATGGAAAACAGTATGGAGGTATCTCAAAAATCTGAAAATGGAACTACCTTATGATCCAGTAATTCCACTCCAGGTATCTATCCGGAGAAATCCAAAACTCCAATTCAAAAATCTTTATGCATTCCTATGTTTATTGCAGCACTATACACAATAGCCAAGACATGAAAACAACCGAAATGCCCATTGGTAGATGACTGGGTTAAGAAGCTGTGGCACATTTATACAATGGAGTATTACACAGCCATAAAGAAGAAAGAAATCTTACCACTTGCAACAACATGGATGGACCTAGAGAACATTATGTTAAGTGAAATAAGTCAGACAGAGAAAGACAAATACCATATGATCTCATTTATATGTGGGATCTAAAGAAAAGAATAAGTGAATGAACTAATCAGAAACAGTTTGGGAGACAAAGAGGAAAAACTGAGGGTTGCTAGATGGGCGGGAGGTGGGTATAAGGAGGAAGGTGAGGGGATTAGAAAACAGTCGGTAACCACAAGATGGCCACGGGTTTTGAAAATTAATTTGGGGAACATAATAAATAATATTGTAAAGATTTTGTAGGGTATCCGATGGACACGTGTCCCATTTGGGAGATCACCTCAGGGATGATGTAGATGCCTGATCACTGCACTGTACACCTGAAGCTGAACAATAATGAATGCCAACTACAATTTTATATATATATATACATATATATATGTATATATATATATGTATATATATATGTAAGTATATACTTACAAGAAGCGGAGTACAGCATTAGGGATAGAGACAGTGGAAATGTAATGGCTCTGTGCAATGTCAGAGGGATAGTGGATAGGGTGGGGGGTTCACACAGTGTGAGGGATATAAGTGATAAACATCTAAGTATTACTTTTTCTTGTGCACCTGAAACTAATAAAATAAAAAGAAGAAGCATAATTTGGCACTCCAGAGCTACTGACACAGAAATTCTGGGGGTGGGGTCCAGCAATCTGTTTTAACAAGCTCTGTACAGGTGGTTATATGCAGTTGATCCTTTTTTACTATATGTTTGTTTCTTTATTTCATTATGTTTCTTTATTTCATAAACTTTATTTCATAATGTTTTAGTATGTTATGTTTCCTCAACTTTTCTCTGGATTTATTTTGCTCCTCTTTTTTTAAAAAAAATGTATTTTATTTTGTTATTAGTTTCAAGTGTACAAAACAACAAACATAATGTTTTACATTATGTAAATCATTATGTAAATCATTTACACTCTTCAAAAAGTGGTAACCTCACCAAATCTACTACCCTCTGATATCAAACATAGCTATTACAGTACCATTGACTATATTGCCTATGCTGTACTTTACATCCATGAAAATATACATGCATTTAACTGTAGTTGACATTCAACACTATTTTACATTTGTTTCAGGTGTATTTTGTTCATCTTTTTCTAACTTCCTGAGACAAATTCTCATTATCGATTTTCAACCATTCTTTTTTTATGTATATTTAAGCCTATAGATTTCTCTCTACATCAAGCAGTTCTGAATAATTGTATCATCTTTAACTTAAGAATGTTTTCTATTTTTTATTAACATTTATTACTAGTTACATTGGGTTTTTTGCTTGTTTGTTTGATTTTCAAAACTTTGTATTTTTAAATAATTATAGATTCACAGGAATCTGCAAAGATAGTAGAGAGGTGCCATGTACCCTTCACCCAGTTTCTCTCAATAACTGTATCTAATGTAACCTTAGTACCATATGAAAACTAGGAAACTGACATTGATACAATACGTGTGATTAGTTCTGTGCTTTTTTACCTCATATGTAGATTTGTGTCATGACCACTGCAATGAACATACAGGAATATTCCTTCACAACAAAGATCTTCCGGGCATTACTCCTTTATAAACACACCTATTCCCTTGTCTTGCACCATCTGTAACTCTGTCAACCACTGATCTGTTTCCCCTATCTGTGATTTGTTTTTCAATAATGTTACATAAAGGAAATCATACAATATGTAGTTTTATGAGATTACCATTTTCTCACTCCACATAATGCCCTAAGATACATCCAAGTTTTTGCATGTATAAATAGGCTGTTCCTTTATATTATTGAATAATATCCCCTCGTATGGCTGCTCTACAGTTTGTTTAATCATGAATCTCTTGTTAAGAGATTGTATCCTGGACAGTTTGGGTATTGTGTTCTGAGACTCTGGCTCTCATTTCAATCTTTCATTTTAGCAGACACCTTCAAACACTGTAGCATTGAACAAAAGACATGGTATGACGTCCTTTATCCCCAGACAGGTGGATTTCCAGTTACTCACTTAGCTACCTTTGAGTCGCCTTGGGGGAATGGTATAGAGGTGGAAATTTAGGTTCCCATGAGGCCTCTGCTTACCCACCTACTGGGGAAGGACACCTCATTACTGCTTCTGATGTGACCTCTACTGACATCACTGTGTTTTTTTTGGGGGGGAGGCGGCGGGGGAGACTCCTTACCCCCATACTGGGATGAAAATCTTGCCTCTCCATTGGGCCTTTTATGATCACCCCTTAGGAAGGAAAGGGATGTCGCATTACAGTAGGGCAAGGGTAAAATTCTGAGCTCCCTACCTGGAATTTATTATGGGGGTGAGAGTGGATTCCATGGGGTAATAGGTCAATTATTGTCGAAAAGTTTTCTATCTTGTTAAGCTTTCCCCTTTCCTGGCACTTTGGCTAAAGAGAGCAGGCTTTCCCTGAAACTTTGTTTGTGCCTATTCGTGTTTTCAGTTTTTCTAGCATATAGTCTGAGAAATATTAGACAAAACAAACCCGGAAACCCACTGCCACTTTATTCTTCATGTTCCAACGTCCTTAATGACTTTCTTTCTACCTTTCAGCATCTCCATATTTTGTTTTATATGTACAGTGTTCATAGATTTTAGTTATACTTAGTAAGAAGAATAGGGAAAAGTGTATCCACTCTATTTTGTCCTGTAAATGGAAGTTCAAATACTTTGTTTTATAAAATGTATTTCTTGCCTTAGCCAGGACAATAAGCCAAGAAGAGAAATAAAAAGTGTGTTGGTTGGGAGAGGGAAAGAGAAGAAATAAAACTGCCCCTATTCACAGACAACATGATCATCTATATAGAAAATCCAAAAGAATCTATAAAGAATTTTTAGAACTAATGAGTGTAGCAAGATCCTAAGTTACAAAGTCAATACATGGAAAACCAACCTTGTTTCTATGTACAAGCTATGTAAACTTAGAATATAAAAATTATCTTAAAGACAATACCATAAACACATACCTTTCAAAGATTAAAATACTTAGATAAAAATTTTACAAAAAATGTGTAGAATCTACAGAGTGCCAAAAAATATATATACACATTTTAAGAAAGGAAAAAACTGTATTAATTGTAATACTCAATATATACTGATAACAAAAGATGAATACAAGTCATGTTTGACTTCAGCAATTACAAGAGGTGCTCAAAGTGTCCAGACATTTCTGATTATGGCGTTAAAATGTGCATACATTTTTTTTGGCACCCCGGATGTGTGTGTGTGTGTGTGTGTGTGTCACACACACACACACACACACACACACACAATGAAGTGCTGGTGATTATGCAGAGCAATTGCAACTCTCACAACATTACTGGTGGGAATATAAAATAGTACAGCCTTTTGGAAAAGGTTTAGCACTTTCTGAGAATGGTAATCATACACTTATCACATGACCCCAGCGATCTCACTCCTGGGTATCTACTCTAGAAAAATGAAAACTTATCTTTATGCATTAGTAACCTGAGCGCAGATATTCATAGTGTCTCTATTGATAACTGAAAAAAACAAGAAACAATCTAAATGTCCTTCAAGGAATGAATAAACAATTATGGTTTGTTTATCCATACAGTGGAATACTATTCAATAAGAAAAAGGAACAAACTTTTGAAATATGCAAGACTTTGGATGCATGTCAAATCATTATGCTGAGTGAAAGAAGTCATTCTCAAAAGGTGTGATTCCATTATTACAACATTCTTGAAAAGTCAGTTCTGTAGAGATACAAAAACAATCAGTGATTATCAGGGATTATGAGAAATAAGAGGATGTGACTTTAAAGATACAGTAGTTCAAAGAAGATTTTTTGGGAGGTGATGGAACTGTTCTGTACCTGATTGTGATGGTACTAACATGAATCTATACATGCAATAAAAAGCAAAGAACTATACACCATAAGGGGGTAAAAGTCAATGTTACTGCAGGATGATTTTTAAAATATAATTTAAATATTTATTTTTCAATTCTCAAATATACTGAGATGTTTTTAGTTATCTTTTTTTTTTTACCGGCTTAATTAAATTATGGACAGAGGAAGTATTTCATAATGAAATCAGTTCATTAGAATTGATGGAGACTTGCTTTGTGGCCAGTATACTATCAGTAGTTTTAAATAATCTGTGTATATTGAGAGAACATGTATCTGTAAATGTTTAATACAGGAATGTATGTCTCTCATTAGATCAATTTTGTTAATTATGGTGATCAATATTCTTATGATTAATAATTTTGTTGTTGCCTCTTCTGTCTGTTACTGAGAGAGGTAATATAATTTTTTCTTTGCACATGTTAAGCAATATTACTAAATGGCATACAAATTTAAAATTGTCTGTCTACCTGGCAATCGGCATCTTTTGTCATTAAGAGGTTATACTTTTGATCTCTAGTAGTTTTATTTTTTTGCTTTAAAGCTTTTTTGGTTTGTTTTTCTTTTTTCATTACAGTTTATTGGAGTGACAATTGTTAGTAAAGTTACATAGTTTGGTATTAATAAGGCCTTACTAGCATTATTTTGTTAGTGTTTTACCTATTTTTTCTATCCCTTTACTTTGAACCATTCTGTTTTAAACATCTTCCATAAAAAGCATATTTGAGTTTTATTTTACTTCCAATCTGCTAATCTTGTCTTTTAAGTGGAGAATTCAGGACTTGAATATTCAATGCAATTTCTCATACACTTAAACTCATATCTGCCTATTTATTTTTTGTGTTAGTACGTCTGCTCTAGTTTGCTTTTCTCTTAATTCTTAATGCTAATGGTTATTTGTTATCATTTCATTTTCCTTCTCTTGTGTGGAATGTATATATTCTATATCTGTATATAGCTTACCCTTGCTATTGCAATATATAATTAAATTATCAAATGTCGCCGTTCGTTAAGGCTGCTATAACAAAATACTACAGACTAGATAGTTCATGAACAACAGGAATTTATTTCTCACAGTTTTGGAGACTGGATATCTGAGATCAGGTAGTCAACATGGTCAGGTTCTATATCTGGTGCAAGCCTGCTTTTTTTTTTTTAATTAAAATTTATTGGGGTGACATTGGTTAGTAAAAGTACATAGGTTTCAAGTGTATAATTCTGTAATACATCATCTATATATCACCTTGTGTGTTCACCACCTACAGTCAGTTCTCCTTCCATCACTGTATATTTGACCCCTTTTACCTTGCTTCTTGATTGCTGAATGGCCACCCATCTTTTAGCTCTAACCTCACATGCCTGGAGAGGCAAGGAAGCTTTCTCTGGGTCTCTTTTATAAGATCACTAGCCCCATTCATGAAGATTCTGCCCTCATGACCTAATCATATTGCAAAGTCCCCACCTCCTATTACTATCACATCGGTCATTAAGTTTCAACATATAAATTGGGAAGGGGGGCCATAAACATTCAGGCCCTAACAAATATACATATTCTTTGACCGAGCATTTTGCTAGCAATAATTTATTCCCAGGAATAAGCACAAATATATAATAAAGTTTTCATCACAATACTGTTCAATAGGCTGAAAATTGGAGGAGGGGGGAAGGTCAAATATCTGATATCAGGTGGTTAGTTAAATATGACTTTGCAATTAAATAACATTCGGCCATTTAAATACATTTTAAGGGATAAAAAATGAAATAACCATTTTCACAACACAGTATTAACAAAAAGGAAAGGAAAAACCCAGTACAGTTTCATTGCATGTAGATGTGTGTACATGTGTATATGTGCATATGTGAATAGACATATGTATATATATATGTTCACTTGTAATATAAAGATCATAGGAAAAAATATTGCAACTATTGCTAATAATAATTATAGCATTGTGGCAAGATTCAGGGTGACAAAGTTTTCTGTGTTTTTCTTCCTATTCACCAGTATTTTATGTGTTTCCTTTGAGAATATATTTTTGTAATAACAAAATAATCATAAAGCAATATTAGGAAAATAGAGCACAGAATAGTGTTAGCAGTAAGAGTTTACATGCAAAAAATTAATTCTATCTCTGCTATGATGATAGCTATCTAGAAATTGCATATGCATGTGAAAAAAATACCTTTCTAAAGTATGCAGAAAATTAATTTGACATGATTTTCAATTGTGTTACCATTTTTTGTTACAAAAACAATTGCCTTTCCTTTAAAAATAAAAGCCCAAACTTCAGTGCCAGAGACTGTGATGACAACCCAAGCAATAGAAAAGGAAATTGTATAGATCCAGTATAATCCAACTTCAAATATAGTTTCTCACTGCACATATCCAGTTGTGTCTGTCAGATACAAACTGTTATTGCTATCATTAGCCAACACGTAAATCCCTGATAAATGAGCATGCCAGAGGGCTCCCCTCCAGTCATCTTTGCCTCAAACCTGCTATTAATCTTAGGAGAAACTTTTCTGTGATCTTGGAGCCCTACTCATGTGCTGTGACCTTGGGCTACAGGCTCTGACATTGGACTATGAACAAGGAATTGAGGTTCCCTCATTGCCTCTGACTTCAGGTTGACACACTTTTGTGAATCATTTCACGT
Source organism: Rhinolophus hipposideros (assembly GCF_964194185.1). Taxonomy (NCBI): domain Eukaryota; kingdom Metazoa; phylum Chordata; class Mammalia; order Chiroptera; family Rhinolophidae; genus Rhinolophus; species Rhinolophus hipposideros. Next base: position 39,249,182 of record NC_138057.1, on the reverse strand, counting down.
GCTGCTATGTCACAATTTCCTTTTCTGTCATAAGCACTTAAACTTACACGTACACAAATAACTTTTGGCATAGAATGAATAAAAGCCTTGGGAAATGGGTGTGGAATGAAACAATCTTTGGTTACTTTTGTGCTTTTGACCTTTGTTCTGAGAACAAGTGGTGTGAAAGTTAGCTACTTTGAACTGGATTCAGAATCTGAATGTTAAAATGAAAACAAGCTTATTCATGGATTTTCAGTTTATCCTCAGAATTACCAGTTCATGGTCTAGAAGCAGTGCATCCTAATTTTTTTTAGTAGAAATTACTTGAGAAGAAACGTTACCCATCAGTAGATTCCACACACTTATTATCTGGTGAAAAATAATTTTAAAATAAACAAACCCAAAATTAAACACCTTGTGTGATTAGCAAACCCCGAGGAGACCTCATTGACTTTTCAGCTCCTGGTGTTCGTTCGTCTGTATAATTTCCATCTATAATGTTATCAACTTGCCTAAGCTATGGTACTCTATTTTTCAGTCAAACATTAATCTAGGTGTTACTGTTTAGTGTATATTGTAGATGTGGTTAACATCTACAATCATTTGACTTTGAGTAGAGGAGATTACTGGCAGCAATGTGGGTGGGCCTTATCTAATCAGTTGAAGGCTTTGAAGCCAAACACGGAGATTTCCCACAGAAGAAGAAATTCTCCCTAAAGAAGAATGTTTCAGCTCCTAACTGAGTTTTCAGCTTCCTAGTATGCCCTGTAGATTTTATACCCGACACTTTCCACAATCATGTGAGCCAATGCCTTATTAAAGTAAATTTCTTCTCTCTATATATAATCCTGTTGGTCCTGTCTCTCTGAAGAACTCTGACTGGTACATGTGTATATATATTTTTTTCCTTTTTAATAATGGCATCACAACACATAAACACCACCCAGTGTCTTGTTTACTAATTGATAGTGTGATTTAGACACCTTGTTGTATATCAAAATGTACAAACCTACCTTACTATTTTTATAGATGTTCAGTGGCCATGACATATGCAAACTATAATTTACCCACAAGCATGGATAAAAAGACAAGTTTACTAGGTTTTCCAGCTTCTAATTTTTCATTTTAAATCCTAATTATTATTTAATTAATTTAATGTAGAGTTGAAACTTTTGGCATGGTATGTTTAAAGTTGTAAAATGGCTACCATGGAATAATTCAGCTTCTCTGATGCTCTCTGGGTTTCAACTGCCCCAGAATGAGACCTTGACTCTCCCCAGAGAGTCTTCTGGGGAGAGTCAAGGTCTCCCTCTGTTGTGACCTAGCTTTGAACTATCTCCCAGGAGATGTCTAGCCCAGAGGATATTCTTTGCTTTGCAAACTCCTGCTTTGGCTTGCCTAAGTTGAAGTTTTATTCACAAGACCTCTACTTTTATGTTGTATACACCCAACATAAGTCTTTATGAGTATCATTCATATCTTCTTTTTCTCCCAGTATTATTATTCAGGAGGTAACAATTATTCAGGAGGTAACCATTTAATGAATAACTCATATTCTAGACACCAGGTGAGACAGATGGTATTTTGGAAACAGATGGAAAAATTCTTGCAAGTTTTACTTTTTAGGTTTGAAACACTTTAAAATTACTTTAAAATTAGAGAAGTGTGCTATAGTGGGGATAAAAAAACATAATTAAATGATCTTGGATAATCAGGAAGTATTAGTTTAAGGAATGGAGTATAAGATTGTAACACTTAAGGCCTTAGAAAGTAACATAAAAGTTAAAAAAATAAACAAAATAGGATAAGTTTTAAATTTATAGATGGACATCTTCCAAGATGTAAATTTATTCTAACTTGAGACTGTAAACTCCCCTATCAGGGATGCAGCTGTCTGATCATACTATTATCTTTTTTACCAAGAGATCCCATTTTATATTTTAATTTCAGAGTCAGAATGCCATTTGTGAAATATACTTTCTTGAGTGTTCAGAATTTTGTGTGTTATAAAAAAGCAATACAAAATTGAACAACAAAATACACGTGGCATAGGACCTCTCCACTCTGGGCATAAGGTGGGACCTTGGAGTTTCGTCTAATACTGCTTGGTGATGAGGGCAAAGTGAAGCAGACCAATGCTCCTTGTCTGAAAACCTTAACTGCGATCACCCCAGCCTCTCAGTTCTGTTGCTTTGCCTTGGCATTGTAAATCCTGCTTGTGAATTCAAAATGGAGAAGAGCATTAGTACGTTTAAATATAAATTCCCAAGTGTAAGCCTAGAGCTAGAGGGGTTTTCTACAAATGATTGAGGGAGGCACTGCCTAGAAGGAGGCAAAGTCAGTCAAGGAATCAAGGTCAAACGTGAAGACAACAATGCACTTCAAATTTGAAAGACGAAGCGTGGATTTAAAAGGAGAAAATAGTAAGTCTGTGGACAAGACATGAGAGTATAAAAGACTTGCTGTGTTTAGTTGTTTTGATGGTTCAGAAATTCATCAACATAGTAAAGATTTATCTGCTGCCCAACACTTGTGGAAAGGTAGACAGCAGTTCTTTAAAAATCTAGACAAAAATACTCTTTATCTTGTTTCCTCTTTTTAAGATCTGTCTCAAACCTAAAAAGTAAAACTTGCAAGAATTTTTCCATCTGTTTCCAAAATACCATCTGTCTCACCTGGTGTCTAGAATATGAGTTATTCATTAAATGGTTATTGAGTTAATTTTCACTAAAATGTCAGTGATTCATAACCAAATTCCACAGAGATGTTTAAAACTAAAGGGAATGAGAGATGTTGGAGAAGATCTAACGGTCTAAAACCTTATGAGTCTGCTCGCCTACCATGGTGGAATCTCTGGCATCCAGAAGCAGATAGCCAGCACATAATTTGAACCAAAAGGTCATAAATCCACCTATTCAATCAAGAGAAAGGTGATAAGTTACCTCTATCAAGCCAATGTCATTTACTATCCAGAAGATAACACAATAACACTATCTAAAGGATATGGATTCTGGATCAATTTGATTGCTTGTCATCTCTAGATAGATATTTTCTCTCTTTAAAAAGATAAATAGTGAAATAATGAGCTTGTATTCAGATTTATTATATATATATGTGTATATATATATATATATATATATATATATATATATATATTCTTCCCACTATACCATGTTACTCTTATAGTCTCAAAGGAAAGAAAGAAGAAAGGATATGGAATGTTTCTGCCATAAGTCACAGAGTTTTTCTTTAACATTCTGAGAGCAGTCGTCATATTGAACACCATTTACATACACTTGAGACCCCACTAATGTGCCTTCAAAGATATAACTCAGGGCAAGAGAAATACACATTTAGCTATTCATGCCAAAAAATAAAAATAAAAAGATAGAGACTTAGAAGAAAAAAACTCAGCTAATGAGAAAAGTTTCATGCGGGGACAATATTTCCCATAGTTCTGTGAGATGATAAGAGAAAGTTATTGGGCTTTATGTTATTGCTCATGAATGATCAGTGTAGTTTTAAGAATACATTCCAACAAGGCAAGTTTAAAATTTTTTCAGACACATATGTATGTATACATACTTGTCTATGGACATGTATTCAAATAATTTGCACCTATTCATCCACATAGTACATATAGATATATGTTTGTACGCCTGATGTGTTAATCAATATTGCTTGAATTAGCATTCTCATTCTTAGAACAATGGATCTTAAATATTGAGGTACATATGATTTAAATAAAATGCAAGTTTTAAAAGATTTTTATTAAAAAATATAGCTAACATAACAACATTATATCAGTTTCAGGTGTACACCAAAGTTGTTCAACATTTGTATACCTAAACAAGTGATCACCATAAGTCCAGCAACCATCTAATACCATACTATGCTATCACAGCATTATTGACTATCCCCCATGCTGTACGTTACATCCCTATCAGTTACTTGTTTTCTACCTGGAAATTTGAACCTCTTATTCCCCTTTACCTTTTCCCCTCTTTTTTTAATTTTTCAATTACTGTTAACAGTCAATATTATTTTATATTAATTTCAGGAGTTCAGTGTAGTGGTTAGATATTTGTATAATTATGAAGTGATCCCCTGACTAGTCTATTACCCACATGACACTATACATAGTCATTACCATATAATTGACTATATTACCTATGCTTTACTTTATATCCCCTTGACTATTTTGTAACTACAAATTTGTACTTAATGCCTTCACCTTTTACACTCTGACCTCCAACCTTCCTTCCATCTATCACCATGATAAATCTAGTACCCATCTGACACCATACATAGCTATTAAAATATTATTGACTATATTCCTTGTGCCCTTCATTCCCATGACTACATCATAACAACCAATTAGTACGTCCTTTTTAAAAAACGTTTATTGTTTTATGAGTTTCAGATATACAAAACAATGTAATAGACATTTACACCCCTCACAAAGTGATGTACTTCTTAATCCCTTCCTCTTTTTCACCCACCCCTCAACCCACCTCCTATCTGACAACTATCAAAATGTTTTCTGTATCTATGAATTTGTTCCTGATTTGTTTGTTTATTTTGTTCTTTAGACCCCACGTATAAGTGAAATCACAACTCATCTGTCTTTCTCTGACATACTCCACTCAGCACAGTACCCTCCAGGCCCATCCATGCCACCAGAGATGGCAAGAACCCATTCCCTGCCATGACCGAGCAATATCCCATTGTATATGTGTACCACCTCCTCTTTATCCATTCTTCCATCGATGGACACCAGGCTGCCTCCACATTTTGACTATTGTAAATAATGATGTCATGAACATATGGATGCACATGTCCCCTTGAAGCAGAGTTTGGGGATTTCTTCAAATAAATATCCAGAAGTGGTAATACTGGGTCCTTCTTTGTCTCTTGATATAGCCTTTGTTTTAAAGTCTAATTTTATCTCGTATAAGTATTGCTATGCCGGATTTCTTTTGTTTTCTTCGATTTTCATGGAATAACTTCTTCCATCCCTTCATTTCAGTCTATGTGTGTCTTTAAATCTGAAGTGAGTCTCTTGTATGTAGAATATGTAAGGGTTTTATTTTCTTATCTATTCAGCCACCTTATGATTTTGATTGGAGCATTTAATCCATTTACATTAAACATAATTGTTGATAGATATGCAGTTATTGCCATTTTGTTATTCATATTTTTATTTTTATTTATTTATTTTTTCCGTCTTAAATCTCTCTAACATTTCTTGTAATACCAGTTTGCTGGTGATGGACTCCTTTAGCTTTTTCTTTTCTGGGAAGCTTTTTATTTGTCTTTTGATTTTAAATGATAGCCTTACCGGGCAGAGTTGTCTTGATTGTAGATGCTTCGTTTTTATCTCTTTGAATATTTCCTGCCAATTCCTTCTTGCTTGCAAAGTCTCTGTTGAGAAATCAGCTGACATTTTTAAGGGAGCTGCGTTATAAGTTACTAGTTGCCTTTCTGTTTTTAGGATTCTTTCTTTGCCTTCATCCTTTGGCATTTTAATTGTAATGTGTCTTGGTGTGGGCCTGTTTGGGTCCATCCTGTTTGGGACAGTCTGCTCTTCCTGGACTTGTATGTCTATTTCCTTCATCAGGTTAAGAAACATTTCCATCACTTATTTCTTAAAATAGGTTCTCAATCCCTTGTTTTCTCTCTTCTCCTTATTGTACCCCTATGATGTGAATGTTAGTACACTAGATGTTGTCCGAGAGGTCTCATAAACTAGCTTCACTGTTTCAGATTAATTTTTCTTTTTGCTGTTCCAGTTGGGGTGTCCTCTGCTACCTCATCTTCCAAATCACTCTCAATCCTCTGCTTCATCTAGTCTGCTGGTGAATTCCTCTAGTGCATTCTTCATTTCAGTTATTGTATTCTTCACTTCTGACTGGTTCTTTTTTATGGTTTTTATATGCTTGCTATCTCTTTGCTGGAGTTCTCACTAAGTTCCTTGTGTGTCCTTTGAACTCTGTCTCTGGTAGGTTTCTTGCCTCCATTTTGTTTAGTCCTTTTTCTGGAGTTTTCTCCCATTCTTTCATTTGGGATGCATTTCTTTGCTTCCTCATTCTAGCTGCTTTCTGTGTTTGTTTCTATTATTAGGTAGATCTACTATGTCTCCCAGTCTTGTTGAGTGGTCTTATGTAGTAGGTACCCTGTGGGCCCAGTGGCAGAGAGTCCTGGTCACCCACACTGCATGCTCCAGGAGTGTCCCTTGTGTGGGTTGTGTGTGCCCTCCTATTATTTTTGAGCATACTCAAAAATAATACTCAAAACATATACTCATCAGAGATCTTAACTAAATTATATACATGTGTGAGTTCAATTGAAAATGATGTTGATATCTTCACTGGATTTAAATCACAAATATAGAAACTTGGTGATACATATAATAAAAGAGGCTTAGACAATAGTAATAAACCAAATAATTAAAAACTAATATTTTAATGAGTGAAGACATATGATAAAGCTTAGCCTCAGTAATATATCATGAAGCTGAAATAATTGTTTTATCTCATGCAAGGATCTCTTAAATAAGTATATACCTTAGTATTGACACCTCCCCACCTACACATGAATATCAATAACTAATCAAGAGATTTTTTTTTAATTATGGTAAAATAGTGGGCCCTATGTGTAGCAGAATATTATAGAAAACAGAAAAACACTTGTTTAATTATAATCAACAAAAGGAGAATACCCAATGCCCAAACAAGAAACCCAGTTAATATGGTTGAGGTATATGTTCAATTATTCCTATATTTGTGAGTAGTATTTATCATCTACTATATATCATTCACTCTGCCTACCTGGTGGTGTAGTATTAAAATGAATTACTATGGTCCTGAGAACTTGAGGTTCTCAAATGCAAGCTGGGGTACAGTTTTAAAAATAAACAAACAAAAACAACAAACAAAACCAAAAATACCTAGCCACAATAAAGAGGAGAAATATATGAGATGACTACAAAGAAATGGATACTGGGAAACAGTTAGGACTAGTAACTTTCTGTAAGAACTATGTCAGGGTCTGGCAATAATAAATAAATAAATAAATAAATAAATAAATAAATAAATAAATAAATAAATAAAGTAGTTAAGTGGGACTTGATTAGATGAGCAATAAAATATCAGGAACATAGACAAGGATTTTGTCATTAGGGTACACATGTTTGAAAAAAAGAGAATTATTAGTAAGGAAAGACTGACAGGCAAGTTCATGGCTATGGACAGAGAAATTAGGTAAAGAAGACATGTCAAAGTCAGATGTAACAGAGATAGAATGTTGCAATCCAATGCCATGGTTTAATGAAGGCATCCTTTAATCCTGTACTGGAGTCATGTCCATCAATTACACATACCTTCACATACACATAGAATTTCTCTTCTAAACATGAAAGAAATGTGTATGTATGTCCATGTATATATTAATGTTTATATCAGTACTCTGTCAAATCTGGAACCAACTCTGTCCAACATCTGTACAATGGCAACCAAACTGAATCAATGAGGTCAATCCTGGAAGACTACATCCCATGTTATACCACTATGTCTTTCACAAAATTCCTGATATATATGTGGATAAGAATAATTGTTACTGTATTTTGCCATGTATAATGTGCTCTCATGTATAATGCACACCCATGTTTTGGGCCCAAACTTTCAGGGGGAAAAAAATCTTTCGTTTTAATTTTTTAATTCAAATTTTTATTTGTTTACGTTTAAGTACTTATTTTTGTCTTATAAAGGAATGTTAGCATTTATTTTTTAACATATTATGGTACAAGGAATTTTATGTAACAAATAATTACAAAACACAAGAACAAATACAAGGTACAAGATATTTTACGTACCAGCAACAAATTTATGATATTTACACATCATAGAAGGCCAAGAACTTTTCATCGTTGCAAATTCATCTTGCAACCAATTATCGTATCCCAGGGTATTATTTTCCATATGTATATCGTTATTGATTTCTAGAGTTACACTTTTAACTCATAAGCATAAATAAAAGAATCAAAAACATTTATATAGATACAGAATTAGTACTACATATGTATAATGCACATCCTTATTGTTCCCTCATAAATTTGGGTAAAAAATTGCTTTATACATGGCAAAATGTGTAACTACCCTCCCCAAGCAGAACCTATTACTCTTTAGCAAAGCATTGTTTCCACCTACTTTCTCATTCAACCACAATGACTGGGTATACAAGAAAAGCGACACATAATAATGGAATCTTATCTGATCTAAATGTCTGTCCTTTCTCTGATTCTCTAAGTAAATCCAAAGTGTCTAATCAGTCAATGAATTACAAAAGTACAAGTTGTATGTTCCCATTTGACTACAATAATACCCTGGACTTTCCGCAGTTTCTCTGTATTTGCTCTGCTTTCTCTCACTATCAAAGAATCTTGATCCTATTCCAGAATCTTGTGTCTACAATTCAGTCTCATGTCGACCTCTAATCCTGTAGTTTTGCTATTACTACAGTCCTTTTACAGCTCACAAGACCTTCTGATATTGTATAAGAAACCCTAAAAATGGCAAAAAAATATAGATCATTGACCATTATTACACTGTCTTCTTCACATTTATATTTTGACATATCAAACTGGTTTATGAATGCTCTCTCCTTGAATCAAAATTTAACCAGAATATGAGCCATGAGATTTTTTTTTCAGAACATTAGGTACTGTCTCAGATAAATCTTTCAGAGGATCTTAAAGAATTGTGCATCAGCCTGAAGACTACAGGTTCTCTGGATCTCATTCAGTGGGCTCTAATGATCACCTTAGAATGGGTTGCTGCAGTCTCTTGTGCATTTATGGCATCTTCAGGCTTGAAAAGTCACAACAATTTTACAAATATATTGGAGTGAATATGATCAGGAGTCATAGAGGCTTCTCCCAAGGTCTTTTACATATAAACTAGGGCCTTCTGACTGGAGCTGCCTGCCAAAAAGATACACCCAATACCCTGTATGAATAATAATAACATCTCAATATTACTCTTGTTTACAATGTTTGTAATACAGATGTAATGTTTTTTTCTTTGGCTATAGGCATGGGTCTGGATGACTCCCAGTTCATATAAATCGTAGTCTTAAACCTCTCTGTTCTCATTTAGATGTTCTTTGCAACAGAGTCAATATTATCTTTGTACTTCTCTAGTGTTTCATTGAGGAGAGGATGTGTTACCTTTCATTTGCTTTTCAAATGCTAACCTGACACAAAAGATGTATTAATATTTTACAATCAAACTTCACCCAAGGAAGCAAGATGGATCAGTCACTGTGCTCTAGAACCATCCTCCTCCATGGCCACCAACTCACATCCCCACCATCACAAACGCAGAGAGCTGCAGGACTTTAGGGGTTGCTAGCACTTAATAGAAATGCACAACTTTAATGTAGACAATGAGGACAGTAAAATGGTTAAAGATTTTGCTTACCAAGGTTGAGTCATCAATTCAAATGGAGCCAGTAGCAAAAAAAATCAAGAGAAGGCTGAGACTCAGAAGGGCAGCAATGGAAGAATTAGGAAAGATCACCAAGAGCAAAGATGTGTCAATAGAGGCCAAGACTGAGATCATTTATACCCTATATTCTTAGTTACTATGTACAGATATGAAAATTGGACAGTGAGAAAGGCTGATAGGGAAAAAATTGATTCATTTGAAATATGGTGTGGAGAAAAGCTCTATGGATACTCTAGACCACCAGAAAGACTAACAAGTGGGTCCTAGAGCAAATTAAGCCTTTAACTGAAGGCTGAAGGCAAAAATGACAAAACTGAAGTTGTCCTACTTCAGGTACATCATGAGAAGGCAGGGTTCTTTGAAAAAAACGATAATGCTGGGAAAAATAAAAGCAGCAGGAAAAGAAGAAGACCAAATATGAGATGAATTGACTCCATAAAAGAAGCCAGAATCATGAGTCTGCAGGAGCTGAGGAGGGCTGTTATGGACTGGATGTTGTGGACTTCATGCATTCATTGGGTTGCCAACAGTTAAGAGCCAACTCAATGGTATGTAACACACACACACACACACACACATACACACACACACACGCGCACACACACACACACACTCACTCACTCCCCCTTCACTTTATAATTACTGAATCAGAAACTCAGAATGTGATACTAAGAAATTCTACAGATACATATGGCAATATGTGTTAAAATATGTTATTAAATAAATCAGGCACAGTATAATTTAAACAATTTTTTAAAAATACATATATTTGTCGATAGTGCAATGTTTTGAATAAAACTCATATCAGAAGAAATCTAACAGAGTAGGTGCCCATGGTGATGGGCCTATAAATCAGAGATAAAAGGGAGAAATGACATAAGATAAAACAATCTTTTAGTAGTTGGCATTTGCGGTAAAAACTTATTATTTGCAAAAACTATTTCCTCCTACTGAACACAAAAGAAGACTACATCTTCCAGACTCCATGAAAGTAGACGGGAACCATGTGAGTGAGTTCCAATGGGGGAATGTTGTAGAAGAGAAACACAGCATTTTTCGGCCTGGTCATCAACACCTTATGTGTGATAACCCTCATGTTCTCTTTTTCTCCTCTTGTGAATTCAGCAGTATGGCAAGATGAAAAGACCCTGGATACTTGAGTCATCAGAGAAAAGCTACCACATAGAGTCTGCCTGGCTTACACTGGACTGTGACATGGTGAGACAGAATCATTTGGGCTGCTAAGCTAATGAAATGTTGTGTCATTAGAGCGTCTGATGCTAATCACTCTAACAGAATGATGATGGGGTGCCATGAAGTAAAAAATATGATTAAATAAAATGTCTGCTTCTGTGGAGAAAAAGTGAAAAATAACAAAAAGAAAAAGGAGAACACAAGAGAAAAATGCTCCACAAAGCCACTAATGACTAATGGAAACCAGTGTTCTTATGTATTATTGTATAAGCAAAAAGCAAAGAAGAAAATTCTGTTTAAAAGGTTCACTAGTTCAAATTTTGACCATGTTGGAGTAACTGGGACAGATGTTCCCTTCTACTATTGAAAACTGGATAACATAAATGAAAGAGATTGGAAACACAGCAATGTGATACCTAAGACAAGGAAACAAAGAGGTTAGAGCAATGGTTACCTCATTTTGTGTCTAAAAGCACTTTCTGCATCATGGCACTGGCAGGAGACACCCAAGGAGAACAGCGTTATCTTAGGGGATTGAGAAAACAGAAAATATTATTGAGGAAGCCTAAGCCAGCTGTTATATGCAAGACACAGTACTGTAGAGGATGGAATTAGGCAGAGGAATTCTTTTGAATCTTTGGCTGCATATTAAACTGTGCACACATAAGATAAAACACAATCAGGCTAAGCAGGTGAGAACCTCTGGGGAGCTCTAAGCTATAAATTGAGGGATCACACAGTCCTGTGAGTCATTTGGATACTCAGGGTGTTTGGCAGGGACACACAAAATGCTTATAGCTGGGCTAAACTAGCTTAGACGAAAGGCTATTCTAAACCTGCTCTAACAAAGCTTGATTTAAAAAGAAGTGTCCAATGGACCGACATAATGAACATTAAAATGTATTTCGTCCCTAAATGTATGTAAAGATTAAATCTATCTCAATCAAATTCTTAGCAGACACTTAAAAGAAACTGAAAATTATATTTTAAATATATGTAAAAATGCAAAAAAAGCCTGAGTACAGCCAAAATAATTTTTAAAAATAACAGCAAATTTGGGGTATTTATGCTACTTAAATTCAAGATTCATTATAAAAGTCAATAATCATGACAGTGTAGCATTAGCATAGAGACACAAGTAAATGAAACACAATAGAGAAACCAGAAATAGAATTACATAGAGCCAGTTGGCTTTTGACAGTTACCAAGGCAATTCAATGGGGTAAAGATAACTTTTTCAACATATTATGCTGGAAATATAGGATAGTCACAAATAATACAATGAACAAACTGTATTATTTGATACAGTTAATAAATACAATATAATTAATAATCAATACAAGTAATAAAATGAACTTCATTTTTTTCCTCATAAAAACTAACTCAAAATCATAGACCTAAATATAAACCCCAAACTATAAAACTTTTAAAAAGAAACATAGGAGAGAATCTTATTGATTTTCAGTCAGGCAAAGATTTCTTAAATAGGATGAAGAACACACAGAGTTGCACTTCTGATTTCCAGTCCAACATATAAGAAGCTTGAAAGTTTCCACTGCATCCTAAGAAGTTAAAAGGTGAGCAAATTGAAAAATCAGCAACTTTCCTTAGATCTGTAGAAGTGAGGTCACAAGGAAAATCGCTGTCCCCAAAATTGGAGAGACAGGTGAATACAGAGAATCACAAATTACCAGAGCAGAAATCCACCAGCAGAATACTCTGCAGGAACAGTACTGGGAGTAGGGAAAGCTGAGATATAATTGACGATTTTCTGGAAACGTGTGGACAAGTCTAGAGACAACACCTCCAGGGGTTCCCAGTTATTGGGGAGGGGGAAGAAGGGAGCACACTTTTTGTGAATTTTATCTCTTGAAGCTCTACCAGATTCTCACAGTGACTATTGGAGAGAAAAGAAAAAAAACCCTCATACTTTTGACAGGGGAAGAAGAAAGGGAACCATTTTGAAATATGCCAGTACATTTTGTTCTTCTTAACAAGGTTTGTTCCAGGAGAAACTACTTAACTATAGACTAATCCTCTGGGGTTTAAAAGTGCCTAACTGACCTGGGGGGAGTGGAATATTAAAATCTAGCCCACTCTAGCAATCCTGTCCCACCTGATATTGTGAATTTCTGACTCTCCATTAGATTGAGAAAGTACAGAAAGACATTTATCATGTTTTTGTTTATGTTCTCATTCATTCAGCAGATATTTATTGTGCATCATATATGGCAGGTACTGTTTTGAGTGAGTATAACAGCAAAGAGACACAGTTCCTGACTTAATTCTAGTGTAGAAGAGAGACAGCAAGTAAGTAAACAAGCAAATGCATTATGTAATTTTAGGTGTTAAAATTTTCATGAGGAAAAATAAATTACATTAAAAACAATAATGGATGAAATTAATTATTATGCAGGCTTTTTGTTGTTTTTTGTTTTGTAAGTGAGCTGTGTTCCTAATATGTGATATACCTTCCATGAAAATGAAGTTGCACTCAGGCAAAATTCCATGAGGAGAGTAAAAATACAGTGATAAGTGAAAACAAAACCCTGAAATGAATAAGCTATTGATGTAGATTGGGTTAACTATGTGATTTTGCTATTTAGATATCTTGTTATGGTGTCCTGAAGAGAAATTGCTCAGTGTTTGCATTGAAATCTCACGGGATTCTGTGGTGCCTTCAAAAGTCATGTTATCAGACACTCAGATAGACAACAGCATTGAAATGTAAGAAGAGATTATGCGTAAGTCAAGTATATAGGCATGGTGATGACAAAAATCGAAGTTCTCCTGTCCCTCAACACAGATACATATATACACAAAGGCAGAATTTTGATGAGTCACATGCATGAAATTACCAATAAGAATAGGCCAGTGATGAGATTCATCGAAAAGGTTTGTTTTTCTTCTAGAGATTTAAAACGTTCTGTGAGTAATAAACCTGGGGTCTGTTTATTTACTATATTGATTAAATTTTTTTAATTCATGTATTTTTAAGTTATAAAGGGGAAAATGAATGAATTATGAAACAAACGAACCAATAAAAAACTAAATGAGCATACTATATTGGACAACAAATTTATGTTAATTACCAGGTAAAGCACATTTTCATGCATTATCACAGTTGATATTATAAATTAAAAAAGGAAAATCATGGCACATACCAGTAATAAGTGGATTGTTTTGTGAATCTAAACATTTCTTCGATTTATCATTGTTCGGTGATAAAATGATGAAAAACTCTGTATGTTTGTAAGTGATTTTTTTTTTTTTATAAATGTGTCCGACTTATTGGGAGAATGGAGGCAGGATACAATTCTCAATACCAGGGCTTTTGGTTGCTTTTCAGTTCTCACAAACTTTTCCTTTTTATTGAATCTTATATTTTATTGAATAAAACAGATTTTATCTTGAAAAACCTGAGGTTAAAAAAAATAGATAACATATAATATCAATTGGAAGGGTAGAAAATGAAAACATTTATTGTAAATCTTTACTATTAACTCGGACATATCTTCATAATCACATGAGCCCCCAAGACAAACTACACAGACTGGATCAGATCTGGGTATAATTTGCTGAATTTTGGCTGCAGAAATGAAGGGTAAAATATTTGTCTCCATGGGGACAGATCCATTACCGCACTTTTCAAAATGTCAAGATTACATTTGAAAACTAGTTGCAATTTTCTCCAATTTTATAAAGATAATTCCCTGTTTGTACTTCACACATAAAAATCGGTGACTTAATGAAAATTCTCTTCACAGTATTAGGATAACAATTCCTAACCTAACATGGCTGAGAGTACAGTGTTTTGTTTTGTTTTGTTTTTAATCTCCAGATTCCAGGGAAGTAAAAACATAGTGTTATATAATTTTAAGATTTTTATTACAATATAGCTAACATACAACATTATATTAGTTTCAGGTGTACATTACAGTTAGCCAATATTTATATACCTAAGGAAGTTATCACCATAAGTCCAGAAACTATCTGACATCATACTGCAATATTACTGACTATATTTCCTATGTTATACATTACATCCCCATGAATTATTTGTTTTATACTTGGAAATTTGAACCTCTTATTCCCCTCCACCCCTTTTTTAAATGTTTCAATTACAGTTGACATTTAGTACTATTTCGTATTAGTTTCAGGCGTACAGCATAGTGGTTAGATATTTGTATAATTTAAGAAGTGATCCCTCTGACTAACACCCACCTGGTACTATACATAGTTATTACCATATTACTGACTATATTCCCTATGCTTTAATTTACATCCCTGTGACTATTGTGTACCTGTCAATTTGTATTTCTTAATACCTTCACCTTTTTGACCTTGCCCCGCACCCCTCTCCCGTCTATCACCCTGGTAAATTTAGTACCCATCTGACACCATACATAGTTATTACAATATTATCAACTATGTTCCTTATGCTATACCCTACATCCCCATGACTTCTTTGTAATAACCAATTTGTACTTCTTGATCTCTTTACCTTTTTCACCCATTCCCAGCTCCACTCACATTTGGCAACCATCAAAATGTTCTCTGTATCTATGAGTTTGTTTCTGTTTTGTTTGTTTATTGTATAGAAAAACAGTCCTTTCCTTGTAGAAATTAAACAGTGTATTTTTATAAGAAACATTTAAAAACATGAAATCTCATTAAGAAATATTTCTATTCTACTAAATATTCTACTAAGTAGTATCTATTTTATATGTCAAAATGTGCATTTTCCCATGGGTTGCCTTATATAATTTTCACAATGACCTGTGAAGTAATTATTTCAGTTTTAAAGATGGGCATATTAGGCTTATAGAGACTAAAGAGCTTGTTCAGAATTCCTCAGCTAGTTGATGATGGTTGATGTGAACTTCAAATGAAACTTTTCTACCCCAGCTCTAGAACTGTCTCTACTACCTTTGCTGACTCAATAAATATTACTTCATTTGGATACTTCAAAAAATCTTTTATTTGTAAATATTTACTATATTCCTCAATATGTCTTAAGCTCTGTGTGACATAATGGAGATAAGAGAGTTACCTTGATTGAACTCAAGTAAGGTTTGTTCTTCTGTATGTAGTATGTTATTTTCTTCTGGCTGCTTTCAAACCCTCAATTTATCATTAGTTTTTGTCTTTTTGACTGTATGTGACGAGGTGTAATTTTCTTTGTATAATCTTACTTGGGTGCCAATGAGGTTTGTGAATCTATAAATTTATGTCTTTCACTAAATTAGATAAACTGTAGACCATTTTCTCTCTTGTGACTACTGTTACAAATATGTGAGACCATTTTACATTGTTGTACAGGACCCTGAGTCTGTTCATTTGTTCCATTTTATTCTCTCTGATATTTAGTGTAGGTAATTTAGATTGATCTACCTTATGTTGTTAATCCCATTAGGTAAAATTTTTTATTTCGGATATTGTGTTTTTCACTCTTCACTTCATATTTGTTCTTCTTTTATAGTTTCTATTCCTTTGCTGAGATTTCTTATCTTTTCATTTATTATCAATGTATTTTCATATCCTTGAAGATTATAATTACAATAGTTGCTTTAAAATCTGTTCTACTGCTTACAACATGCCGGTCATCTTTAGTTTTCTCTCCATTGATGCTTTGAGTCTGGCATTTTTCTGTTTCTTTGAAATTTAAAAACTTTGGATTTGTGTCTTGGGCATTGTGAATTTCAAATTCTAATGATTCTGGATTAAGTTATATTCTTGGAAAGACTATTGACTTATTTGTTTTTAGCAGGCAGGCATCTTGACAGAACTCAAACTGCAAATTTTTTTTTTATTATTATTCATGGCATCTGAAACTCATTTCAGTCTTTTTCGCCTTACTTTGTCTGCTTGCAGTCTTATCCATGTACAGTAAGTCCTTTCTTAATGATGATGATAATTTCTTGGAAATTGTGACTTTAAGACAAACAACATATACCTTAACAAAACCAATTTTATCAGAGGCTAATTGCTATACAATATTTAAGTTCCTACGGCATATTTCTGGTCACAAAAACATTACCACATTTCTAAATAAAGACTCAAAACACTTCCAATATTAAACATTGAAATAAATGTGATCTGTCCATACATTTAAGGGAAAGTAATAAAAACAAATAAGATAAATATTTTCCGGACTGGTTATTCTAGTTCAGGGTCATGGTAGTCTGGGCCTATCCCAGCAGCTTAGGGTGCTAGGCAGGAACCAACCCTGGAATGTTCACCTCTTTTAGTGAACATTCCGTGTCCACTTAAATAGAATGCATGTCTTGTTGTTATTGAGTACAATACTCTAACATGTCAATTTGGTTAATAATGTTGCTAAAGTCTTCAATATTCCTATTAATTTTTACTTAATATTTCTGAAAATGAGAGTTCTATTATAATCTCATAAATGTGAATTTATCTGTTCCTTTAGTTCTGTCAGTATCTGTTTCATGAATTTTGAAAATCTGTTATAAAATGTATATGCTTTACAACTGGTACCTATTCTTACTGAATTTTCTTGTTTTTATTTTGAAATGTCTCTGATAATGTTCTTTGTACTGAAGTACTTTATAATATTAATATAACCATCTGAGTTTTATTGTTATTGCTTACATGGTAAGCAAACATGGTAAGCAATCTTTTTCTGTTATTTAGATTTTAACTTATCTCTGCCTTCATATAGAGTATATAGTTGTAGACAACCTATAGTTGGGTTTTGTTTTAATTTAATTTGGCAATCTCTGTCTTTTAATTGACAAGTTTAGATGACTCTCATTTAATCTATAATTCAGGTAGGATTTGTGTACCATGGTGTTGTTTGTTTTTTATTTGCTCCATCTATATTCTGTATTTTGTTCCTTTTTTCTCTTTCCCAGTTTCATTTTGTGGTGAGAATTTTTTTTTTTTTTTTTTTTTTTTTAGTTTTCCATGTTATTTCCTCTGTTGGCACCAGTGGCAGCTATGAGACTTGAAAAATTTATCTTTTACTCATCACAGTCCACCTTCAGATAATATTATAACACTTAATCAAAAATATAAGAACTTTGGCAGAGTATACTTCTAGTTTTTTATTCCATTTATTGTGTACTGTTGTTATAATTTTACTTTGTGTTAATATTCCTCAAGCAAATTTTTATTACTTTTGCTTTAAACAAATAAAAATCTTTGAAAGAAGTAAAAAATTGGAAAAGTGTTTTATATTTATCCACATACTTACCATTACCTTCTGCATTTATTAGACCTGAATGTTCATTTGGTATCATTTTAATTTTGTTTCTAAACTTCTTTAATATTTCTTTAGTGCA
This sequence comes from Rhinolophus hipposideros, assembly GCF_964194185.1. Lineage (NCBI taxonomy): Eukaryota > Metazoa > Chordata > Mammalia > Chiroptera > Rhinolophidae > Rhinolophus > Rhinolophus hipposideros. The sequence continues at coordinate 39,231,190 of NC_138057.1, read as the reverse complement.
GTGATACAGAAGAGGAATTCTCTCAGCTTTTGTTTTTTAAAAACATCTTTATTTTTTATTGGGTGAGGAAAGAGCTAGCTTTATTGAAATATAATTTATATGCAATAAAATTCACCTATTTTCACTGTGTAATTTGATGAGTCTTCACAGGTCTATACCTGTGTAACTACCACTGCAAGTATGATATACCCAATTCCCATCACCCCAAAAAGTTCCTTCTTTCCAGTTGCAGTCAGCTCCCTCCTCCCAACTACTAGCCCCTGACAACAATCTTGTTTTTTTTTTATTATTATTTAAGTTTTATCTTTCCTAGAATGTTATGTAAATGGGATTATACAGTATGTGTTCTTCTGTACCTGGCTTTCTTAGCATAATGCTTTAAAATTCATTTGTGATATTGTGTAAATCAGTAGATCATTCCTTTATTTCTTTATTCCTTTACTATTGAGTAGTATTCCATTGTATACATAGGCCACAATTTGTTTATTCAATAACTATTTGATGACCATTTGGGTTATTTCTAATTTGGGCCTATGAAAGTTCTTTGAAAATTCTTATACAGTATGTTGGGTAGACATATATTTTTATATTTTATGGGATTACTTGGTAATATATTACCAGTTACTTGGTAAGTATGTGTAAAACTTAAACTGTCAAAATATTTTCCAGTAGCGATGGCATTATCTTATATTCTCATCAATAATGTTTGAGATTTCCTGTAGATCCACATTCTCACTTGTACTTGGTATCACCACTCTTTTAAACTTTAATCATTCTAGTGATTATGTAGTGTTATCTCACTATTTAAATTTAGATTTCCCTAAGGACTGATGCTTTTGAGTATATTTCTATTTGCTTACTTATCATCTGTACATTTTCATGTCTTTCAAAAACCCTGACCAATTTAAATTTGATTGTTTATCTTAATATTGTATTAGAAAGATTCTTTGCACATTCTAGATATGAGTCCTGTTTGGATATATGGTTTACAAATATTTCTCCCAGTCTGGGGTTAGCCTTTTATTTTCTTATCACTTTATTTTCAGAACAAGAGTTTTTTATCTTAAAAAAAAAAAAAAAAAAGATTTTTTGATCTTGAAAAAGTTAAACTTGGCAGTATTTTTTATTTTATACTTTGTGCTTTTTAAAATTGGATTTTATTATTTATGGAAGTTTCAGGTCCACAGCAACATGGAGCAGAAAGTAAAAAGATTTCCCATATACCCCATCCCCTCCTCCCAAAAGCAACATTTGTCCATCAGAGGGGTACATCTTTTAGAATCTATGAACCTACATTGACACATCTTTATTATCCAAAGTTCATCATTTACATTACTATTCACTCTTGGTGTGTATTGTATGGGTTTGGACTAAGGTATAATAACATATACCCACCATTACAGTGTCAGACAGAGTAGTTTCACTGCCTAAGGATCCTCTGTGTCCTGCCTATACGTCCCTTCCTCTCTCTTAACCCCATATGTTGAAATCCTACACCTTGTAGGCTTTTCAGGTTGACTTCTTTCATTTAATAATATGTATTTAAGTTTTTTTCACATATTTGCCTGTCTTGATAATTCATTGCTTTTTAGTACTGAATAATATTCCATCGTCTGAATGTACCACAGTTTAGTTACCCATTCACCTACTGAAGGATATCTTGGTTGTCATAAAGTTTGACAATTATGAATAAAGCTGCTATACACATTTGTGTGCAGATTTTTCTAAGAATATTGTTTTAAACTTCTTTGGGAAAATACCAAATTCTGAAAAGGACTTTTAACATTTCTTGCAAGGCAGGTCTGCTGGAAGCAAATTCATTCAATTTTTGTTTGAGATAGTCTTTATTTCTCCTTCACTTTTGAAAGATAATTTTATAGGGTACAGAATTATAAATTGGTGGGGTTTTTTTTGCTCTCAACACTTTAAATACAGGCGTACCTTGGAGATATTACGGGTTTAGTTCCAGGCCACTGCTATAAAGTGAGTATCTCAAAGCAAGTCACGTGAAATTTTTGTTGTTGTTTCCCAGTGCATATAAAAGTCATATTTGCACTATATGGTAATCTGTTAAGTGTGCAATAGTGTTATGTCTAAAAAATGTATATACCTTAATTTAAAAATACTTTATTGCTAAAAAATGCTAAACATCATCTGAGTTTTTAAGTCTTTCTACTGGTGGAAGGTCTTGCCTCAATTTCAATGGATGCTGACTGATCAGTGTGGTTGTTGCTAAAGGTTGGGGTAGCTGTGGCAATTTCTTAAAGTAAGACAACAATAAAATTTGTTACATCAATTAACTGTTCCTTTCACAAAGGATTTTTCTATATAATGAGATGCTATTTCATAGTATTTTATCTACAACTTCTTTCAAAGTTGAAGTCAGTCCTCTCAAACCCTGCTACTACTGTTTTATCAACTAGGTTTATGTAATATTTTAAACACTTTATTATCATTTCAACGATCTTCACAGTAGCTGTACCAGAAGTAGATTCTATCTCAACAAACCATTTTCTTTGCTCATCTATAAGTGGCAACTCCTCATCCATTAAAGATTTATCAGGAGTTTGCAGCAATTCAGTCTCATCATCAGGCTCCACTTCTAATTCTAATTCTCTTGCTATTTCCAGCAATTCTGCAGTTACTTCTCCACTGAAGTTTTGAACCCCTCAAAGTCGTCCATTAGGGTTGGAATCAACTTCTTCCAAACTCCTGTTAATCTTGAACCATGAATCACAAATGCCCTTAATGACATCCTGAACGGTAAAGCCTTTCTAGAAGGTTTTCAATTTACTTCTCTGAGATACATCAGAGGAATCACTATCTATGGCAGCTTGTAGTCTTATGAAATGTATTTTTTAAATAATAAGACTTTAAAATTGAAATTACTCCTTGATCCATGGGTTACAGAATGGATGTTATGTTAGCAGGCATGAAAACAACATTAATTTCTTAAAGTAAGAAATTACTCTCATTGTACATCTCAATTAGTGCTCTTTAGTGATCAGGTGCATTGTCATGAGCAATATTTTGTAAGGAATCTTTTTTTCTGGGCAGTAGGTCCCAATAGTGGGATGAAAATATTCAGTAAACCATTTTGTAAACAGATGTTCTCTCATTAGGATTTATTATTTCATTTATAGAGCACAAGCAGAGTAGATTTAGCATAATTCTTATGGGCTCTATGATTTTCAGAATGATGCGTGAGTATTGGCTTCAACTGAAAGTCACCAGCTGCATTAGCCCTAACAAGAGAGTCAGCCCTTCCCTTGAAGCTTTGAAGCCAGACATTGACTGCTCCATTCTTACTATTAAAATACTAGATGGCATCTTCTTCCAATATGTTGCTGTTTTGGCTATATTGAAAATCGATTATTTAGTGTAGCCACCTTCATTCATTATCTTAGCTGGATCTTCTTGCTGCAGCTTCTATATCGGCACCTGCTGCTTCACCTTGCACTTTTATGTTATGTTAAAAGACTGCTCCTTTCCTTATCCTCATGAACCAACCTCTCCTCGTTTCAATCTTTTTTTCTGCAGCTTCCTCACCTCTTTCACCCTCCATAGAATTGAAGAATGTTAGGGCCTTGCTCTGGATTAGGTTTTGGATTAAGGGAATGTTGTGGCTGGTTTGATAGTCTATCCATATCAGCAATAAACTTTCTCCATATCAGCAATAAGGCTTCTTTGCTCTCTTATCATTCATGTGTTCACTGGAGTAGCATTTTTAATTTACCTCAAGGATATTTCCTTTGCATTCACAGCTTGGCTAACTGTTTGACACAAGAGCCCTAGTTTTTGGTATGTCACAGCTTTTGACATAACATCCACACTAAGCCTAATCATTTCTAATTTTTCATTTAGACTGAGAACAAGCAACTTTTCTTTTTTCATTGAACACTTAGAGGCCACTTGTAGGATTATTAGTTGACCTAATTTCAATTTTTTTTTTTTAATTTTTTTGTCTCAGGGCATAAGGAGACACAAGGAGAGGGAGAGATGGGGAAATGGCCAATAGGTGAAGAAGTCAGAACACAATCGCTTTGATTAAGTTTGCTGTCTCATCTGAGCACAATCCAGTGAGCCTCAAAACAATTATAATTGGTAACATCAAAGATGGCTGATCACAAATCACCATAACAAAAATAATACAAATGAAAAATTTGAAATATTGTGAGAATTACCAAAATGTGACACAGACATGAAGTGAACAAATGCTGTTGGCAAATGGAATCAATAGACTTACCTGATGCAGGGTTGCCACAAGCCTTGAATCTTAAAAAACAGAATATCTGCAAGCACAATAAAGCAAAGTACAACAAGAGGAGGTATGCCTGTATTTCACTCCTCTCTCGTTTGCATGGTTTCTGAAAAGTTGGATGTAATTCTTATCTTTGCTATTCTGTAGATAAGATGTGTCCCACTCTCCCGCCCCCCAGACTTTTTTGGTAGTTTTTCTATATCTTTGATTTTCTGTAGTTTGAATATGAAATGTCTAGGTATAGTTCTTTGGTATTTATTCTGATTCATTTTCTTTGAGCTTTGGATGTGTGATTTAGTGTCTGACATTGACTTGAAGAAATAGTCATCATTGTTTCAAATATTTCTTGTTTCTTTCTTTGTCCTTCTGATATTGCCATTACTTGTATGCTACACCTCTTGTAGTTGCCCCATGGTCCTTGGATATTCAGTTTGTTTTCAGTCTTTTTTTCTTTTTGCTTTTCAGTTTTGGAGGTGTCTATGGAGATATCCTTAAGCTCAGAGATCCTTTCTCATACATATTCAGTCTACCAATAAGCTCATCAAAGTCATTCTTCATATTTTTTATCTCTAGTATTTGTTTTTGGTTCTTTCTTAAAATTTTCATCCCTTTGCTTACATTGCCCATCTATTCTTACATGCTATTTACATTATCCATACAGCCCTTGGCATATTAATTATAGTTGTTTTAAATTCCAGGTCTGATAACTCCAACATCCCTACCATGTCTGGTTCTGATGTTTGCTCTGTCTCTCCAAATTTTATTTTTTGCCTCTTGGTGTGACTCATATTGTTTTTCTTTATAGCCATACATGATGTAGCAGGTGAAAGGAATTGCTGTAAATAATCCTTTAGTCACGTGGTGGTAAGATATGGAGGGAGGGGAAATGCCCCAACATCCTATGATTAGGTCCGATTCTCACCCCTTAGGTGGGAGAGAATGGCTAGAGTGAGCTGGATTTGGGTATTTCCCATCTCCAGGTCAATTAGGCTCTGATAATACACCCAGAAGTTTAGGCTAGAGTTAACTTGCTTTCCATCAGGACAGGCCTTGTGGGAAGCACAGTGTTCTGCGTATTTCAACATGATTCCTTTCCCCGCCACCAACTCCTCCCAGAAGCATGAGGGGATTCTTCTCCAATATTTATTGTGGCATTCTGGACAGCCTCACAAAACTATAGGAGATCCCCTATGAACATTCCCCTAGAGATCGTTAACTCATGTTTGTCCACACTAAGCCTCTAGCCATTCCCAATTACAGTTCAGACTTTCCTACCATGGCCCTGATTCCCATGGCTATTCCGCTCCTGAGTCTCTGCTCTGGTCACTCCGTGTACTCCCCTGTATCTCAGTCTTGACGGCCGGGATTTACCCCGTGTTCTCCCCTCCCTTATTGGTCCAAGAAGATAACGTCGGTTTTTCAGTCTGTTCAGCTTTTTATTTATTGTTAGGATGGAGTGGGGATTTCCAAGCTCCCTATATGTGGAACTAGAAAACAGAAGTCCACTTAGTTTCTTGTATGTAATAATTTAGGAAACACAGAAATCATCTGTATTTTTGTTAAAACTGTATAGCGCAACTAATAGAAAAAAGGTACTTGAATGACGATGTCATGAGTCATGAAAGACAAATTAACCAACATATTGAATTTCCATCAAGCTTTCTGGTACTTTAACCAGGGAAATTACATTGCTATATATTTAATAAAGAAATTTAGACACACTCCCTTTAAGATCTGAAATAAGACAAAGATGCTGCTATTACAAATGATTAATAACCTTGTACTAGAGGTTATTATAGCTTATGTCTTACATGCTAGCTAGCATTATATGATAAGAAAACAACACTTACCAAAATAAGGGGTCTCTGCATCATTGTGACTGCTCAAAATGTTTTCATGTGTCCAAGGGAGAAGTGGCTCTGTAAGTTGTCTGTGTTTGATGTCTGAGAGCGAGGCTGAGGGAGACCATAGAGTATTCCATTGCATCTGGACACAGACAGGGCTCACCTTCTTCTTAGTAATAATGATGCAAATTTCACCAGCTCTTAACCTGCCTAAGAATATAGCATTTTCAGCCCTCTGAAAAGAATCTTGACCCACTCCAGGCAATTTTAGAAGTCAGAAAATCATAAGGAATCCCAAAACAGGCCTGATTCATAGGATGTTGCTATTATAAGCTTGCACCACTTAATTGTAAGCTCACAGCAGAGAAATACTGCTTATTATTCTATCCTGTGCATTTTTATCTTTCTTTTAAGAACCCAACAGTATCATTAATGTCACAGTGCTAACAAAATTTCTTTCATCCTGAATTAAATGCATTAGTATAAGACAAAAGGTGAGTGGTAGCGCTGAGAGAAGGTTGCTTTTCCGAAAACATAGCTCTTGGTTCCCTGACAGGAAGAAAACTGCACAAAAGTTTTTGTCAAATATTTACACTCTAATTTTAACTCTCAAATGTGGAACAAAGCCCTCTCTATATATATATATGTCTACCGTGTTTCCCAGAAAATAAGACCTAACTGGAAAATAAACCCTAGCATGATTTTTCAGGAGGACGTCCCCTGAACATAAGCCCTAATGCATATTTTGGAACAAAACTTAATATAAGAACCAGTCTTATTTTCAGGGAAACACGGTAGCTTTGTTTATTTACATTTTTCATTCGTAAAATACCATGTTTCCCTGAAAATAAGACCTTGCTGGACAATCAGCTCTAATGCTTCTTTTGGAGCAAAAATTAATACAAGACCTGGTATTATATTATATCATATTATATAAGATCCAGTCTTATGCTATAGTAAAATAAGACCGGTTCTTATATTAATTTTTGCTCCAAAAGACACATTAGAGCTGATTGTCCAGCTGGGCCTTATTTTCAGGGAAACATGGTAAGAGAAATCTGCAAAATTTCTAGCATCTATAGTGAGTTTGTGCACATGATAAATTTTATTAAAAGATATATATATATATATATATATATATATATATATATATATATATTTTTTTTTAAATATGGGATAATTTCTGAGAGGTTAAAATGTGTTACAGATACAAAAAATATGTAATGTGTTATGTATATATAAGTATTATATATGTATATATTATTATATATACATGCATATAAACTGGTTCCGATAAAAGTATCCATGTATGTGTGTGAATGCATATAGAGAAGAATAAATGACTAGAAGTAAAGCAAATTTGTTATAAATACTTACAAAGTTCAATGAACGAATCTTCAAAGTAATAAAAATCCAAAAATAAACAGACCGATTTATGTGGCCAGGCAAATAAGATTACCACCTAAGGTAGGAAGGCTATTAGAGCGTGACTGTGTCACAAATAAAAATGAACTTGCAGTACAGAAGTGTAGCTTATTTAATTTTGAAAGCAAAGGGAATCAAAATTCCACTGGAACATGGAAACAATTGTATCATTGCAATCCTTTTAATCTAAATATTCATATGTGCTCCACTAATAATTTATTGTTTTTATTTTTACCCAAAGTGGAGTTTTTGAGTTTAATCTCAGGCATGGGACACTTTAGTATTAGCTTTTCCTATACAGTTAAGCACAAAGTCACATATGTTAATAATCAAGACATACTAATATATATTTTGAACAGATTGCTTCTCATACGCAAAAGTTTTGAGAAGGTGCCACTTTGTCTTGCAATTCTTCTTAAAATTTGTAAGTATATAGTACATTTTCATGGTCCAAATTTGACCATGCTATAAAAAGGGATACACACAATAGCAAGTTTATAACTTTTCTTGAGCCCCTGGGAATGCTGAGGTTGTAAGGCAGCCAATTGGTTCAAAAATCTTTAAAAAAGGCTAAAGTCTACAGGGGAACACAAAGTATGAGCAGTGGCTTACCAAGGTCAGATGGAGCTAGACAAGAAGAAGGGTTCAGCTGGGGTTATTGGCAAATCCGTAGAGATTGAATGTGCACTGACACAAAGGGTGAGGGCCCTGGGAACTGCAAATATTGGGGGAATCTGCCAACTGAGGATTCAGAAAAATTTGGTAGATTTCTAAAAGTCTCCTTTGTGTAGCAGAACCAAACTAGGAAGACAGCTGCTGCTAGGGGAGGGTCACAAAGTTCAACTGAGACATTTCTTCTCTATTTTCTCTACAAAACTAAAAACCTTTATCCTTAGAGGAGAAGGGCAGTACACACCGGCACTGTTAGAGCATTGGTGAAAACCCATTGCAGCTAGGGGAAGGAACAGGAAGAAAAAAAAAAAGAAAGAGAAAAACTTCAAACCCTGGAGAAGAGGTATAAAGATATACTAGACTCAGAACAACATAGCAAGCTATAGGACAGAACCAGGGACATAGTGACTCAGACAAAGACTTAGTCAAAACAATAGAGAACAACCAAGCCTGCCGCCCACCACCACCACCATAATTCACACATCCCAGGAAAAGAAGCAACAAGGAGTTTGCAAAAGACAGATCTTCAATGAGACCCAGTATAAAAGGATCACTAAAAGATTAATGTGGAGTAGGCATTGACATAAAAAGCCCTCTTATTGCCCATACCCTAAACACAAGTTATCACTAGATGAATTTGAAATCTATGGTTCACTGAGAATGACCATAACAACAGCAAACCTGAAAACCAGGTTTCATAGGTTAAATACGTTACTCTCCCACAAATCCTACAAAAAAGAAAAGCCTGCCCATTTCCAAGCGTAAAAATGATTTACTTTAATTTATTTTGTCCTACACAAGATGTTCACCTTTCAAGAATAAATTAGAAAACATACAAAAACGCAAGAGAAAAACAGAGCATTTCTAAGAAACAGAGCAATCATCAGAAGCAAACTCAAATATAACACCAATGTTGGAAGTATCTGAGAGGAAATTTAAAATAACTATAATTAATATGTTAACATAAAAGCTCTAAAGGAAAAAGTAAACAACGTATAAGATAGGTGATTAAATTTAGCAGAGATATAGAAGTTATAAGACAGATTCAAATAGGAACAACTAAATGAAAAAAACATTGGCAGAGATGAAGGATGTTTTCAGTGGGCTTCATACTAAAATGGGTACAATCAAGGAAAGAATCTATGTATTTGAAGATAGGTTTATAGAAATCACCTAACCTGGAATGCAGACTATGACCAAAAAAACCTACAAATGAATGAAATAAACACACTGAAGTGAGTGGGGAAGAAAAAGGCAACCTAAGTAACGCTGGAAAACATTGTTTTGACTGGATAATGTAAGGACTGAAAAGAAACACTGTAAGTCCAGTTGGTAGTCACACACATATGGGACATATTATCAAACTGCTTTATATGAATACTAGGCTTGAACAATAAATAAATTGTAGATAATGAGAGTCATATTTCTCACTGTTGGAGAAAGAATGGGAGCATGTCGAAAGGACAGAAGAGACAAATTTAAAACAGAGTTTGTCCTTAGACCACGGTTCTCTGATGCGTCTAAGAAAGTCACCGATTTTCAGTTTAGCTTTTCTCTTATTGTTAACGATAAAAGTAATCATTTCCAAATACTTTACATCTTGGGCTGAAACCTGAAGTCCTACGAATCATGGATATTTATTTTATTCTTGGGTTACAATCCAAATACTCTAATTGTTTATTTTGTTTGTGCAAATTATTTCAGCATTGGTCACTGAGAGCTCTTTTTGCATGAAGTCTAGAGAGTGGTTACCCTTGATGGAGTAATAATCCGCAGATGTGGGATGCTGGGAATACTGCAGTTCTTGAGCTAGGGGTTGGCTATGGGTTATATCTATGCACTGTGTACTTTTCTTCATGCATATCTTATAATTCGATAAAATGTTTTAGAAAAATATTTTATGGCTTATGCCCCTACCAGATAGTTTAATTGAACACTAATCTATCCATGTTCTCCCCTCTACCTTAGTAAGGAATAAGAGAGTCTTCTCAATGTTTTCTTCTCTATAGCCAAAGCTTGGGACAGGATAAAATTTACTCTACATATCCAGATGTTCAAAAAACATATTTTTTAATATTAAGTAATGAAATTCAATCTCAGTTGATTCTAGGATGGCACAAGAATGCGGAATACCAATTTGATGCAGGAAACTGATGTAAAGGTCCGTAGGCTTCCATCCTTCTTGGTAACTGCAGACTTGCTCAGGGTTCAACCTTGTACAGCTCTTTGAAAGTAGGCTCCCAACTTATACAAAGAGCTCTTTGCCCAGAGTGAGAACCTCAATTGCAACCTCCCCAAGAGCATGATATAGCCAGTCCTGTCTGAGTTTGGAAGTTTTCTCTGTGTGTTGCCCAGTGTATTAGTCAGGGTTCTACAAAGTAATAGAATTAATAGGATAAGTAGGTAGGTAGGTAGGTAGGTAGGTAGGTAGGTAGGTAGGTAGATATGTTTATTATAAAAACTTGCTCACATAAAGAATCTCATGACTTGCTATCTGCAAGTCAGAGAACTAAGAAAGCCAGTGATATAATTCAGTCCCCAAACCTGAAGACCAGTAGGTATGAGGACCAGGAGTTCTAATGTCCAAGGGCAGAAGAAGATGGATGTCCCAGCTCCCACAAAGAGAGCAAATTTACCTTTTCTCTGCTTTTTTATTCTATTCAGGCCCTTAGAAGACTGAGTAAGTCCCATCTACATAGGTGAGGACAATCTTCTATACTCAGTTCACCAATTTAAATGCTATTCTCTTCCAGAAATACCTCATAGACACATTCAGGAATAATGTTTTGCCATCTCTGTGGGCATCCCTTAACCCAGTCAAGTTGACACATAAAACTAACCATCACACCCAGGATAGTGATCTGGGCTCTTTATTTTTTCAGGACTGGAGATATCTTCCTCCTTTGCAGTCTTGGAAAAGACCACCAGCTCTCTTGTTTTGTTTGTCCCCCTGCTTCTCCTCACCCCAAAGCCTCATAATTCTTTCCTCGTGCTTCCCACCAGCAAGACTCCATTGACTTTTAAAAGTAAATACTTAAATACTAGGAATGGAACATGTCTTAAGGGACAGTAGAAAGCCATGCAGCTCCCCACACAAAGACACACACACATACACACACACACACACACACACACACACACACACACTTTTAGACAAAGTGGAAAGGGAAAAACACAGTTAGTGAATAAGAAAACAAAACACAAATAAGTATTTCAATACACTACCCTGTCATATCTTTCCAAAATACTCAAACTCTTGTTTGACCCCTGAAAAGGCATGAATGTAGCCATTTTCATGATTCTTAAACTATGAAAATGAAAAATATTTCATTTATCAGGAAACCTCTGAAAGACTGTCGTTTTTGTGATTGGAAAGAACACTTTGATAAGCTACTTTTTGGGGAGAAGGTGGAGAGCAGTGATTAAAACCTCAAAAGCCACTGTATAATGACAAGAAACTACCTTCAGTTATCTGTAGGGAATATGTTTTATTAGGAGCCAAAGTAGTGGTGGCCCTTAGCTCAATTAAATAGTAATCAGTGATGCTTTTGCCTTTACAAGGTAAAAGGCAGTCATACTCAAGAAATATTTACATATCCTTTTCTGGAGACTGAAGCTAAATTTAGAGTCTCCCTTTTTCACAAGGTTTTACTGTTTTCCTTTAACATTTTAGACATTTTACAATTTAAACTTTTTTCCAACACATTTGAAATTATTACAGTACAGTAAGCTGAGTTGTATCTGTAAATGCTTTCATGAAGTCACTGTAATTATTCAATAGCATTAGAAGTCACAATTTAAGTCTGGTTTTCTATAATGCATATGTATTTGTTTAAGCATTGAAAACAATAAAAATTCATAATTAGTTTCATAAATGCTGAAATAAAACTATTAGATTTTCTGATAGAGAAATCAGATATTCAAAGTTCTCCTTTATGCTTTCTCATTCTCCCTATTTTGTTTGATTTTCTCTAGGTTGTTTTTTGTTTGTTTGTTTTTGGTTTTTGTATTGTTTTGTTTTTAATGGATGAGTAGGGAGAGCAGGCATAGTGGAGAGCGAGTAAAGAGTGTGTGCGATGGGGGAGACTCCATTGTACAGAAAGGTCATTAACTGTGATGCAAACGCCAATGTTTCCATGGAAACCTCTGTCCACTACAGAATATACTAGAGCAATTTTTGAACCATTTGTCCATTTGATTAATTATGTCTTTGTGCTGAAGGCAGCTTGGCTTGATTGTCTCATCATGTATTAGGGAAGCTACTGCTCTAACAAATGGGCCTATTGTTTTGGGCCTATTCATCTTGGTGCATCCCTGCAAGCTGATAGACATTTCAACAAAATGACTGTCCCTTAATGAGCTGCAGCCTGTCAGGATTGTTTAGGGCTTCATGCGAAGCACAGACCATAGTCATGACAGCCTCAGTTATTATGACAATGAGTAGGATGTCTATAAAAGAGCCTATGTAAATACAATGACCCTCATTTTGATATAACATAGTTGCTTTTTTAATTATCCAACTTATATATATTATAGTCATAAAACACTACTGAATTTTGTTCCAGCATAAGCAATAGAGTTTTCTGACAACTAAGTGAACACGACCACACATCAAAAAGAGTAAAACATTTTTCATAATTTGATAGGATTGTTCTTGAGTTCTAATTATCTGAAAAATATTATTAGTGTAATTATAGGAACTGGCTAATGGAAACATTTTTGTCATATTCTGATGATATTCATGTTGGGTTTTTAGTACTCCAAATGAATACAAACTAATTTTACTTGAAAAAATATTCTGAAAAACAACAACAACAAAACCAACTTGAGGAGGCCCAGTAATATTTAAAGACAAATAAATATATTTGTAGTAAATGGGACAAAAGCAACATTTTTCTGGCACTCCCAGTAGATATGATACGGTAGACTAATGAATGACCTGCTCTGGTTGGAGAATACAAACTTGTTGATTTGCTCTAAAGACTTGGGAGTATTGTTACCCCAAAGACCAAGCCTCAGATATCACAGAGATCAGTACTTAAAAATGTATGTTTTCCTGTCTACACCAAATTGTAATAATTCTGCTGAAAAATAAAAAAACATACTGGATTTTGATTTTATGTTTCCTCAAAATAAGAGCAGATGTTCCCTCAGAACAATGAATGCACTAAGAAAGAGGGTGTGCCAGTCACAGCCAGAGTCAATACACCTGAAACATCCCTTTTGCCAAAAGTTAATTATGACTCTTAAGAAAAGCCCCCTGCATGTTTTTAAATTGTATATTTCAGTATTGCTTCTATAACTCTTCTGTGCAGAGAAGAGACATGGAGCAGCACTGTATGTGGTCTGTGCTTTAACTATTTCTCTATACAGAATCAATGATTAAGTTGTGTCCATAAATTACAGATGGAAATCACCGCTCTGTAGCTACCAGCAGCCACACTTAATCGGTTAATAACTGGGGATTAAACTTAATTCAGATTACTTTGTATTAGTATAGAGTTTGTAAATCAATTGCTTTCATATTAATTTACATGTTGTCTAGACATGACATCATGTTGATTCTTTGTGTGGTTCAACTACTAATTACAGACTTTAAGGGTAACAGATGCAAACTTTTTGTTTAAAGCTCTAAACATAAATCAAGACTGGAATGGTAGTCCAGGTTGTTTTAGGTTAATACTTTTTATAACCTTGGCACAAAACTACATATTAAGTTAAAGTCTGGAATGGATAAAATTTAACCTGTTTAACATGGAATTGTCTTTAAAGATAAAGAGAGGTAGATTTAATTGATAGTGAGATAAATTCTAGGGAAAAAAAAAGAAAATTGTTCAAAATTAAACTAAAATCCCCCCAAACTTGATTAGTGTGTAATAGACTGAAACACTATTAAAATGCTTCTTACTTATAGATTTCAGTTTGCATTTCTATCTCTTCTATTTAGGGTCTAAACCTTACGTAATAGATTGACTGTTCCATGGAAAGTGTTTATTTAATTCAGATACTTCACTGAATTCTAATATCTTTTGAAATTCTCAAAGTGTAATGGTCTTAATTTCTGGAATATAGTAGGGAGTTGTGGTAAAAAGCAAACCAACTAAAATAAATAGGAATCCTTTTCCTTGTTTTTTATTACTGTCTATGATCCAAAAATAAAATTGGTGGGCTATGTTCAGGAGGGAGAAACATCATCAAAATTCATTAATTTACTAGTTAATAAATTTTCCTTAAAAAACAGAATCTACTAAAGAAACCCAATCCTTAAACCTTCGTTTTCCTTATTTGGCTTATATTTGGATTTTAAGATGGACATATCCAATAGAATTAATCATTATTTTCATTTTTAATTTTCCTGAATTGGTTTAGAAAATGAGCTTTGCCATTTCAGAATGTATATTACAAACACCTACTTTCTTTAAATTAATGTCAGTTATACATTATGCATTTTACAACCCCATTTTTATTTATCGGAATATCTATTTTCTCCCTAGAAAAATAGTATTATTTATATGCACATGACAAAGTCATTGCGGCAAAGAAAAAAACTCAGTGTTATGTCAGATTGATTCATGTATTTTCTATTCCTGGATGGAGGAGGAAGGGTAAAATGCCAATACAGTGCTACCTTTGTTACATGTATTTTATATTACCCTTAAAGCATGATGTTATTTTCACTCTACTAAGTAATTCTGTTGTTTTCTATAATCTATATAGAAGACTGCCCCTACCACTAAAATGACGGATATTTTAATCTTCATGAAGCTATCTTTACAGGTTAAGAAGCATTAATAACATAAGTATTATTCTATTTATATATCTATACACCACTGGTGATACCCACTATCCCTTTGCCACTGAATAAATCTTAATTTAGGAGAGCTTTCATGAAGTTTCATTTTCAAAATCTCACTTTTTAAAAATTTGTAAATAGTTTTAAAGAAAAGTTACAGATATAGTACAAGGCAATTTTCATATATCCTTTATAAGACTTCACCAAGATTCTTTAAATGTTGTCATTTTACAATTTAAATGCTCTCTCTCTCTCCATATATATATGGATATATATATATATATATATATATATATATATATATATATATATATATACACACACATATATACATATATAAATGTAATATATATATTATATATTTATATGTATATAAAATATAGTCCAAAATAGCTCTTCAATGAGAATTTTTTATGACTCCAAGGGGACTTCAGTTAATGAGTCATTATCTTCCTATTGCTTTGAATATTATCTAAAACAAATATACATTTTTCTTATTTACCTTGGATAAATGATGTAGCATACTAAATAATTTTGTTTTCCAGTTTACAATTATTCTCAGTCAAAAGGTATACAAACTACAGTGAAGATATTTAAATTTAATTTCTAATATATTTAAATCTCACCAAGAATCTAACTTGCTGTCTGGATGCAAATGTACATACAATAAGAGAAAAATGGACATTCCAGACTTGGGCAGAACAGTTTTGCATAAAGCCCTCTCTAAATGTTATAAGCCGAAACTTGTTTTATTTACACAGTATGCCTTTGGCCCAGATTGATGTTTAGCTGAAAGAAAGAATACCAGCCCCACTTTCAGGCAGAAAACTGAAGAGAACATCATGACTTCAGTCAAAAAAATGAAAGCTACATCAGATTGTCAGAGTTTAAAGCTATGGTATTAAGAGTTTCTTTGGAATGAAAAGGTGGGAAGCAACAAAAGTTAACCCCCGTTTCAATATTTCTTAAGGTTTTATTTTTATAACTTTGCACTGGTAAAACTTACAGCTGATCATAAACATGCTTGGATTCCAAAAGATGCTCGAATTCCAAAAACGAGTCCAATTTTTTCTTATAATTCTTATCGGTGAATTTTCAGTTCTCAGGAAGTTGACCACTGAATGTTCCCTTGATTCCAACCATCCTTCTTCTTTTTCTCCTCTCTACAGGTCACTCTCTAGTGGGCTACCCTTTGTTTTCTTAGGCCATGGAATGCACCTTGAGGCTTGACCCTGGCACTACCTTAAACAACAGCAATAAGGGGGAATCTAAATGATCTCTTCTTGTCACTTCAAAGCATTATAACATTAAATATCATATCCATGGGACTGAATAAGCTAGGAACAAAACAATTAAAAGCTGAAGTGCCAGGTCTTTTGTTAGCACTTGCATAGCATGTTCTCATGAAACCCATTGGAATAAGACCAATGAAATGATAATAAAGTCTTAAATTTGGAGTAAATTTTAGATTCTTTATGATTTTTATGTAGACAATCATGTCATCCACAAGAGGGTCCAGTTTTATTTCTTCCTTTCTGTTTTTGTGCATTTTATTTCCATTTCTTGCCTCATTGCTCTTGTTGGAACTTTCACCACTAAGCTGAATGAGTGATGAGAGCAGATGTCTTGCATTCTCAATCTTGGGAGGAAAGCATTCAGTCTTTCACCTTTAAGAATGATCGCTGTGATTTTTAAGATCACTTCAGGAATTTCCCCTTTATTCATACCTTTCTGAGAGCTTTAATCATGAATGGGTATTGAATTTTGTCCTTTTTTTTCATTTTTCCAGATTGACATGATCATGTGATTTTTCTCTCTTTAGCCTGTTAATATGATGAATTACATTGATTAATTTTCAAATACTGAACTAGACTGGTATTTCAGTATAATTGGCCATTGTATAATATTTTTATACTTTACTTAAATCTATGTATTTGCTAACATTTTATTTCTGTGTCCATATATATATAAGAGCTATTAGTTTTAGAGGGTTTTTTGATATTCTATCTAGTTTTGGTATCAAGGTAACACTAATTTCATAAAATGAAAGAAGTGTTCCCTCCTCTTCTATTTTCTACAAGAAATTATGTGGACTAGATTGTGATTCTTTCTCAAAATTTGTAGAATGTTTCAGCAAAACCATTTAGGCCTTGAAATTTCTGTGAGTTTTTAAATTACAAATTCAATTTCCTTAATTGTTATAGCGTTATTTATTTTGTCTAAGTCTTCCCGGATGGATTATGGTTATTTGCGTCTTTTAAGAAGTTGGTTTATTTAGTGTAAGTTGTATCCTAATGTAACTAGAGTTCTTTGGAGTGCGCCCTTATTATCCTTTTGAAGTCTAAAGTGTTTGTAATAATATTCCATATCATTTCTGGTATTACAATTTTTATTGTGTGTATTTTTTTCTTTGTCACTGTTGCTAGAGATTTATCAATTTCATTAGACTTTACAAAGAACTAGCTCATAGTTTCAATTAATTTTCTCAGTTTTTCTGTATTCAGTTTAATGGATTTCTTCTGTTATCTTTTTTTCCTGTTTTAATCAGGTTTTCTTGGCTTTTCTTTTTCTGTGTTTTTAAAGTAGATGTTTAAATTATTGTACTGAGACTTTTGTTCTTTCCTAATGTATGCATTTAATGCTATAAATTTCTGTCTCAGCACTGCTTTAGTTTTGACCCACAACATTTGATATGTTGTATGTTCATTCAATTAGTGCATTTTTTATTTCCTTTACAAGTTGATTAACTCATGGGTTAATTAAAAATGTGCAATTTAATTTTCAAGATTTGGGAGATTCTCTTGTTATTTTTCTGTTATTGATTTTAGTTTCATTCCTTTGTGGTCAGAGAGCACACTGTATGATTAGGCTCATTTTATGGACTAAGATATAGCCTATCATGGTATATGTTCTGCGGGCATGTGAAAAGAATGCATTTTTTACCATTGTTGGTGGAATACTCTATAAATGTTAATTCAGGTCATGTCATAGAAATGGTGGCAGCGAGGCAGACTTCTTGAGTTCTCCTCCAGATCTTACGACAAATTGAACATCTATAACCCATCGAAGGACTTTCTGCTCATCACACAGAACAGCTAAGAGACTCATTAGAGGATTACTTGAAGGTGGGCAAATTGGGTGAGCAGGGGAAGAGGGATGAGAGTGGAGTGGAGACGCGCCCAGCATCCTCGGCTATAGGGAGCCCCAGGACAGAACAGAGAGAACAAAAGCCAAGAGGTGGCTCTTTCCCTGCATCACATAGCTGGTCTCTCCCACCGAGAGGGCAGCATATCCAGCATTTAAAGTAGTAACCTCAACTGAGACCTCCAGCTGGGCCCTAGTTTGAACATAGGACACAAACTCCATACCTGGGCCCCTACCCCCACTCTCCCAATCCTCCTCCTCCCTTCCAGAGACTTAAGCCTGGCCCCTGAACTGAGGAGTTGTGTCAGATTACAGAGGAGCTATAGTGCTCAGGATCTGGGAAGACTGGTGTGCAGCTCTGACCCAGGGAAGAGGCTGGGAAGAATATGACACTGCTGGACTGGGAGAGAGAAAACCCCTCCATCCTCAGCCCCCACCCTTTCTGGCCTGCCTAGGGCAGGACAATTACAACTGTGGAGACACTCCCAGGGATCAGCAGTAGGCGGCAGATTGTCTTCTCTGACCACAGTGGTATGAAATTAGAAATGAACTACAGGAAGAAAACTGGAAGACACACCAATTCATGGAGACTGAATAACATGTTACTAAATAATGAATGGGTCAAGCAGGAGATCAAGGAAGAAATCAAAAGATATCTCGAGAAATGAAAATGAAAACACTACGACCCAAAATCTATGGGATGCAGCGAAAACAGTGCTAAGAGGGAAATTCATAGCATTATAGGCCTCCATAAAGAAAAATCAAGAAAAATCACTAGTCAACAGTTTATCTTCACACTTAAGGGATCTGGAAAAAGAACAGCAAAATAAGCCCAACAGGAGTACAAAGAAGGAGATAATCAAGATTAGGATGGAAATAAATGAAACAGAAACCAGAAAAACAATACAAAAGATCAATGGATCCAAGAACTGGTTTTTAGAGACAATAAACAAAATCAACAAACCTTTAGCCAGACTCATTAAAAAAGAGAGAGAGATGACCCAAATTAATAAAATCAGAAACGAAAGAGGAAAAGTGACAACACATACCACAGAAATACCAAAAAAATAAAAAATAAAAAATTACTATGAGCAACTAGATGCCAACAAATTTGACAATCTGGAAGAAATGGACAATTTTCTAGAAGCATACAACCTTCCAATGCTAATTCAAGAAGAAACCTGAATAGACTGATTGCCACCAAGGAAATTGAATCAGTAATCAACAATCTCCCAACAAACAAAAGCCCTGGACCAGATGGCTTTACAGGCGAATTTTACAACACATTCAAAAAAGAATTATCACCTATTCTCCTCAAGCTCTTCCAAAAAATCTGGGAGGGAAGGCTCCCAAACACTTTTTACGAGGCCACTATCACCCTGGTCCCAAAATCAGACAAAGACACTACAAACAAAGAAAACTGCAGGCTGATATCTCTAATGAACATAGATGCAAAATCCTCCACAAAATATTAGCAAACAGAATTCAGCAATACATTAAAAAAATCATACACAGTGATCAAGTGGGGTTCATCCCTGGTATGTAAGGGTGGTTCAACATCTGCATATCAATTAATGTGATACACCACATTAATAAAATGAAAAATAAAAGTCATATGATCATATCAATAGGTGCAGAAAAAGCACTTGACAAAATCCGGCAGTGATTTATGATAAAAACCCTTAATAAAGTGGGAACATTATAAAAGCCATATATTATAAACCCACAGCTAACATCATACTCAATTGGGGAAAAGCTAAAACCATTCCCCTTAAGATCAGGAACAGGGCAAGGTTGTCCACTTTCTCCACTTCTATTCAACATAGTGCTGGAAGTTCTAGCCACAGCAATCAGACAATAAAAAGAAATAAAAGACATCCAAACTGGTAAGGAGGAAGTAAAATTGTCATTATATGCAGATGACATGATACTATATATAGAGAACCCTAAAGACTCCACCAAGAAACTATTAGAGCTGATAAATGAATTTAGTAAAGTAGCAGGATACAGAATTAATATTCAGAATCAGTTGCATTTGTATATACCAACAACAAACCATCAGAAGGAGAAATTAAGAAAACAATCTCATTTACAATTGCTTCAAAGATTATAAAATACCTGGGAATAAATTTAACCAAAGAAGTACAAGATCTGTACTCAGAAAATTATAAGACACTGAAGAAAGAAATGAAAGAAGATACAAATAGATGGAAACACATACCATGTTCATGGATTGGAAGAATTAATATAGTTAAAATGTCCATACTGCCTAAGGCAATATACATATTCAACACAATTCCTATCAAACTACCAGCAACGTTTTTCACAAAAATAGAACATATAGTCCTAAAATTTATGTGGAACCATAAAAGACCCCAGATAGCCTCGGCAATCTTGAGAAATAAGAACAAAGTGGGAGGTATAATGATACCTGACATCAAATTATACTACAAAGCTACAGTAATCAAAACAGCATGATACTGGCATAAAAACAGACACATAGATCAATGGAACAGAATAGAGAGCCCAGAAAAAATCTATGCCTATATGGTCATTTAATCTACGACAATGGAAGCAAGAATGTACGGTGGGGTAAAGACAGTCTATTCAATAAATGGTGGTGGGAAACCTGGACAGACACATGAAAAAAATGAAGCTGGACCACCTCCATACACCATATACAAAAATGTTAATTCAATCCTGTTAATTAATGGTATTGGTAAGCAATTCTAAATAATTGCTGATTTTCTAGGTATAGTTGAGAAACAGGTGTTGAGGTTTCCAATTATAATTGTGAATTTATTTTTCCTTTCGGTTCTCTCAGGTTTTGTTTCAAATATTTTGCAGTTAAATAACAGTTTGGTACATACACAATTATGATGGCTATGTCTTCTTGGTGAAGTGGATTGAGCCTTTTATCATTATATAATGTCCCTCTCTGTCTCTCATAATATTCTTTCCTCTGAAGTCTACTTCATCTGATATTAATTCTTGATTTCCTTTGATAAATGTTTGCATTGAATATTCTTCACCCATTTTACTTTCAACCAGCCTTCACTGTTATATTTGAAGTGACACTCATGAGTAGGGAGGGTTCTCCATTACTGCTAGGTGAGGTAGGGTTTTCTGGTTCTTATGTGGGTTCCACTGGCATTGTGGTGTGAGTGGTCTCATTACAACTGGGTAATGGTAAACATTTCTATTCTCCTTTAGGTCTCCTTTAACATTATTCTAATGGGGAGGGTAAAGCAGCTTCTTTGTTAGTATCCACAAGGGATGAAAATCCGAGCTTCCTATTTGTCATTCTCTGATTTCATCTTAGTGGAGATGTTGAGTTACCTCATTAGAGCCTTGCAAGTATGAAAGTCTAGGTTCCCCACTCAGCCTTTGCTGGTATGTTGGAGTGGGGCCATAGTTTTTTGTTTGTTTGTTTGTTTGTTTGTTTGTGGTGGTTTTTGAATGGAATCAAGTGGTTATTGTCTAAAAGTTCTGTCTTACTAGGCTGCCCCTTTGACTACGAAGGACAGACTTTTATTGTGAATTTTTGCCTGTGTTCTTTGGTATTTTCTTGTTGCTAGTTTCTTCAGCTTCGAGTTTGGAATATATGAGGCAAAAAGAAAACACAGGGCACTAACCACTGTTGTTTGTCAGTTTCCCAGGCCCCGGAACTGTCTACTTTCTTTCCATCTTTTAGTCTATTTAGTTTGTTTTGTATATAATATAAATTGTACCTAACAGGAAGAATAGAGAAAAGTATGTCTACTTCATCTACCAAGAAATGGAAGTCTCTAGGGCAAAATTTAAGGGATATAAGCCTAAAAGTGTAATATTCTAACCAGAGATAATTTTGTCAATATAAGCTAGAATAGACTGTCTCTTGAATCCCAATTATTTGTTAGGTTTTAAAAAGTGAAGATTGTGTTTGGTAGATATTTAATAATGGACCATTGTAATATCTAAATTTTAATCCCAAATTTTAGTGGCTGATGAAAGCAAACATATGTGTCTCTGACAAAACCATCTTTAGGTAAGCAATGGTTCTACTTAAGGTTGTGTGTCAAATTCACGTTTTCTGATTTGGGGCTGTGGTTCTATTCCTCATGTTTTCTCATTCTGGAACATAGGCTAAAGGAGCAACCTCTCTCAGTATGTTGTTATTTCATGACAAGGGCATATTCAGTGACTATTAAAACTTCTGCACAGAACTAGTGTGTTATCCCTTTTTTAAAAAATATTTTTTGTTGGTATTTTTTTGGCTAAAGCAAGTCACATGGCCAAACCTCAAGTCAACTATATAGAGAAGTATATTCCTTCCTTAGGAGGTAGACCAGTTACATGGCAAAGAGCATTGATAAATAATCTTCTTTCAAAGGAGGGAGTTAATAAATGTGATTTTTTTACACAATGATAATCAGAAAATTCTCAGGCTCTAGGTTAATTTAGAAGAAACCCAATTTGATTTGGTATATATTCTAAAATATTGAATGCGTCAAAACATATTTTCTATTAAAGATGAAAACTTTATCTTGGCAAAAATAGCTCTATAATACATTGTGGAATTTTTCACATATGCTTGAAAAGATAAGAATAACTAATAATTAACTTAAAATGATGTGTCAAGTAGGTTACCTGAAATGCATGTTAGTTATCAACCTAATTTTTTGAAATAAATATAGAAGTTTTCTTCAGGCCAGTACTTTTCAGTCTATTAATGTTTTACTTTGCATTCCTAAATCTCCATTAGAATATAAGTATATCTATTAGATACAGATATATCTATATATCCCATGGTTTCATGAAATCTTATATTAAGGCCAGACACAGAATAATTCATAAAATGATAGCAAAAAAAAAAAAAAAAGAATTTTTAGGCAGCCGGAGTGAGAAGAAAAATTAGAAAGAAAATGTTCTCTATTGCAAACTATTTTAAGTAAAGAATCTGGGACAAAATTTTGCACAGCTTCTTTCTAAATGAGAGAATTGATTCTTATCCCCACAAATTCAGTAATGAGCTCATGTGAGTACCCTGTAAAGGATTCCAGCATAGAGGAAGCCATACAGTATAGTGAGATATAAATTAGTTTGTGTTGCTTACCTTTGTTTAGTTAAATATCCTGCTATTTTCTGATAATTGTATATGGATTATACTAGGTACCTAGCCTAATATACAACCAACTCAAATAAATAGCACTAAATATTACTTGATATTGTCTGTATTTAAGGCCCTGTATACAGTAATTGAAAAGAAATATGGAGGTAATTGGATCCCATTGTTCTTCATAAAAGACTTCCATCTTCAACATCTGATTTTAAAAAATTAGTGTGATAGTGAGATACTTTTTAGCACCAATGACTATGAGAAAGAACTTACATTGAATTGAAATATGTCTTTCTTTACTTTCTATCTAATAATAATAATTATAATAATTTTTCTTTTTCTAACTTCCAGTATGTAATTATAAATTGGCACAAAAAAAGTTAACTAATTTATGTATTGTTTAATTAATCTAATAGAGAAGATGAGACAAATGTCCAAATAGATAAAATGTGAGTCAATACATGTGTCTATACTGGAGCTATAGGATGTATCAATGGGGCTCCAAGCACTGAGATTATATGCTTTGGGGGGAGGGGCATATCAGGGAAGAGTAAACAAAAATATTTCATGATGGGTATGACACAGGCTTTAAATGTTAGGGTACAATTCTAGCCTTAAATGTAGAAAGTAAGTAAGAAGAAACAGGACTATAAGAGAAAGATACTAAAATGAATGTAATTATAGTAGGAGAAGGAAGAGCTAAGGCTTAAGAGAGAGACGAGGTCCCTTTAATAGTCTGTTCAGGCTATCATAACAAAATACCACAGTCTCAGTCATTCAAACAACAACATACATTTTTTTTCTCATAGTTCTGAAGGCTAGAAATGCAACATCAAAAATCTGTCAGTTGGTTTCTGCTGAGACCTCTCTTCCTGGATTGTTGATGGCTGCCTTCTGCTATGTCCACACATAACCTTTCCTCTCTATGCACATGGAGAGAGTGAGCTCTGATGTTTACTTCTCTTCTTATAAGGGCAGCATCCTGTAAGAATTGGGTCCCAACATTATGATATCATTTAACCAAATTACCTCCTTAAAGGTCTTATGTATAAATACAGTCACATTGGTTTTAGGGCTTCGACATGAATTTTGAAAGGACACAACTCAGTTCACAACAGTCTCCAAAGAGGAAAACTTTCAATGAATGCTGAGAATTTAGGACTTAAATCAGTTAGAATTATGAAGCCATTGACACAAGAATCTGGATTAGGAAAGTGATATCTAAAGCTTTCATGCAGTTTTCCTTAGAATAAATAGAACTTCTTGATTTCCTCTGTGTAGGTCATGGAGCCAAACATGATATAACCCACTGTTAAGTTTCAAAAGTAATGATTGTGCCAATATCTCTGGAGTTTCATTTGAGACCAAAGAGGAAATGGATCCCAAAGAAATCTTGATTTGTCATAGAATATAAATATAAATAAGCCACGTTTATTTAAACGCAACCACTCATTCCAATGAAAACATTTAGTATAAGGTTTTTCCCAGTACAAATCTGAACTGTAGTTCCACATGTCTGCACAAAATCAGAGTCTCTTTAAAATTCTTGGAGCTAAATAATCCATGTGAGCTACACGTTCTATTTTATAATTACTGTGAAAATGTGGATATCAATCAAAAAAGAAAATCAGAGTTTCTGCCTTTGCTGGTTGAATACAATTTTTAGGTTGTTTCTTTTACTGCTTTATAAATTATTAAAAGCTTTAGTCATTTCATTCATTTTTGGCTAGAAAAATTCAGGCATGATTTATGGAGATTTAAAATAAGGCAATATAAAGTGGAAAGCTAAAGCACAATCTCATTAATTCACAACATAAAAATTGTGCCACTGAAACAGGAAAAATATTTTGGGATTTCTCTCTCATAATTTCCAATATTGCCTATATAATATGAATTCATCACATAATGATATATCTTTTGACTTTGTTTTTGTCAACTCAGTGCTTATGCTTCTCAACTTTTATTTAATTGGGTATGTTTTTGTATCTATTGCAATAGACAAGCAACTAATGCATTTTTTAACTCTTATCAAAGTGTTTTTTAAAAAGAAAATGCAAAAGGAATTCATACTAGCCATAATTTTAAAAAACCCTAAAAGGATGTTTCTATAATTTATAATTTCATACTGAATGTTGAGATGTAACAAAGGATATTTTGTTACATATGAGAATAATGCGTCTGACTTCTGAGTAAAGCATGGTAATATAAGGAATCTTCATTTTCAACAAAGATGCAGAACATTCATTTGATTCTCAGGTAAGGGGACAACATAATGTATATACTAACCCTGGTTTATCACTCTTGATTGGCTTCCAAAAGTCAGTGTTACATTGAATAATGAGGAAGTCTCATTTGAATGAAAATGGATAACAAGTTTATGGTGAAAATACATAGTTGCAGCGTCTTACAGTCTTGCAAATAAACAAAAACATTTGGTGAGAAGGCATGTATCTAGGGAAGATTATATTTTTTAAAGTTAAGCCATCTCTTTATGTTCTGTTTTTATACCTTCAGTTTATTTGCATAGCAAGGAAAGGCTGATGATAATACTTTATCAGTAGAACAGAACCTCATAGGGAACATAAGTATGCCTAGGCTGAATTACATTGAAAGAGTGTTGAGACTTTGCCTACAGGCCTAGGAAGTAACTTGCTTTTTTGTTTTGTTTGGGGGGGGGGGGATGATTCACGAGCAAAAGGGGAAGATGTAGAA
This sequence comes from Rhinolophus hipposideros, assembly GCF_964194185.1. Lineage (NCBI taxonomy): Eukaryota > Metazoa > Chordata > Mammalia > Chiroptera > Rhinolophidae > Rhinolophus > Rhinolophus hipposideros. The sequence goes on along the minus strand of NC_138057.1, from coordinate 39,205,241 downwards.
ACAGAAGAGGAAAGCATGAGCACACCAGGCAATAGAAGACAGAACAGAAGGGATCAGGGCTGTTTTGCCACCTCAGACACTATAACCCCAGTAGCGTCATCAGACCTTGGGCTTTTAGGCTCTCCATGTAAAAGTAACTGGACCAAACCAAAACCTCAGACAAGGTTTATTGGGGTTTATGCTTGAGCATAAGGGAGGCAGCACAAGAGGAAGAATTTTCCTACTAGCTCCCTGAAGGGCACTGCTGGGGGCATTATATAGGGAAGAGTGATGTCAGCTGGGGCGATTCCTCCTTTCTTCCCCAGTACAGTGCTGCTCAGACGCAATGCACACCGAGGTCCTGTGCATGCTCGGTAGGTTCAAGCTGGCGATTTTGCTCGCTACTGCCACCCAAGGAAAGTCCGATATACGTCAACTCAGGGTTGTGTGTCTTCTGGTGTTGGGGGGTGCGGGGAGAGGGTGCGGGAACGTGGTCACTGCTTTGGGGACGTTTTCGGTTAGAAAGTTGCTTATCTTGGCTTTGGAAAGTAGCTGAACTGGGTGGTGCGGAATCTAACGGTTAAAGGAATGGAGCCAAGCCCCTGTCCCTATTCTGTGTCAACCTGATTACAATTTTTAGCTTTTTTTTCCCTATCCCAAGCTTGCAAATGAGAAGATTAAGGCTCAGGGAAACTTAAGTGGTTTTCTAAGGTTATTTGACTTCCATGTGATAAAGATGTGTTTTTTTCACTACACCTTGGGAAGCAACGTTTAATTTGATATGACAGTTACACATAACAAATATTTATTTTCATGAAAAAGATACTTCTACCATGTAACATTTAACTTTTAAAAATGTATTATTATTCTCTCTCCTGAGTCTTGACCAGTTGCAGTTTTGTTTTGTTTTTAATTTGAGCCATAGTTTGAGTCACCACTGGGACTCCAGGATGCACACCTCCTTAAACCTGTTTAAGGTGTTTTTCCTTTAGACTGGGAACCAATTATGGCCTTCCCTCACACTTATTCTGTCAGCTCAGTGGTCCTTAAAAAATATGGCGGTGGAGGGAAGACTATGAGAAGAGGTTGGGAAATCAGGTTGGGAAAAGAAGGTTGGGGGTGTGAGAGGACCTAGTCTCCCTCCCCTTTGGCGACCCCAGGCATCCACACAAGAGGGCACCCCATGTGTTCTTGTGAAAAGCTGGAAGCCCTGAATGAGTCTTAAGGAGAAATTAGCCCGGGCTGGTCTCTGGGAGGCGTGGAGGCGTGAGGGTTGGTCTGTGTGTGGCTTCCCAGAAAAAATAAAAAATGTATTACTTATTTTGTTGTATGATTTTAGAACTTCTAATTTTAACTGAAAAAGAAGTATATATATATTCCTACTATATCTTGCAAAATAACTCCATGTCTGCATCATCCCCAGTGAACGTCACAATAAACCTGAAAGGGAGACTGGACATCTATTAATATAATGAGCAAACATCATTTCAGAGAGTTCAAGATACTAGCCCAAAATAATTAGTGCAAATATCTGAAATAGGCAAATTTGAATACTATTTTCAAACTCAAACATCAGATGTTATTCTACGATACTATGTTATCCAATTTTCATCGGATAATCCAATATATACTAAAATGCTCTTCTGATATTTATATTCTGAAAAAGTAATGATTTCATTTATGGAATTATTGTATATTTTATGTTAAGTATTTCTAATTTTCATGTGATCCCAACCTGATTTGAAAATACGTGTTTGGAGTTCTTTAAGTCTAACTAGGTGTTAGATACTGATAGTGACTGGACTTATTCAGCATTGTAGCTTTTATATCTCTTCCACGCGTTCACTTAGCATGACCTTTTAATAAATATTTCAAATTGTTTCTAAAACATAACATTAGAGTATAACTGTGTATATTGCTTAGGAAATACTATGAATTCAAATAAAACAAAAACAAACAAAATAAAAACAAATAAATAAATCTAGAGTCTATCATCAGTAGACACTAGATTGTCAGTATTACAATATACTTCCATCATTGTGAATTTTGGTTAACAAGAATACAGTTATGGGCGCTCATGAAAAACAAATAGAGAAAGAATAACAATTTAAATAGAACTTTCAACTGTAACATGAATATGTACAATATTTGGTGCATAATATTATATTTATACATAATTATATCAGGTATAAATTTATTGTATTAAATAACTTTGTCTATACAAAACAATGTGTGTTATTTTAATCAAAAGTTTAGGATATTTTGATTATATGCAGTTTTTGCCATAGGTGCTGAAATCAGAAACTAATATTCTTTAAGATGCTTTTCCATTGTAACCTGCAAAATGGAAAATAAATAATGAATAATAAAGGACATAATAAAAGCTAGGACTTATTTTAACCAGAAATCAGATTTGAAAAAGTTAGACTTTTGGCAAGATAAAATCAAGGGGAGGAAAAAGGAGTCGTTCTGAAATAGAATCCAGAGAATTCCATAATTTCTCATCCTTGGTATGACTGTTTTTAATTTCCATCTATAGAAGACCACCAGAAACAGACTTATGGTCAAAAATAATAAGTTATTTGCTGCAGCACAAGAGAGCACACACTCTGGGGAATTATGGGATACTTCAAAAGGAAGAAAGTGAAATTACGAAAAGAGTGCTAGGGTTTGGGGTGCTGGAGGTAAAGGATTACCTTGGGAGGAATTGGTCAGATTGTGTAACGTAGGCAGTTGCTGAAACTGTCAGAGGTCTTTATCTTTAGGATTTATGAATCCATGTGGAATCACTGTTGAACACTGTGTGTGTGGTCTTATCTAAACCACATGGGTCTAAATAAAGGGGTGTTAAAAGAATGAGAGTTTAGGCAGTGCATGATAAACATCATGATTTTCCCTGACATCCTTTATGTGTTTTGTGATTCGGAGTATATGTTCTGAGTTATGGTTTCTGTTTCAATTCTCACTTATTCTTGCACAGACACTATGCCAGCAATATTTGTCCTTTCTCACCACTGACAACATTTATGACTGACAGTAAGTCATTTAAATTCCATTGAGTCATTGTTTTCATTTACGTAATAAAAAATTTGGAATTGATATTCAGCAAACTCCTTATACTTCTAAGTTTGAAATAGTAAAACGTAGAGACTAACTCTTAAACATCTGTCTTTAAACATAAAGAAGAGGTTGAATTGTGGGTCAACTCAGCTTTAACTCTCATGTCAAATTCCACATTGGAAAAATTGTGTAAATGTGATTTTTAAGTATAAAAAACAGAAAATGTCATATTTTTATATTCTAAATACTAACTAAAAATTTGAAAACATGTTACAACATAAAATCATAGATTTCCAACATGGTAACTTTGATATTAAGTGCACTCATTAAATTAGAAAAATAATGATTATAATGTAACTTGTCAAAAATGAATATCTATCACCTTTGTTAGATATCAAAAGGATCAAGGCAACCACAAAATAAATAGAAAGCAGACAGACATATTGTTATACTAGTTGTTTTAGTCTGCATAGACTGCAATTACAAAACCATAGACAGGGTGGCTTAAACAAAGAAATGTATTTTCTCACAATTCCGGTGACTAGAAAATCCAATGTCAAGTTTCCAGCAGCATTCAGTTTCTGGTGAGAGAGTTCTCTTCTTGACTTGCATATGGCCACCTTCTCTGTTTGTCTGTATAAGGCAGAGAGAGAGGTCTTGTGTCTTTTAGTCTACTTATAAAGGCACCATCCCTATTGGATTAGAGACCCACCCTTATGACCTTATTTAACCTTTATCACTTCCCTATAGGCCCTATCTCCAAATCCAGTCACATTGGAAGTTAAGACTTCAATATAGGAATTGGGGGGAACACATTCAGTTGAGCACTACTAAACCCCAAACAAATAATTTATCTTCAACAAAACATTATATTCTGTAAAAAGAATATAAATGCTGTGTTACTTTTATCTCATGAAAAATAAATCTACATAACATTGTCTTCTTAGTACAACTCTTTCCCTTTCTAGTGCATTCATTTATGGGATTATTGTATCTTTTAAGTATTTCTAATTTTCATGTGATGCCAAGATAATTTGAGAATAGATGTTTGGAGTTCTTTAAGGCTAAATAGGAGGTTAGATGGTTCTCCATAAGGAGAGTGAGAAATTCCTTGAACTAGACTAGCAAAATTTGCCTCTACTCTGTGTCATTCCCACCTCTGACCTCTTTAGAGATTATCTTGGCAGGATGCCTAATGGAGTTGGCTTTGACTGAGGTGACCTTCAGGACTTCCTTAAATACGGACATAAAAAGGATCAGCTTCCAGCAGCTAAAAGTGCAGTCAAGCAAACTGCAAAAATAAATAAATAAATAAATAAATAAATAAATAAATAAATAAATAAATAAATAAATAAATAAATAAAAGAAGGACAGTTTAACTTTAAAAGCAATTTTACTCACAATTTCGAGTTTCCTTTTAGGACTTTTCACAGCCTAATTTAAGTGAACAGATTTCTGCATCATTCATTATCAATTAGGTAATTATTGGCTCGAATTAGTTTCCTGACTTTCATCCTACTTCAAATAATGTAAAGGCTCCATTATGAAAAGATATAAATGGCTAACAATTTCCAAAGCCATTATTTCGTTTATTTTATTCAGTATTGTTGGATTTATTTCTAATGAGCTTTGAAAAAAAGTCTAGTTTAGTGCTTCTACATGCAGCTGTATTTTTTTAAAAATCTAATTTATAATGTGTTTTCATTCATTTGATTTCTATTTAGTTTTCACACCATCAATAAGAATTGTTTAAATACTGATATATTATCTTTCTACTTGATACAAAATAGGTTTTAAAAAGTTTTCATTTCCATAGCTATAGCAAGGAGTATATCTTATCCTTTTTTTCTTCTTTATAAGTGGAATCATACACAATTGTTTTAGTATAAACACGTTTTTCTGGTCCCTCCCTCTCTCTTTATTTTTTGATTGCAGCAGCCCTTCCCCCTAAGATAACCCAATATTAACAGCTTAGTATGTGCCATATTTATTTTTCTTTTTTTCCCTGTAATTAAAAGTTTATTGAGATGACACATGTTAGTAGAGTTACACGAATTTCAGGTGTACAATTCTGTAATACATCATCTATATGTTACATTGGGTGTTCACCAGCCAAGTCAGTTCTCCTTCCATCACCATATATTGGATCCCCTTTACCCTCATCTACCACCTTCCTCCCCTCTTACCCTCTGGTAACCACTAAACTATTGTCTGTCTCTATGAGTTTTTGTTTCTTCATTTGTTTGTCTTGTTCTTTTGTTGGTTTCAGTTTTATAACCACATATCAGTGGAATCATATGGTTCTCGACTTTTTCTGTCTGTCTTATTTTGCTCAGCATAACACTCTCAAAATGCATCCATGTTGCCGCAAATGGTACTATTTCATCTTTTCTTATGGCAGAACAGTATTCCATTGTGTATATACCATGTTTCCCCGAAAATAAGACCTAGCCTGACCATCAGCTCTAATGCGTCTTTTGGAGCAAACATTAATATAAGACTTATAGTAAAATAAGACTGGATCTTATATTAATTGTTGCTCCAAAAGACACATTAGAGCTGATTGTCGAGCTAGGTCTTACTTTCGGGGAAACACGGTATACCACAACTTCGTTATCCATTCATCTATTAAAGGACACTGGTTGTTTCCATATCTTGGCTACTGTAAATAAAGCTGCAATAAACATTGGAGTACATATATCTTTATAGGTAAACGTTTTCAGGTTTTTTGGGTGGATACCCAGGAGAGGAATTGCTCGGTCATATGGTAATTATATTCTTACTTTTTTGAGGAACCTGTATACTGTCTTCCATAGCAGCTGCACCAGTCTGCATTCCCACCAACAGTGTATGAGGGCTTCTTTTTCTCCACAGCCTTTCCAACACTTGTTATTATTTGTCTTAATGGTAGCTATTCTAATTGGTGTAAGGTGACATCTCAGTGTGGTTTTTATTTGCATTTCTCTGATGATTAGTGATGTTGAACATTTTTTCACATGTCTATTTGTCATTTATATGTCTTTTTTGGAGAAATGTCTATTCAGGTCCTCTGCCCATTTTTTAATTGGATTGTTTATTTTGTTGTTGTTGAGTTGTATGAGTTCCTTATATATATTTCGATATTAGCTCCTAATCGGAGGTGTTGTTTGCAAAAATCTTCTCCCATTCGGTTGGTTGCCTCTTTATTTTGTCCATGGTTTCTTTTGCTGTGCAGAAGCTTTTAGTTTGATATAGTCCCACTCGTTTATTTTAGTTTTTAATTCCCTTGTCTTTGGGGTCAAATTCCTAAAATCCTCTCTCAACCCAAGATCCATAAGTTTAGTACCTGTTTTCTTCTATGCATTTTAGTGTTCCAGGTCTTATGTTTAGGTCTTTAATCCATTTTGAGTTAATTTTGGTACACAGTGACAGATAGCAGTCTAGCTTCATTCTTTTGCATGTAGCTTTCCAATTCTGCCAGCTCCATTTATTGAAGAGGCTGGCTTTCCTCCATGTGTTTTAGGCTTCTTTGGTAAAAATTATTTGTCCATATGTATGTGGGTTTATTTCTGGGTCATATGTATTTTTCTTCATATTTTAATAATCTTTTTAAAAATTATTTTTGGATGGCAGTGAATTTTATTTTCTATTTGTTTTACATTAATGAATGCCAACTATAATTTTATATATATAATGTGATGGCTCGGTGTGAGGTCGGAGGGATAGTGGATGGGGGGAGGCGAGTTCACAGTGTGAGGGATATAAATGATGAATGTCTAAGTATTACCTTGTCTTGTACACCTGAAACTAATAAATTAAAAAAATTATAGTTGATATTCAATATCAGTTTCATGTGTACAGCATAGTGGTTAGACATTTACATAATTTATGAAGTAATCTCCCCAATAAGTCTGGTACCCATCTGACACCAGTGTAGTTTTTACAATACTGTTGACTATATTCCCCATACTGTACTTTACATCTCCGTAACTCTCCTTTAACTACCAATTTGTACTTCTTACTCCTCAAAGAAATCCAAAACACTAATTCAAAAAGATATATGCACCCCTATGTTTACTGTTGCACTATTCACAATAGCCAAGATTTGGAAACAACCAAATTTCCCATCAATAGACAATTGGATAAAGAAATTGTGGTACATTTTAATAATCTTTTATAGACCATATGTAAATACACATACTCATACAGAGTTGGGTTTTGTTATTGTTTCTATTTTTGTTTTTCAGTACCCTGAACAACTCTACGATAGGTATCTTTTCTATACAAACTCTTACAAATTGGTAAGTTTGCTTCTGCAGAGTAACTTTCTTGAAAAGAGATAGCTTTTTAAAATTTTAGTGGATACTATCAGATTCTCATTTTACAGATTAACATACTGAGATATCTGGAACAGATGCTAATCAAGGTTAAATCACATATAGTTAAACCAGCAATCTCTGTACCTTTCACTCCATTTCCCTACCAGCATTAGATTTTTAAAACATTTAAAAATTTTCTCAGGTTAAATCGTTGTTGTGTTGACTTCTATTTCCCTGGTTACTTGTGAATTATCTTTTTCCAAGTGAGTTAGTCATTTGGATTTGCTCTTGGTACACTGTGCATTCATATCTTTTGTCTACTTTTAATACTGTGTATATTGTCTTTTTTTGGTCAATTTTTAAGAACTTTTTGTGTATTACTGAAATAGACTCATTGCCTGCTATTTGCATCATCATTTTTTCCAGGTATACCATGTTTCTGTTGATCTTGTTTGCTATGTTTTTGCCATATAAATGGCTTAAATTTTATTTAGTGAACTCTGAGTTTCTAGATCACTAGGCTTTAGTAGTGTACAGTAACTAGACAAAATACTAGTAATGTATATTGCACTATTATACATTAATCTAGATTTTTTTGCAGTGTTGCAAGAAAAGAATCAGTTTCTTAATTCAACTGGTATTAATTTTTGTAAATCTTGTGAAAGAAGGATCCATTTTTAATTCTTTCCAGGTTGATACATTGCTGTTTCAGCACTACTTATTAAATAGCCCATCCTTTTCCCATCGCATTTATGCAGTTTTATTAACTTCATTATTTTGATGAGGTATTAAAATATAATATGGAATACAAACACACAATGTTTAAAAGTATTTTTTTAAGCATGTTAATTTAAAAGTGCTTGGCTGCTAATGTACTAATGCAAATTGAGAAGTGTGAAGTTCAGATTCATAAATTCTATCTCCTTGCTATATGAGTACAGTTCTTCTGAATTTGATATGTACGGTAAACAAGCATCAGTATTTCTACTATATCAATATTTTAGCCCTTGTCAACCGTAAAATCATTCATTTTTGCAAGCATTTTAATTATCTTTTGTCATGTATATATATATACATACGCACAGGTGTGTTTATATGAGAATATATATGTCCTTATATGTGTGTGTATCATATAAACATGTATATGTATTGATATACGTGAGTGTGTGTGTGTGTGTGTGAGAGAGAGAGAGAGAGAGAGAGAGAGAGAGAGAGAAAGAGAGATACTTCATATACTTCTATATCTCCCAAGGATAGGCACAAATGGGCTTTGTGACTTTGGGTTCATGTACAATGTGTACACTTACTATTTGTTTGGTTATGATAGGAAGGAAGAGCACTCAAGAAGGCTATATGTGTCATACACAAAAGCATGTACTTTGAATTTAGTTAATCTAGCTTAGAATCTATGTTGTGCCACTTAATGAGGTGTGTGATATTAGGTACCTCAACCTCATTACACCTGAATTTTTCTCACGTGTAGCAAACAAGATAACAACAGCTGTATAATTTTAAGTATTGAACAAATGTTCATGTTTTAAAAATTTAATAGAGTATGCAGCTCCTATGATTTGTTCAATATATATTATTTCCTTTTTCTCTCTTTTTTTCCAGAGTATATTCATTGTATTAATCTATAAGATGAAAACAGGGAAATAATCCAAAATATCTCCTTTGTTTAACTCCTTGACTCTGAATAACTCATTCTGTTTCTCTGTTAACTTATTTCATCCACGGTGAGAAAGAACAAGAAATTAATAGGAAGTTCATGATTTCTCTTTATTGTCACTTTAATGTATTCCTACCTTTTAATGGCTATTTCTCTTCTTTACTTCCTGAGCACCCTATCTCCATTTCTTTTTACCTGCCAATGGCAGCATTTCAGATTCTAGTCAAGCCTACCCTTATTTACCCCTCTCAAATTCCTAATAGCTTTCTACATGTTTTCATATCACAAGATAGGTTGACATATAATTTCTACAGCTATTTTCAATTTTCACAATAATCCTGACAAGTAGATATTACTATTATTAAACCAGTGTTATTAAAGAGGCTATGTAACTTACCCAAGATCACCAAACCGTAAAATAATGAAGCTATGATTTAAACACAGACTTTTTGATTGCAAGTTACATGTGTTTCAGTGACAGACAATTACTAGAATTAGTGGGATAACCACATTCATTGTAAGGTATAAAAATGACAAATCATAATATTGTACATTTGAAACTAATATAATATTGTTTTTCAACTATACTTAAGTTTCTAAAATAAAAATGAAAAGACTGCAGACAGCAGAATGGTTACCGGAGAGAAAAGGGGATGGGTGAGGATGAAGTGAGTAAAGGGGATTAAATAAAGCGTGACAGAAAGAGACTAGACTCTGGGTGGTGGGCACACAATAGAGTACACAGATGCATCATAAAACTGTACACCTGAAATTTATATAATGTTATTAACCAGTATTACCCCAATAAATTTAATACAGATTAAAAAATACACAAAAACATGTGCTTTCTGCTGCCCTTAAATATGACTATTTAGTTTGATTGACTAATCAAGATGCTAAAGATTAATCAATTAATGCAGAATTTTCCAAAGTTTAACTGATTTGGCTCAACATTTAATAGATTTATTTGGTCACAGAAATAAGTGTGTGTGCATGCATGTGCAAAGCAGTTACTTAAAATCTCAGGAAATACTTTTAGGGTATTACACCTAACAAAAGCATTTCTATTTCCAAACGGGCCAAATAGTTTAAATGTAGGAATATTTCAAGTTCCATAGGACAGAGAGTCAGAAAGTAGAGTAAAAACTGGATGTAAGAATTGCTATTTGTAGAAGGAACTCCTTTATCAGCACCATGCATGGCACTCAGAGTGTCACTGGTACTGGTAAATTTGACATCTCAAATATTCCCTCACTTTACAATTCCAAATACTCAAATATAAGATACTACATTTCTTTTATACAGAACTACATGTACTTTTCTATGTCAAAGTACCATGAAAATGTATATTTTTATTAGAGTTGTCAGGTTTTGCAAACAAAAATATAAAGTGCCCAGTTAAATTCAAATTTCAGATAAGCAGAAAATATTATTTTTAGTTTAAGGATGTGCCATGCAATATTTGAGACACACTTTACAATAATTGTCCATTTTTTAATCTGAATTCAAATTTAACTGGGTATCTTGTCTTTTATCTGGCAATTCCAATTTTTATATATCTAATACTGCAGCCAAATCAATATACAATATTGTCTGTTTAAAACAATACAATATTGTTTGTTTAAAACAATAGCAACCACTAACAGCCAACTAACAGCCAAATAGGATTATCTCATTGCATAAACCTATTTTTAAATTATGGAAAACACACAACATAAACTTATTATCTTAACCAATTTTAAGTATACAGTTCAGTAATGTTAAGTATATTCACGTCATTATGCAACCAATCCCCAGAACTCTTTTCATCTTCAAAACTGAAATTTTACACCTGTTGAACAACTCTCCATTCCCCCCTCCCTCCAGCCCCTGTCAACTGCCATTCTATTTTCTGTCTCTATTAATTTGACTACTTTAAGTACCTCAAATAAGTGAAATTATATAGTATTTGTCTTTTTGTGACTGGCTTATTTTACTTAGCATAGTATCCTCAAGATTCATCCATGTGTAGCATGTGTCAGAATTCCTTACCTTTTTTAAGGCTAAATAATATTCAATTTTTGTTTGTTCATTCATCTGTTAATGGACACTTGGGTTCCTTTTAGCTATTGTGAATGATGCTGCAGGATTGGTATCTTAGTCCCTTAAGACTGCTATAACAAAATGCCACAGATTGGGTAGCTTATAAACAACAGACATGCATTTTTCACAGTTCTGGAAGCCGAAAGTCTGAAGTCTGAGTGCAAGCATAGTCAGCTGAGGGCCCTCTTCCAGGTTGTAGACTTTTCACAGTATCCTCACGTGGTGGAAGGAGCTAGAGAGTTTTGTGGAATCTCTTTTATAAAAGCACGTATCGCATCCATGAGGACTCCACCCTCAACCTATTTACCTCATAGAGGCCCCACACCCTACCACTGTCACTTTGGGCATTAGATTCTAACATGTGAATATTGGGAGGACACAACAATGCAGGCCATAGCAGTTGGTTTCTTCTAAGGCTCTTCTCCTTGGCTTGTAGATGGGCAGCTTTTCCCTGTGTCATCAGATGGTCTTCCCTGTAGATAGATCTGTGTCCTAATTTCCTCTTCTTCTATCAACACCAGTCATATTAGAGGAGGGCCAAACTCACTTTAATTTAATTACCACCTTAAAGACCCTATATCCAAATATAATTACATTCTTAGGTACTGGGGGTTAGGAACTCAACACATGAATTGGGGGAAGGTGGAGGAGACAAAATTCAGGTCATAATAGGTATAAACCCAGAAGTGGAATTGCTGGATCACATGGTAATTTGATTTCTATTTTTTGAGGAAATTCCATACTTTTTTTTTCCCATAGTTGCTATTCCTTTTTATATTCCACAACAGTGCACAAAGTTTCCCTTTTCTCCACACCTTTGATAGCATTTGTTATTTGTTATTTTTTGATAGTAGCCTTCCTAATGGGTATGAGGTAGTATCTCATTGTGGTTTTGATTTGCATTTTCTAATGCCAAGTATCTTTTTATGTGCTTGTAATCATTTGTATATCTTCTTTGAAGAACCATCCATTCACGTCCTTTGCCCAGTTTTTAAATTGAATTGTATTATTGTTGAGTTGTTGGAGTTCTGTATGTATTCTGGATATTAACCCCTTATCGTATATACTCGTATAATATGCAAATATTTTATTTCATTCCATTAGCTGTCTTTTCACTCTGTTGATTGTGTCCTTTATGCACATCTAATTTTGATGTAATCTACTTTATTTCAATTTTTGTTTCCTCTGCATTTGGTGTCATATGGATTAAATAATTTCCAAGTCCCATGTCATGAAGGTTTTCCCCTATGTCTTCCTTTAAAAGTTTTAGCACTTACATGCTGGTCTTTGATCCATTTTGAGTTAATATTTGTATATGGTATAAAGTAAATATTCAACTTCGTTCTTTACGTGTATATGTGACTATATAGGCTTTTTTTAACACCATTTGTTGAAAATACTTTTTGCCATTGAATGGTTTTGGCCCTTTCTTAAAAATTATTTAACCATATAGATGAGAGTTTATTTCTGGGCTCTCATTCTATTCCATTGATTTATAGGTCTATCTTTTTTTCCAGTACCACACTGTTTTGATTACTATAGCTTTGTAATAAGTTTTGAAATCAGGAAGTGTGAAATCTCCAACTTTGTTCTTTTTCAAGATTGTCTTGGATATTTGGAGTCCCTTGAAATTCCATATGAATTTTAGGATAGATATTTATATATCTGCAAAAAAAATATACAATTTGGATTTTGATAGAGATTGTATAAATCTATGTTTGGTGGACAGCTATTTTTATTTTCCTATATAGTCCCTAAACTTTAGAATCATTTTTAATTTTATTAGTTGTATATTATCTCTCTGTGAGAGATAGAATGTTAAGGACACTACCAAGCAATAAGAAGAAGCACTTCCAAGAAGGTCAGCATAAAGATAAAAATAAAAGACTGTCACTACAAGTCACAAAACGGTGGAAAAAGGTGATATACATGTGTATTAGTCTGCTCAGACTGCGGTTAACAAAATATCACACAGTTGGTGGCTTAAATAACAGAACTATATTTTCTCATACTTCTAGATAGTAGAGGTTCAAGACCAAGGCACCTTCAGAATTGGATTCTGGTGAAGTCTCTCTTCCTGATTTATAGATAACTGCCTCTTGCTGTGTCCTCTCGTAGCCTTTCCTCTGTACTTGAGGAGAGAGAGAGTTTTCTGGTATCTCTTCCTTTTCTTATAAGGACACCAGTCCTATTGGATTAGAGCCCCACTTATGACTTCATTTAACCTTAATTACCTCCTTGAAGGACCTATCTTGAAATACAGTCACTTCGGGTTTAGAGTTTCGACATGAATTTGGAAGAGAAACAATTCAGTCCCTAATAACATGGACTGGGAAACAAATAAGACAGATATGTCACTAACAGATAATGACAGTCCTCATTGAAATGGCATCTTTTACTGCCTTGGACAGAACTGGCAAGGTAAAGACATGATGGATTTCTAGAGCCTATTAATAATTAACAGTTTATCCAGTGTCCAAAGTTATGAAAACAAAGTTTTTGTGAGTGAAAAGACTAGTTTCATTAATTCAATGGCATTTAAAAAATGAAACACAATACTTTTTTTTTTCTTTTTGCTTTTTGAAAACAAACAAGTATGATGGGAATAGATATACATTCAGACATTCAGTTTACATTTGAAAGAAGAGTGGATTCTAGGGCATTTAGTGAGATTACAGTAACAATTTCCCTTTAATTTAGAATAAAATATTTTCAAGCCTTCCTAAAAACACAAAACACTAAATATTTATTGACATTTTAGTGAAAAAAAAAATTGAACCACTGTGTAAATCACCTGAAAGCCAGAGTGATGACTCATTTTTAAAATAAAACAGCCTCGGCTTCCCCATAATTTCTTAACTTCCAAAAGCATGGTCAAAAGCTTAAAACAATTAGAACTACTTAGTATTTTGGAATGACACTACATATGAATGAAATTTCAAAATTCTTATTTAAAAGCAAAATTGGCATTTTTACCTTTATACAATGTAACACAACATCCTAGAAAAATTACTTTCTTCTAAAGCTGTATCAAATAGTTATGTTATTTCAAGCAATACTGTATAAATCAGGAATCTTTGTAGGTTTTGAAACAGCATCTACAACTACGATTTTCTTCGCCAAGATTATGATTTAAAATGGTGTTTACCTGGGGTGACTGGTTAACTCAGTTGGTTAGAGCGCGGTGCTACTAACACCAAGGTTGCCAGTTCAATCCCCGCATGGGTCACTGTGAGCTGTGCCCTCTTTTTAAAAAAAAAACAAAACTATAAAATGCTATTTATCAATGTTTTACTTAACTAAGTTTACTGTATCACTATGTTAGGTATTTATTGACTTACTTTTTTTTTCTTATTCGTTTTTTTAAATTAACACAGTCTGAGTTTAAATCATCCCAAACTATTATATGGAAACTATGTCTGCTTGAAGTCAAGTGGTTCACCATCTTGAGTGACAATATTTTTGAAAACTCACTGATAACACATTCAAGCTTCACTGTTTTTGAGGGCAAGTTAATTTCCCTCTATTTCATTGTCACAGTTAGCAAAGTTTAGTGAAGGATAGTTGGCTTGCAAGCAGGTTATTGAATAACAAGAGTATTAGCCTAAGAAGGTGGTGGATTATGACCATAACCTGAATTAAGACCTGAGTGAGATTCCAAATATATCGCTTCCAATGAATATGACTTTTGAGAAGTGATTTAAACTAAATTACTCTGGTTTTCTTTCTTTCTTTCTTTCTTTCTTTCTTTCTTTCTTTCTTTCTTTCTTTCTTTCTTTCTTTCTTTCTTTCTTTCTTTCTTTCTTAACTGTCAAAATGGAAGTGGTAAATAAAATGGAGTGGAATGGAATAGAATAAAATAAAATGGGATGGGATGGGATGGGATGGGATGGGATAAAATGGGATCTAATAAAATAAGGTAGAATAAAATAAAATGGAACAAAATAACATAACATAACATAAAATAAAATGAAAATACCTGTCCTACCTATTCGAAGGATGTTGTAAGAACCAAATAGTTGTGAAAATGCCTGGTACACAGAATTTCAAATGCAATTAATTGACGGGTATTCTATTAAAAAGTTCATACATATTTTAGAGACACATGGAATTATAATTTTTGTTTCTAGAATGACATTTTGATGTGTATGAGAAGCCAGTGGTTTCATCTGTCATACAGAAATGATGTTTTCTACAGTTTTGCCAAATGTTCAGTATTTGTAACTCTGGTATTCCTTCATATCAATCATCCAATGTTCAGCGATCAATTCATCCTCAAATTTATATCCGTAATATGTAAATATGTATTACATACTATTAGGTGAAAATGCTATGGAAATAGCCAGAATTACTCCACCCTTTCCATTTAATCTTAAATAAACATACTAGCTTTGGATAAGTAGGACTATGCTTTATCAGATTTAAATAAATATACCAAAAAAAAACCTGCTTTCTTATCTCCTTTCTGTGACTAACACTCCTTGATTGGCTTTGGACAACTCATCTGATCTTTTAGATACATTCCAATTATATTTAAAAATGGGGGGAAATATTAATATCATGATTCATATCCCAGACAGAACAGGATTTTCTTAAGGTCCCTTCAAAAGTTCAGATGTTTAAAATCAGTGTAAAACATCTAAAACTTCTAAAGTTTCCAAAAAGCTTTCTACAAATTTATTCCTTACTGTATTTTTTTAAAAGGCTTCATCATCTAAGGGGAGGTATTATTGTGTTAAATATTCATAAAAACCAGTAATTTCTATACTGCCTGTGGTATATCAGCCATAAGTAAATGCAATAGTAATAACATGAGAAAATTAAAATAAGCAAAAGTTACATTTTAAGATATAAATTAAATTTTTTGAGTGCATGATCTACACTCAGAACACATCAGACCTGCATACTACCCGACAAGTGAGCCTACAGAGTCTCTCCGTACCAGTGATGTGTAATTTTGATAAAGCAAGCAATTAAGTCCCTCATACTTACTGGAAGGGAAGCTGTTCTGAAAATAATTAATGGAATCATTGCAATTGTCACACATACATTATTTTCTTTATAATAAAATGCAGTTGAAGCAAGATAAGACTTAATCAGTTACCAACATAGGTCCTTGCATCTCTTGGCCAGTCATTTCTGCAGGGTGATTAGCAAACGGGAATGTTTTAATTTGAATTGGCCAGGTTTCTAAAATTGGATCATGAACAAATGCGGTCAAATGAAGAAAGAGACAGTCTTCTGATAATCAGGAATCATGCATTTGATTTTAGTTAGTGTCTTGAAGTTGCCAATCCTGTCTGCAGTTTCCATTTTTCCAGAAGAATTATCAAAATGATAAAACTGGAGGTGGGGAGATAAGCTTACATGACCATTATTCTGACATTGGCATTGCAAGGAAAACAAGTTGTGGGAAAAAGCAATAGATTGAGAGACATGCTATTTTGCCATTTCTAGCTGTGTGAATAATTATCTTCTATTCCTATGATTAATGACTAGACAATCTTTTGGGGCCCTCCCCCTCCTCATTTTGTGAGCATTGGTCTTACCACCTCTCAAATGAGGAAACTCATTTTAGGATTATTGTGAAAAACAAATGAGCTGATACATGTAACATGTTTAGCATAGTATCAAACACATAGTGATTTCTCCAAAAAGGTTAAAAGTTAGTATTAATAGCAGGCACTCAACAAACATCAATTCACTTCACAATCCCTATTACCTAATACCCCAAATTTTAGTCCCTCTCCTCACATATATTTAAAAGTATATCAGTGTCCTCTAAATGTAACAGTGATAATTACATATAATTGTACTTTATTTTTTATCATAATGTTATTTAAAGAAACCCAAGAATGTCTGAAGGATAAAAAAATCCTATTAATTAAATTAGGAATGAACCATAAACTAAAGGAGAAGAACCTATAAATATTAAAGGAATAGATTTTAAACAAGATAAAAAAAATCAGAGGTTAAAATGAACTGTTTTTTAACCTATGCAGTGTCTTACTTATAAACTAAGCAGTTATTGGCTATTTTGTTCCATGTAGATATTTTCACACCTGAGGTTTCATGAATTGTATCTCATTTAACAAGTGTGAACATAGGTTTCTAAGTTGTTTTTAAACCTGCTTTGGATGAGGTGGAGATACCAAGGAAGATTGTAGATTTTTGGTCGTAGTCTATAATTGAAAGAAAAATCTATCAGTTATAGTTACAACCATTCCCCCATGTACATAGTTTAAAATTGCTACTTTGACTCTACCTTCAACAAAACAAAACTGAAAACCTAAATAGTCATGTTGATCATTAGTACTCTATACATGTGTGTTTAAAATGCTTCTAGGATTTTCTACCTCAGGATGCAGGGTAGAAGAATGAGCACATTTAGATCCCTAATCTTCCATCCAAATTCTTTTAGAATTACAGAAAATACGCCCCCCAAGATTAAAAGAACAAAGCCTATTAGTTCCATAAAAAAGAAAGGGAGCAAGCCCTAAAATAGAATGTTTGAGAAAATGCTGAGTACAAGTAATGATACGTTTGGACTGATAGAAAACAAAACAGAGGTAAAGAAAATATAAAAATGCAGCATTTGATTATACCATTAACGTCATCAGAATGAATCTATCCATATAAAATATAAACATGTGGGGGCCTGAGATCAAGGAGAACTACTCTGCTGTGTTAATTCCAGAGTAGCCATCAAATGCTGAGGAACAAGGAAAAGAACATCACTTAGATCATTGCCTCAATCGCTAGGGAATATATTATCTACCTCTGGGTTATGATTATTATAAGTGAGTTAATAGGCATACAGTATTTATTATTGCAATTATTATTTTAGATATAAGGTTTTTTCTGCTGTGTGTTTAATTTTCAAGCAATTAATATTTTGATCAACTTACAGTTATTTTTTTCTATTTCATTTTAAAATGATCAAAAAATTTGGCCTTTAAATTATATTTTTAATTATTTAAGTTTCACTTTGCAATATAGAAATATTAAATTTTGTAAATCACCATGTACTTATTGAAAAATTATGTTATCTATCTGAGTGATCAGTTTACTACATATCTATTAAATTTTATTAATCAACATTTTTATCTTTTGATCTATCTTATGGGTGTTAATGCTATCACAATTATTTAATTTATACTTCCATGATCACTAAAGATGTTTTGCATCTTTTCATTGCTTATTGAACAATAGTCATTATCTTTGGGATATCTGTTCAAATCTTTTGTTTTTGTTACCTGTCTTTTTAGCAGTGGTGTGTGTGTGTGTGTGTGTGTGTGTGTGTGTATTTTGCATGTAGTTAGTTGGAAAACATATATAGCCTTTCACATTTTTAATCTTGTCATTTGGTAGACAAAATTTCTTATTTTTAATGTAATACAATTCATTAATCTTTGCTTTTATGCTCAATGTTTTTGTGTGTGTTGGTCGAGAACTTGTGCTGCCTTCTCCAATCATAAAGATACTCTCCTATTGTATATTCTAGAAATTTTATAATGTTATCTTTCTTATTTAGTCTACATCAGTCTGGAATTGATTTTTTTGCCATTTTGTCCCAACACTACTTCTTAAAAGTCTACCTTTTCTCTGCTTTTTTCAGATCATTATAAGGACCTCAAAGTAATAAATCAAGTCCCACTATATCCTAATTTTTTTCTCTCGCTCACTTTGTTATTCAAAATTTCCTGGGCTATTCCTGGTACTTTGCATTTCTATATAAATTTAAGAATTGCCCTATAAATTTACAAAAATATGTGCTGGGATTTAACAATAGAATTGCATTAAATTTATAAATTAATTTGGGGATAATTGACAACCCTACAATATTGATTTTTTTCATTACTCTAAATATGGTATATTAACATTACCTTTATTTAGATTTTCTTAAATTCCTCTATGTCATACAGCTTTCTGTATAGAGACTTTGGAGGTCTTTTGGTAGATTAATTCCTAATTTTCAATGCTATGATAAATAGTAGTATTTTAAATCTTTGTTAATAGTTCAGAATTCCCATCATTTTTTTTTTTAGTGTTTAAGTTTTATCCTATGATCTTGATTAATTCACTTATTGATTCTAGTACACTATATGTTCCCCTACTCTTATGCCTCTTCCATGACTTATTGCATTGCCTAGGACCTCCCATTTTTAGGTGTGTAGATTGGGTGTTCAATTTTACAAAATTACATAATAGATGTGCATATTATATTTCTCTTAGTAGTAACATATCACTGTGTATGTATTAATGTAGTCTAACAAATTTAGTCTTTTAATTGGAGTACTTAACTCATTTACATTTAGTGAAATTACCAAAACAATTTTTTTATTTATCATCTTGTGATTTTTTTCTATGTTCCACCAGTTTTTATATCCTTTTTAAACAATAATATATTATTCTACATCTTCAAAATGCTGATAAAGATTACTGTCAGCCTAGGAATTTATGGTAACCTAAAGTACATTCAAACATGAAAAAATAAACACATTTTAGATATACAAAGAATAACTACCTATCTTTATTTTAAAACACTAGAGGATATACTTCAACAAAAAGAAACATGAATTCAGAAGGAAACAATGGAATGACAGTAACCTTAATCAACACAGAAACAGATAGTAGGTACTGAACAAAAAATTGTTAACTTTAATAAATGTTAACTGTTGTTTAAAGATAGGACTAAAACTCTAGATAACAGTAACTTTCATGGATATTCATGGGTGTAGGAGTAGTAGAATTGTTCAGTAGGCATTGAAAGCATGCTACTAATCTTGTACTGGGAGAAAGGAAGATTGATATCCTAAACAAACAAAAATTGTCATTATTAGTAAAATATACAGTTTAAAATACATTAGTAAATAACCTTATGTCATTGTTAGAACATATTTAAAACATATATAATCAGAAAAGAGAATTTGGAAAAGAATACACTTTTTTTTCAATACAATAGAAAACAAGAATAAAAAGGAAGGAAAAATTGATAATTTTTTTAAAATCCAAAATTAGATATGGAAAAAATAACACATATAGTTTATCAAAATTGATATAATTATACTAAATTCATCAATCACAGAAAAACATGTCACATAGGCTTAAAGAACTAAACAAGATGTCTTTATACACTGCTTACAATAGAATTTTAATAAGAAATAATTTACAGGCACAAATACTGAAATCATATTTGAATAAAATGGATAATCATTTAGGAAGTTGTAACCAAGAATCTGGGTGAATCTAACAATGAATACTGAAATTATATTAGAAAAACTAATAAAATTATAAAAACATAGAAGAAAATTTTTGTTTTAACATATCTCTATTAAATATTCAATTTCAATCAGATGAAAATAAAAACTACAAGGATGCTCATCTATAATAGTGCTATATTCTTAAAGGTCATAATAAGTCTGACTTTTAAAAAATTACTCCTAACTACATATGTTTTATCAATGAACACATCTTATAAATCAATATAATTTAATAGTTTATAATGATACGTCTTTATTCCCTAATGTCACTATGTTATGTAAAAAAAAAAAGTTATGACATAGAACAATGTTTTGTGCAAAGACAGTAAATGTTTTAGAGGCTCACAGTTTGTACTACTTAAGTTATTTTTAAGCAGAAATTTCAATTAATATTTTTTAAATTACAAAGCTTCAAACAGTATACTGACAATTATTTATGTATGAAAATGGAAAAAATGACATTTAAATTCACTGAGCTCATTTTGAACACTATGTAAATCCTGATCAGGTTAACTAAGTTTCTTGACCATCTTTATTGCCTAGAAAGTATGATAATAAAAATGTGATAAGAAAATGAAGCAAAATACTAAATCAAAACCTGTAGCAAAAATTTACAACCTCTCAACAGTAAAGAAAGTTGCATGTTTAAGGATATACTTTGTCAGACTGAGCAATTTCATGTCAGTCTTTTCTATGCAATAGCAATTTTTCTGTACTGGCTACTCCTAAGTCAAAATCATGTCATATACAATAGCTATCTCCATAATGTTTCTTAACTCATGAATGCAGAATTTCTGATCAATGTCATAAATCACGTTGGGGATTCTGCTTCCATCCTTGTTATGGGTTGAATTGTTTTCCCCAATTTTGTATGTTGTCATCCTAAATTCCAATACCTCAGAATGTGACCTTATTTGGAAATAGAGTAATGCCAATGTAGTTAAAATGAGGTAGGTCATACTCAAGTAGGGTGAGCCTCTAATCCAATATAATTGGTGTCTTTCAAAAAAGGGAGTATTTGAGCACAGAGATATGCACTAAGGGAGAATGCAAGAGTGAAGCTAGGCTGCCACAAGCCAAGAAACTACCAGAAACTAGCTGAGAGGCCTGGATCATATCCTTCCCTAGTGCCTTCAAAGGGAGTGTGGCCCTGCCAACAGCTTGAGTGCAGACTTCTGACCTCCAGAACTGTGAGACAATAAATTCCTGTTGTTTAAGCCACCCAATTTGTGGTATTTATAGTACCCTAGAAAACTAACACAAACCTTGATTTTGTAAAAGGAACCAACCTTACTATCCTTCCATAAGCAAATAGGAAATTGGAAAAAAAATATCAACTCTTTAAAACTGAAAAACAGGCAACACAAACTTGTGAACCCTGAGATAAGGGAAACAAGCCAACAAACCAGCTGAGCTCTAGAATTGATTTGACTTTTCACTGGAGGAACATTCTGAACCTTGTTGAGTATAGAGAAGATTCTAAGGAGAGGATGAGAGTCTCAGTGGTTTGAGGAAATGTAGTCAGAGGTCCCACCTGGTTCCCAAAACTCACAAAGAGCTAGGACACATTTGAGTTGCAACCAGCCAAGTGAAGAGTTCTCTCTGAAGAGTCAAAATATTCATTAAAGACCCAAAAAGAGCCATAAATTAGTATTAGGATTAAATTATGACTAGAATAAAGATTATCCTACAATTTTCTTAAACAGGTTTAAAAGCAATCCTAGAAATTGTCTTGCGACCTATGCCACAGTCAATAATAGAAATAAAATAGCATCCTGTAAATTACTCAATTAATCCAAAAGAAGGCAGTTAAAAAGGAAAGAAGGAACAGATGGGAAAAATAGAAAACAACCAGAAAAACAGTAGGCTTAAATTCAAACATTTCAGTAATTGCGTTAAAAATAAATTATTTAACACCCTATTTAAATAAAAGACCTAAATATGTTGGTAAGAAATAAATGTTAAATATAAGGACACAGATGATCACATAGATTATTTTAAAAGCAAACATATGGAAAAGGCTATACCATGTAAACACTAATCATAAAAGCTGGATTTAATATAAATTGACAGTAGACAACATGAAGAAACAAGAATACTTACCAGAGAAGAAGAAGGACAATTCTTAATGATAAAAGAATCAATTTATAAAGAAGGCAAGGTAGTCCTAAAGGTATCTGCATCTGATTAGAGAGCTTCAGAATAAATAAAGCAAACACATCCTGAAAAAAGAAATAGACACTTTTATGACTATACTTTGAGAATTCAACACTCCTCTCTCTCAATAATTAATGGAACAAACAGACAGAAAAAAATGAAAGTAAGTAGATCTAAAAATCCATTCAACCTACTTGACGTAATTGGCATTCATTGAACACAATGCCCAACAACAGCAGAATACACAAGTATATTCTGCTGTAATAAACAGGAAATAGTCTTTGAGATAAACCGTATGCAGGACCATAAAACAGGTCTCAATATATGTATTTTTTAAAGGCAAATATAGAATTTTTTTTTGTTCTGTAAAATCATTTTATTTTCTGTTGCATAGACATCTTTCCCAGGTAATGTTACTAGAACCTGTTTATGGGGTTTTATAGTCAGGATAAATATATTTTTGAAAAACTTATTTCTATTATACAGAGTTGTGATACAAAAAAATAGGCTACAGTTTCAGAAGGCAGTTAGTTATCTAGACTAATACTGCTGAAGAAACTTTCCTATTTAAGTCTGTAATATGGAATGAAAAGATGATTAAAAAATCTTCTGATCAAAAAAGCTTGAGATCATCAAAGGAATGTTTACTGTCTTCCACAGAGCGCCACCAGGATTTTCTCATAATCTCCTTTGGTTTCATCCAGGATAGCTTGGCAGAGAGAGATACCACACAACTTCTGATAGCATGCTTTGATATTATTCATGTCGACTTCAGAACAAGAAACTATAATTCTGATCAATGTCTTATGAGATGTTCCAGCACCCTTCATGGCCTGATGAAGCTTCTCAGCAAAGAACATTGGCTTGTTTGTGGCACACTTCACAATTGTGAAGCATTTCTCGATGTCACCTTTCATCTCCAGGTCCAGAACTTTGTTCATGTCATGCTTACTGTACTTGGCATATTTCTGAAACACTCTGCAAAGATGGGAATAGCTTCTGGTGGTAAGAATGGTATTGAACACATTCACATCTGTCCCTTTTCTCCTTTCTCCTGCTTAATATAATGCCCTGGCATCTGAGTCAGCCAAATCTTCACTTAGGCTAAAATCCTCAGAGCGGTCACCCTTAATAAGAGAAAGCAAAGCCTTCTGGTAATCTCCAGATGTGTCTGAGGTGATGACTTTAGCCAGGTCTCTCTTCAGTTCTTCTCTATAGACTTTGTTAATTTCTCTGATTTCTCTGTTAGTTCTTGATGCCAAAATTTCATTCCGAGTGTCTTCATCAGTTCCAAGGCCCTTCATGGCAGCATGGAGTTCATCAGCATCAAATTGGGCTGGAGTTTTAGAGCCAAAGCAACTTCCTCAAGGTGACCTGTAAGTGCTCAGAATTTCATCCAGGAGCTTTCCTTTTTCCTGGAGATAAGCTGCTTTGATCTGTTGACACTGTGCATTATTTCTCTTGGTGAGAATGTCAATGATGGTTACTTCATCCACGCCTTTAACCATTACTGCTTTATGCAAGGCAGCAACATCTGAGGATGGATTGAAGCTAAGATAGGGGCTCACTGCTGACCCGGGACCACCTTTGGATCCTTTCACAGTGTTAATGTATTCCTGCTCTTTATTGTCAATAAACCAGGCCTGCTTGAGGAATCCTGATACCATTGCCATTTTTAAAGAAGTTTCTTTTTATCCACCTTCTTCCAAAGAACTAAAGAGAGACTGTTCTCTGATCCTTTCACACTCTAGAATTTTTTTTGATTGAAACAGAATTAAACTAGGGACCAGTAATTGCAAAAAGTCTATGAAGTATATAAAACGTAAACAGCACAATTCTAAATAAACCATGGGTCAAAAAAAGAAATTACTAGGAAAATTAGAAAATATTTTGAATTGAATAAAAAAGAAAGCATAACACCAAAATTTATGATTTGGAAGAGATGATGTCATGGAAATGTTAGAACAAAGTGTTCTAAGAAGCATTTCTCCAATGAAGTAACCATTAAACTGACAAAAAATTGACAAGAATCAACTTGTTTGGAACTTTGGAATCTAATAAAAAATTACAGCAATAAATAGGATTCAAAATCAACATATAAAAATCAGTTGTGTTTCTATACACTAACTCATCACATATCTGAAAAAGAAATAGGAAAACAATCTCATTTACAATAAATAGCACCAAAAAGAATAAAGTAATTATGAATAAACTTAACCAATGAGGAAAAATAGTTGTCTACTGAAAACTGCAAAACACTGTTGAAAGAAAGGAAAGACACAAACAAATGGAAAAATTTCCTGTGTTCATAGATTGGAAAACTTAGTATTATAACAGTATCCATACTACCAAAATGATCTCCAGATTCAGTGCAATTTTTATCAACGTCCTAATGGCATTTTTTACAGAAATAGGGAAAAATTCTACAATTTTAATGGAACCACTAAAGACCATGAATGGCCAAATCAATTCTGACAAAGAACAAAACTAGAGGTATCACAGTTTCTGATTTCAAAATATATTACAAAATTACAGTAATCAAAACATGATAGTACAAATAGTTTCTGCAGCATATGTTCTGATTTTATTTCTTTCTCTTCTGATTTTATTTATTTGAGTCTACTTTTTTTCTCAGTCTAGTTAAATGGTTCTCAATTTTTATCTCTCAATAAAGAGAGCAGAACCAAAGCTTAACTCTTCGAGCAAAGATAAACAAAATTCACAAACTTTTATTTAGGCTAACCAAGAAAACAGAGAAGCCTCAATTCACTAAAATCAAAAGTAAAAGTGAATCGCTTCTCGGCCTTTTGGCTAAGATCAAGTGTAGTATCTCTTCTTATCAGTTTAATATCTGATACGTCCTCTATCCGAGGACAATATATTACATGGATTTTTGGAGCTGGGAGATGGAATAGGAGCTTGCTCCGTCCACTCCACGCATCGACCCGGTATTGCAGTACTTCCAGGAACGGTGCACCCCCTTAGGGGGAAACCAAAAAAAAGAAAAAAAGTAAAAGTGGTTCAAGAGCCAACTACCTGCCTTTGATTTACTGTAAAGCTAGAGTATACTAAAAAGTGTAATATTTGCAGACATATAGATCAGTGGCAGAGAATAGAGTTCAGATGTAGATTCATGTACAATTTGTTAATATACTTTTGCCAAAGTGGCCAAGAACAACTCAGTGGAGAAAGGATTATCTTTTCTACAAATTGAGCTGAAGCAATTAGATATCCATAAGGAGGAAAATGAACTTCAGCTCTTATCTTTCGTCACACACACACACACATACACACACAAAGGGGAAAGTCTGTCTGACCTTGAATTAGGCTAAAGGTTCTTGGAAGGACACACAAAGTATGTAAAATAAAGGAGAAAATTATGATGTTTATTTTATCAATTAAAAAAGTAAAATGAAAAAACACTCCTCAAAATGTACCATTAGCAATATGAATAGGCAAGTCCCAAACTGGCAAAAAAGAAAATGTTAGATATAGATATCTCCCAAGAATGGTTTCCCAATATACATAAAGAACTCTAAAATCTCAAAAAATAAGACATACAACCCAATTTTAAAAATGGGTGAAATTTTGAACAGACACATCTTGTAAAATAATATGTAAATGGCCACGATGCACATGAAAAGATATTCAACACCATTAATCAAGAAAACACAAAGTTAAACCACAGTGAGATACCATATACTATAATTTGGGCCATTAGAATTTTACAGGTTGACAATAAAAAGGATTGTCATGGATGTGGAACAACTGGAATTATCATATATCGCTGGTGGGAATGTAAAATGTCACGTCAATTATGGAAAACGTTTTGACAGTCCTCCTAAAGTAAAATCTGTACTTACCATATCACCTACCAGTTGTGATCCTGAATCTTTACCAAAGAAAAATGAAAACAGCTGTTCACACAAAGACTTACACACAAATGTTCATAGCAGCTCTGTTCATTATAGCCAAAATTTGAAAGTAATACAATTGCCTATTAATAGTACATCCGCACATTTGACCACTATCAGCAAAAAGAAAGTGCAAACTACCATTATATACAACATGGATGGATCTTAAAAACATTATACTGAACAAAAGAAGCTGGCAGAAAAAGAGTACATATTGTATGCATCCATTTCTGGGAAACTTTAGCTAATGCCAAATTAATTCACAATGACAGCAAGTATGTCTTGGGTTGTCTAGGGCCATTGTTGAGGTGGGTGTTGCCTGCATAGGAGAAGGAAGGAATTTTGGGGGGCAAAGAAGATGTTCAATATCATGTTCATGGTGGCAGTTGAATAGGTATATACATTTGTCAAAATTCAAATAAGTTCTAAATTCCTGAAGCAATTCTTTTTACCTACATTAATCATCAGTAATAATTATCTACTATACGTCTTCTCTGTGTAGTTGAGGTTCTTGTGTTCTCTGAATGGGCTCTAAAGAATCCATGAACTCTGTAAAATTCTATGCTGAATTTTGTTTATATGACCATACAGACATTTTGTTTCTTCAAGAAGTATCTGATCTCCAAAATGTTAAAAAAAAAAAAAAATCTATAGTGAAATATGAATCTTATTCCTCATATATTTTTTTAAAAAATTGGCATCTTTATATTTTATGTTCATCCGTACATTGTTAGGTAAGCTCTTGCCCTGCTAATAGCCTTCCAGACTAGTAGTTACTAACCTATCTTTATCTTAATTAACCTAAAAAATGTGTGTTATTAACACTCTTGGTATGCTATGTATAAATAAATGTTAAACACGGTAGAAAAATTGCCACAATATTTTTGTTCCAGAATAATTGTGTAATAAATTGCAGAACCTCATTTTCCTCTCAGAACCTCATTTTCCTCATTTGTCTATCTTCAAATCTTCAGATAACTATGAATCTATTTTTTTCTTTTTCACTTTAGTAACATATGAAGTAAAACATAGATAGAATAGAATATACATAGTGGCTTCTATATTGACTATCATTCTATTTAGCAACTGTTACTCTTTCTTCTTTTAATGAACCATCTTGATTTTAGTATTCACAAAACACCAATGTTTTCATCTATTGTTACCTCATTACTGGTAACTATATAGTGGGTACTCTTAACACACGTATCTGTAAAATGATTATAAACTTTCCATGTGAAAGTTACAGTAAAATGTATTTATGCAATGAAGATAAATATTTTTAGTTTCTGTTCTGATTGTTATCTTCTTTCTCTTATTTTCCTGATGAATTAATTAGTTCCCTCATTACTGATTATAAAAAACACAGCAAAACACTTGGAGTACATGACTATATTCTATGAAAGTAAGATATTACTCAACATTTCAAATTTTTAAGAAAAATCAAGAAATGCACTTGCATTTACATATTGTTCTCTTATTTAACAATGTAAGATGTCCCAGTCATGAATGAGAAGAATCACTTTTATTTTATGAGAAGGGAAATGGGTATATTTTTTCATTATCTGGAGACACTTTTGTTTTGAATTTTTTTTAAGAAAATATGACATTTACATTTCATTCTAAATTCTTTAGAGTATCATTTAGTTTTAAATTTTGTTTATTAAAGAACAAATAGTTTAAGATGGGTCTGATATCAGAAGTAATGCTCTGGCAAAGGTAGTTTCCCCAGGAGGGTCCGGTGTTCATCAACTCTGTGACATTTAATGGAGAAATTGTAGCATCTCTTGAAAAGGGAAAAGAAAAAAAAGACTAAAGAACTTTACCAAGTAAAATGAAAGGATCAGTTTAGGAATTCAGAAATTACTAGTAACTTTTCTCCTTCTATTTTTTGGGAGGTTCAGTCCAAGACATAAGTTTTCTAGATGTGTATTTTCTCAGGCATACTGGACTGAAATATAACATTGAAGCTCAAATTCTAGAATACTGTCCCAAGGAAAGATCATGCATAAGAATTCCAGAAACTGTCAGTAACAGAAGGTGGGTGTTTTCTGATGCAAGGAACACCTTTAGCCCTCAGCACATTCGGTATGAAATACTCAACACTCTCCTTCTATTTGATGTAATTCTCCACTGATAGGGAACATTTTATTAGCATCTCAGGAATGCTGTTCTTAGAAAGGTGTTACCTCAGATGAATTATGGCTAGCAGATTTAATATACATCTTGTATATTAATGCATTAGCAGAGTAGCTTGCAATCTTTGATTTCTTGTGAATTTGATCTATGTGAGTCAGCCTTTTCCAGGCTTTGAGATAAATTTGTCACCTTTGAGACACTGATAAGACTGAGAGGCCTTGTTAAAAACAACTATGCAGTGTTTTACCTGCATCTCATCTCCTGCTTTCTACCTAACTGCCCTTTACTCAATCCTTTTTAGAAAGTTAAAAGTGTACGACCTAAGGAAATATTTAGCTGAGGTTTGGAATTTACATATCTGAAATTTTCCAACTATGTTTTAGCTTGTTCTACTTACAAAAGGAAAAAATGTTTTATGAATGGTTCTAAAAAGTGTATTTCCAAGGAAACTGGAAATTGCATGAGCCGTTCTTGCTGTTTAGATAGACGAAATCATATTTATGTCTTTAGAATGTGTATTGTTTTCCCAGCTGCCCAGAAAAACATATGATTTAAAGACATTTAATTAGCATTTATTT
Source organism: Rhinolophus hipposideros (assembly GCF_964194185.1). Lineage (NCBI taxonomy): Eukaryota > Metazoa > Chordata > Mammalia > Chiroptera > Rhinolophidae > Rhinolophus > Rhinolophus hipposideros. The sequence continues at coordinate 39,176,105 of NC_138057.1, read as the reverse complement.
CTTTGGTCAACTCACTAGGGAGACAGGGACCCAATTTTCGAGATAAAAATAATCTATTGAAGAAATATGTTTCTTTCAATAAGACCTTTAGTGCAGTGCTTCAACGGAACATAGATTTTTTTTTTTTTAATGGCTGAGTTATAGACTCCTAGAAAAGGAATTTATAGAAGAAATGCTGACACAACTTTAGCTCCTATATGGTGGTGTGAACTTGCTGCTATAATAATTAAGCAATTAGGCATGACAGAAAGCGTGAGTTTCCTGAGATAATCACACCCCTGGGGCATTGCAAGTCATGATCCAAAGATAAGTGTTTTTAATCTCCCAAGGGTGTGATTATCAGATGATAACCACACCCTCTAGAGAAGACTTATGACTCATAAAAAAATCTTTACTATAAGACAAAAAATGATTATGCTGCTGTATGCAGATGAAGCTGGCGGGGAGACTGCTGTGTGTTTGCCACAAATTAATTAAGGATTGCAAAGTGTATACCACCCTGATGGTTTCAGGCATTGATCCCATGGACTGGTTTGTTTCCAGTTATTGTTGAAATATACGGATGAAGAAAAGACTCTCCACTTCTCAACTTCAGACAGAAATGGGTGATTGATTAAATGAATCATGAAGATCATATGGCTAAGCCTTTCTATTGACTAGGTCTTGTGAAGTATATACTAAAACAGTCTCTCATTATTTAAATTACTCATTTTAAAGTAACTTGGTCACTTTAAAATAATTAACGTCTTCATATAAGAGTATTTTATATCTTAGCACCCATTTATTTATTCAGTGATTTCATCCCAGTTCCTAATAAGCACATATGAACCAAGCATTCTAAAGATACAAAGAAGTTAAAGACACATGTTCTTATTATGGAATACAGGCACAAAAAGTATAATACAATGAGGAAATTGTCATCATGAAGATGACTAACATGCACTAAGTGATCAAAGAAGAAAGTGAATAATCTCATTTGGGCAAGAATAGGAAGCCTTCATACAGGAGAAAATATTTGATCTGGGTAATAATTATAGTAGCTACTATTTTCTGGGCATTTGTTGTGTGTTGGGAATTATGCCGAGCATCTTACTTTCATAAGCTCGTTTTAATCTTCACAACTATATTGAAGTAGATGGCATTTTTCTTGTGTTGCAGATGTAGAAAATAATAGAGTGGTTATGTGCCAAGCTCAAGGTCGGAGAGCTAGTCAAAGACATGCTAGAACTAGAAAAATTGGGTTACCTCCAAATCATATACTCTTACACAATAGGCTGTATTGCAAACTACAGTTTGAGTTGCATATTGTTTATTTCAGAGTCGCACATAAGGAGAAGAACAGGAATTGGAAATTGGCAGTGTAAAATGGGAGAGTCATAGGGCACAGCATATTTGTTGACTGTCCTCTGCTGCTGGAGTCTATGATTCATGGATGGAGAGAATGCTGGGAAGAGAGGCTGGAATATTCAAATTTGTGTTAAATTTGGACCAAGACATAGAAGAGCTTTGATGCTTTGCTAAAGAGATTGCAAGACTGTCTTGAACAAATCTGCCTTATTGATTTCAAGGTCAGTCAGACTGGTTAGCAGTCAGTAAGGACTTTATCTACCAAGGTCGGGAACCCATATGAATATGGCAGGCATTACAATAGAGATATGATTCAGAATGGTCCAGTATTTGCCCTTTATAAAAATAAGTTCTTATTGTAATTTTGCAAAGCCCATGTTGGACATCTACAAAATTTTCAAAGGAGATAGAGGCAGTAGGAAAACAAAATTAATTTTGATTTGAAACTAAACATAAGTTGTGTCATGTATTTGTGACACAGAAATTGCTTGTCTAGAACATAATTTGAATAAAAACCGTGTGAGAACTATGCTTGTAGCCATGCTGAGAACTATAGAAATAAGCATAGAAAGAACATACATATAAATAAGCAAGGACTGGGATTTGCAAAGTGCCAGAATCTCTGAGATTCTATGTAACCTAAGGGACCTGCCCTTGGGGAGTTTGTTATCTGGATAAGAGACAAAATGGAAGAGCCATATGGCAAAATACCAGGATAAACGACAATTATATATTTTAACTATTTCCTGGAGTAAATGGGAAACTAGTGGTCTACTGGGTTTGGAGTAGTAAAAATTTAATAGTAAACGGTAGAAATCATTTACTTGATGTCTAAAATAGGCCTTCACTTACTACAACTTAAGTAGAACAGTATTTTAAGTCAGTCAGGTATGATTTTTAATTCTGCTTCAGCACATATTACCTGCGTGAATGTCTACACATTTTTGACTCCTGAATTTCATTGTCCAGTCTGTAAAATACAATGAATAGTTCCCCAATCACAAAGTGGCTAAGTACACATGAAATGATGTGTATAGAGTTTTAGTGGCCAGCACGTGAGAAGCCTTCATTAAATCATAGCTAGTGTGATGATGATCATGACAATTATATGACAGTTACTATATTAGACACTAGACATTTAAAGATGCGTCACAAATAACTCCTTTGAATTTGGTAGTTGTTCCCCACTGTTGTTAGTTCCTAGCAACAGTGTGCTTCACCATCCATTGTTGCTCTGTGTTCGTCTCTGTAAATAGTCCCTTCATTAATTATTTAGTTAAATACATTGGAATGTGGCATCTATTTTCTTTTGAGACCCTGATAATATATACTTCCTAATATGGTTTAACATAAAATATACCTTTAAAAGTTTAATATATTTTACATTTAAAAAAATAGTGTTATCAGTTGTTTATACTTGGTTGAATTGCCATTTTACATTTTCCAGTGCTATGTGATATTTATCCTGGGGAACTTTATCATCTAGCACACATAGAGAACTCAGCAGGTTCTCCATTCCGCTGGCTGTCAGGTTCCATAGGTGGTTCCAAGTCAGCTGAGTGGCTGTGGCTCACCCAGGGGAACATCAAAAAATGACCCGTATCTTGGTGGAAGCAACCTCCAAAGCATGTTTTTGTTCTCCTTCATGGAGTCTACCTTCTCAATCAGTAGATAAGAAAATAAAGTTAAAATTTTGAAGGAAACACCTTTAGTTCACATTTTAATAACCTTGCCACTGCTCACATGACCAATTTCTAAAAGGATCAGCTCTGCTTACTCAAATGAATTCTGCCAATGATTATTCTTTGTTCATTTTATGTCAGCTACACGTTTCTTCAGTGCTTCCTTAATTAAACTTCCCTTAAAAGAAGATAAAACAAAGCCAAGTTATAGGATTAAAATCTGAGATCACCTTAAGAGTAACATTTTAGAAGTTCCAGAAGAATTATTTATTTGGGCTTCTAGAATTCTCACAAAGTCACTGGATATCACTTTAATAGGTGAATTGTTGGGGCAAAAAAGGAATATAAAGAATGTGCAAACCATGAGCAGATTACTTAACTACTCTGAAATGTGTCTTCTTCATGTATAAAACATCACCTAATTTACAGTGTTAATTAAAACACTGAGAAATTAAAACAAAACAACAACAAGTAAAGGATATATCAACCTGTTGGCACATAAGACTTCAACAATTTGGAGCTGTTATTGTTATTATTATTATTACTATTTTGATAATATAGACTTCTTTCATTAACCGTTCATAGGGGCATCTGTTTGGATGTATTTCAGTTATTTTAAAACCCTCAAATGTGAAAGGCAGAACAGGTCACAGGAACAGACTTTTGGAGCTGGAATCAATAAAGACAACTTAACCAAAAAAAAACCAGAGTAGATAAATAAAATTCCTGAAGCCCAATAAATTGGATAAATACAATTAATTTTTGGTTATTCTTGATTCAAGGACAATCTATTCAATCTATTTCGAAAAAGTGGCCACATTTTCCAAAACAGCAACCAAAGAGCGGCTACTCTAACAAAGTAGAATGATTGCCCTGGTTCTTTATATACAACATGATGCTGGAAATACAATTTGGATATCCAGCTGTTGAAATTGGAATATCCAGATTTCAAGTACATAGGGACACAGCTGGAAGAATGTTTAGACCACAACTATTTTGGAATATCCAAAGTTATGGATTCATATCTCTCAGTTAAAATTCTTCATTGGCTGAAAGCAACTGTAACTAAATACAGCAAAAACAGTCAAACAAAAGGATAAAATAAAACTATAAAACATATTAAAAGAGATGCTGAAAAATTAGGTTTCATGAAAGAGGAACCATAGTCACCCTCAGAAAGATGAGTCCTGGGAACTAATGGAGGGGTTTTCTTCAAGGAATTATCATGGGCATAGCTCAGATCCAGTTACTTCCCTTACTTGTGTCACTCTGCTTAAGAATTGCATTCCAGGAAGAAAGATCATTTGACCATCAGTTAGACTTAGAGAAAGTGAAAAATTACCTGGGTTAACAGTCCCATGTTGATTATATGCAATAGAAGGGTCATTTGCCAAGGAACTCTTAGAAATAACTGGGAACAGGAAACAGGTCATCCAAAACAACCAATGTCAACCGGAGCCACCAATCTTCAAAGAGCTCAACACATCCTGTTAGTATAGTATAGAAGTTAAAAAGCTAATCTACTTGCATTCAAATTTTTATATAAGCAATGTCACTTTGGATAAGTTAAAATTTAACTTCTTTATACTTTAATTTTCTTGTTTGTAAAATTGGGGTAATACTATTAGCCATCTCTTAGAGATGAAATTTAGCCCAGTAACAGGTACACAATAAGGAATTTATATTTGTTATTACCATTGATATGTTATTAGTATACACAATACATATATATATATATATATATATATATATATATATATATATGTATATATATATATATATATATATATATATAAAATCAACATATTCATTACAAAGTACCTATTTAAAAGTTTAGAAGATTGTGGAATAGCTATTTCTTGTCAATAGATTATAATACATCAGAGCGATGTGATTATATTCATCTAAAAAGATCAGTCATCTGACCCTAAATCACATTGTGCTCACTTTATGCAAATTAGCCAGCTTTTTTTCTAGTTCTATAGAGAAGAAATATTTACAGTTTTTTTTAGAAGGTTTTAACTAAATTCAAAGTATTTGCCTTATTATTTATATTTTGAGCTGATGTTGATTTACTTCAGAAAGCAAACTTCAGAGCATCAGCATTTACACAATCATTTATATCCCAAAGAATGTCACACATATCTGTATCATACATTACAAGATTTAGTTGGGGCTTACAATATTAGCCTAGTAACAATAAGAATCCATAAATTCACGAGAGTCGTTAATCATTACTACTCTTTTAACAATAAACTTGACAGAACAGATTGTCATATAGGAGTCAATTTTCAAATAAACTTGATTAAATAAAACAACACAAAAATTAAGAAAAACATATTAGATAACCTGTATTTTTCAGTAAATTTATTTTGTTGACTTATTTTTTGTAAGTTCAGTGGAATCCTTACTTCTGTTCTTCAAACAGTAGTCTCCTTTGGCGGCTTCCAAATTCTTATCCACAGCTGAAAGTTTTAAGTGTCCTTGCCAAAACAAAATCAAGCACCTATCTCTAGATTTATAGGACTAACAAGAACGTAGCCATATTGCCCCTTTTTCAGTCCTCCAACGTACTCACAGAGAGTCAGCCCCTCCAGCTACTGTCTCCCTTCCCTTCAGAAAGGCAGCATTTGGAGGAGTTGCATGGAGGGTTTCCATTGAGTTATTTGCATCACTTAGAGTTCAATCATAGAGGCAGAACTACCATGAGTATTCTAGAATAAGGAATTTATTATATAAATTGTCTTCCACAAACAAAAATCAAAGAAAAATTCACTAACCAGCCCCAGCACTAGAGAATAAAATGAAACAAAATAAATCCAGGGGGAGAAATGGATTTACCCTAGCACTTATACAAAAAAAAAAAAAAAAAAAAAAAAAAAAAAAAAATGAAACTTCAATAGGTGAAAAACACAACATGTATTCCGGAAGTAAAGGTTGATTTTAAAATAGAAATCAATAGCTCTAGAAAACAATGATAATTGAAAGATTCTTTAAAGAATGCTTATGAATGGGTGATGACTGAAATTCAAATATGAATATTCCTTCTAAATTTTGACTCTTAGAATAAATCTGAGGAATGCATTCCCCCCCCCTAATCTTCACTAGTTGGCACTCACAAATGGAGAGATATAATGGTAATAGGAATCTGGCTTTTGATAACATCTTCCCGAATCTCTGTTGTTGCCCCACACAAAGTTTCATGTTCTTCTGTGGACTCTCACATCATTGCACAGTCAGCTTCCACCAACTGCTATTTCTCTGCCAGTTATACACGGGACTTGGTTGTGTCTGACTAGCATTGGCCATCTTCTTCCAGGTACCTGGTGAGATGGACACATCCAATGGCCATATCTCAGACACTGCACAGATGACCTGAAAGAAATCATTGAGATGTTCAGTTGCCTAAAGTGAGGTAAGAAAACATTCCTTATTCCCATTTTTTTGTCTTTTGTGTTACGTTCTGTGAGAGTGGTTCCCAAGTAGGGATGATGTGTTCTCACAGTTCCTCATGAAAACTTGTCTTTCTGCTTTTATCTGCAGTTCTCTCTCTACTGCTCAGATACCAGAATAAGGGGATGGATTCAGGAGCAGACCACATAGAGTCCTCTTCATTCTATACTCACCTTTCTCTCGATGCCCTCTCTGCTAACAATGTTTAATTCTATGAAGCAACACAATCCAATAGAAACGGAATGTGAGTTATAGAAATATATATATATATAGAAATATAATTTAAAATTTTAGTTTTTGAAACGTTAACTTTTCCCTCAAAATATAAAGAGAAACAGATGAAATTAATCTAATAATACATTTAGCTCATTATATCCAAAGCATTATTTTAGCATTTAAAATATAAAAGTATAAAATTATTAATGATATATTTTACCCTTTCACACTAAATTTTTGAAATCCAATGTCTATTTTATATTTATAGCACATCTCAATTTGTACTAGCCATATTTCAAGTGCTTAACTCACAACTACAGGTACCATCCTGGACAGTGCAGCTCTAAGGAGCCAGGAACCCCATTTCTCCTAAATAGATGCTCAAACAATTTTATTTTTCTGTCAAAAATACACTCGATGTACATTGAAATAGCCAAACAATTTGTAGGAAAATAACAGTGAATGATTATCACTTAATGCAACTTGTATTCTTCAGATAAATGAATATTTCACTCTTACATGTTGCCTTTAATATCTATTATTAACCTTAATATAGTCAAGGCTTTCAGGGTCACAGGACAGAGATATCTTTGGCTATAGGAAGTAGCTGGGTACTTTTGTGATTTTTCTGTAAAGGATAGAATATAAAGTTCTTCCTACTTAAATTTTCCCATCAACAAATACGTCACAAATTACAATGTCTCCTGGTGCTAAAACATTATTTCATGATAGAGAAATGGCTCTACCAACGCTTCTCAAAATGTGGACACCTAAGTTTTATTTTTAGACATTTATATCTTGCTCTGTATGAGCTTAATCATTCATTTAAGTTTCCAATCTTGTGGCTAGCTGAGAATTAATTTCTTCTATGAAGAGAGTTCAAAGATGATAAAGAATTATAAATTAAATGAGGAAGTAAGGCCTTTAAAATAATACTTTTAGCACTACTTTACATCTATGTCTATTGCCAATAGGTCATACTGAACGTTAATGATTTGTTATTTCTGGAGTAATGACTGTCCCCTTGTGTATAAGTTGCAGATGGTGGAATGAAGGGAAGGTGTCAATTCAAAGACAGAACTATAGACTAAAATAAGTGATTCTTAAAGTGACATATATTTGGCTTTTTATCCTTCATACTGTTTTTTAAGGAAGATGAAATCCCTGCCTTTAGACATTTAGCACTTGCTTGGAGCCTTATGTGGAAGAATTTGTGGAAAGAGGCACAGATGCCTTCCCTGGCCATATGATCTGGACCTTTAAATTCAATCTAGAGAAATAAACATCCAGAGAAATTTAATTTATTTCCTACTCATATATATTTTACTTGCATAGTGCAAGAAAAGAAGACTTACATTGCCAGCTCTTTCTAAATTAAGGAGCAGTGTATATTGCTATTTGCATCTTTGCAGGGTGATTTAACGGTCACTAAACAGCAGGAAAGAGTGCCCACCTCAGCAGAAGAGGGGAATGCAAAAGCTAGGTAGCATTGTCGGAGTGCAGCTGGGTGGTCAGGACATTGGCCAGTAATTACTAACCAGTGCAAAAGAATGAATTCTAAATGTGAGGATGAAAAGACCAAGGCCTTGGGGATTGGGTTTTCAGACACAATTAACATAAATGGAGAGACAGGTTTGGTTTGGCCAAAATACAAGAGGAGACATGTTTTGAAGCTGTTGCTGTGTGAACCTTAAAATGTCTGCAAAAGCACTTGGATGCCTTTCCTCCCAATTCTTTCCCAGCTGCATTGTGCTATTATTACTATTGTTAATAATAACAACTGTAATATTTTCCATAGTACCTTTCTCCTGAAGTCTTTAGAACATCAGGCAAAACATCTCAATTCTATGAATAACACCGAATAAGTATTGCAAAATGTCAGATTAGTGAAAAAGAATAAGGTGTTAGCTTCTAATAGGAAACAAGGGAGAAAGAGACGATTTAGAACAAAGCAAAATGGAAATGGCAAGAGGAGAAATTATCTGTTAATACATAGTTAGTAATCTTAGAAGACAAATCCATGCTCTTTTAGCCAAGCTTTTCTGGAAAAACTCAGATATGTTACTGAGTAGTCATATTTGAAAGCCATCACATATGACATTTTTTTTCAAATTGAAATATGTAACTTTTTATTTCCTCTTAATTAAAGTTCTAAACTTAGGCCAAATGTTAAAGATACCATAATTCTAATGTAAACTGGGAGAGAATTGAGTGCGAGAACTACTCACAGACATCTAAAAAAAGATAAAACAGATGGAAAGAGAATAGTTCTTTGAAGAAAAGTCATTCCAGCACGTGTTAGGTAGTATTTTCCCTAGCCATCTAAGATTGACTATTGGGTTGCTACCTGCTTTCATCCTTGTCTTAATTTTTAGAGGTATCAGCCTGCTCTGGATAATAATAGACAACATTTATTGGGTGGCTGCTCTATGACAGGCACTTTTCTGAGCACTTTGCGTGGGTTATTAATTCACTTTCACAGCCTCATGAGATAAGTAGCATTATGAGCCCCCTTTTTTTTAGATAAGAAAAGCTAGGCACTAAAAAGTTAAATGACTTATGCCACATCATGTACAGCTAGAATTGAAGTCTAAACAGTCTGACTTCAGGCCCTGTTTTTTAACAACTGCATTATCTGATGAAAGTTTAAAATGATGTAGCCAGAAGCTGAAGAAACACAGATGGTTTGCTGTGGCTTTTTACAGATGCTGCATTAGAGGAAACAAGTTAATCTATACTAGTCTCTATCTCAAAGAAGTAAAACTCTACCTCCTATCAAAATTAAGTGACGTCCCATTTTCATTCCTCTCTGAACTTCCTTTTATCAATGTTTGCTCCTCCTTTCCCATCTAGCTTGAATTCTGTATCACATCACATTATGACTACATTCATATGAACACCACATATCACTCAATTATATTGAGTCACATTAAGTCCTTAAGGTAAACGGAATATATCATACTTCTTTAGAAAATTAAAACAATGATTTCTAAAACCAAATAGAAATTAATAATGTGACAGTCTTACAGAAATATCTATAGCAAGAGGAGTATATATTCTGATATCAAATGAGAGCACAATTCAGGTGAGGTTTGCCCAAGTATCACACAGTTTGATACAGCCTGCATCTATTTATTATCACAATTCTAAATCGCCTTATTGTCAGGCTGAAATAATTATCAACTAAGAGAAGAGAAGAGTCTAATAGAAGTTTGGAACTCTCACAATCAATACTGGTTGGCATAAAGTCCCAATGGGGAACAATGAAAAATGTACTTGCTGGATTTCTAACAATAGGTCAGGTTATTGCCATGGCATCTCTGACTAATGCAGGTGCTTTTGAATTGTGCATTGAAATATATGCTGTTCTTTCTGTAGGGCAGTTGTTTTTGTTTCTGTTTTCTCAACATTATTTGGGAAGAAGAATAGGAATTAAAATTAACAGCTTGCAGCCTATGTTTTGACTTTCTTCTCCTGGGTAAGCTTCTTCATTTACAATAATTAAAATGAATGTGCTGCTTTCTTATTGAACCAAGGGTTTCTGTTTAGTCCAACTGCATAGAAATATAACACAAGAAATCAAGGACAGGAAGTGTTGGGGGTAATTAAATATCTTTCCAAATTTACTCAAAGATTCCTAGAAGCTATGGTTAAATGTTAATGTAGAGAATGTTAAAATCTGCCTGTCTATGTCATGTGAATATTAAAGATAAAGTTTTGGGTGTTAACTCTTGTCTCTTTCAGAAATATCACAGACCAAAAGAAAATGAGTCGGTGAGAAAATAAATGACTAGAAAAAGTTTTCTGTTTTCCTTGAGGCAATGTGAAGGGGTTTAAACAGAGAATATAGGTGCTAAGTTAGTTTTGGAAAATTCACTTTGGTGGAAGGTGGATTGGAGAAAGTTGAGGCTAACAACACGTTAACAAGTTAGGGTGCAGTTGTATTAGTTCAGTCATTTTCAGTGGGGTGGCTGATTTTGCCCCACTGGGGACAATTATCAAGATCTAGAGACATTTTTGAGTTTCACAACTGGTAGAGAAGAGGAGGGGTGCTATTGGCATCTATTGGGTAGAAACCATAAATGCTTTTCAACATGATAAGCATGCACAGGGCAGCCTGCCCCGAGAAGGAATTATTTGGCCCCAAATCTCTACAGTGTTGAGGTTGAGAAATCCTTTATTAGTCCATGCAAAAGATAAGAACGGGCTGACCCAAAGATGTGAAAGTAGAAACAAATGTTTTTTAAGATATAATCAATTAAACCTAGTGTCTAATTACATGTGATCAGTGAGGGAAATTAACTTGTCTTATAATGGGTATTAGGCATGGGTGTTGGAAGATTGTGGGGATAAATGGTACTTGAATGCAAAAGAACAAGGACATACGTATAGAAAGAAGGAGTCTCAATAAAAAGTGATAGGCTGGGAACAGGGCATTGAATCTGAAGTGCCTGTAAGACATCTCATCTGCTTCCCATTAAATTTTAGAAGGCTAAAAATCAGAAAACAAGTCTATTTTGAAGATACAGACTAGGAAGATATCAACAGATGGCAGTTGGAGTTGTGGGAATAGATAAGATGCCAATGAGAAAGGGTGTGGGAGTGGAAAGAGGAAAAAATATTGAGGAAGGATGTATGGAAAGGCATAGCTAGAGGCTGAGAACATGTATTCGGAGATCTGGAAGGAGCATGTATTCGGTTAGCACAATTCTACCAGCCGAGTAACCTCAACTTTGAGCATCCATGGGCTTCCGAAGTCCTTGTATTCTTTTTTCTGTTTTGTTTTTAAGATATATATATATATATATATATTTACTTTTTAATTACAGTTGACATACGATATTATATTAGTATCATGTGTAAACATAGTGATTAGACATTTATATAACTTACAAAGTGATTACCCTGATAAATCTAGTACCCATCTAACATCATACATATTTATTACAACATTATTGACTGTATTCCTCATGCTATATTTTACATCCCCATGACTATTTTGTAACTACTAACTTGTACCTCTTAATCCTTTCCCCCACTTCACCCATCCTCCAACCTCCTCCCATTGGGCAACCATCAAAATATTCTCTGTATTTATGAGTTTGTTTCTGTTTTGTTTGTTCATTTGTTTTTTTTATATTCCACATATAAGTAAAATCATATGGGATTTGTCTTTCCCTGTCTGTAAGTGCTGGCATTCTTAATAATCATTAACCATACAGGAATCCCCTTTATGTGAAAAGGGGAAACAGGCATGTAGAATTGCTACTAGATATATGTACATACCTACATACATACATAATATTCAAGAGAAATTAATGTGAACATCCTTTAATAAATGACAACACTGGCTAACTGAAACTTCAGCAACAAGTAGCTAGCAGTATAAATTGTGCAATTAATTAATTATAACTTGTAATATAAGACTTGATAAAGTTTCATGATTGAATATTAGGTTTTAGTACCTTTTTTTTTTCTAAGCCAGCCCGATTGTAAGAATGCTAACTTACTTGCTCTAAGAGAAATTTCTATACTTTACTGCAGAAAAGATATAAAGTCTGGTAGAGTATTCGAATACTACTAGTATGCTATTACTCTGACCAAAATTAGTTTTCCAGTTAACTTTCGCAAAAGAGTCAGGAAATAATTAAGGATATGACAAAATATCTTGAATTAACACATTCATAATTGAAATAATAGAGATCATATAAAAGATTTAGCTCAATCAGTAAGAAATAAATACAAGTTGTGTGTATCTTCTGTCACGATATTATTATTCTCTATTTCTTAGTCACATCTGTCTTACCTAAGTTTATTCTCTAGCAAATCATACTGTGATACTTTTTACCCATAAATAGGTTAACATTGTTATGTATAACTCAGATGAAAAAAAGAATTTGCATCAAATTTGTTATTTTGGGCATCACACTCTAGCACATATCTTATGTGCCCACTCTTGCTTCCAAATTCTAAAATGTGAGTCTAAACAAGTAAGTTAAATCTTCATTTATGATAATGCCATCATCTCTGTCATTTATGAGACTGTTGTTTTGGTTTTTTTGTTTGTTGTTTTTTTCCCCAAAAGATGTTTTTATTGTTCAAATTGCCTTATATTGCTCTTATGAGTTTGTCTTTATAGTTTGATTTTTCTCCTGGTAGATGGTCATGTTCTTCTTGCCTCTTTGCATTATTGTTAATATTTTATTTTATTGGATGCCAGATATTCTAATACTACATTATTGCATGTCTGGAGTATGTTGCTTTTTTTCAAAGAATACTGATATTTATTTAGCAAGTAGTTAAGTAATTTGTGGATCTGCCTGATATTTTTGAGACCTGTTTTTATTTTGTGGTGGTTGTTCTGGTAGAGCTTTACTTTGGGCCTACTTTAATCCTACTACTAAAGTATTACTTTCAAGAGTCTATACTGAATACCCTGAGTATTCAATAAGATCTTTCCAATCTTCTTTGTTGTAACTTGTCTATCCCCAAATCCTATGGAGGCTCTGGTTATTGCTCATCTAATACATATTTGATGATTCTCATCCAACTAGATGGAATTTCATTCCATGCCTGTACAGATTAATATTCATCAATAGACTCAATGTTACTCCTATGTAGATTTCTGCAGCCTCTTCGCTGGTCATCTCCCTTCTCTTTTCATACTCTGACCCACAAATTCTAGCCACATTAGCCTCCCTACTCTCTGACTTCCGTGATCTCATTTCAGCAAGACTGATCAGCTTGAGAGCCCCTTCTTGGTTCAAGATCCAGAATCTGCCTCTAGGCAGAAAGCCAGGAAAATCAAGGTGCCTTTCTTGTTCCTTTCCTTTTCTTGTGAATAATAGCTCTGGGCTACCTATTTCCAATGTCTTAAAGCAGCTCTTGCCTGTATTTTAAAATTTTCTAGTTGTTTGTGGTAGAAGGGCATATCCAGGACCAGTTAATCTCATGGTGAGAAACAGAAGTCAGAATTGCTTTTTAAGAACTTATTTTTGAACATAAATAAAATAAAAGTAAAACTGCAGTTTTCTGAATATGAGTGGTAAATCATAGCAGCTACAAAAGCGTCAGTTAAGCATTTTTGAGTGATCTTTTAAAAATAAAATATACAATGACATGTTCAACTTTACTGTGTCACTGCAATTTTCCAGATAATGATATGCTCTGCTGACAGGGAGAAATGATAGCACTATTTTGTTTTCACTCTAAATAACATTTCATGATATTCTGATTGTTCACTATTTTTCTCTTCCTCTTTTCTGGTGTTTTCAAGAATATACTCAATCTAATCATCTATTCATATATATGTGGGATAAGAGTATGAGGGAAGATCCAATAATATAAGGAAGACTGACAACTACTAACACCTAAATTTGAGAAAAACAGATAAATCATAGTACCAGGACCATGGGTAGCAATTCTCATCTTTGTAATTCACCTTTACCCTGAATACTGTAGTCACATAAACTAAATATCGTGTCTTTCTCCTAGATGTCTGTTCTGTTACTTACTTACCAACAACATGTGAAAGAGGAAGCATGGTAATAACCATAGCCTAATGTTTGTAGTTTTTCATCAATCAATCAATCAGGCAAATGTGTAGGTACTAGAATCTGAATTTAAAATAGAAACCAGCAGAAATTCTTCCTTGTTATACACAATATTGATTTAGGCAGTAAAGTTACCTTTGCCTATAATTAGGATTTAAGTAGCATAAATTCTATAAGTTTGACAACTACAAAAAAGAAATTCTATTTTCTTTTTCATTTGCATTTTTATTTAGAACAGTTGTTTTGAACCCTGGCTACACGTTAAAATCATTCATGGATCTTTTTAAATATACTTATATCCTGACCTTTCCCTCTTGGAGCTTCTGATTTAATTGAACTAGGGTGAAGTTCAGTTATAATTTTTGTTTCTTTAATCCCCAGGTGATCCTAAAAATAACATAGAGTTGAGAACCACTCAAATTGTGTTCCATGGACAGTAACGCTGGCATCAAATGAGGGCTTCTCTGAAATGCAAAATCTCAGGCCTTACCCAAGATTTACAAAATCAGCATCTGTATTTTCACACTATCCCCAGATGATTCACATGCACATTTGAATTTTATAACATTCTTTAGTTGACAAAAATATAGCTTCAAGAAATTCTGAACAGAAATGGTAGAGCATTTATACCTGTGATAATCCCAAATCAGGCCTAGCATGATAATGCTGTTTTTAAGAAATGCAGATTCCTATATGAAATGCAGTATTCCAGTACAAGCCTAAATCAATCAGTTCCCCCAAGCATGAAGCTTAGGTATCTGTATGCTTATGATGTGTTCCAAGTGGTTCTGAAAATTAGAGAAGTTTGGGAAATAAAGTAAAATTTTCAAACATTTTGCCTCAACCAGAAGTCCTAACCAGGCAAAGAAAAAAGGTTTGTCATGAAAATAATAAATGGTAGATATATTTATCTTCTTACTCAGAAATTGAGGATATTGTGACAAAAACAATTTGATATAAATTTTGTATTTTTTTGTTAACATAAGTTTTATGCTTTGGATATTTTTTGCTGTGAAACAATGAGGAAAATAGATGTATCTGGCCATTTTTTCAAAGGTGCTGTCAGTTTAGAATTTTAGGCCATTTCTATGAAATGAAGGGGGCAGTCTAATAGAGGCCGTGGAGTGAAATGGCAGTCTGACAGGAAGCTGTGAAAGAAAATTGACAGATGTAGCAAATGTGAGAATGGTGCAATGCTGAGTAGGCTGTTTTGTAACAGAAAAAAGAGAACATTTCAAAACTAGTTAAGTTAGTTATGAGACTTTAACTAGGTCAAAAACTTATGAGTATTTGTGAATACTTTTAACACTATAGAGACTGTCAAAAATTTATTACATAGTTAAATCTTAGGTGTCTGAATCATGCATAGAGTTTGGAAAAATTCCTGCATGAGAAGATAGAGGTAGATGAACATACACCAAAATGGACAGACTTTTCTCTATACAAGTGGAAGTTTTTATAAAAGTTTTTAACATTTCTTTTTATACTATGGATTAACAAATGGCTAGAAGTCATGAAATTCTGCTGTGTTGCATCTCTATATTCAATCTATAATGACCAGAAAAAATGAGATTGGAATTCAGGATACCTGGGATTGAGTTCCAGCAAAGGCACTTAATAGATGCCATTTGTCAGATCACTTAACATTTCTGAGGTCCTGTCTCCTCATCCATAAAATAGAAATAACAGTACCTCTCCTGTTAAGACAACCATGTCTGATATCTTCTCTTACTTGTGGACAACAGTCTCGGGATTATAGTAAAACCTTTAGTTAAAATGTCAAAATAAATGTAAAGGCCTCACAGCTTAATGGAATTACACACCACAGATAAATTTTACTGAATTGGTTCCTAAGATAATAAAAAATTAGATACTACAGTCTGGTGAGAAAACATTCAAGTAAGGTCACAATCATATGAATCCCATGACACTTGGCAGACTGTGCAAGAAATACAATTTGGGGTATATTATGGTAATGTACAAAAAGAGTCAGGTTAGTACTTGGTTGGATTTTTAAGCTGCTAAGCCTTTACAGATATTTTTTTTTCACAATAGCATATTTTATTTGATGTTAAATGATTCATTTAATCATTAGTTCAACAAATTAATTTTGAGATCATACTATGTAGCAGACACTATACATATACAAGATGTGAAAGACTCAGTAGTCGGAATAACATTTAGGTATTTAGGTGGAGAGAACAAATAAGTGATCCAATATGATAACACAATATGATATTGCATAATAATAACATAATATAATGTGTCATATGCTACTGAAGATTGTGTTACATGTTGTGAAGAAAATAAACAGGATGATTAGCTAGTAAGTAACTAGTATGTCATCAAGCGTAGCACTTTTCAGGGAGATATTACTAAGGCCAGTAGCATTTGAACTTCCCTAATCTAAAGGATGAAACTATGTCAGCCATGAATACAGGAACCAACAAAGTATTCTTGGGTAGGAGTAGCAGTCCAGTGAAGTTAGAATATGGCGGAGAATGGTATGAGTTGAGGTTGGAGAATAAAATAGAGATCCAATACACAGTGCCTTGTAGGCTATGGAAAGTAGCTTGGATTTTTATCTAAAAGCAAGGAAAATCCACTGACGAGTTTTGAGTAGGAGGAAAGCAATATTTATAAAGCAAAAGACTGGACACAATCCAAATGTCCATAACTAGGTGACTGCTTCAATAAATTATGGTTACTATGATTCAATAAATCATGAATACTATGTATCTCCTAAAAAGGGATGAGAAACATCTCTATCATGGCTCTAGTGTGATACCTAGTATGTACGATGAACTGAAAACAGTAAGGTGAAGAAAAATGTGTACATTATGCTATCATTCATCAGCAAGAAGGAGGAAAAACATGAATGCACACGCATACACACAAATATGCATATATTGAAAAAGGAAGGTAAACTAAAAACTAATTTAAATAGGTTACCTAGACGGGGAGGAGGATACTGCATTGGAGGAGATAGGGTTGGAAATGAGACTTGTCTGAATGCACCTTATTGTGTAGTTTTGATTTTGGAATCATGTAAATGATTTTATAATAATATAACAAAACAAATGTAAACATAGACAAATCCTTAAGAATTTAAAGCAAAATTTTTAAAAGAAGGACTACACATCAGGGGGCTACACCACACAAACAGGTATTATATCAAGTGATTTTACCCTTGATCTTAGACAAAAGCCTGAGAAACAATTACATCAAATGATTTTAAAACATAGTAATTTGTACGTCTCCAGTGGGATATAGCCTACGGACAAAATCACTGCAAAGATCTTAAACTATTTCTAGTAATCATATTGTTATTCTAACTATTTGTGTATATGTGTTTCTATATTTGACAAACAAATAATTTAATATGCATACACACATATTAGGATAAGCAAAAAGTACTTATACTACTGTTATTAGGATCCAAGATTTTCACCATAATAGAAAAGATATGCAAATGTAACTCAAATTAGTATTGGAATTGGAAATTGAACATAAACCTCATGGTGTATTTTATCTTCAGTTTTTTCTAAGATCTATCCAATGTCCAGAAATATTGAGCAACACAGTAGCTGTGAGCATCATTATCACTTAAATTCAGGTCTTTAAATATCATTTCCCACTTAAAGGAGCCATAGTTTTTAAAAACTTGGCTGCCTCCAAGTGTGGGGCAAAAATGTACAGGAAGAGCATAGACAATCTTATCATAACAGAAAGTAGTGGAAGAACTTTTGTCATGTCATCAAATCTCAGGATCCAATGTGAAGTGGTTCAACTGGCCCCCAAAAAAGGGACAATTTGAACAACTGCAATAACATTATAGTAATTGCAAAGGATACATATTTAAAAATATTATAAATATGTTAAAATCTATGATTTCATAACACAAATAAGAAAAAAAACATTTTGGTCACCTTGAAGGATGTGGAAAACAAAATCCCACCTGCTAAATCTGTAAATAAGGGAAAAAATTTCCTATTTATACTACATTTCCTCTACAAACTCACCTCATTATTAACAATTAGTAATAAGAGAAAGATTTTCTTTATAGACACATTATAGGAAATAAGTGAAAAATAAAGTAGAATTAGGATATAACCATTTTGGAATCCTTAACAAAATAATGGATTTCAGCTACAATCATCAACAATAACTGAAATTACTAATTGAATTATGAGTAGAGAACATTAATATGAACATATCAGGTTGACAATACCTTGACCTACTGATCACTGTTAACATCTCAAAAAGAGAGACAAGCAGAGATTGTGTGACTTGATGTATTGCGCTAGGAAACACAAATATCACCTATGAACTATTCTTGTGACGATGTAAACCTGAATATCATCTAGTCTTTAATCTAACTACCAGGTTTCAAAAAACATGAGTCAGAGGAAAATGATAAAGAACACCATCTTAAAGGACACTCAATTGCAAAAATTTCAAATGAGGAATACTCTGCAGATCATGTGACAGGTCTCTCCAACAGATAATTTGGAAGAAAGAGCATGAAAGAGAAATTTATTAATTAAAAAGAGACAAGAAATAATCAACCAAATACATGTGTGAAACCTATTGGAATTATTAAATAATTTTAAGATAATCATGAAAATGGATTAATCATGAATAATAATAAAAATAATAAATCAATAGAATTGTTTTAAAAAGAGTTCTAATCTTTCACCAGTATATACTGAAATATTCACACATAAAATGATGTGATGTCTGGAATTTGCCTCCGAGTATTTCAGTGTGTGTTTGGGGTGGGGAGTCATGTGAAATTACAGTCAAAACAATTAGTAATTGATAATTATTTTTTCTGGATGTTGAGTACATGGGGATTCATTTTACTATGCTCTCTACTGTTGAATATGTGTAAAATTTTTCAAAATGACATTTAAGAGAAAAAAATATAAGAGGCATGTAAAGATCTCGTTTGCATCTAGAAACTTTTGAAGAGGGGCATAGCTGAAAGCAGGAAGACCAGTTAGGAGGTTACTGTAATGAGGCAGGAATGAGATGATGGCAGTTTATGCTGAGAAGAGCAATAAAGATTAAGAACTAAAAGGATTTGATACATTTAGAAGTAGAGTTAACAGTATTTCTAATTGATTGGATTGGAGGTTGAAGGAAAGGAGCCATCAAGAATACCTCCCAGGATTTCTGCTGGAGATGTGGGTAGACGGTGATGCTTTTTGCTGAGACGGAGAAGACTGAGGAGTGGGGGATAGCCACATGGAGTTTGAGCTGAAAAAAAATCAAGAGTTCTGCTTGGAGCATTTTAAGTCTGAGACAACTATACACATCCAGATGAAGATAGAGCACAGGGGAGAGATCAGTCCTTGAGATACACATTAAAGAACCATTGACATGCAGATAGTGTTTAAAGACATAGGACTATATAAGAACACCTATGGAGAATAGAAACAAAAAAGAAAAGCCAGGTAGAGCCCTGAAGGAACACAACATTAGATGTCATGCAGAGCAGAAAGAACAAAAGAGCCAGACAACAGGTCGGGTACAGAATGAAAGGCAGAGATGCAGCCCAGTTTTCTTATCTTAATAGCATTACATTTTATAACTCATTTATAGAAGGTATTCTAATAACTGGACTTATTAATAAGCAAATGAGTCCTGCTCCTTCAAAACCAACTTGGAAAGGCAGTGCACCACACAGGTGCATAGTAAGTAGTGCAAATGTAAAGCACTTTGATTACCAATGAAAACAAGCCAAAGTCAAAGCAAAGAAACCTTTTAGAATGTGACTGGGTAATCGTCATGCTTTGGTAACTTGATAGAAGGACTGAACATTACAAAACTAAATAGTACCCATTGGGGTACATGTTTATATTCAGTTTACCTAAACTCTAAGCCAACAAATGTAAAGACATTGAGCACTGAGTTTCTCTTATATTTCCCCGAATTCAGCGAGAACTGATTAACCCATTTAGAAAGAGCTGAACCTATCTTTATATGTAGCTAATTATGTTCTAATGTATACATTCAGCAATGCCATGAGGCTGTCCATCTGCAAACTGCCAGAAATAAGCCGTCCAAATTCAGAGAACAGCTTATTTTAAGGCTTCAAAATGACACTGATTTAAAGATTACTCTTGCTGATTTGATAAACTGCAAGTTGAAACAATTACATTAATGTGGTACATCTTAACGCCAATGAGCTTTTCTAAAAAGATAAAAGAAAGAAGAAAAGTAATTGCCTTTCATTTGTAGTGTTGACAGAATAAAGGGTGACTTCGAAATTCAGTCTGGCCACTTTAAAAGTGCTGCCCTAGAATACAGTTGGTGGAAAACTGTTCGCTGTGAACCTCACTTGGGTGAGTAATACCTTCCAGGACAATGTATAAGGGTAAGCAGTTCCGAGGACTAGGAAAGAAAAGCCATTTTTCAAGTGGTCTGCTGTCTTCGTCTCTTGACCAACAGTTGGTAAATATAGCAAAGGAATAGGGGCACAGTTCAAAAGTTAGTAGGGTAGTCAATTCCTAAGAATGACACAAATGGGAGGCAGGACTTCACTGAAGACAGGGAGGAATCATCAGTGAGGAGCCCAAGAAACAGAGAGAAGCACAAGGCCGTGAAGCAAGGCAGAAGAGAACTAATTTTGAGAATTCTGAGCAGGACAGTCCTTTGACAGAAGGCCTAGCTTGATCCATCACAGAGCTGAGGAGGATAAGATACTAAGGGCAGGTCCATTGCCCTCTCTGGGCAGCCAGCCCTGTTGGACCAATCCATTCCCCTAATGACCTTCCTTTTTCTTCCCCACAAGCCTCCACCTTTAGGACCCGTCCTTTAGTATTTCCTAGTGTTTCCAAAATTAAGACTGTATTGCTGGTTTCATTCTTTCTAAGCCTATACCACAGTTTCAGTCTTGACTTCATTGAAGTCGCCTTTATTTGTCACCACCACAAACAGCAGACATGAGAAAAACAGTCTGCCCATAATCCATGCAATAGTAAATTCTTGCTTAACGTTCATATTTATTTTAAAATACATTGGAATTTTTAAAATTTTACTTTAATTAAAAATTATTTGGCAATAGGTAGATCTAACCTGAATCTATATTTGGGTTCTATATTTTTAAACAGTTCTGACATAATTTCTTTGTTTCTTTTTATAACAATGCTGAATGGGAATGGATCAGGGCCAGTCTTAAAATACAGGGTTGGGCAGCTCTTGGAATTTCAGAAGCAGTACAGTTGTAGCAAGGTTTCTAATAGGATGAATATGAAGCAAGAAAAAAATTATAATTTTAAAGTTAAATCCACAGAAAGACTATTTTAAAATAAATATAAGTAAATGAAAATAGGGGATATTTCTGGTTTGAACATACATTGCAATTTAAAACAACAAAAATTTTCCAACCTATTAAACAGTTTACCCTAAAGTTCCCCAAAGAGAACTCAATAATCAAGAATAATTGTTCTTTGAAAACACTCATGAGTTATAACAGTTTACAGTACAAAATAAGTAATAGGTCCAAGATACAACATAGCTTTACTTTGAATTCCCTGTCCTGCATCAAGTTATTCTTGGCCTTTAATCACATCTGAATTATTAAAGCTTAGAATGTTGTTTTTTAAATTGTGAACTAAATGATAACCCCAGTCTTTGAGTGGTATCTGGGGTGAGGGGAGGGGCAGGAATGTGCCAAATGTTCACAAATCAAAGCAATAGTGTTTCAAAAAAAGAAAAAAAGAAAGAAAGAAAGATGTGGAAAGGAAATTTTTGCTGTTTTTTAGAACATTAATGTTGTCGGGTGGGTGTTTGATGGCTGGGAAAGGGATGGTGCATTTCTAAAACTTTCGGCCTTGAAAAGAAGACCCTTGGGTTATCTGGACTGACAAACTAATGCTAAAACAATTCTGTTAAATAAGCCATCACGAACCTCACATGAAAGCTAAAAACCCATCAGAGTGCAGCTCCACAAACAGCCTGGCATTGTCAAATTGAAGGTAACCTGGGCAAGGTGTTTTAGTCCTCTAATGCTTTCGCTTCCACACACGGAACTGTAAAAATAGGAGCTCTTGGATGCATTAGAGACCTTTCTCCTCTCACTGAATAACACTTTATTTTGCTTCATTCAGTGATCCAAGCCTTGCCACTTTACTCCCATTGCAGCTTTATCTATATAACACTTTTTTTTTCAGATGCATCCATCTAAACAGTCCAAATCTGTACATATTAACATTTCCAGGCAGCAACCCTGGGGGGATTTTCACCCTGACCTTTTGTTTCCCTGACATAATCTTCGCCACAGTTTCTCTCATTTCCGGGTTTGATTCTGATATCAAAGAAGATGTTACTGTGTTGGTCAATAGCTTTGCTTTGGGTTTCTCTTCTCAACTCTAGAAATCATTCCTCCTCTAACAATTGATGGAGTAGAAAGCCTGTGATAATACAGATGTCAGTGTACTGAAATTTTTTCCTGTTTATTGTATTGCACAAGTACTGAAAGATCAAAATATAGGTTTATGAGCAAAACTATATTAGCTAACATCCTGCATTTTCTGCAAAATTTTAGCTTCCCTTTTCTCCCTTCCTCTTACACATACCTCAAAATTACATAAAAAAAAAAACTTTATATTTCATTAAGAAGGGTTTCTCTATACAATTTTCTTTATTCAATAGCACAAGGTAAAAAGAACTTGGGGGCAGGAGTGAAGTGGAAACAACCTAAGTATTCATGCACCTTGAACTGGAGAAATAAACTGTTATACTCCACATAAAATGCTGTATAATGTGAAAACATAATGTGCCACATTTCCTCTTCATAAAAGATTTTCAAGATATATTAACTAGAATAAACCAAAGGGGCAGAATAAAACGTATAGTATGCCACACATTATAGAAACAATTATGTAGACATTTATATTCATATGTAGTGTGACATATGAATTACAAGTATCTGAAAAGCTCTTCAGTCTCCTTTGGGCAGTAGGTATAGGGAACACAGTAGAAGGCAAACTGAAATGTTTTTATTTCTATTACTTCTGTCCTCCCTCTTTAATTTTGTTTGCCTTTTATATTACTTATATTAGAAATTTATATTAAAGAGAAGGATTATCTGGATCTTCTGAATATTCTAACTGACATCAAGCTCAAGGTCATGATGATTGAAAAATGGTGGTACATATAGGATATAGTGTGGTAAAATGGAAAAACAAAACAAAATAAAACTCCAGACCATTAGATTTTAGTGAACATGTCATTTTATAACCACATATAAATCACTCATCTACTGATACCTCATTTGCTTCATCTGCAAAATGTGAAAAAGTAGCTTCACCTACCCCACCTTTCGTTTAGCACTCAATGTTGTATTGGGAATAAAACAATAAATGAAAGCTCCTTGTGAATCTTGTAAGGCTACAATATACAGGTGTGAAATTTTGTGACAGAGATCCTGTTCACTTTCAGATCTCACATTAGGTGAATCTGACTTTAACCCAGGGGTTTCACATTTGTTCTTACTTGGTATTTTTCAGTGGGAAGCTATATTCCACTAACAACTGAGTAGCAAGAAAAAACATGATTACAATAGTCTATGCCTAATCTAAAATTGAAAAGTTTGGTAACAGGTACATAAATAGACTATATTAATAAAGAAAAATGTAGTTAGTGGATACATAGCATTGTAATAAGTTCACTCCTCATAAATTTTTCTGCTTACCTAACTACAATAATGGTAATAAAAGGTGTTGCTTACCAAATACAAAGTATGGTCCAGAAACTTAATGATGCCATACTTGTTACTTAGTTTCCAGATCACATTTTAAAATAATTATTAGTAGTATCATTGTATGAGTAAAGAAAATGAGAAAATTCATATTAATTTTCTAATCCTGGGTTAGACACAGATAGCCACTGAAGTTTATGACTCAAATCTGTCTAAATTCAAAGGCTAATATTTTCCTGGGCTATGGTAAATAAACTATCAGATACTATATTAGCTGAATCCAAATTTAAACCCAAATCCATCTCTCCACCTCCCATTATCTGTTAATTGACACCACCAACAACAATGTTTACTTTAAGGGGACTGATCTATTTTCAGTGGGGCTGTAAATTGGTACCACCTTTGGAAATCAGTTTAGAAATCATTTTCGAGAATATTGTTCATGCCAGTCTAAAAGTTCATGTATACTTTTAATGTGAGTACCTCCTTTATCATTTTGCTCCTCTTTTTCCTACTAAATTGTTGGTCCCCCCCCCAAAAAAAAAGAACTTGTGGAGTAGCTGAAGGCAATTGTGGATGTGGGGTGTGGAATAAGTAGCCCCCCGCAAATGATAAGAAATAAGTTCACAGTTGTGAAATTTCTTCTCAAAGCCACATCCTCAGCATCCCAGAGACGCCAACAGAGCAAAGTTCCCCGAGAACTTTGGGATAGACTGAGGTGGATGAAAAGAACCATGGGGCAGAGAGGGGAGGGAGGTTGGCCAGGGAGCCAGAATTCTCACAGTTGGAGAAAGAATTTTTAAATCAAAGAAAATTAAGAAGGTAAAATGAATCCTGCAGTGTCAGTTTGAAATCACAAGTGTTAATAAAAATTCAGTTTCTTTGTGTGTGTATACAGATAGCAAATAATTAATGAATTAGGCTTTGTGAGTCACATGATTTCTGTTGTATGTATGTGTGCGTATGTATATACACACACATACATCTTTGTACAAATTATGCATGTGTGTGTGTGTGTGTGTGTGTGTGTGTGTACAATTGACCCTTGAACAACATGCATTTGAACTGCATGGGTCTACTTATAAATGGATTTTTTTCAATAAATACTTGTACTGTTTTTCATCAGCAGTTGGGAGTCTGCGAATGCAGAGGGTGGACTGTTTGCATTGATCTGTGCCATTTTATGTAGGGTATTTCAGCATCCCTGGAGTTTGGTATGCAAGTGGGTCCTGGAACCAATCCCTCACAGCTACTGAGGGGCAACCTAAGTTATTGGGGACTCAAAAGTTATATGTGGATTTTTGACTGCATAGGGGTCAGTGTTTCCAGCCCCCATTTTGTTCAAGGGTCAAGAGTGTATATATTTGTATATGTGTCTTATTTTTTTCCAGTCCTTTAAAAATGTAAATTCTGTGTGCACATGCGTGTGCGTGTGTGTGTGTTTGTGTGTGTGTATCTCAGCTCACTGACCATGCACAACAGGCCTTGGGCAGATCCCTGCTTTAGGCCCAGAAGTAACACTTCACTTCTGCTCTTGATCTGAGTAAGAACTAGTTACATTGACCACCTCCAAACCCCCTTGCACTAGATGCAAGAGAACTAGGAAATGTGGTTGACTTGTATGCTCATTAAGAGAATGGGTTTTGTCACATCTTACCAGTACTGCCAGCAATACCATTTCCCAGATCTAGAAGAGATTTTCTCTGGCATTACTGATAATTCTTTTTGGGCTTGGTTTAGGATAGAATCCTGGTTAAAGACATAGTCTCTGAGGCTCCTGACATCCGTGATACTTTTCTTCACTAATTAATGAAAAAGGAAATGATTTACTGACAACCCGGAGGGAGTTACTATAATCCAAAAGGTTAACCAGGTTTCATGTTCAATTTCTCACTTATTTCAGTGATTGTAAAAAGAGAGTGAATGAATAAATAGTTTAAAGAAGTCACAGGTCTTAATTCATGGACAAGAGAGTACCAGCAATGTTTCCTCCGAGGTATGAAGCAAGGACTTCCGTTGAAGTGTCAGGGAATCAGGCTGATTAAGCAGCTTTGAACTTTTATTCTCTTTTTTCATCTAAACACCCGAGGGAAATCAGCAGATTTTGTGTGGCAAATAAATCCTTCCCGACTTCCGAATTAAACAAATGCCAAGGTTAAGTAAAAAAAAAAAATCAGACAGTCTAAATAATCATGTCAATATATATGAAGGGATAAATTTCTATAATAAAAAATGAGCTGAAATTTTTATAAATAAATATATAATTATTTTAAAGGATTCCGTAAAAATTAATTGCCCATTTATTTCTGTTTAGTCACAACTTAGCAATTCCAAAGATGAAAGTAATTTTATGGAATAGTATTAGGACAGTGACCAGAGGGGAAAATACTTGGAAAAACTGACAATCACTGTATGTTTGTTCTTTTAAAATATGTTATTTTTTTTCTCCCGGGGTAACAAGTTTTTGCTGTTTTTTGCTGTGCTCTCACAAGGTACTTTGTACTTACCCTGTCATCCTCAATAAATGCCAATTGTATGATCTCCAAGGCAGATGACTTTAATTCCACCTCTTTTTCTAATTTTGTCACCAGCCAACTTTTGTTAGAAAGTCTGAGCTTTAATAACACAGGGCTATAGACACAAAAACATTATACAGCCTTCCATGGAGAAATTGGCGGGGATGTGGTGGGGAAACATAGTGCAGTTTCTTAGGGCTGGATCTTTGTTATTCTCTGCTCACTTTTGAGACTGTGAGCCTAAACCAGCATTGCTTTTTGAGGAAGTCTTGGATGGCTGAACTCATATTTCTCCATATAGTTTGCATGTGGTCTATTCTTCTACAACCCTTTTTGGGTTTTTGTTTGCTTGATGTTTTATTTTATTTTATTTCATTTTCAATTACAGTTGAGGATCCTTTTTGTTTTTAATTTGGTTACATCCTCTGAGAATCCTAAAATGTTCGTGTCAAAGGCATTCCATAAAAGATGCTGTTGGAGGGCAAGGACTGAATCTTGCAGGCATTTGTAATGCTATCATTTTCTAGTGCAGTGGTTTTCACATAATGAAGGCATAATAAAATGAGGACAATTTCTTTTCTCATGCAAGATACTTTAAATTCAACCAGTGAACATGGTTATTGTGCTGCGGTAAATCCTTCCCAATCCAAAACTCTTTATCTTAGCTTTCACCATTCACATTCCTGGAACATAACACATGCTCACCTACCCATGCACTCGAATGAAAGCGATACATCTCCTTTGAGTGAAGAATTTAAAGTTGTGAAATTGAAATTTCCATGAGTTTTTGCTTCTTATGAAATTATAGTGTCCCTAATTATATATGTTTATGTACTTTTACATTGTACATTGGGTTTTTATGGCCCTGTCTTCTTCCCATTGATCAGAAACTACTTAAGAAAACGATCTTTTATCAGTCTGTTTTCCTCAGAGTTCCCAGCAGCAATCCTAACACATAATAAATATCCAGTAAGTATGTATTGAATATATTTCTTCTGAAAAAAATTAAATGGCAAAACTTTCTTCTTCATTTATATCCCAAACTAGAGATTCAAATATTTGAATGATTATTTTAGGGAATGTCCAAAAACATTATCAAAAATAAGGTAAATAGACTTTTTTTTTAGAGGGCATGTCCACTGTGAAAAATAATGTAAACACTATTCTAAAGATGAGATAGTATATTAATGACTTTCTAGCTCCAATATCCAAGGCCTTAAAAAAAGATTTTTTTTTTTTTTTATGAAAATAGTGCACATTCTATCTTCTTCTGTTGCTGGTCACTTTTTCCCTTATGCTTCCCACATACATTTGCAGAATTTAAATAGATGAATAAATGTATGTCAAATAAAAAATGAAAAAAATATCTTCTAGCCACTCTTCATCTCAGGGAGCTTTATCACAAGTTCTGATGCCAGCTGTGCTCCCATGTGTGTGCAACTCCTGGCTGGTTAGATGGCTGATAAAATACATCAAACACTTGTCCTCAGAAGGTCCATTGAACAAAACTGTATATAAGTGAAATAAGTCAGACAGAGAAATACTGCATGGTATCATTTACATATTGAATGTGAAAAATAAAAAAAAAAGTCAAACTCATAAAAATGGAGAGAAAAGTGGTTGCCAGTGTTGTATGGGGGAGAAAATGTTTGTGAGGGGAAAATAGGAGAGGTTGGTGAAAGGGTATAAACTTTCAGTTGTAAGATGAATAAGGTTGGAAGTTTGGAGGATCTGAGGTATAGCGTGATGACTATAGTTCATAACACTGTATTGTATACTTTAAATTTGCTAAGACAATAGAACTTAAATGTTATTAAGAAAAACTACATAATATGTATATAAGTGAGGTGATGAATATATTAAATGGAGGAATCCTTTTACAATGTGTGTCAAGTCTTCATGACATACACTTTAACTATATTACAATTTTATTTGTCAGTTACACCTCAGAAAAACTAGTGGGGGGGGGAGCCAAAACCTATGTAGACAGACCACAAAAGTCACTGAAACAAGAGGATGTCTCCATAGGACATAACATTAAAACTTGACTCTTTTCAGTTCAATGGTCCATCTTTCAATATTGTTCTCACAAGATTTCCCATCTCGCTGCCTGAGAGGTACTGGAAATTTAACACTACCAAAAATGTGACCAAACAGAAAAAAAAAAAAAAAAAAAACCCTGAAATAGCAGCACAACCTAATTAGTAGATGAGTCCTATATGCGTCAGTGAGTTTCAGACTTTCTCTACATTTATTTTTTTTGTTGACAATCCAGGTTTTTTTGTTTATTTGTTTGTTTTTATGATTTACCTTCCTCTACATAAAGAAAGGAAGCAATCAAAGCATCTTTGCTCATTTTAATCATTAAAGTCACATCATGTTTTTTTTATGATTTTAAGTGAGGTGGAGATTGTAGTTAAATTCCATGACCTTGATACCTTAAAATGTTTTTCAAAACCTTGAAGAACTCCCAAACTGATAAAATTGAGGTACAGAAATAGATTAGAACTAAGACTTAAATCTTGCTATTATGTTTATGTCCCTAGGCAAAACTAACAGTAGAGAACTTTGCTCAGATATTGCTATAATTACAATTTTTGTGAATTAATTTACGTCTACATAATATATATATATATACTTGTTAATGCATACTATTAAATTTTGAATGAGTTTTTCACAATAAATTCTTAATTTCCAAAATGACTAAAGATTCAAATATTACAGGTAATACCTCAGCAAGCAATTCCATCCCTAGACAGATGAAAACTTACTGACAGAGAGACACAGGCAATAGGTTCTAAATGGTCAGGATCTGACTGAATATTTGCAAGTGAGTACTTATTTTAGTGAATCCGGTAATATCAACATCTTCACATTATAAAGACCTTCACATTATAAAGACCTTCACTGTATTGTCAGAGACACAAACTCCTTCCACCTTTTTAAACCCCTATAGCACATGAAGTTTTTTGTGCAAGGCTTCTATTTAAAGTCTTTTCTTTATTATGTTCCTACAGATATTTCAAGGGTTGCTTCTAGATCTCTCTCTTCCTACTTCAGTTTTGAAAAATCTTACTGGGGTTTCTATTTTTGTGTTCCTTCACCAGATGTCCAAACCATTTAAGACATGGTCTCTAAATCCTTGACAGCTATTTGAGGGTTTATGTTCTCAATTCATGTCGGGTTTTTGCCTGAGCTTGTATTGTGTTTTGCTGTGGAAAGAATAAAAGAAACATCTCAGGCATGTCATCTGGCTGCAAGTCACTGTGCTAAGTACTAAGGGACAATGATAAGAAGACTTGTTTCCTGCTCTTGAAGAACTCTGACAAATAGAGGAGGGTATAATCTTTTAGCATTACTTATACAGTCAAAGAAACTGGCTTCTACAGTTTAGATTAACTCTCTTGTCTCCTCTCTGAATTCCTGCTTGTCCATTCAGTACCAATCAGTTAATTTTATTGTTGTACTTTGTAGTTCTACATTCGTTATTTTTATCTTAAGGTGAATAAGACTTTGAACTCCTCTTTACCTACTTTCCTCTTACCAGGTCTTCTGGCAAACTTAGTGTCCTGTCTTGTGGTCTGTAATGTAATTAAGCAAATCCAACAAGGTTATCTAATCTAATACTTAAATAAGAAGCTAATGAGCTATTCAGTACCATTTTTTCTACCAAATTTAATGTCATCAGTAAATATGTTTACTCCTCTTTCCTAGTCTTGGTCTGCTTGAGGTAATTTGTTCAGACTGATGAATACAAAACTATAAAAACATTTTTATTGCTAAAACTTTTTTTTCTCTGTCGCAAGGATTCAGAACAAATGAGTTCATATTTACCTTAAGGTTTGAGTGAAATATCACAAAGGAATATAGTTGTCTTGGATTGGATTTTGCCAGAGTCAGCCTACCTATGTTCAAGAAGTTTATACATATAGCACTTTGAGAACATTGAGATGTGAGTTGGTATATAGTTGAAATAATTGATAGTACTAGAATAGCTATAGACAAAGGATATTCATAAGAAAGAGTGCTCTATAATACGAGTAATTAATATTAATAATAATAATTACAGCTATTGTTGTTTTTTGTTATATGACAGACTCTAATGCAGGTGCTTTATCTAACCAAAGACTTTTAGCTGGGTTTGACAGAAGACGCCAAATAGCAGAGCCTTAAATGGGAGCCTGAAATTTATGTCTATGAAAGCAGACCAGTCAGGATCAGCTTCATGGTCATGTAATTTATTTAGTCATTCAAGGCCCCCATAGGTTTAATTCTCTTCAAGAACCATGTTGAAACTCTTAATAATTTAAATTTGAACTGATATTTGGTAAGTGGAGTCCAATGAGAAAATGGATCCTGTGTATGAGCAGAGGAGATACACACTGTCATGTCTTTTCATCCCATTTGCATATAACCTTTGTGATGCCCAGTGAGTACAGAACCCAAATAAATCCATGATGCATTTGAGTTTAGTGAGACTCAGTACAAATAAGTATGTTATCTCTAAGACTGAGTAAGTTTGGGAGTGCTGACAGCCCAGAGGCCATGATTTCTGGTCAAATCAGAACTTGCTTCAAATAAAGAAAAAAAAAGGTAGTGGCATTCTGAGAAACTCAAACTACTTGGGAACCCTGTGGTACCCTTGCTTACTCATGGCACTTCCCCATATTTGCCCATCACTATGCTGATAAGGATGAAACAGTAGAAAAGAGAAAGATAAGGCAACCATTATTCAACAGACAGAGAGAGGAGAGAGACTGCATCAGTAAGTGTATATTTTAGATAAAATAATGGAGATTAAAATTACATTAATCATTTGAAGAGAATTATGAAAAAAGGAACCTAGGCTGTAGATTCACAAAGATTAGAAAAGGTAAATTCCATCTCTGTCTATGTGATTTGGGCAAATTAGCTTATTTATTTAAATTAATTCCTAGTTCATAACATTTCTTCTAAGGATTATCAATAATGTTTCTAAGCTGCTAGCAGTGTTTGATATGTATTAGATACTAATTCAATTTTCATTTTAATTAGTTTTTATTTTAAAGACAAAAACCACTGTATAATTTTTTTATTAATTCTTTATGTTTTATCCATGGTAAACGCTTGTATTGCAATATAGTATTTTGAAGTGAAATATACATATAAACATTAATGCATCATCATAAATTAAGACATTTATTCTAATAAGTATTCTGATACATTAAAAATTAAAAATATCAATATATATGTAAAGCACATAAATTGTAAAACAAAGCATTTCATTTATATCTCAGGTAATTTTAAACTATAACAAGGAGAGACTAATAGTCTTGAGAGAATTCTTTCATATTTAAATAACATCTAGCAGTTTTTAATACTCCCTTTATGATATTAAATAACTCAGACCTCTGTTGATAGCCTGCTACTATTCAGATGTTTCCAATTCATTTTATTTGAATCCTCTATGTTCTGTATGCTGTGTATAATTGGTAGGTCATATTGTACAAAATCATATAAATACACTTAATAAGAAGCTGAATTTGGAGTACGTTTCATATAATTAACTTGAATAAAGTTCTTCTGAATATTCTGAAGAACTAAATAATTAAATAGGTCTGCATTATTATCCCCATTTTATAGATGGGATCATAGATACAAAGATATTAAGTAATTTGCAGGGAAACATAGATTCAGTCAATAACAAGGATAAATTGGGTATAATACTCAGAATTTGCATTAGGAGAAAAAGTTCAGCAGAAATTTCTGCTACATCTGTATTCTACATTGAAACTAAATTGAAATTATCACTGCTCTCATTATTAATATTCATTCAGTATCAAAAATATGCTAGGTACTATAATATACATGAAATGAGATAAACCCCTTAACCCCAGCCCAACTATATATCTACTCCTCCCAACTTATTACTGTTACATACAAACATTTTTTGTTTTGTTTTTTATCATCGTAATTATTTTCAAGAAATGACACCAATAGCAAAGAATGTTGTAAGTTTAATTGCTAAAGATAACACATCTCACATTCACCCAAGTAGTACTAAGCTTCGCTCTTATAAAAATAAAGACAGTATTTGAAAATGCATGATGACTAAAAAAAAGAACTGAGAACACCATCTAAAACTTGGACAGCCCTATTAGCTAAGTCATTAATTAGACTTGTGTTCAAACACCAAGACTAAATTTCAGCCATAATTTAAAAAAAAATATTTTTATTCTATGTGGATGAGGTGCTTTGCTAGCCACATTTCATTTACTACAAACAATTATCCTCAGTGTATAGGTGAGGAAGAGCAGACTCTGAAAGGTGAAGCACACACAGTTTGATGGTAATGGCATAGCTGGTCTTTAATCCAAGTAATTCAAGTAATTCCAGTTCTTTCTGTTACAACACAATTACTCTCATTGTATAATTTTTGACTAGTGTCAAAATTTAGTGTAAATTTTGTGAAAAATAAAACAAGCTTAAAATCCAAAAATATTTGTACATTACCCATATCTCATTTAATTGTTAACATTATTAAAATTACTGATTTATTTAGGTGTGTTTTTACAATATTATTTTGTTTTCAATATAACTGACACTTTTTTTCTTTTCTCTGCCTTTCGTAGAATTATTTTTTAAATTCCCTTTCTTTTTCTTTCTGTTGGTTTGAAAGGTATATATGTGTCTCTTTTTAGTGGTTATCTCACAAATTTTTACATGTACATATTAAAGTATAAATTGAAAGCTAATCAGTGTCTCTTTCTACTATATGAATATACCAGGATTTGTGTAATAATCTTTTATTAATTAATTTTACATTATTTCCAAGTTTTCAGTATTATGAGAATTCTGCAGTATCTATTAATCTATTGATCTATCTATATACTCATATTGGCACACCTGTTTGGTTATTTTTATAGTACAAACCCTTAACATGTAATTATGTCAGAAATTATATACATTTAAATTTTTGTATATACTACATTTTGTTCATCCATTCATCTGTTGAGGGACATTTGGTTGTTTCTGAGGCAGGATAGGTAGCTTAGGGAATCGACCTCCTCCAGGGTACAACATGATGAACCTCACTAGTTAAAGATTCACAAGAAACTGTATCCCACACCTGCAGCTGGAAAAAAACAATCAGTTTTGTTCGCCAGGTCCAGTATCCATGAGTGGGACCTGACCTTTAGCTAATTATAATATCGTTTACACTGTGGTTACTATGACTCCCATCATGCATCTGACACCATAACAATTCTGGAAGAACCAAATAAGGAATAAAAAGCAGAAAACACAAGGTCCCACCTACTGGAGAGAGATAGACTAGCAATGTCGATGCCACATCCCCAAGTCCGGCCCCGGGGAGGGATAAAAACCCCTGATCTGGACTTCCTCAGGGGTGACTCAATCTCTGAGTTCTCCCACACTTACTTCTCAATGTGTACTTTCACCTCAATAAACTCTCTGTGCTATCCTACATCTGTCTCACCCTTGAATTCTTTCTTGAGCAGAGACAAGAGCCTAGTCACCACTGATCCGAGCTGAGTCCTCTCATGGACATCCCAGGCAGCCTCTGCTGACATTTTCACCTTGGCTTTTGGGACTAATGCTGTTATAAACATGGGTGTATAAATATCTCTTCAAGAACCTGCTTTCAATTCTTTTGGGTATATATTCAGAAATAGAAATGCTGGATTATAGGGTAATTCTATATTTAACTTTTTGAGGACCTGCCATGCTGTTTCCACAGCAGCGGCACCATTTTAAATTCCCACCAGCAATGCACAAAGGTTACAGGTTTTCTATATTCTCACCAATACTTCTTATTTTCTGAGTTTTGTTGTTTTTTTTATTTTGATAATAACCATACTATTTGGGATAAAGTAGTAAATTTGATTTGTATTTCCCTAATTATCACTGATGTTGAACATTTTCTCCTGTGTTTATTAGCCCTCTATATATTTTCTTGGGAGAAATTGTGTGAAGTAGTGTATGTTGTCCGTTTTTAGATGCTGTTCATCTTAAGTCAATAACTTCACAAAATAAGTTCTTAAACATAAGATTTTATCACAATTAAAAAGTTTTCACAATAGAATAACAATAATATTAAATATAAAAACAATTACTATTCTTTGTGGTCTGGTACTTTACCATATTGAATATGACATAATATACGTGCAACTAAAATAGCTAAAATTAAAAAACAAGTGTTGGTGAGTATGCAGAGCAATTCAAACTCTCATACATTTCTAACAGAAATGCAAAATTGTACTTACTTTAATAACTGTTAGTTTCTTATAAAGTTAAAAATTTACATCCAACATATAGCCCAGAAATTCTACTTCTAGATATTTTCCCAAGAGAAATGAAATATATGTCCACACAAATACCTGTGTGCTGTTTATTCATAGCTGTTTTATTCATAATAGCTAAAAACTAGAAAACAACCAAAATGTCCATTATCTAATGAATAGATGAACAAATTATGATATAATCATACAGTGGAGTGCTAGTCTTTAATCAAAAGAATCAAACTACTGAAACATACTAAAACATGTATGATGCTGAAAATCATTATCATAAGTAAAATAATGGATACATATGAACACACAGTAGATTATTCCATTTATATGAAATTCAAACAAGTCAAAATAATACTTACAGAATGCAGGTCAGGGGATAGGGGTTACAAGAAAACCCTGACTAAAAAGGTACAGAAGGGAACTTTTTAGGATGATGGAAATGTTACATAATACTTTTTGTGATATATACAAACGTATGCATATTTTTTCAAAACTTATTGTGAAGTATTAATTTAAAATGGGTGAGTTTTAACATTTGCAAATTATACTTCAGTAAAGCTGATAAAAACCAGCCATTCTAGAATGTCTTCATACTTTTCTCCTGAAAAATAACTATACACTGGGTAGGCATGGAAATAGTGAGGGGAAAAAAACAGTTATTATATCTTTAGTATTTACCCAATATTCTATTCCATTCAGTATTGTTCAATGTTCTAATCTTAAACTTCCCAGAAAATTCTATATTACCATTAACTGTGGAATAATTCCACAGATCTACGGTGCTACTTAAAATCAGTCTAAAGAAAGTAAATGGTAAAAGGTAACTGTTACCCTCATGAATCATTCCTTTCCAAATACTGCCAAGATTGTTGAATACTGTGTAACAAATACCCTTAGATGCCTTAAAAAGGGAGATAGTAATACTTAAGTTATGTCCAATAGCACTCTCAAACTCATGACCTAGAGGCCAAATTTGTTTAATTTGGCCAACACAATTTTTAAAAATTGAGTCAATATTTTAAAAGTAGGAAACTTCACGTAAAATTTTGTTTCCCTTGAAATTGTTAGTGGGTAAAACATATTAAGTGATTTTATATGGGATTGTAGATACTATTATATGACTGTGTGTTTTCTTTTCTGAATTGCCTCATGATGTTTGTACCCAACTCTGTAGTCTTTTCTCATTCACAATTAAGAACTCTTGATATAGGAAACATTCGCTTCTACTCTTTTATTTTGTGAATATCTTTCCCAGCTTGTTCTTTGAATCTTGCCTTCATTATTCAATTGACTTTTTAATTTATATATACTCAAATTTTTTTAAGTCTAGATTCTTAATTTTGGACCATCAACGTCTCATCCTAGACTCAGGATTAATAATATATCCATTCATATTCTCCTCTTGCATTTTTGTGATTTCATTTTTGGACTTAATCTTTATTTAATCTTGGATTCTTTAAGGTAAAGACGGAGGGTAGTGAGCTGAGTTCACTACCCCCTTACTCATCAATACTTTTTTTTTTTCCTTTAGTGGCTATAGGGACACTTGTCTCAACAATATTTATTCAATACTTTATTTTTCCCATTGATTTGAATTTTCATCTCTATTATATACTAAATTCACAAATATGCTTGAGTTTCTTAACTCTTTCTTTTATTCCTGTAATCTATGTGACTGTCTCTATGCCAGTATCATATTCTTTTAATTTCTATATATTCAAATTGTGTTAAATATTTACATGACAAATACTCATTTATATGATTCTTTCTCAAGATTTGCCATGTATTTCTCTACATGAAATGTGTCATGTTGTCAAGTCCTCTATTAAAAACAAATTGACAAGTACCATATGATCTCACTTATATATGGAATCTAAAGAAAAGACTATGTGAATGAACTAATCAGAGACAGTTTTGGGGACGCAGAGAAAAAACTGAGAGTGGTTAGATGGGTGTGTGGGAGGGGGTTGGGGATAAGGGGAAAGGTGAAGGGATTTGGAAGCAGCTGATAACCACAAGATGGCCTCAGGGTTTTTTTTGAAAATTAATTTGGGGAAGGTATTCTATAATGTTGTAAAGATTTTGTTGGGTATCCGATGGACATGCGTCCTATTTGGGGGACCACCTCAGGGATACTGTGGATACCTGATCATGGCATTGTACACCAGAAGCTAAACATTAATGAATGCCAACTATAATTTTATATATATAATGTGATGGTTCAGTGTGAGGTCGGAGGGATAGTGGATGGGGGGAGGGGGGTTCACAGTATGAGGGATATAAATGATGAACGTCTAAGTATTACCTTGTTTTGTACACCTGAAACTAATAAATAAATTAATTAATTAAAAAAAAATAGCAAATAATAACAACAACAAATTATTAGTACCCTAACTGTGACTTCAGTAAATGTATCAGATAACTTAAGACACATCAGTACTTTAAAGTCTGGATACTTAATGTTTCCTAAGTTATATATTTACTGCAATCCCAATTAAAACACCAAAGCTCCAAGGGAAACCAGTGCTTTGAAAAGGATGGGAATTAAATCAGCTCTATGCTTTGAAGACACCTAAGATCCATTACAAATATAGTATTAATTCCTTCTTTAAAGCATATTTGTTTAAAAAAGTTTTAAATATAAAATACATAATCCTTTTTTCCTAGGTCCTCCAACTTTGTATTTACAAGTCCAGTGAATTTACCTCAAAAGTTTTGAGTATCTTTAGGGAATACATCTGTCTCAGAACTCACTGAGTGCTGCCTCCTCAGACTTCCCATCACTAGGTTTCCCTGCTCCATATTTCTGTCAGTTTCTGTTGTGACTTGAATTTGCATTTTCGTTAGAGTGATGATAGTTAGAGTAGAGGCAGTTGGATGCTAGCATTATCTTGTTCCAGTTGAAAGATCTGGGATTTATTCATACTGCAAATAAATTTCCTGTAGCCAGGCGTGTATGTAGCTGAATAAAAAAATTAAATAAAAAAACATACTTTAGGAAAACCTCTTGAAAACATTTATGAGTATATGTAACAAATATTAGGATTGTTTTTTTTTCTTAATATATGTTGTGCAAAGTCAGGAAAATAGTTTCATTTTTGGCATAAAATGTAATCTCGTTAACAGAACTGTAACTACTTGCTTCATCCTATTTGCAGAAGAGTCCAACAGAATAGCTATCATGATTCTTTCTTCTTCCTTTCTTTCTTCCTTCCTTTCTTTCTTTCTTTCTTTCTTTCTTTCTTTCTTTCTTTCTTTCTTTCTTTCTTTCTTTCTGTCTGTCTGTCTTTCTTTCTTTCTTTTCTTTCTTTCTTTCTTTCTTTCTTTCTTTCTTCCTTCCTTTCTTCCTTTTTTCCTTTCTTCCTTTCTTCTTTCCTTCCTTCCTTCCTTCCTTCCTTCCTTCCTTCCTTCCTTCCTTCCTTCCTTCCTTCTTTCTTTCTTTCTTTCTTTCTTTCTTATTCCTTCCTTTATTTATTTTATTTATTTTGACATTCAATATTATTTTATATTAATTTAAGGTGGTACAGCATAGTGGTTAGATACTTGTATAATTTAAGAGGTGATCCCCCTGTTTAGTACCCATCTGGCACTATATATACTTATTACCATATTACTGGCTATATTCCCTGTGCTTTACTTTACATCCCCATGACTACCAGTGAAATCACATTCCATCTGTCTTTCTCTGTCTGACATACTCTACTCAGCACAATATCCTCCAGGTCCATCCCTGCTGCTGCAAATGGCAAGAATCTATTGCCTTCCATGGCCGAGGAATATTCCGTTGTATGTATGTAGCACCTCCTCTTTATCCATTCTTCCATCAACAGACACACAGGCAGGCTGCTTCCACATCTTGGTCATTGTAAACAATGCTGCAAAGAACTTATGGATGCACATGTCCCCTTGAAATAGTGATTTGGGTTTCTTCAGATACATGCCCAGAAATGGGATTATTGGGTCCTTCATTGTCTCTTTGTTTTAATTTTTGTTCTAAAGTCTGTTCTCTTTGGTATAAGCATTGATATCCCAGCTTTTTTCCCCCTCATTTCCATTTTCATGAAATAACTTTTTCCTTTCCTTTACTTTCAGCCTGTATATGACTTTCAATCTGAAGTCTTTGTAGGCAGCATATGTAAGGGTTTTGTTTACTTATCCATTCAGCCACCTATGTTTTTGGTTGGAGCATTTAATCCATTTACATTGAAAATCATTGTTGATAGATATATAGTTATTTCCATTTTATTATTCATACTTTTGATTTTTTTTCTCTGTCTTAAAGAAATCCCTCTAACATTCCTTATAATACTGGTTTAGTGGATGATGAACTCCTTTAGGTTTTTCCTGTCTGGAAAGCTCTTTATCTGTCCTTTGATTTTAAGTGATAGCCTTGCTGTGTAGAGTAATCTTAGTTGCAGGTCCTTGTTTTTCATCATTTGACTATTTCATGTCAATCCCTCCTGGACTGCAAAGTTTCTGTTGAGAAATCAACTGACAATCTTATGGGAGCTCCCTTGTAGGTAGCCAACTTTTTCTCTTACTGCTTTGAGGATTCTCTCTTTGTCTTTAACCTTTGCAATTTTAATTATTATGTGTCTTGTGTGGGCCTGTTTGGGTTCATCTTTTTTGGGACTCTTTGCACTTTCCGGGCTTGTATGTCTTTTTCCTTTGTCACATTAGGAAAGTTTTCAGTCATTATTTTTCCAAATAGATTTTCAATCCCTTGCTTTCTCTCTTCTCCTTATGGTACCTCTATGATGCGGATGTTGTTATGCTTGATGTTGTCCCATAGGTCTCTTAAACTATCCTCATTTTTCTGCATTTCTTTTTCTTTGCTGTTCCTATTGGGTATTTTCTGCTACTTTGTCTTCCAAATCACTGATTTGATCCTCTGCTTTATCTAGTCTGCTGGTGATTCTTTCTAGTGCATTCTTCATTTCAGTTATTGTATTCTTCACTTCATTTTATTTTTAAGTTTTCACTTCATTTTTTATGGTTTCTATGTCCTTTATTAAGCTTGCTCTTTGTTGAAGTTCTGACTAAGTTACTCGAGCATCTTTGTAACCATTGTTTTGAACTCTGTCTCTCGTAGCTTGCTTGCCTCCATTTCATTTAGTTCATTTTCTGGAGTTTTCTTGTGTCTTTTCATTTGGGAGGTATTTCTGTGTTTCCTCATTTTGACTGTCTCTCTGTTCTTGTTTCTATGTATTAGGTAGATCTGGTATGTCTCCCAGTTTTGGCCAGGAGGCCTTATGTATTAGGTGTCCTGTGGGGCGAAGTCTCTCTGGTCACCTGAGCAGGGTGCTCCAGGAGTGTCCCTTGTGTGGGTTGTGTGTGCTGTCTTTTTATAGTTGAGCCTTGATTACTATTGGCTCATCAGTGGGCAGCACCGGCCCTTGGACTGACTGGTTGTGTTGTTTGGCCACATCCACACCTTACAGGTTCTGTGTGGGGGACTTTTCCCACAGAGCAGGAATTAACCCAGTGGCCTCTGGTGACTGCTGAGACTGCCCTTTGTTTGCTGCTTGTGAGGCTAATTGCATGGTGCTCACTGTGATATGAAGCCAATCTCCAAGTATGTTCTGCATTTGGTCGCTGCTTGTGCTGTACCTGGAGGTGCATGGGAGAAGCCACACTGTGAACTGAGGATTGCTGGCACTAGTACCAGGTCTGGGATAGCTCCACAAAAATCCAGGACACTCCAAGTCCTGCTACCACCTGCTAGCTTCCATAAGGTTCAGCAGCTGATAAAGCTTCCTGAGGTACAGAGCTGGGTGTGGTGGGGTCTCAGTGAGTCACTAGGGTGGAGCCAGTGAAGCTCACAGACCAATTCAGATTCAGATTTGGCCATGGGCATGGGGGAAGGGCACAACACAGGAAAGATGGTGCCTGCCTGCCAGCTGCATGGAAGAAGAACCCCACATGGAAAATGGCAACTCTCCTTCCAGTCTTTGCTCCGAAGTTACACAACTCAGTCTCTCCTCGTATGTCTCTGATATTCCCCAGAATCAACATTCCTCCACTGGATCCCAGGGTGAATGCCTGAGCAGACCCTTTAAGAGGATGTCTGGGTTCCCCACAACCTTCCTTCTCACCTAGATAGTCAGAATTTCCACTGTTTTTACACAGCCAGGTATAGTAGGGGTTCCTCCTCCCAGCACCAGTACTCCAATCTGGGTAGCCTGGTGTGGAGTTGGGGTCCCTCATTCCTCCATAGGAACCTCTGTGGCCAATATAGTCTCCCTACTTTCAACCACAACACATGGGTGTGGGGCCAACCTATTTTTGCATCTTCACCAATTCTGCCTATCTCTCATGGCTTTTTCTTTATATCTTTAGTTATAAAACTTCTGTTGAGCTAGACTTCAGATGGTTCTCTAGATTGATTGTTTTATAATTTAGTTGTAATTCTGATGTGTTCATACGATGAGGCAAGCACAGCATTTATCTTCTCTGCCATCTCGGATCTTCACCTGTTATATTATCTCTTTTTGCTCAACATCACCCATATATTCTAGTTAAATTTTCTGATTTAAAACAATTACTGTTGAGACTTTCTAAAGAGGTTGTATTTCAATGTGGAAAAGTTTAATTCTATTTTCTTTAGCACTTTAAAA
Organism: Rhinolophus hipposideros; assembly: GCF_964194185.1. Lineage (NCBI taxonomy): Eukaryota > Metazoa > Chordata > Mammalia > Chiroptera > Rhinolophidae > Rhinolophus > Rhinolophus hipposideros. The sequence continues at coordinate 39,134,721 of NC_138057.1, read as the reverse complement.
TACTCTGACACTGAACCATCTTTTAATTCCACCTTTAAATATTTGCATTTAGATCAGCACATAATACAAGAAGAATATTCTTCCTACCTACTAAAATATTTTCTTTGTGAAAGAAAATATATAATATGGGCTTCTAAACACATCAATAAACATTTATAAAATTAAATTAAATATTTGTGTATGAAATTTCACTTCTCCAACATGCTGACACAAAAAGAGTTTTAAAAGCTATTACACATGCCTGAGTTAGAAAGAAAAATAAACCTTCTTTTCTTGAGAAAGTGATAAATCAAGAGATTAATACTCACCTCTAGGTCACCAGGTTGAGTCCAATCCAGGTTGGTATCGATTGGACATTGATGCCATCTGACAACTATATTGTGACTTATGTATACTAAGTTGCTGTGAAAATAATAATAAAGAAGAGTCCACATCCTAAAAGCTACCACTGCAATCAGAATTAATCGGTATTGTTCTCAGCAGAATTGGCAGAATATTGGGTTAAAATGGCATCCTTTCATTTTTCTCTACCTAACTAGTTGGAGAAAAATGAAGAAACCAAAAAGTGATGTTTTCTATACTGAGACCAATAAAAGCAAAAAAACTGAAGGAAACCACCTCACTGAGCCTGCATTCATCCATTAATCCATCAAATTGTGGCTACATGCTGTAATTATGAGACAGATAAGGAATGGAAAAATAAAGCAATTGCAGGCTATGTTTTTAGAGTGCTAATAATCTAGTAGGGGAGATAAACAGACAACTGTAGAACAAGGGAGAGAAATATGTGTACAATAAAATGTCTATACTACCAAAGCAATCTATAGATTCAGCACAATCCCTATCAAAATATCAATGACATTTTTCACAGAACTAGAACAAATAATCCTAAAATTTGTATGGAACCACAAAAGACACCAAATAGCCAAAACAATCTTGAAAAAGAAGAACAAAGTTGGAGCTATCATGCTACCTGATATCAAACTACACTACAAGCCTAGAGTAATTAAAACAGCATAGTACTGACATAAAAACAAACAACGTAGATCAATAGAACAAAATAGAAAACCCGGAAATAAACCCACACCTATGTGATCAATTTATCTATGACAAGGGAGTCAAGAATATACAATAGAGTAAACACAGTCTATTCAATAAATGGTGCTGGAAAAACTGAACAGACACATGCAAATCAATGATAGTTGATCACTTTCCTGTATCATGTATAAGAATAAACTCAAATGGATTAAAGACTTAAATGTAATACTTGAAACCATACAATTCTAGAAGGAAATATAGGCAGTAAACTCTCTGACATGGCTCTTAGTAATATTTTGGGGAGATATACATGCATCTGTTCAGGCAAGAGAAACAGAAGGAAAAATAAACAAGCATGTCAAATAAAAGAGTTTTTTGCACAGTAAAGGAAATCATCAACAAAACAAAAAGATAACCTACTGACTGGAAAAAGATATCCGCCAATGATACATCTGATAAGGGTTAATATGAACAATATATAAGGAACTCATACAACTGAACACCAAAAAACAAATGATCCCATTAAAAATGGGCAGAGGATGTGAATAGACATTTCTCCAAAGAGGACATGCAGATGGCCAGTAGATATATGGAAAGATGCTCAACATCACTAATCATCCGGGAAATGCAAATTTAAACCACAATGAGACATCACCCTATACCTGTCAGAATAGCTATCATCAATAAATCAACAAACAAGTGGATGTGGAGAAAATGTAACACTTGTACACTGTTAGTGGGATTGTAAATTGGTGCAGCCACTATGGAAAATAGTATGAAGGTTCCTCAAAAAATTAAAAATAAAACTACCATATAACCCAGCATTCCCACTTCTAGGTATTTATCTGAAGAAACCCAAAACACTAATTCGAAAAGATACATGCACTCCTATGTTCATTGCAGCCTTATTTACAACAGCCAAGATATGGAAACAACCTGAATGTCCATTGACAGATGAATGAATAAACAAGATGTGGCACATATATACAATGGAATATTACTCAGCCAAAAAGAAAGAATGAATTCTTGCCAGTTGTGACACCATGGGTGGACCTAAAAGGTACTATGCTAAGTGAAATAAATGAGACAGAAAAAGATAAATACTGTGTGATTTCACTTATATGTGGAATCTAAAAAACAAAATAAACAAACACACAGAATAGAAACAAACTCATAGGTACAGAGTTTGTATGGTTGCCACATGGGAGGAATATTAGGGGGATGAGTGAAAAGGGGAAGGGATTAATATATACAAATAGCCAGTTATAAAAACAGTCATGAGAATATAAAGTACAGCATAGGAAATATAGTTAACAATATTGTAAGAATTGTGTATGGATTTTTCAAAACTTAAAATGTAAATATTACTGATTCACACTTTCATTCTGCATGACCAAAGAAAAGAAACCAGTTCCCATAGGAGTCAGGTTCTAGTAAATATAAAATAATGATCTATACCCACACCACACAGACACTAAAACAAACATATATTATAAAGATATTATTAAAAATTATTTTCAGGTGGCTCAGGCGGTTAGAGCTCCATGCTCCTAACTCCGAAGACTGCTGGTTCGATTCCTACATGGGCCAGTAGGCTCTCAACCACAAGGTTGCCAGTTCAATTCCTCGAGTCCCACAAGGGGTGGTGGGCTCTGCCCCCTGCAACTAAGATTGAACATGGCACCTTGAGCTGAGCTGCCTCCTGGATGGCTCAGTTGGTTGGAGCACGTCCTCTCAACCACAAGGTTGCCAGTTAGATTCCTCGACTCCCACAAGGGATGGTGGGCTGCGCCCCCTACAACTAGCAACAGCAACTGAACTGGAGCTGGGCTGCACCTTCCACAACTAAGACTGAAAGAATAACTTGAAGCTGAACGGCACCCTCCACATCTAAGATTGAAAGGACAACAACTTGACTTGGAAAAAAGTCCTGGAAGTACACACTGTTCCCCAATAAAGTCCTGTTTCCCTTCCCCAATTAAATCTTCAAAAAAACAAAATAGAAAACAACAACATTTAATTAAGTTCAGATTAAAGTACATTTAAAAAAATTATTTTCACTCAATATCACTTAGTTTTACAACGGTATTTTGACAAATATTTTTCCACTGTAAAGATATCAAAATGATAGTTTATTTACATTATGTGCCACTCAAAACATTGTCATTAGCTTGCTGATTTTCTCATGATAAGGAAGAACAATTCCTCATGACAGTGATTCAAGGATTGTATTTCAGATTGGAGTAAGTGCTAAATCTTTGTAATTAAAAGAGTACAGATCAGTCAAATGATATTTTGTAATCAAAATGCAAAGACATTACCTATTTAATAAACAATTACCATAAGATCTAAATAGAGTTAAAATATCTTAGAGCAAATGTAAACGCTCTCTCTCTTTAGGTAATTAATTTGTCCTCTGGCTAAGCAGTTAGAATCTACTTCCATTGTGCAACTAAATTAATATGTAAACAGAGGCAAGTGATCTAACCTCTCAGAGAATCAGATTTTCAACTTTAAAAGCAAGTGAAGAGGAATTATAAAAGAACAGTAGTTTTCAAATTTCATTAAAGAAGCATAACTCCTTTTTTTAATACAAAAAACTTGAATCTTATAAATATAATTCAAATAAACATGAAGTATCTGAAGTTTGAAGAAGGAAGGGTTTATTCTAGACCATGTGCCTGAGGTACACTAGAATATTGAAAATCACTACTCAGGATAAGAACTCTCAAAAGGAAAATCACATTTAGTCAATATTAACATCACCAGAAATGGATCATTTGAACAGAATAGTGCAACTTACTTTGTAGGCTTTCTAGGAGATTTAATGAAATAATATATGCAACATACTTAGCATGGTGTTTGACAAATTTAATAAATAATCGGTTCTTCATCACTTCTTTCTGAACACATCTCAATCCTATCACTTCTCTACAATATCATAATTTATTCAAGATATTTTACATATAAACGATAACATCTTTCCATCAATAGACTAAATCATGCATTCTCAAAGGAAGCAGTGTTGCCCCCAAAATTTGGTTCTGGATAGGTGAAAATAATTTTATGCTTTTTAAGCGTAAAATATATATGTACTGCATAAATAGATACATAGTATATCTTTTTTGTTACTTTATGGAAGGGTAATTCATGTATAAAAGATTCCTAAGGTGGGGTAACTATGAAAAAACAAAAAAAAAATGTAGAAAAGCATTGGGCTAACCTATTAGAAATCACATCCAGTGAAAGATAGAGTGATCCTAAACCAAAGCAACGTTAATTTATACACTTAACAACTACTCATTCTATGTGAAAAAGAATCTATTAGACATTGTAAGGAATAAAAATAGGTGGTATAGTCAGTCCATGAATGCAAGCATTTAAAATTCATCACCAAATATTGAAAACATTAAATAGTACAAAGGTTCAGGAGTTCAGAGAAGGAAGATATTATCTTGCTGGGGTGATCAGAAAGTTTCAAAGGAGATGGTTTGCCAAGTGGCCTTTGAAGAAGTGTACCTTAAATGATCTGGTATGGAGCTGGAACACTCCAGGTAGAGGGAATGGCATGAACATGGGACTAAAAGGAAAAGCAGCCAAAAGTAATAGTAAGGGATGAGTGGGAATGATATAGAAGGATGCCAAATTGAAGAGTCAAAATTTTATATAATAGAGAATGGGAAATCAATGCAGGATTGTAAGGAGGGGAGTACCTTGATGGGAATGACAGTGGTCACCACAATGAACTGGAAGAGAAAGAGACTGGAGCTGGGAACCTATTAGAGGCTACTTGTACAATGTGTATCTAAGAATGAAATAAAAATTTCTGCTCAAGGCTGATAGCAATTGAACTGTTGAAGGCTCAGTGGAACTTAGTGGTCCATTAGATGTAGGGTAAGGAGGAGAAGAATGAAAGGTAAAAATCAGAGGACTTTAATGATTCAATTGGAATGACTAGGATAACGATAGCATCACTCTTTTATTTTAGTTAGTTTCAGGTGCACAAGACAAAGTAATACTTAGATGTTTATCATTCATATCCCTCACTCTGTGTGAACCCCCCTTCCCCCATCCACTATCCGTCTGACATCGCACCGAGCCTTCACATTTCCACCTTCTCTACTCCTAATGCTGTACTCCACTTCTTGTAAGTATATACATATATACTTATATATGTATATACTTATGCATATATCCACTTCTTGTAAATATATACATATATATATATATATATATATATATATATATATATATAAAATTATAGTTGGCATTCATTATTGTTCAGCTTCAGGTGTACAGTGCAGTGATCAGGCATCTACATCATCTCTGAGGTGGTCTCCCAAATGGGACACGTGTCCATCAGATACCCTACAAAATCTTTACAACATTATTGATTACGTTCCCCAAATTAATTTTCAAAACCCCGTGGCTATCTTGTGGTTACTGACTGTTTTCTAATCCCCTCACCTTCCCCCTTATCCCCACCCCCCCACCTATCTAGCAACCCTCAGTTTTTCCTCTGTGTCTCCAAAACTGTTTCTGATTAGTTCATTCACTTATTCTTTTCTTTAGATTCCACATATAAGTGAGATCATATGGTACTTGTCTTTCTCTGTCTGACTTATTTCACTTAACATAATGTTCTCTAGGTCCATCCATGTTGTTGCAAATGGTACCCTCACTCTTATAACCGATTCCCTGCAGCTTCTTGCTCTATCCCTGTACCTAATAACCAGCTATATCAAAATGAAGAAAAAAAACAAAAACCTTTTTTGCTAGGTCAGTGTCTTACTTTGTTCAGGCTGCTATGAGAGAATATTATAGATTGGGTGACTTATAAATAAAAGAAATTTTCTTTTCACAGTTCTGGAGGCTGTGAAGTCCAAAATCAAGGAGCTGGTCCTGATGAGGGCTTGCTTCCTGGTTCATAGGAAGCCATCTTCTTACTAATTGCTACATGGCAGTACAGGCAAGAGGGATCACTGGGGACATTTTTATAAGGACACTAATTCCATTTATGAGGGCTCTGTGTTCATGATCTATTCTCCTTCCAAAGGCCACACCTCCAAATACTATCAGGTTGAGGATTAGATTTCAACATATGAATTTTTAGAGGGTACAAACTTTATCTATAGGAGTCAGGATAAACTCTACAGATCACACCAATAGTCAGTAACAGTGACTATTTTTACTGTGTTTTCCCCAAAATAAGACCTAGCTGGACAATCAGTTCTAATGCATCTTTTGGAGCAAAAATATAAGACCCCGTCTTATTTTACTGTAATATAAGACCGGGTCTTATATAACATAATATAATATAAATATTGGGTCTTAAATTAACTTTTGCTCCAAAAGACTCATTAGAGCTGATTGTCCGGCTAGGTCTTATTTTCGGGGAAACATGGTATCTACACAAGTCTATGTCTGAGACCTAAAGAAATATTTCAGTGCATCATATAGAAATATAATATTTTCCTTTTCTCTTACTCTTGAATGAATTGCCATAGGAATTTATCTTGTGAGTATGGACTACTGAGATAACATACACAATTTGAAAAAAAAGCCACTTAATTGATACAAAAAAATTGATCAGATTTAAACAATCAAATAAAACATGATTGAACTTCATACTACATAACCATATTATAAACACTCCCATGTATGGTGTTGTACATGTAATAATGAATCCCTGTTGGGCAGCATTTAAAAAAATCCATGCTTTGACTTAAATTTTTTAGGGTGCTTTAAATTAAATAACTGTAAACGTTGACAACAATGCCATCCACTTAATTATTTTATATGGGTGCCATCTGAGCTATATGCAATAGTAAAATAACATCTTACTTGTTTCCAGATACAATAGTTAGTTGAAGGAGATGGTTCATTGGACAATAAATATGGACTGAAAAATGGAAATCATTGGGAGATAGAAAATATCTCTAAGGCCCCTCAAACTATATGAACCAATCCAGAAGATAGTTCTTCTACCATATGGATTGTGAAATACAGCTAAAGGAAGTAGATGACTGAGTTTATTGCCTCTCAAAATACAGAAAAAAGTGGCAACCTGAAATGACAAAGTGACAGCTGATGATTCTAGATATAGAAAGAAAAATATCCCAAACTAGGAGGGCATAAATCCCTTAAAGATGACAAAGAAAAATATAACAATGACTTTCATTGGCTTTTTCATCACATAAGACCATTCTATTCATGTTCTATATTAATCTAAACTATGACGATATTTGAATAAAGCAATACCCAGGATGTTAAATGTATGCTTGCAACATTTTTTTTCTTAATCTTTGTAACTGGACAGGCAGCAAATATCACTGAAAAAATATAGAGAAAAATTATTTCTGTACCAACGGTCATTACCTAATGGTGGATAACTCTTCTGTCTAGATATACAATTTATTGGATGTACAGAAAAATGAAATAGGTTTACTCACAGGTGTAATCATGAATATTGACACTGATCTATAGTGTGCACCTGCCATGATTCTCACAGGCCTCTCCTCTGGAATGACAAATCATGTTTGTCCTGTAATTTATAACAGACCAATTACTTGTAGTCCTGTCAGTGCCATTAGCTCAGTGTGTGATACACTACACACATTGTACATTGACAGTCAGCTTTCTGAGCGCAAAGGTACTGTGAAATATGCTTAGCAAATAAAGCTGATTTTGACACTCTATTAACCTTTAACCGATGGTCTATGCCCAATCCCTCTTTCATTAAATATTTAACTTTTTCACAAGAAATTGTATTCACATCTGTATTCTTGACTAAGGCCAAAGCTGACTATCTTTGTCTCATTACTCTGTTCACTATGCTGAACAAAACAGAAAGTCTGTACTGAATCTGTCTCCTTCCCCAATCCCAGTCTTTGTTGCTGGAAGAGATGTAACTACCTGCTGTGAATTAAACGGAATGGAGGTGTTTCTCCTTCAGCAATTTGCTCCACAACAGTTCAGCACTTTCGTTGCACATTGACCCTCCCACTTATGTGCAAAACCATAGCAGCAACTCTAGCGGACAGCCTTTTGTTTCTGCATGGATGTTTGACTGGAGACACTTAAGGATAATTTAAGCTCCAACTCTGTTTTTTAATAGCCTTTGGTCTTCCTATAACTTAAAAAAGTATTCTGTCATTTTTTTAACTCTCCGTTTCTTCATCAATAAACTGATAATACTGGGGAATAAATTTTTAGAAACTCAGCTATAAACCCAAGTTTCAATAAGAATTTTACCTACAGTAGAGGAATAATTGGAAATTAGCAGGGAAAGAGGGATTATTAAATAAATAGAATTGACATAATTGCCATTTGATACGCAAAAGACATGCCTTATAACAATATTAGGATAATAATAATAAGGCAGATATTTTTGGAGCAGAACAAATATTCAATAAATATTTGAGTTGGTGTTAATGAGTTTTAGATATAAAAAATGAATTAAAATTTGTCATTAATAATTATCTCAGGAATGATCATGAAGGAAAAATAAGACAGCAGAAAGACTGGTATGGAATTAAGATTCTTATATTGTTGTTTATTAACTGTGAGAAAAATTAATTCCATTTTTATTGAAGTCAAATAGCATTTGAACAAAACTAAATATCTTATTATGAAAGATTTTTACTTCTGGGGTTTTCATATATATTCTGAATTTATATGAATGTGTTCCTTGGAGAGAAATATTGAGATATATAGTCTACCAGCATCTCAAGAAAAGAAATTTACAAAGTGCAATAAATACTAAATAGATCAATGTACTTAAACACTGGTATTTTTCATTTTTTGTCAGGAAGGTTTCAGCTCAAACACTAAAAATGAACTACTTATTGCAAAAGTGAAATGTGTGTCATATTAAAAAAAAGAATCCATGGATCAAGGTGCAGTAATTCTAAATATAAGGTTAAAACCCTAATAAGTGCTCAAATAGCTTCAAGGAATAATTTAATAACTTAATAATAGCATGAATTAGATCATATCCTTCCAACCCTATTTTGGGTGAAATACAACCCGGCCTAAAAAGCTGGCAACCTTGAACTCTTGATGGATAATATAGCAGATAGCTGACATTTTATTTCCACCACAGAACTAATAACCTTCTCCACTGCATATCATATCCCCAAACCAAATCCATTTCTTTAAATAAATACTGTCATTATGACATTTACATGTCAAGAATTATTCAAGGTGGACAAAGTTCCCCAGTCTGTACTCAATTTGTTGAGCACAATATATCTATTTTAACTTTATGATATATTCCAAATTCTATATCTAATAACTTGTGTTTTATGTTATCAGCCTTATGAGTCAATGTTCTTCCTTATTTATTTTGTTGCAGTTTCAGACATGTGTACTTTATCATGGCTCACAAATTCATAGCAGTGAAAGACAATCTAGAAATTACCTACATTAATTAAATTAGTATAGGTAATGCTGTAGTAATAAATTACAGAAGAACCTCATTGTCTAACACACAGTGAAAGTTAATCTTTCAGGCAAAGTCTAGACATTTCCCCATCACAGATGCTCTCCATGCGGTGATTTTGCATTTCAGGTATCTTCTTCAATCTTGGGGCACTTCTACCTTAATATATGCTGCCACAAACCCCCTGGAAGGGAAAAATAGCATGAACCAAAATTGATGTGTCACTTTAGCTCTCATATTGCTACTCAAAGAAGTCTTAGGGCCACTCAACTTCTGGAGGACATAATTGTATTTTGGAATGAAGCAAAAGGCAGAAATATTAGCAAGCAGTAGGAATGTTACCACATCATCTAATCCAACACTCTCATTTTTTGGCTAACCACTCTTGACTAAGATCAAAAGAATAGCAAATAATAGAAATGGAATCCTAACATTGTTCACTCTTAATTTCATCAAAATAGAGAATTATGAAAATTAAGGCTCTTAACTTGGTTTGTTAATGACAGGAAATATTTTTTTTTCCTTTTTCTTTTTTGACTGAGGTTCTTAGAGCAGGAATCCAAAATGAATTTTTTAGAAGTGAGGATCATCCAAGATAATGATATCCTCTGGGGAATCCCAAAATAGCCACCACAAACACAGGTAATGGCAATTACGTTGAAATAAATAAGTCTCCAACACATTATATAAAGACTGTGCCCCTGTTTCAATTATAAAATATCTTCTCTATTTCCTAGAGCCAGACAGGATCTTAGCTGACTAATTGAGTACCAATCAACTCAACATTCTAGTACTTACCACATATTCTCCTGAGAATAGTAGATAAATACTACAAATTCCAGACATAATGCAGGCTTTTAGGTCTTTAGAAGATTATGGATGTTTTGTTTAAACTGGAAACAAAATCAGGTGGTTATGGTGATATTTCCATTTTCTTTGCATAAACATTGCAAAACTATTTAGATTTAAAATTAGTCTAAGTAAGACAAACTAATCAACTCTAAACTAAATATATCTCACAGACAACCAACTATTATTATCAGTGCCTAGAACTAGAATTTAGTGCTTGAATCGTGCTCTCTCACAACATGAACAGTTGGATAAAGAGCTAAGAGGTCCTATTTTAAAAGGGGAGGTGCACTAGTTGGATGAAACTGCTATCATGATGCTCTCAGTCTGTGGAAACAAACAACGTCATTAAAATGTCGCTAATCCACTTATATTTGTTTGGCCAGTTTTACCAGTGTCCATTGATTTTCATTCTAAAAATCAACACACACACAAAAAAAAATCACAAACAGTGAATCCAGAAAGATATTGGTTTCTTGGGAATAAGACCTCTCATTCTCCAGTCAGTTTTTGGAATCCCAAAGTCAATATAGCATAGTGACAGTAGGTATGTATATAATAGCAACTCTATAACACTATAAAAATCTATAAAGATATTTGGACAATTATTGTGGTTAACAAATATTATTGGAATATTGTGGTTAGTAAAATAACGTTGTTCTATCATAGTTCCAGGCCCTGATATTTCATATAAGTCTGATGGACCTAAAATCATGTAAGAGACATTAGGAAAGTTACAGAAATAAATAAGCTATAACCCCAAACCTCAGATAAAATCTAGAAACATTATTTCATAACTCATGATAAAAATGAGGGGGGAAAAAACCTAAATGTCTGATTCTTACCTAACCATTTATTGTTTTAGTTTAGCTAGAATAATAAACATTTTTCTACCTCTAAAAAAGTGTTGAAGATGTCCATTAGCTAAAAATAATCCATGAATTATAAATAGTCTGCCAAAACTGCATTCAATTCTTTGTGTAGAAAATGGAATTGCTATTTGACTCCAACACGTATCCCCTTTTTTATTCTTGGCCAACCGAAGAGTTCCAAAGTGGCTGAGACAGAAAAAAAAAGGAAAAGAATTAACAGTGTTCTGCACAATAATGTGAAGATCTGACTTCATTGTGGAAGTGGCAGCCTTGTAAATTATGGAGGCAATTATATAGGAATATATATTTCTCTTTCTCCTTGTGGTTTAGAATGTACTATCTCTGAGAATAAATGTTTATCACTTGGGAAATGTGTTTGGGTGTAAGATTCAGCAGTTGCCTTGTACATACTTGAGAAATAAATAAGCATGTCTGAAACTCATGCTTGTGATGGAAACTCTAAAAGGAGTTGACTTAGAATGCCCACGACTACCCTGGACTGTTTCATGACATGTGCTTATGCCCCCAGACCAACTCTAGAGTGCCAGAGCTCTATTGACTGAATACTCCAATTTGGAGAAATGTAGTACTATATATTAATGGCGCATATGGAAAGGGAGCAGGATTGTTCACTTACTAAAGGAACAACAGTCCTTGATACTAAAGGGTGAAGTTTCCCAAAAGGAAGATACCATGTTTCCCCAAAAATAAGGCCTAGCCAGACAATCAACTCTAATGCATCTTTTGGAGCAAAAATTAATATGACCCAGTATTATATTATATTATTTATATGTTATGTTATGTTATGTTATGTTATGTTATGTTATGTTATGTTATGTTATGTTAAAATAAGACCAGGTCTTACATTAAATTATTTTTTGCTCCAAAAGACGCATTAAAGCTGATGGTCAGGCTAGGTTTTATTTTTGGGGAAACATGGTAATAACCATAAAGCTCAGGGCAATGCATAAAGAAGGGAGGTTTTTGTTGTTTATTGTTGTTATCATTTCATTTTTGTTTTTTTAAATACATAGTTGAACACATGAGAATAAAGTTAAAAAGTAAAGTATGCCTGGGAATGGATGCTTCTATGACATTATGAAGATGCCTTTCTCTTAAATTATTGAGAAAATCCTATTTAGGAGACAGTTATTTGTCTATATTGTGTTTCTTTTGTTTGTTGAAGTTTGGAATTTATTTTAACTCAAATTGTGTTAGTTGTGATTTTGTAGAAAAAAGTAGGGAAGTGTAAAAGAAAAATTGCACTGGACTTGTTAAGCAGGCAAGGAAGATGTTATTCAAGACTTCTAATAGGGGAGAAAGACTATTCTATGTAAAGGGAAAGAGATTAATTTGAAACAAAAGGTGGGAGAGTTTTGAAGCACTGGGGTGAGCTGGTAGTAAAATGCTAGAGAACATTAGCTGGGAGCTAATTAGCATGTGACTAGGCCATCAGTGTTTGCTAATTTGTGCTTATTGAAGTTAGACTCCTATCCTCCCTCCACCTCCCACCCCCAGACTGGCAGACAAGGGTGCTATCTTCCTTGATAATTACATTTCAAGGGACATCTTCCAGGACCTTGAGAAAAACATTCCTGGGTTATGGAAGATTTACATCTCAAAGAGGCAGAAAAAGAATTTACAATTCCAAGGTTTTCATTTGTTTGTTTGTTTATTTATTTATTTATTTTTAAGTAAATGCTCTTAGAAAAGGGAGATCAGGGGCCTAGGGTCAGGAAGAAGTCTTCCTAATGTTTAGTCAAACTAAGGAAAACCTTAAGGCCATCTTGGTCAGAAGTAAAGGGAGGTGTAACAGCCCTTCATTTACCTCTCCTTTTCCTAGGTGATTGAATCCAGGAGTTACAGGAATAACTAAGCAGCAAGGTGAATTTGTCATAGTGAGGCTGAGAGCAGTGAAGAAGCACCAGAGGATTATGAAGTAATATTTCATGTATACCCTAGAAAAAGTATCAAATTCTCTTCTTTCTGAATATATTCTAGAAGAAAATGACTCTTGGAAAGAGTATGGCAGAAGAGTTAGGCTATAACAAAATGTACCTCTTTTTCTGACCATGGAAATAACAGTAGTGCACCACAGAGAAAAGGGCACCCGCCCCAACAGAGAGAAATATTTTATCATGACATTATTTACAAATATTGATGTGTGACAATAATATAGCATAGACAGACTAGACTTTCGGTTGGTTTTATTATTGTATCAAATTTATCTGCAGACATGCAGACCTTATTGTCTGCACTGGAGATACATGGCCCTACTCTTGGTTCTTCACTGAGAAATTATACAGGTATCCACTCAAGAAATAGTTATTGAGGGTCTAATAGCTGTTGATCCCTGTGTTGAACAGAGGATGAAAAAATGACCATGAGAAACTCTCTAAAGTTAACTCTTTGAAGAAGATTACAGAGCAGTTAAAGGGTGGATACAGTATAGTTTGGAAAGTGCTGTGATGAATGTTCTGGGAGTACACAAGAAGACAGAGAAGGCATACTGAAAGAAATACTATTTATTTTCAGACACAAAAGATGAGTAGGAGGTAGGTGGTTAGAAGACATGATACACATTCTCCAAAAACCATACATATCAATAAAAGAAAGTAAATGAAAACACCCTTAACCAATGTCTATAGAATAAATAGAAGACTGGGAATATTACAGATGCTGTTTACATGTAAGTGAGAGAAAGTATATAAAGCAAACAAAACCATATTTGCAGTCTATACCTGAGCAGAGAGACAAGTAGAGATGGACCAGGTATAGAAGAGAGCATCAGAATGCAAACAGGAGTAATTTGCAATGATATTATGAGAATATTATGCTAAGTGAAATAAGTCAGATGGAGAAAGACAAATGCCATATGATCTCACTTATATGTGGAATCTATAGAATAGGATTCTTTAGAACAGGCTAATCAGAAACAGTCTCAGAGATATAGAAAAAAACCTGAGGTGGGACGGTGTTGGGGATGGGGGAAAGGGTGAGGGGTTTAGAAGGCACAATCGATAACGACAAAATTGCCACAGAGATACGAAGGACAGTTTGGGGATTATAATCAGTAATGTAAAGATTTTGTGGGGCATCTGATGGACACTTATCTTATTGGGGGACCACTTCATGGATAGTGTAGGTGCCTGACTGCTGCAGTATGCACCTGAAGCTGAAGCTGAAGCTGAATAGTGATGGGTGTTGACTGTGGTTAAATGTATATGTAGCTATAAATATAGATATAGGAATAGATATAGATGTAGATATAAATATATAGATAGTCACAGGATGTGGAATGCAGCTCAGTGAATGGGGTCAGTGGAACTGTGGCAGCCATGTGTGACGTTGGAGGGAGGGGGGTTGTCACTTCATGAGGGATATAAATGTCTAACTATTACATTGTTTTGTACACCTGAAACTAATAACAATAATAACAATGATGATGTGATGATGATAATAATAAAAGAATGCAAGCAGGGGTAGAAGAGAAACAAGATTATTCTCAGAAACAAATTCCTCCCCACTCCTGGTCTGGAATAAAGATCTGAACATTGAGAGTAATACATGAGGTGTGATAAAACAATAGGGTGAATGTTTAAATTTAAAAAAGAATTATTACAGTAAAAGACACATTGCCATTAATTCTCCTCAAAATACTCCCTCTTGCTTCGAACACATTTACCCCATCATTCTTTCCCCTTTCCGAAGCAATTCTGAAGTACTCTTTCGTGAGTGTCTTCAGCTGAGCTGTCGTGGCTGCCTTGATGTCCTGAATGAATTCAAAACGTTTTCCTTTCATGGTCATTTAAATTGGGGTAAAGCCAGAAATCACACAGTGCCAGATCCGGTGAATAAGGTAGATGAAGACAGGCTATGTTTTTATTTGACAGAAATTGCCATATACCAGAAACGATGTGTGACACGGAGTCTTTCTGTTGTGATCACAAAATACAGTGAATGATGCTGCCAAGTGCCATCCAACAGAAAGGCAGGGATCTTCAATGTGGGAAGTGCCACAGCAAACATTAGTAACAGTTTGTGACAAGTTTCAACTTGTTCAGTGCAGTCAGTGGGGTATGAGCTAAAGTTGAGAGAAGGTGTGTTTTAAACTGGGCCATAAATCATCCTCCATCATGACAATGCTCCATGTCACACATCGCTTCTGGTATATGGCAATTTCTGTCAAATAAAAACATTACAGTGTATCCTCATCCACCTTATTCACTGGATCTGGCACTGAGCAACTGCTGGCTCTTCCCCAAATTCAAAATGATTCAGAACATTGAGGCAGCTACAACAACACAACTAAAGACACTCACAAAAGAGGACTTCCAGAACTGCTTCAGAAAGGGGCAAGAACGATGGGATAAGGGTGTTCAAAGCAAAGGGATGTATTTTGAGGGTGATTAACGGCAATGTGTCTTTTACTATACAATTTTTTTAAATATTCACTGTATTTTTTTATCACACCTCGTATAAGCAAAAGGGCATCATAGAATTCGAAGATATAACAATACCCCACCCTCCACCAAAAAATTAAACTTTATCTGTCCAACATACTTATACTTACTGTATCAACAGTGGTGCTCTTGAGATAAGTTGGCGATCAGAATTCATTCCCTCACCTAGCCACCCACCAAACACCTGTTGTTGCTGGTCAAAAAACGTTTTAAGCATTTAAAATGAGCAGAAAAGTTAGGAAATGCTATTTACCCTCTTGTTACAAGGTACTCAGGTCCTTCTGAAAAACCCATGTAGGTACACATACAAAGGGTTAAGCATAAAATGCCCTGGATACTAATGGCTTACTTTACCAGCTATTCTTTTAAGGATGTGTACTGTCAATAAACATGGCAACATTTATATGTTGATTGAAATTATAATTGATACCTCATTTATACAGCTCCTGGAATATTGAAAGAAAGAAAAAAAAGTCTTCAAATGAAATTTCCAAGCCAAGTTTGTTTCCCTGGAGAGTTTTACCAAAATTTTAAAGCATAAGTAATACTAGTTCTACACAATTTCTCCCAGAAAACAGAAAGAGAGGGAAGACTCCCTTATTCCTTTATAAAAGTAGTATTACTCTGGTATCAAAACCAAAGACAGTACAGAAGTAGAACTATAGAAGCATATCCTCCAAGAATATAAATGTAAAAACCCTTAACAAAATATTAGCAAATATAATTCAACAATATATAAAATGTATCATACATCATGACCAAATGGGGTTTATTTCAAACATGCAAGTTTGATTCAATAGTCCCAAATCAATCATTGTTATTTACTTTATTAACAGACTTTAAAAGAAGTCTGTTAATATCAATCATATCAACTGATGTAGGAAAAGCATGGACAAAATTCAACACTCATGCATAATAAAAACTCAGTAAAAATAGAAACAGAGGGGACTTTCTCAACTTGATAAAGACCAATGTACAAAAATCTATAAATAGCATTATTCTGAATGATGAAAAACTGAATGTACCCTCCCTAAAATTAGAAACAAGGTAAAGACATCTGTTCTCACCATCTCATTGAATACAGAGCTGAAAGCTCTCGATAATGAAATGAGGCAACAAAAGGCATTGAAAGGTATACAAATTTCAAGGAATAATTGGAATAATTAAACTGCCCCTATTTGCAAATGATATGATTGTCTACATGAATAATTACAAGGGAAACAAAACCACTCCCAACAACTAATAAGTGAATTCAGTAAGGTCATAAGATACAAAATAAACAAAAAAGTCTATTGTAGTTATATACAGTCCCAATGAACATGCGGACACTGAAATTAAAAGTATAATCTATTTACAATATTCAAAAAAATGAAATAAGTGTAAATCCAGCAAAATCCAAGAAGGACTTATAGGCTCAAAACTACACAATGCTGATAAAGAATCTAAAGAAAATCAAATAAACGAACCGGCATCCTGCTCATGGTTTAGAAGTCTCAACATAGTAAACATGTCAGTTCTTTCAAAATTAATATATAGATTTAATGTAATTCTTTTCAAATCTCAAGAAGATTCTTCTGTACATAAAAAATAGTACTATTCTAAAATTTACATGTATATAGAATTTCAAAGGAACTAGAATACGAAAACAATTTTGAAAAGAACAAAGTAGAAGGAATCAGTCTCCTCATATTCAATACTTTTTATAAATCTACAGTAATAAAAAACTACATATTGGTGTAAGGGTGGAGACACAAAACAATGGGACAGAATAGAAAATTATAAGTAAACCCACACAAATATGCTCAATTGATTTTTGATAATTGTGCAGAAATGGTGCTAGAGCAATTAGACATTCATTGGCAAAAAGTAAATAAAAAAAAAAGTGAACCTAGACCTAAGTCTCACAGCCTTATAGAAAAATTAACTCAAAATGAATGGATCATGGATTTAAATATAAGATGCAAATTATAAAACTTCAGAAAATATGAGAATATTTAATTGTATTTTGATAAAAAGAAATAATTGTATCCTAAATTGTGTTTTTAAAGGTTAGATGTTTTTCCCCCATTCCATAAAGGGGGAAATAGGTTTTATTTCCTATTTAAATAGGTTTTATGTGAAGGTGGGATTCAATTGGTTCCTACATGATAGTGGAACGCAATGAGGAATGGAGTAGGTCCCCTTATCATAGACATAAGGATTCTAGTTACATAAATGAACACATAGAAGTTTGCTTACAGAAAAGAATTTCTGTTTCGAATAATATTTCAGTCAAGAAAACAATGTATTTCCTGCTGACCTCAAGTTTCTGACTCACTAGTTTGTTTATTTTAGGAATAGACAAAATGAACTAATTTCTCAAAAAACATAAGCTACCAAAATTCACCCAGGATGAAATACATCATTTGAATAGCCCTACTATTAAGGAAATTGAGTTCATAATGTTAATCTTCCCAAAAGAACTCCTCAGAGGTTTTCATTTACTGGTTTTGCTATAGTCTTGAACTTGCTATTCCTGCCACAGATCATTTTCTTCATAACATATATCATAATTTGTAATTATACTTTTATTTGTTTAAATTTAGTCTCCCTTTCATAGAAGTGCACACATCATAAGGACAGAGACAAGAATCTATTTTTTTTTTATTCAAAACCATATGATCAGCAACTAGAACAACACAAAACAAAGAACAGATGAGAGGCAGTGAAAAATCAGAACTTCTCATACAAATTTTTGGCTTTTTCTACTTGGAATCTGTAAATAATCCATCGAGACATCTTCTCTTTATTATTTATGCTTACTCTTGCACTTGTCAAGCTGATTTTATTTTTTTTTCCATCTTCCTTCTTTTCATTTAACTTCAAGTAGGCGGTGGCGAAGGAATAGAGGAACCAACCTTATGTGTTAAGCGTTAGTGATAGACTGGAGCCCACTCCCACCAGTTTGCAGCAGGGGGCTGAGCGTATCTCCTCCCAGCTCCTTCACATCACATTAGTGGCTTTTAATCAGCATTGGTGGGAGTATTTACACCACAGAAATTACTAAACACTACAAATCAGGATTTTTTTCCCCTTAAAGAACCAGTTGTTAAACATTTGCCAGCATACCACTAAAACTCTGGCCTGTAGCTAAAAAAAATGGAATAAAAAGTATTACATAAAACAGATCTGAAAGAGAAGGAGGAATGGATTGGAGAAGAGTGGAAGAAAACACAAGTATTGAGCACCTCATATATTTTCTAATGTAAACCTTCCAAGAATCCTCAAAAATAGGTAGCAGTAGTAGTAGTAATACTGGTAGTAATAGAAGTAGTGGTAGAAATAGTAGTATCCCTAAATATAAATTGGGACTCTAAAACTCAAAAGAGATAAATGTTTTAAATTATAATATGGTAGATTATGGGTTTCAGATTTAAAGTCAAGTTTTTCTTTCATGCCTTTAATCTTTTCATATATTATGCTTCCTAAAGAATAATTCTTTGCTATTTGAAAATAATTAAGGGGTACAAGTGTCTAAATTTACTTTTAAAAAAATCAGATTCAGAAAGGTTAAAGAAATTAATTCAATATGAATAAAGTAGACTAGTTACAAATGCCAAATTCATGATTTTTTGTTGTTATTCATGTGGACAAAAAAGGGGGGCCACATACTAACCGTGACAAGCTCAGGGGAGGCCAGTATGGCAGGATCTACAAACTCAGAGACCAAAATTAACCAAAATTAACTTGGACGTTCTGAACATAAAAATTTCTAACTGAAAATGGGTCATGGCCAGTAGTCACCTCCTTGACCTATAGTTTCCTTGACAAAGGTCAATCTTTACCTAAAGTGAGCCTGTCTATTGTCTTTTTCTAGGTAACTGATATCTAAGACAACATACCCTTGGAATGTCAAAGTAATACTTTTTTCCAGACCCCTCAGGGCACCACCCACTTCACCAGAACATAAGACCACAGAACCTCTCATTATCTTGTTCCCCAAATACCAGCTCTATGTGCTGTAAAATGTTAATTATTAACTATCTATGCCCACCAATGTATATATGTTTCTCACCATTTTACTTTTCATCCGATCCCAGAGATTCCCCCACTTTGTTTTCTACCAGCCCCTTAATCTACCACCAATGGATTTTATGTAACCCTCCTTATGTCTCCTCTTTTGATTCTAATGTATAAAATAAATTGCAAAATTGCCATTCTCTAGAGCATTTTCTTAATCTGTTGAGATTTTGCTTCCCAGCAATTGTCATCAGTTTGGCTTAAACTCATTAAACTTCTGTCTACAGATTTAGACATTTCTTATGTTGACATTCATTATTATAATTTAAAGGAAACAAAGAAATCTTTCAATCTAATCTGGAAGTTTTAGATGCTCTACACCTGTTTTCTTCATCTTTTTCTTCTTTTATTTTCTTTCTCATCATAGCAACACAACAATCCACTAAAGAAAACTTGATTTGAGATTTGAAGAAATATAATTGGTGTGGAAACGTAACTCAAAAATTTCACAATTCAACCCCAGTAAACTTTAATTAAAAAAAAAAAAAAAGTTTTGCAATTCAAAGAAATGCAGCCCTTGCCAGAAATAAATAAGAATACAGACATTAGAAGAGTAAAACTAAACCACAGAATCTTAACAAAGCAAGAAAATCTAAATTAAGACCAAATTGAAGCCATTAGCCACACTAATGAAACTTTCAGATTTCAATCATAAAATACATGATATAAATCAATAAAAAATAAAATACATGTTGAAAACTATGATAGATACTGAAAGAAAGCTATCTAGTAAGAACATGTAAAATATCAATAACTTGGCAGTTTCATACTATGAAAGAAGTTAGTTACATGGTGTTGACCCTATTTTGTGGAGTTTTTTAGTTGATCCATCACCAGGTTGGAACTTTAGGATTTTATTTACAGGGAGAAAAAAATCAATATATTTCAAACATTATGATGGATTAGTAGACAGCAGAAATAGAAACCTATTATTTCAACCCATTTGTTTTCTTCAAAATGTGTCAATATTACACTGAAAAAAATCATAACAAAAGTCCTAAAATTTTTCCACGATACAAGTCTAACACAGGTAACACCCCTCCAAGAAATAATCCCAAAGAAGAAAGGCTGAACTATCACATAAATGAATGGAGCTGCTTAAATAATAAACAGTTTTCAAAGTGTGGTGCTCAGTGATAAGAAAGTGCAATAGATCATCCACAAGTTGGAAGAATTCTCTTAGTAATGTCAGAGCAAGCCAGACAGCAGATGAACAGCTGTTTAATGTGAAATCTCACCTGAGTATAGAAACTGTTGATCAGATGGCAAACTGATTTGAAAGAAAACCATTTCCATATATCTTAGTCCTCAGATAAATTCAATGATGAAGACTATCAAAGCCACTAAGCTTCCTGACATATGTAAGTGGCAAAATAATAAAAGAACCTGAGCCGATTTCCCAGGTTTAGGCATTGTTCCCATTAATATTCATTCAACTCTTCAATACCTGATCACTGTGCAAAAAGGTGTGACTGTTCTGTGTTGCCAAAAAATGATGCTTATGATCCAAAGACATTGAAACTGATATTGCAGAGTACCCTTGTACATACCTTTTTTTCTTCTGTTTCCTAAAATACTTAATACTCAAACAAGATCAATGTAGCCAGGTAAAACTTGTACTAGAGTACTAGACAAATATTTAAAAACAGCAAAACAAAACACTCAGCATATGGAAAATGAATTTGATAGAGATGGTGACAGTTGCTGTGTTTGTAGGTTTATCAGCAGCATATAGCACAATAAAATACCCAAATCTATATGCCAAATTCTCTGATATGACACATGGCAGTCATTTAGTAGCTAACCTAAAGATTTTGTTTTAAACCAAGGGGCGGGGCAGGCAATAACTTGCACGATCAGCGAAGAAAAAATATTATAACAATCTATAGTCTTAACTTGTTTTTCTTTCATTCTATCTATCTCTCTCTCTCTCTCTCTCTCTCTCTCTCTCTCTCTCTCTCTCTCTCTCTCCCTTTTATAACTGAAGTCTGAAATAGCAGCATTTTAAGAGCAGAATTCAGATGTTCATTTACATACACTTGTATCACTGGGGAAGAATTCTGCTACCAAATCAACAAATGAATACAGTATTCTTCCCATATTAAATGCTAGAGTAAGAACCTATAAGATTTTAAAAGATATCAGTACAGGTCATTGAATTGAGTCACTGACAAATCAGTTAGAAACTTCACTGTTATTAGGACCAGATGTGAATCCCATAATATTCTGTTTCCTCTGATATAACACACTCTTTGGTGAGAAGTTTTTTTGTTGTTGTTTTTTGTTTTTGTTTTTGTCTTTGTCCACTGGTTAATTTTCTTTTTTTATTGGGGTGACAATTGTTAGTAAAATTACATAGATTTCAGGTGTACAATTCTGTATTACATCATCTATATATCCCATTGTGTGTTCACCAACCAGAGTCAGTTCTCCTTCCATCACCATATATTTGATCCCCCTTACCCTCATCTCCCACCCCGCACTCGAGAAGATTTAATCTAATGTCAAATTAGTTTAACAAGACAGAATTCTCAAGACAGAGGGAGAATCCAGCATTAAGGGAACCTGACATTCTTCTATGTGCTTTTGTGGTTACAGAGGATATATGCAGAGTCTGAAAATAGATTGCAGATACCAAGAGAATGTCCTGTTTTGTAGGCTCCAAAATGATCATTGCTTTGTTCCTCAGGGGATAATCCTAAATGACACCTTTATGGCATATTAGTACATTCCCTGCAGAGACATTTCCTAGTAGTAATAAGTTCACAGAAATCAAACCAGTAAAGATTTGCTGCAATTCAGTTCAATTGTTGGTCCAAATGACAGACTAAAAACAATGTGCCATTGAATTGTTGGTACCATTATTAAATAGTTCTGGATCTTAAATTTCAATACCAATTTTGATATACAATTGATGCTGTTTTCCTTTAAATCAAACAATTAACCCTGATTCATTGATCATAACTTTTCTAGAAAAAGAGGGCAAAAAGAAAAGAGGAAAGGAAATTAAAACATTCAAATGGACTTTGAGAACATTCTGAGTCCAGAAAGCAAGAATCATGGATTCAAGAAGCCTTCTGCCATAGGAATAAAAATAACACTTACGTGGAAGTAATAAAGTACGTCTTTGCAATGCAGAAGGCAAAATAGAATTTCTCCTTTGTGCAAGTGCATGTGTCTGTGGGTGATAAATGGTTGGCGTTCCCCAAATACCTACCGTGTTTCCCCGAAAATAAAACCTAGCCGGACAATCAGCTCTAATGCGTCTTTTGGAGCAAAAATTAATATAAGACCTGGTATTGTTATGTTATGTTATGTTATGTTATGTTATGTTATGTTATGTTATGTTATGTTATGTTATGTTATACCCGGTGTGTTTTTTTGTGTGTGTTTTTTTTTTATACCCGGTTTTATAGTAAAATAAGACCGGGTCTTATATTAACTTTTGCTCCAAAAGACGCATTAGAGCTGATTGTCCGGCTAAGTCTTATTTTCGGGGAAACACAGTATGTGCTACTCTGTGTTTCTCACTGTCCCTGTCCCCTCTCACAGTTAGTTTGAGGCCATACGACTAGTACAGGATAAAGATGGGTGAATGGAAATAATGTAGGTGTCTTCCAGGCTGGAGCGATTCAAAACTAGTGTGCTTTCTCCAGCTACTTCTCTCCTTCAGTAGGAAGGAGAGAAAGAAGTCCACGTTTCTCATGTTTCCAGTGCTGTAAATACAAGATGAAGGAACGCTCAACCACATCAGATTCCAGTCAGAGAGAAGATGTATGTTTATTCTGTTAAGCCACTGAGACTGATGGGTTTATTTCTTGCCACATCCAACACTAGACTAACCTAAAGAATGCAGCCTGGATAATTTGAAACCGCTGACATGAATCAGTTAACAAATTCAAATGTTTCAGAAGTATAGCTTTATTTTCTCTAACTTGATTTTTCTCTAACTTAATTTACGTTCAAGCCCCCCTGCCCATCATGCTAGGCAGGTAAGAAACTTGATTATCATTCTTTCTTGACTTTCATCAATCCATCCCCTCTCCACTGTTCCTTTGCAAAGCTCTATTGAAAGTTGTTTGGGCTTGCAGGGGGTAAAAGGCACCTAGACTTTGAGTCCCTATCACCTATGCTAAGTGACAATGTCCAGCCTCAAGTCAACATAACCTTTTATCCAGATGTTCCCTCCCTGTTTATTATTTGTTTGCTTGGGCCACATTTGACTCTTCTTGTTAGGTTTCCCCGAATGCTCTGTCACGACCTGCCCTTGGACCCTCTGCCAGTGATAGGATTTCCAATTTGGGATCATGGCACGTCCCAGATACCACTGTCAGTCTTCTCTCCCTGCTTCTCCTCCCTTCTTCACTCAGCTTTGGAGGAATTTATTCTTTGCCCACGAAAAGTTATTATCCTTTCATGACTGAATGAGACACATCATACATTCCCTAAATCTTCTCTCTGCTTCACTCTAGGGCTTAAGATTTTGAAAACAGAGCCAAGTTCTTGAAAGCAAGGAATGGAAAAGGGTAGAAAAAGCAGCTGGAGAAAAATAAATGTTAAATATAGATTAGGATTTCTAAAAATGTTATGTAGCCACACAGCTCATGATTTACTTCATTTTTCTTATTTCCTAGCAGAGATTTTTATGTTAAATGCATATGTAACATGCATTTGGACCTTAGTATGTGTTTTGAGTCTTTACTCTCACTCATACCTTTCCCCCACACCATCCAGCCAAAATAATTATTTCACTTTTTAGAAATACCGTCTGAAAATCGCCTCCATTTTTGTTTATGTTGTCCCTTTCTTAATCCAAATATATCCATATTGTAAGGATCAAAGCAAAGGCCAGTGTCTCCTAAAGACTTTCCATAATACCCTCTGCTAATAGAAATAGCTCCCTTTTTTGAATCGAGCACTTTGTGTTTTGAGTGTGTGCTAAGTGACAGTGAGCAAATTACTTCCTAACCTCTCATTTGTAAAAGGTGGATAATAAATGTCAACTCCATAGTATTGTTGACAGAATTAAATAAACAGGGGCTCATTGTTTAGACAGCCCTTAGACTATGCTAGGCACTCAGTAAATGGTAGTCATTAACATAATATTAATGATACCATATAATATGTTTTATGATATTTATCTCTTCACTTCTTATGGTAAGTTTTCACTATTGGAGCTTCCTCTTGTAGAATTTGCAGTATCTAGATATATATAATCCCATGACAGCATAGTATTCCGTAAATGGTTATTTACTGAGTGAATGAATGAATGAATGAATGAATGAATGAATGAAGAGGATAATTCAGTCATGGGGTTTAGCTCCGTACTACAGTGTGACTCAGAATAACAGAAGTTATGTCTCTATCCAATTCATTACTCCAGTGAGGCAACAAATGGCCTCACTATACCTAACTCTCACAGAGAATATTTTTCCAATAACTGCTTTATTTTTCTTTACTAATTTCTCTAACCTACTGATCATCTCACATATTCTTCCTTTTGTTAAAATGGAAACATCCTGATGACTTTTTCTAATACCACTGTTCTTTTTATTGTAACACTTTCTTTGCATAACAGGTTGCCACGTTTTAATCCTCCTTCCCTGGACACCCAGTTTTAATTTCTGGATCCTTCAAAAGTCGGCCCCAGCTTTCAAACATTGAAACATCCATGGGCTCGTTTTTCTGTCCTCTTCTCCATCTGTACACTCCTCCAAAATGGTCTCATTCAGTTTCATGGTTTCAAATACTACACATACACGGAGGACTTTAAAATGTTTATTTCTAAAATTACTCCTGTCTCCAGATTCATATCCATCTTCATATATCCTATGTTTATTGCTTACTTTGCCATATAAATCCTCATTTGGCATCGATACCACTGCAAATATAAATAGCCCAAACACAACTATTGATTCTTCTTACTCACCTGGTACATAATTATGTACCACTCCACTCTCAAGTCTTCTTCATGACACTGAATCACCTTCCAGCCTGTGACTCAGCCACAAATTTAGATTCATCCTTGGTTGCTTTCTTCACACCCTACGTATATCCAACCCACCAATAATTCTGGCTAGTTTATCTTCAAAATATAACGTCTGTCTGATTGCATCTCATTATTTCCACCATTAACTCGTGCCTGAAATATTAAGACAGTCTTCTCAGTGCTTTTCATCCTTAAGGCAAGTTTGACACTCTTTGTCGCTCCCAATGGCAGCCAGAGTGATTTCTGTAAGTGTAAGTCACGCCTTTTCACTCACCAACACAAAGGCATGGAATGTTTTCCCCTTGCAATTAAAAAAAAAAAAAAATCCAAAATGTTTTTCTCATCTACCTTACTAGTTCTATTTTCCAAAAAATATATCATCTGGGGTACTTTTCCCCATCTAAAAAGGCGATATTTCTGTCAGCTTAAAAATCAAGCTCTTTCCCTATCCTCATTGTTCCTTCTTCGTGCACTGTTCTCATGATATCCTTTTGTAGCTGGATATTTTTCATCATTCATGTCTCATCACAATTCAAATGTTAGCACCTCGGAAAGGTTCTCCTTACCATCAGCTTCCTCTTGTCTCCCTATCACATTTTCCTATTTTGTTTTATTCTTTGAATTTGTTAATGTGTCATGTATCATATATATTTATTTGTTTACCTGTTTATTGTCTTCCCACCTCTCCAACAAAGGCAAGGAGACTTTTTCTTGTTTTTTGTTTTTTTTTAATCTCCTATATCTAAAAGAATGTGTGGTACATAGTCAGTGCTTCAGAAATTGTTTTCGGTGTTAGACTTTTCTTAATCAGCTGGGAGTGATGTTTTTAGTGGAAATATAAGACAGCTATACCCAAGATAATAACAATAACAAAAAACCCCTCAGTATTAAAACAAGAAAACACATGGAGAAAGGCTTGAGCTGTAAAATTATAATTTTCATCATTTGGAGACAAAAGTATAAATAGAATATTTAAAAGAGTAATAATATCTGGAAGGCATATGTATTTTATAGGCAAAGAGATCCGTGAACGACTAACTCAATTTCTCTAATTATAAATCTCTCCTGTCAATTATTTAACAAACATTACTGAGTACTTATTATGTGTCAGGTCCTGTTCTGGCACATACAATAGTAGTTAAAACATACCCAACCTCCTGCCTTTGTGGAACTTACACTCTGCTTTTGATTACTGTCTCTCTAGCTGACTGGAATGTAAGCTCCAAGAGAGCAGGAATTTCATCTATTTTGTCCACAGCGATACCCCAACAAAATGGCACAAAGTAAGTGCTCAGCAAAATTTGTTAAAGGATAAATACACAATCGTATAAAGTAAGGCAGATAGACTACTGAACACAGTGTCTGCATATCTTACAAATTTAATGTACTTTTGGATTAAGATGAATAATGATAAAACACCCCTACCTTCTTTTACCTCCTCAGTAACTGAATGCAAGCTGCTACTCATTTGTTTTGAGAGATGTGATTTCTTTTGCCCCCAAATTACATCATTATCACCAAAATAAATTCCATCATAAACCTGTGAAAAAAGTTTCAAAAAGGTTTTCACAGCTTGCTCTCTAGAAGTATTGCCACCTCTCCTACCCATACTTGCCCAAATGACGCAGCATGCCACTTTTAATTAATGCCCAGGGTTATATGTCAGTTGCATAAACCCCCTAATCTGTTATTTAAAACAGTTGTGACTAGTGGAACAAATGAACTCCTGCCTATAGCAGCCTGTAAGAATTGCACTCTCTACCTCCATTATTGGACAGCTCAGTTCCTTGTCTCTGTAAACTGAGCCCACTGAGTGACAAATCAGAACGGAGGACTTCAAAGTTGCCTAGTTCCCCAGCTTTATAGCATCAAGCACCGCAGTGCACATAAAAGAAAGAACTTTTCCCCGACATTACCTACAATAGAATTCTCTCCAAGTTCCTTTCCGGAAAGCAGGAAAGAATCAACACAAAAGATTAACCTAGTTGCAGAAAGAGCAGTAAAGGACTCTGGTGATGCAGTTGCCTCTCGCAGGTTCGCATCCCCGGGAACAGCAGGCTTACTTTATGGCTCCCGCAGGAGCACCTCTCACATCGGGCGGGTCCACACGCTGTGAGTCCAAGAACTGTTTCTCTGTCTATATTAGGCTGACTGGTTATTTCACTTTCTTTTTGCTCTACTCATCTTATTCTGTATCCCCCTGTGAGGTGAAAACAATCCTGATAGAACTAGACCGTCTTACAGGACTCGTTATTTAATTTTCTCTTTCTGAATAATTCATAAAGAAAATCTTACCGGCTTGCCTTTCTTGTGAGGTTGCCACACATTCAGGTTTCTCACACACACTGTCTTCCTTCTTAACCAACACAGCCCTGGATTCCAATTCACCTCCTGACACAACAGGGATGGGTGCCAGGATTGAGTGTTTATTACCAGAAGCCTTTACATTCAGGCTGGTCTACTCAGAGCCTTGCCAGCATCCCACACGTGTTCCTCCCTCTGCACCATCACTCTTGTTTTACTTGGGCTACCTTTCTCTGTCCCCCTGCCCAACTCAAGTCCTATCAACTACCTGTGTCTACCTAGGCATTCTCTCATTCTCATAAGTCTTCCAGGGATTTGTCCTGCCCACTGTCTGTCTTAATCTCATATTACCATGCTATACTTCTTATATCCTTGGTATTAATTTTTAACTCCTCTTTAAATATCCCGATAGATACGTGTCCCATATTTCTAAAAACCTAGAACATGCAATAGTCAGGGTTCTCCAGAGAAACACAACCACAGGATACACACACACACACACACACACACACACACACACACATATGTGTGTGTGTATATATATATATGTTTTATAAATACATGATTTATAAATATATGATTAACAAATCATGTATATATGACTTATTTTAAACAATTGATTTTCACAATTGTGGAGGCTTCACAAATCCAAAATCTGCACAGTAAGCCAGCAGGCTGGAGACTCTGGGAAGAGTTGCAGTTCCAGTTTAAAGGAGTCTACTGGCAGAATTCTTTCTTGCTCAGGGGAGGTCAGTCTTTGTTCTGTTAAGGACTTTAACTGATTGGACAAGGCCCACCCACATTTTGGAGGATAATCTGCTTTACTCAAAACTGATTTAAGT
Organism: Rhinolophus hipposideros; assembly: GCF_964194185.1. Classification (NCBI taxonomy): domain Eukaryota; kingdom Metazoa; phylum Chordata; class Mammalia; order Chiroptera; family Rhinolophidae; genus Rhinolophus; species Rhinolophus hipposideros. The sequence continues at coordinate 39,105,862 of NC_138057.1, read as the reverse complement.
GTTAATCTCATCCAGAAATTTCCTTCACAAAAACATACAGAATAATGTTTGGCCCAATAAATCTTGGTCTGTGGCCCAGCCAAGTTGACATATAAATTAACCAGCCCTAGCAAAGTCATCTGTGTAAAATCAGAACTCAGTGTATGAAAATGTATATGTGGGTGGCCATTTGGGATTCATATTAATAAACCAAATTCCTACAGGGTAGGAAACCTAGCCATCCTTTCATCCTCATCTTCCATTATTCTCTCCCTCACTCTGTGCTTTCTAGTCCTTGTGCATACCATACTTCTTCCTAAGAGGAGGCTTTTGAATGTGCTGTACCTATAGTTCAGATAGTCTTTTTTTTTTTAACTTAATTGCTATTCATCCTTCATTAGTTGTAGCTTTCCCAAAGAAACTTTTCCAGACTGATTTAGTTTCACCAATCTTATGTTCTCATATTACAGGATACAGTATCTTTTGTAGTGCTTAGTAAGGTAGCATTTTCACATGTATTTATTTTATATTATTCGATTAATGTCTGTCTTCTACATTTGACTGTAAATTTCATGAGAATGGAGACTATGTCCATTTTTGCTCATGTTGCCATCCTCAGATTCTAGCAGCATCTGGGCACAAAGAAAGTAATCCATAAATTTTTTTTTTTTTTTTATAGTTTTAAGTATTTTCACTCTTTTTTTTTTTTTTTATTAATTTTATTGGGGTGACAATTGTTAGTAAATTTACATAGATTTCAGGTGTACAATTCTGTATTACATCGTCTATAAATCCCATTGTGTGTTCACCACCCAGAGTCAGTTCTCCTTCCATCACCATATATTTGATCCCCTTTACCCTCATCACCCACCCCCCACCCCCTTACCCTCTGGTAACCACTAAATTATTGTCTGTGTCTATGAGTTTTTGTTTCTCATTTGTTTGTCTTGTTCTTTTTGGTTTATATACCACATATCAGTGAAATCATAGGGTTCTCTGCTTTTTCTGTCTGACTTGTTTCACTTAGCATTATTCTCTCGAGATCCATCCATGTTGTCACAAATGTTTCTATATCATCTTTCCTTAACGCCGAATAGTATTCCATTGTGTATATGTACCACAACTTCTTTATCCATTCGTAATCCATAAATTTTTGTTAATTTTATTAAATTTTACTAAAATCAATTAATAGCCAATGAGATTAACATTGCTTCCCTTATACAAGGCTTCTAAAAAGGCAGATGGCAGCTATACCCTGCTACAATGACCAGACCAAAACAGGAGCAGAGTGAACATGTAATTAATTCTGTATGCACAAAGCTAAAGTATGAGTCTATTATCTGACTGAACTGCCCTGGGTATGTTGTTACAGGCATGGTCTCAGGATCAGAAGAGTAGCTTTTACTGGCTTTCCAATATGAGATAAAGACAATTCTTTCAGACCACCTTCCACTAATTAATACAAATTGAGATTGTACTAGTTGGAGAGAGGGAGGGAAGAGGGACACACAGAGACAGAGAGAATATCTTAAATTTAAAGTTGTTGACCACAGATACAGTTTCCAGGCATTTGTTGCTCACTGGTATATAATTAGTTGGTAATGTATCAACCGGTAAATTTTTTGAAGTCCGAATGTTTATCACTTCTAAGGTTGGATAATTGGATCAGAATCCCCTCCAAAATTATTTTTAACTCTTTAAATACTTCAAAGTATTTGCATAAGTCATCCTTAGAAATTTTTGATCTAGAAAAAAATTTCACATCATTTTCAACCTGGCTGTTAGTATCATTTTTTGCCCCTTATCAAGATTTCCGTCTCTCCCTATCCTTCACTTCCTTTGAAAATGAAAAAATCTGCCTGTTTTAAGCCTACCCAGTTTTGATTATTTCATATATAAGGTAAAGTAGAATAGATAAAACATGTCAATGTCCCATTTTAATATTTTGATAATCTGTCTCATCTCAATATTTTGATCCCTTACTCAGATTTATTTTAAGTATCTATTTCATTGCTATGGCTAAACTAGTCATTTAACCTCAGTATGTCTTTATTTTTTTCATTTATAAAGTAAGAATAATAAGAATGCATAACCCATGAGGCTATTCTAAGAATCAAGTAAAACTTTATACCTAAAAGTCTCTTGTTAACTAAACAGTACTTTTTTTAAAATTGAGGTATAATTGACATATAACGTATTAGTTTCAGGTGTACAACATAATGATTCAATATTTGTATATATTGTAAAATGAGTACCACAGTAAGTCTAGTTAACATCCATCATCACATATAGTTACAATTTTTTTCTTGTCGTGAGAAGCACAAGTAGACAGCATTTTTAAAACAGCAGTGTAATTATTATAAATTAAAATATTTAAAATGATCCACTTGATATATAATTGTCCAATCAGATAGCTATGGGCATACCTACATAGCAACAATTTTTAAAAATGTTATCCCTAAGTTACCGGCCTATTTATCACCACATAACCCCTATACTCTACACTATTCTTCATCTTAAATACAGTCTGTTCTGCTCTAGTGACTATTTCTTTAAAAAAAAATAACATAAACCTGATCAACAATAGAGGAATTAAGTCAACACACAAGTTGACTTAATCCATATGCAACCTTCCTGAGCACATTCATATTTTGCTCCAATAATAGTAACTGAAGCTGAAGGCAAAGTATGCTAACCCACTTGAAAATAGGGAGGCTGGCTGGAGGAACTTGATAAATGCTCTACAACTAATCAGTTTAGTAAACATATAAGGAAGACGTAAGTGGGTTTTCACTGTTGCATAGGTATTGCTAACTAGAGAGTTCCTTCATATATTCATCAAATCTAACTCACCTGGGCTCAGTAATACTTTTTATCTCTGACTGTATTTGACCAATCCCTTCAACAAACCCTGTTAGTAATTCTGCTACCACAGTGGTAACAGTCATGCAGTTTAGCGCTAAAAGCATAGACTTCAGAGCAAATTCAAGTCCCACCAGCTGACCATCTTGGGTGATTCTCTAACCCCTAGAAGCCCTCACTTGTTCATTTATACATTAAAGCTAATAATATCTGTCTCTGGTTCACTGTGCGGATTCAATGACATTATTGTAAAATACTATGCACCATTAACTACTATATTTACATTATTGTTGAGGCAGAGTAAATATTAATAGTGTGTGTAGTCACTTCGCTGCTCGTCACTAGATTTCCAGTTTCTAGTTCTTGGGCTTTTCCCATATAACATAAAGTATTTGCATTTGATGTTGTGAAAATGAATGCCCCAGCCCTGTGTAAACAAAATTCAGCACATTGATTTTGCTGTGTTAAATAAAATGTCTGGTCTCCGTTATCTGCATATTATTGGCCTATTTTAAACGAAAGTATTGCCTGATAGGGATTGCCGTTCTAGGTAATTATCTCAGCTGTCTACTTCACATTTGTCGTTAGCTTTAACATCTCATCCTCCCTGGCTGTCCTATGTCCTTGATTGTGATTATATTCAGCCATTTATTACTAATATTAGAAGTGCCAAAGAGCAGATATCATTATCTTCAAGGAGAGATTCCAAACAATGTCCCAAACCTGATGCTTAGATCTAAACCTCTCCACCGTGTTTGGCAAAATACTCACAACACAGCTATCTGTTTTTGGAATAAGTGCCCCTCTCCATTCTAGTTAATTGAAAACAACTCTAAATTGCCCTCCTGAGCATAAAGAACCAGGGATTAAGATATAGTAGCGGAAAAGTATCAGGGTTTTAAAGACTTATATAAACAACACAGTTGTTTGAGCGGGTGACAAATAAATTCAAGCTCCCCAGGACACACTTGTTTAGGATTTTCCCAATTAGGCATTTTATTTGATCTTCGGGTCTGGGTGAGCCACAATTCTCTAGAATTGAAGAGGAGATTAATGGACCGGAGACAATGGCTAATTCATCTCCAGGGCTTTGTTTATTGCTTGTCTTTGCTAATTTAATACTGTTATTTCCAAACTTAAATAAATCAAAATGAGAATTGGACTAGGGCAGCACATCTAGATGAGCTATGTAATCGCAGGGCAATTCTTGAACACCCTCACCTTTACCTTAGGTATCTTTACTTGCAACTAATGCTCCCTTTTTGGAGTGGTGTAAATAGTAGAGGAATAATACTTTGCATACTATCTTGATTAAGTCTGCTCATTGATGGCAGGGAGGATGGAGAATAACAGCATATTTACAAAGAAACTGAAGACACAAATTTCAAAATGATTTCAGTTTGAGGAGCAGATCTCTCATAGTAGCTTACAAAATGGGGTACAGATAAAAGAAAAAGCAGGTTTTTCTTAATGATGACTCTAGGATTTAAAATGAAACAGCAGGTTGGGAAATCTTATAGAGAATCTTTTTTTTTTTTTTTTTTTAAGGTATCTCGTATCTGTAGACTGTTAACAATCTTTGTTTTCTATCCTTGCATGCCCTCATCTTTGAATTTGGGGGATTCATTTTGTAAGTGCAGTTTCCGTAGAAGAGAAATGATGCTTTTTCTATCTTGTTGAAAGAGAAATTTAGAAAACTTTTTTATCCGACCCCAAATCAAAAAATATTAGCCAATTTTTTGAACATCAGCAAATCAATTAAGCAATTCAAAGAAAATACATATTTAAAGAAAAAAAAGGCACACATAGAAGCTCTAACTCCAAGTCCTTCACCTTTTTTGACCAGAGTGTAAATTCTGGGCTACGATGTTGCCAGCTGAACAGCTGAATATTTATTCATCTCAGGGTATAACACTTTTAAATCCATTTGCATTAGTCAAAAAATATGTTTTTCAAGCTTACTAACTCCTTGAAAAACTTCTTAGCCACAAAGTACTGTCTATAGAGCAATATGGAAATATATGGTGCAGTCCTTATACTTCTAACTCATAAATACTGTCCCTGTCATGCACAAATAATAGAACCAAAACTTTTACATGTCCCTTGTCATGCACAAATAATAGAACCAAGGTTTTTTTTTCTGTTAAAAATCTAGCAAGTGCCTCTATTTGCTTGTTCACGAAGTCTAATGGTTATGCAATAATTGAAAATAATTTAAAAGCAGTTCATCTCCAATGAAAGAAAACATAATGATGATAATTAAAGCTTATTAGGTTCGTAAAGAACCTAACATATTATCTTGTCTAAAAGCACTTTAATTTTTTTTTCCAGTTTTTTCTAACATATGGGGAAGGGAGAAACAGCTTCCCCACTGCCATGTAGCAATCCATATCAAGTGCAGCTTTCTTTTTATTGTTTATGCAAGGATTCTCATGCTATCTTAGTTTTAAAATGTGTATGTTTGTTTGTTTGTTTGTTTGTTTGTTTATTCCCTTTCATTTTGTCTAACCACAGGGGGGAACAGCCTGGGAATTGAATGTTTTTTGCTATACTCTACCCGAATGCTTCGTCTGTGAGAAGTAGATAGCATTTCGATGACACTGAAAGAACTGTGGTTTGATTAATCGTCTCTCAGTCCTGTTTCTCTTTTATAATCTTAACAGTTAAGTTCCTGTTTTTAAAATTTCCCTGAGAGGTCCCTTTACAGGCTCTCCCAACTCCAATTTGAGGTTTCTGTTTATTAATCTTCACAATATAGTCTTTATAAAAATAACAAAAATAAAAAGCAGAAATATCCATACATTTTGAAAGGTATAGAGAAATACTATGGAACTTCAGAATAAAAATATTTAATATATTTGGAGCCGGGATTAATATATCAAATATTAATATATTTGATAAATGCCGGGAAATATTATAAGGGCTTTACTTACATTATTCTTTTTTAATCCTCACAACATACATTTGATTAAGTATTATTATTTTTACCCACTTTTTGCTGATGGGAAAACTGAGAACCAGAAGTAAATGATGGATCGTGTGTTGAACTGATGCACAGCTAAAGTATGTAAAGAACTAACATGATGTATTGTCTTCCTTACCATAATGAAATATTATAGCTGTTCTAGTTATAAATAAAACCAAAGAAAGCCGTGTAGCCACAGCTTTTGTGCATATTATATTTTAAGATAAACTGTAAAATCACAAGGAAGTCACTTTTTGGTTTGGAGTACCTGGGAAATAATACATAGTTGCTATCATTCTCTGTATTCGGCAGCAATTCTTTTCGAATCTCTACAGCATTTGAATTCACATGAAACACTATAGAAAATGACCATGTTAGTAGGGGAAACTAAAAGGAAAAAAAAAAAAGGAAACTTTTACAGTTTGTAGGAAATGCAAACAATGGCAAATAACTAATGAGCTACACTACCAAAATATGTGCATATCTGGAGAACTATAAGCATCCAAGTTGTTTTTTAAGAAATAGATATATAAATAGAATAGGATAAAAATTGTATTCAAAGTAGGATCACATAAAAAAATATAAAACTAAGAAGGGACATTTGAAGCTCTCTTTGTCAAAGTTTTGCTTTCTCTGGGAAATAAGTTCATTCTTTATCAACTAAACATGGCCCATAGATAGAATTGAAAAGTACACTCCTTAAGACCAAACATGATACGTAATACTTAGCAAGCTAAACTCCACAAACAAAAATCCTAATGTTCAAAATTGCCCTTTTAGCCTCAACTTCTTCATTTATTTGCAGATTCTTTCCAAGATATCTCTTAATAAAATTCAAGGTGGAAATGTTGTCAACTGTTAATTATATTACTAGCAGTGGATCAAACAATTTAGTAAGTTCCACCTTTCAAGGAATAATTGAAAATATATTGGCTCAGATTGTCTTTGCTCTCTAAGGGCACAGGATATGGTCTAGGAACTGACTAACATTTATTTATACCTAAAGGAACAGTTGCCTTCAGGAAGGATTTTAATATTTTGTCACTTTTCACAGAATCTCAGTAGAAACTACTGCTCCATTCCTGCTGTTTCTTAGATAGGCAGGTATCATGGTTTGTGAAATAGAATTTTGATAAAATGCATTTGTTCATTCAACAAAAATGTAGGATTTGTGCTGGGCACTGAGAAACCAAATATGAATTTCAGAAACAACACATTCTAACTGGGCAAAAGATAATACATTTTTTAAGGTACAAAGGATGATATAGTGCCCCATAGCTAGTATCCACACAGCACTCTTTGCAGCCCAAGCCCCGAGGGCCAGAATCTAGGGAACCCTGAGTGGAATGAATCATCTTTCAGAAGCCAGGGAATCAATCCCAATCTCACCGTCCCCACCCTATGATCTTTGCTGGTTATCTCCCAGGAGTTGAACCTAAGCAGAATCCTCCTAAAGGATAGAGCAGAATGGAAAAGATAGAGATTGAACCTGAAGAAGATGAAGAAAGATATCCAGTAAAACAGTACATTACCTTCCTTTAAGTAACTATTGCATAATAGGAAAAGACAGACATATAAACAAATTGAGACAGTAATGTATTATTGGTTCTATAATAGTATTGAATACTTGAGACTCTATGAAACACTCAGTCCTCACATTGCCTTTTCTCAACCTATGGAACAGATATTCATGAACCAATGATATTGAAGGTATGGGAAGGACTCAGTGAAAAGGAATGAAAGAGAAGCAATAAAAGGGAAGAATGCTAAGAACACAGGAAAAAGTAATGTTTGGTTTCCACATGGAAAAACTAATAGGGTAATAATAACCTCCTCTGAAATTCAAAGCAAATAATATTGTTATTAACACCTCAGTCTAGGGCTGAATATCCGTACTTACCCACAAAGGAATTATCGTTGATCAATACAATCATCAGTATTCTGAATGTTGGAAGGAATCTTAAGAAAAAGCTTTTTTTTTCTTCCTTTCTTCCTTCCTTTCTTTTTCATTCTTTTTCTCCTTATAATGACTTTCAACATTTACTATGTAGTATGGTCTTTATAAGGCATTGGAAATAAAATGTCAAGCAAAGTAGACACATTGCATGACATCTTAAAACACATTCTACTGGACATAGCTGACCTGAACCAAATGAACACAAATATAAAATTCAATGTGGTTAATCATGTAACAGAAAAGTAGGGATCAACCTGAAAGAGTGTGAGAGGGAATAACCAACCTAGTCTGGGGATAGAGGAATGGGGTACATTATGGAAAACTTCCCTGAGATAGCAATGTTTGAGCTGAGAATTAATAGGTGAAGTGTTGGGAAACAAGAAATTAAAATCAAATCTACATTTAAACCTAAAGAATTTCAAAATCTGAACATTTCTGGGAAAAGATAAAAATAATTGATATCAGAAAGACATTTAGGATAGCTATCTATAAGTAATTAGAAATATATCTACATAGGAATGTACTTATTTCTATATATAATTTTTCTATGGAGAAATTTAAAACAGTATTTAATTTAGAGAAATAAAGAGACTGAAATAAGAGGATAATATGCACAGTGAGAGATACTTCAAGGATATTTGTAATATTTTCTAGAGATTTCCAACCCACGATACTAAAGCAAGAGGAAGATTTTTATTTCAGCCAGAAATTGAAGCAATTAGTAAAAGTGTGAAATCCATAATCATTTGTTGAGCTGCTTTTAAAAGTGTTTATCATCACATTTAGTAAATTTCACTATCATAATTGACCATATTCTTCTCTTACACATGGCAGGAAGAAGCACACATGCTCTTTATTGATGCCACTAGAAGGCATATGCACTAAGCCCCAGGAGCAAAATTTAACTTTAATGCATATATAGGAAAATCACTTTACTCATAACTATGCACAAGTATAATTACTGAACAAGGATGAAATGGCATGCAATTAAGTGGAATACCCAGAGACCACCCAGGGCATAGTTACAGAATAGAGGAGACCAAAGGAATCGCTGTTTAGGGAATATCAAAATCATCCAAGAACAATGTTCCCTTTCCTACTCCTGTTGACTTATCAGAGGAGAATGGAAATGTATCCTCTTGGATTTAGATGAAGAACTACCGCAGTCCCAAACAACCCTCTGGCCTCTCCTCCTGGTTTCATCCAGATTCTCTCTAGTAGACATTTAAGGACAAGAAAAAAAAATCATCATAGCAAAAATATGGGTTGGATTTGTCATGGCATTTTCAGCTCCTGAAAGTTGTATCTTAGCCATGACAGTAACAGGATGTTGGATTTAAAGTTACCAAGACCTTAGAAATGGACACATTGACAGTATGTGTGACTTGATTACATAACTATGCAACTATAAGAATGGCAATCTCTTGTCCCAGTTTTCCCAAGACAGTCTTAGTTTATACCTATTGCCTCAGTGTAATTATTAATAGTACTGACTTCTATTTCCACAGATGTACTGATTTAAATGATAAATTGAATTATCCCTCTATCGGAAAGGATAATATAAGGATAGCATGCTAGGAAAGTATGCTATTAGAGTGACTCTGTTTTCAAGGGAATAAAATTAAATTCTGATCAATGCCTCTACATTTTTTCTGTGCACTGCTTGGCAGCAAATATGAATACCCAAGGAGAGATATTGGACTAAAAATTTGATACAACTTTTATAAATTACATATGATAAATAAAATTCCACTCTTACTTTGGGCCAGTAACAAAGTTTTTTTTTTTTTTTAGCAGCTTGAGAGATGAGCGCCATTTCCCAAATTTCTTTTTTTTTTTTTTTTTTTTTTTTTTTTTAAGATTTTATTGGGGAAGGGGAACAGGACTTTATTGGGGAACAGTGTGTACTTCCAGGACTTTTTTCCAAGTCAAGTTGTTGTCCTTTCAATCTTAGATGTGGAGGGTGCCGTTCAGCTTCAAGTTGTCCTTTCAGTCTTACTTTCAGTCTTAGTTGTGGAGGGCGCAGCTCAGCCCCAGGTCCACTTGCCGTTGCTAGTTGCAGGGGGCACAGCCCACCATCCCTTGTGGGACTTGAGGAATCGAACTGGCAACCTTGTGGTTGAGAGGCCGCGCTCCAACCAACTGAGCCATCCGGGAGTCAGCTCAGCTCAAGGTGCCCTGTTCAATCTTAGTTGCAAGGGGTGGAGCCCACCATCCCTTGTGGGACTCGAAGAATTGAACTGGCAACCCTGTGGTTGAGAGACCACTGGCCCATGTGGGAATCGAACCCGCAGCCTTCGGAGTTAAGAGCATGGAGCTCTAACTGCCTGAGCCACCGGGCCAGCCCCCCAAATTTCTTAATCAAGATTTTAACTTGTATCAGTTGTGCAGTTTTATCATTACACTGATCTTTATATGCATTGGTTTATTTTCTCTTCAGAGTCAATGATACTTTCATAGTATGCTAACATGACAAGGGAGGCATATTACCTCCATTATCCCAGTGCTGTTCAGTATAGCGTGCCTTAATCTTCTTCATTCCATGACACCTAAATGGACTTACTGGAATTCATGGGCTTTTTAAGCAAATAACCATGGGAGAAGAAAGCATGGGAGCCTACTTTACTAATTGACTTTCTATATAGATTTTATTTGATTTTTGTCTTAAAACTTCTTTAAAAAAGTTCTTTAAACTTTGAAATTTTGTACTGAAATTTTTGTGAAGACATTGTGTTACTCATGACAAGAAAAAAGTAAATAAAAATTCTGAGATGTTCTAAACTAAATTTCACTGGCCAGAGAGTGAGAGAGATAGAAGAGTCTGTTAATAGCAGTGGACCAGCTAACAGAAGACTGCTTACATTGATATTATATCTGTTGGAACTTTGGATTAATTTCCACAGTTAGCCAAAAGAGAATAGCTAGGTGCCATCCAACCCTAGGGCCTCCACTTCTTGTTTACACGTAGGCTTTGCAGACTGCTGCCCACAACTAATCACAGGAGCTGACCCTTCTCTTTGCTGACTGCGCCTCTCCCAGACCTGACCCCACATCACCTTTTGCCATCCCCTTTGTCTGTAGCTAATGTAAATTCTTTCAGGAAAGTTTACATCTTTCTCCCACCTACTTGATGAATAAAAACGTTCTACATCTCCAGGGTAATGGACATGTATGTCTTTTCCACTTAGCCATGATGCTGGTGGTTTAGACTTCATTCCGCTAAGACCAGTCCTCCTTTAGGCTAGCATTTTTGGCTCAAATAAACGTTTCTTTCAAAAAGAAAGCTGTGGAAGTTAAAATTTATGTTTAATATTCATATAAGATTTTCCTTGAGAGTTGAAGCCATGTTACTATAATTTTTTTTGCATAAAATAGAAGAGAAGCACAATTTGAACAAAAAGTTACTAAATATACTTACAGATCCACCTATTCTCTGTCTTGAAACCATCACATTTATTGTTCTTTACCAAAAACTGATATGGAGATTTAAGGGAACTGAACACCTAACTTTCAGATAAAAGAAAATATCTGAATACTTTCTACCTACAGCTTTAAAAATAGTACTTGAGTTCAACACAGCAGACATGCCTCAGGAGATCAATTTAACATGGAGATTTGAGACCAAAAAAAAAGCATGGGATTTATTTAAGTGATATAATGTTAAAATCTATGTTTTATTTCACACAGAGAAATACATGGATTAGATGTAAATGAAAAGAGTGAACTAAGTTTTTGCTGAAAAATAAACCAAGAAAAGAGTAAGACAAATAAAAGTCTAGCTAAAATCTCTCATCATGGGGGGTAACATTTATTTCTAGATAAATACGCCATGCTCCTTGGACTTGACTCCAATATCTGTTTATGTAGATAGAAAAAAAGAACCAACTAAATGTCCCCCTTCACCACTTCAAGAAGTAACTGCTGGGAAGAAGCAATTACAGTCAAATTGCTTACACCTTAAACCCCAGGTGCTCTAGACGGATGGACAACCCCTACAGTATGAGTCTGTAGCTCTGAGACTCAGGGGAGTGGAGGAGGCAAAGCCATGAAAGATGTATTTTGTCGAGAGAGAAAGCAGAAAGACCTTCAAAGTTAGAAGACTAAAGGCCTGTGGGAGTGGTTGAGAGCCCTATTTCAACAACAAAAGTACATTTTTCTAAAAAGCCAAATATGCTTTTGTCAGGTAAAATGAGAATACAAAAGAAAGAAAAGATGTGTGAGGGGAGGAATATTATATAAATGAAAAGGATGAGTCATTGTATATACAGGTTTTTCAGCAGGAGAGTTATAAATTCGGAAAATGTTTTTTGAGAAACTATAATACACAAGGCTCTATGATGAACCAAAGATGAATCAAACATATAAGGACCCTGCTCTCATGAGTGAGCTTTTTGAAGAAAAAGGATAGCTAGCTTGTAAATAAACAACATGGAAATATAAATGCATTGGTTGACAACTAGCTTAAAGACAGAAAATGCCTTTAAGTAAATATGCAGTGGTTTGAGAACTCTGGCATCACACTTGCTAAGTTTGAATTCCTGATTCTACCACTAAATAGTTGTGTGACTATGGGCAAGTATTTAAAACCATAAAATGAAAATAATGAGTTTAATCTTCATATGATTACAATGAGGATTAAACTAGATAGTGTATGTAAAGTATCTAGTGAGCTGCATGAACATTCGTATAGAAGTAGTTATATTATTTGTCTTGACTATCCCTAGGAAAGTCTGCTGTCCCTCAAGAGTATTGATTTTATTATATGGAAATATGAAGCTAATAATACCAACACATCTTATAGGACTCTAGTGTAGGGGAGGAAAAATAATTTTCCCTCTACCCTTCTATGTTCTTGGCTAAGACCCTCTTGTAATGAAAGACAGATTAACGGGAGAAAAACAAAAGTTTAATAACATGCATACCTCCTGTATACATGTGTAGATACCCAGGAAAACTGAGTGACTCCCCTAAATGGCTCAAGCCATTACCTGAAATACTATCTCTTGCTAAAGACAAAAGAAGATGTTGCGGGATGGGAGGAACCAGTTATGGTCAGTGATCAGACAAAGCACAGTCAACAATGGTAAGATTGTTATGAAGATTTAGGTCTTTGCCTTCTCCTTTGCTAAGTCTTTCTAGAAATTTAGTCCTTCTCTTCCTAGTACAGAGAGTGAGGCACTCTTATAACTGGAGATTTCCTTTATAAATGTAAATGTCTCTTACAAAAGAGTAACTTCTACTTGGTTTTCAGAGATTCTCCTGTGTCTGCTGATTTCTTAAAAACAATCAGCTCGAGATAATCCTTATGCCAAAGAGGCATATTTTGGAGTGGCAAATTCTGCTCTCCTTCACTAGGAAAGTAATAAGTGATGTATTACACATGATCTTTATATTGCACGTGTTCAAATTAGTTATCAAGAGGAATTAAAAACAAATATACCCAACAGATGAGTTTTTTGGTAATAAAAATTTTCCAATATTAGTAATTTCTATTGGATAGAGGTTTTTCTCTATCAAGATCAATCCCATTCTTGGATTTTTACAATAGATTTTAGTTGTTTGCAAGGTTTCTATGCAAATCTCTACAGAGGAAATCCCAAACCAGCTATGAGCTTGTGTACCTTGCCCTTTAATTGATTTTCAGATAGAGAGCACTGCCCAGGGAGTCATGCAACACACACTCCTGTTGAGCCATTCTCCTTTATCTAGATTACCCTTGATGTGTTATCAGGAAACCCCGCAGTGCTCTCTCTCTTCAGGGCATCATTTTTTCCTTTGGGTGGAGATGCCAGGGTTTTACAGATAACACAGTTGGAAGTTTTCATGGCCATACCTCTTACAATCACAAACTGAGAAGCAAAACCTCTCTTTTTCAGCTAATATAAGTCAGTACCATAAATTCTAGCAATATCCTTTTGACGAAATATACTCTTTTAAATAAAACACTTATATATTTTTACATTTTGTTTGTCAACACACTGTTTGATGCTCTGGATGATTTACTCGGGAGCAAACACTATCAGATACCTGAGGTGTCTCTGTACTACCTCAGGGGGGCTTCAAAACCTGCCACCTTAGATCTCAGCACTTCAAAGAATTTCCCCTGAAGCTGTGTTTACAGCATAAGCTGAAAAACAAGGTCCTGCTTGCCTTCACACACCTTTTTGCCACATTAGAATCCAAGCTGCACCAAAATAACCACTCTCTGTATCAGTTGGTGGTGGATTTGGGGGTGGCTGCCATGCATTTTATTTAACTTTTTGAAATCACAAACCACAAGCCAAGTTAAAAATGATCTAAGTGGACTTTTGCCAGATCTTATATCTAATACTTTTCTCTTGATAGGATATAGCTCCACCTTATGGCAGGAAATTATTTAAAGTGGAGACAGGACATGGGAGACATAATGGTGGCATGCATGTTTTTTTCCCCTCTAGAATCATACTTTTCCCTTCACTCCTACTGTAGCTGCAGTTCTACATGCAAAAGAGGCAGGGAGTCAGTTCTTCTATTTGTCATCCTTGAGAGTCTGTAAATGCCTGGCACTAAGTCTAGTTAATGACTGCTTTGAGCACAAGAATGGCTAAGGAGACAAAGGAAGGGTTGGTTATAAAGCTGTAAAAGAAGAAAAGAAAAAAAAATCATGTACTTCGATTTTCTGGTGAATAACATTGTACCAAGTTTCTCTCTTATTCCTTACCACCTTACCTCTCCATTCACCTATAATGTATGTCTTATCTACCCTTTCTCTGCTTGGTGACAGTGTCTACATGCTAAGTCCTGAAAACAAAGACTCAGCTCAGGCTGGCCTAAACAGCAAGTGAAATTTTCTTTTAGACTCTTCAAAACTCTACCGTAAATACTTGTTATTCCTATATCCCATTCCTTTACAGCTCTGTCCTTTATAAGGTGACAGCTGGCTAGTATGGTTTTTTTCAGAGTTTGTCATTGAGTATACTGGCTATGTTAGAAATACATTAAAATCTCATAGGCAACTTCTGAAACTTCTTCACATTTATTCAAAGAACTCTATATTTGAAATCATCAAAGAGCTCTGTATTTTAGAAAAGAAAAAGGGATTAATTTTGTTGCCATCCTTTCCATGTACCTGTAACTCTGTTAGGCAATAGAATGTATTTTATCTGACTTAAACCCACAACTATCTGCTAAAATATTTACATTCCCAATTTACCTATAATATTCTAAGGGTTTTTCCAATGCCCGCAGATAATAAATCTTATTGCAACAGTACACCACATTTTTTCACCACACCAATTGACTGAGCCTTTCAGAAAACAGTTTTATGGCAGGTGAACATTTAAGCATCTTTGAAATCCCACTGAAAAGACAGATACTTTGCCTATAAGCTTTTTCAGGACAATAGATTTAGAGGGAATCTTAAGCAGAACCTCATATGTCTTACTCTATCCAAATAGTAAGCACTTCCTGAGTACCTGCTAGAAGTAGAAAACTATGTTAGGCATTGTAAGAATATAAACAGAAAAATATTGCTTAAAGGATATTGCTCCTCTCCTCAGTGGTACTAGTGAATTAACTCATTCGACAAACATTGATAAACAACAGTCAGTTTCCTGGCAATGGGAGAGAAGCTGAGGCTACCTCTGCAAAAGGAAGATGTGCAAATCACTATCACAACAGAAAGAATTCAATACTTTCTAGGAGAGAGACCAGGGAAAACGAGCTTTGAGAATGCTTCATTGGGGGTTTCACTGGAGCGGGATCTTTAGGGTGAATCTCTCAGGTGCTTTATTGCACGTTTCCTAATACCAAATGAAACACTGTCATTCAAACATGACATTGAATGGCCTAATATGTGCTTAATCTAGGTATTTTCTGTGGTCATCACCCCAAACTATCTAGTTAGTATGGTACACATTTTCATCTTGAAAATTAGAGAAGGTCCAATAGCTTCTTTTGATTTCTTCAAATTCTCAGAGTGCTTACTCCATCATATGGTCAGCTTTGAATCTAAACTCTTGCCTCCATTCATGTAGTTCACCTTTGGGACTGTCTCACTCTCCTTCTACTCATCCAAGACGTGTAATCCAGTCTTTCCCACTTGTATGTCGTGTGAATCACTTCCATGAGAAATCTGTGAGTACATATACAATGCACTTTGGGAATAGAAGACAGGTTTGGGAAAATTATAGGGAATTAGATACATTATAGATATGTAGAGGATGATGGTAGTGATAGATGATAGATGATATAGACAGCTGGGTCATCTCACAAAAATTCAAAAACTCTTTAAATTGAATACTAGATATTTTGCAGTTAAAGCTTTTCTGGGCCATTTCTAAAACGTGTCCTCTAGATTCCTGCCAAATTGCAAAGACTTTCTATTTCTTTCCACCACTTTCTTCATCACATACCAGAATTCCAAATTTTTCTTTACCTTTTTGCAGGAAAATGTGGCAATTACGGCAATCTCAGCACAGCCCATCTTTACAAATTCTTCCCTATCAAAGATTCTCAGAAGAACAAAAGAGCCTTCATTTTGCACTGGCCGTTAGTCTTATGAGGCAGACATGGTTTTAAAGAGCAATATTTATTTTCCTCAATTATATTTAAAAAGGTATGCTAAGACAACACACCCAAAATGGAGTTGCTTATACTTAGCCCCACATCATCCAAGTGAGACTTAAATTAATTACAGTTTTGGCCCTCCCAGATATGGAATCCTAAACCAGTCAATCAAGAATTGCCAGATCAACAGCAGTTAGGTGACCTGTCTGGTAGACCCCTGCCATTCCCTGATGGAAAACAACTTTGCAATAACCAACCTGCTTTTTGCCTAGTACAACTTTCTTATTCCTGTTTCCTTTTGCCTATAAAAGTCTTTCATTTTGTAAAACTCCTCAGACTTCTTTTCTATCCACTAGATTGCATGCTGCTCGATTCATGAATCGTTGAATAAAGCCAATAAAATCTTTAAAATTTATTCAATTGGATTTTGGTAACAGGTCACAACATTGTGTGACACACAGTAACCCCTTAGTAAGTTGCAGATGTTTATAAATTGGTAATAGAATGCAATTATATAAGAATTATCAAGATAATAATCATTAAGACATACATAGTCAAATGGACATGTAGAAGTTTCTGTTATACATTATGTCATAGACTGTCATTTTAATTTGATTCACCAAAAGGAATATCTGCTTTAAATTGTATTTTTAATCCTTTGCATGATATTGGATATAGCACTTTGCATTATGCAGTTGAACATCATGGCTCCAATAGTGATAGATAAACTCAGAGTTATTACTTGCTAGACACAATACAATAATAGCCCTTCAAAACTGTCAATAGGATAAACATTTTCATCTTTAAAAACTGACTTAATTGCTAAATTAATGATCTATCTATCTATTAACTATCTATATGTTTATGAACAATGTAAAGCAGGACTAAAAATAATACAGACTATCTTATTTAAAAAAACATAAAGATTAGAAAGACACGTTTTAAAAGATTTTCATTGAAATATACCTAACATACAGTATTATATTATTTTCAGTTGTACACAATAGTTGTTCAACATTTATATACCTACAGACATGATCACATGGTAAGTCCAGCAACCATCTGACACAGTACCATATCACACTATCACAATATTATTGACTATATTCCCCATGCTGTACATTATATCCCCATAACTTGTTTGTTTTATACCTGGAAATTTAAACCTCTTATTCCTCTTCACCTTCCCCCCTCCACTTTTCTTTAATTTTTCAATTATAGTTGACATTTAATATTATTTTATATTTATTTCAGGTGTACAGCATAGTGGTTAGACATTCACATAATTTATAACATGACACTCCAATTAGTCTGGTACCCACCTAGCACTATACCCAATTACCATATCACAGACTATATTCCCTATACTTTACTTTATATCCCCATGACTATTTTGCAACTACCAATTTGCAATTCTTAATGCCTTCACCATTTTAACCCTGCTCCCCCAACCCCTCCCATCTATCAACCAGATAAATCTAGTACTCATCTGACACTATGCATAGTTATTACAATATTATTGCCTATATTCCTTATGCTATACCCTACATCCTCATGACTACTGTGTAACAACCAATTTATACTGTTTAGTCCCTTCCCCTTTTTCACCCATGCACCAACCCACCTACCATCTGGCAATCACCCAACACCCTTCCCATCTGGCAACCGTCAAATTGTTCTCCGTATCTTTGAGTTTGTTTCTCTTTTGTTTGCTTATTTTCTTTAGATTCCACAAATAAGCCAAATAACATTGCATTCGACTCTACTCAGCGTAATACCCTCCAGGTCCATCCACGCCGCTGCAGAGAGCAAGAACCCATGCCCTTCTGGACGAGCAATATTCCATTGTAAACATGTACCACCTCCTCTTTATCCATTCATCCATCAACAGACACTGAGGCTGCCTCTATCATCTTGGCCATTGTAAACAATGCTAGTGAACATGGATGCGCACATCGCCTAGAAGTAGCGTTTTGAGTTTCTTCAGATGAGTAACCATAAGTGGGATTCCTGGGTCCTTCTTTGTCTCTTGTTATAACCTTTGTTTTAAAGTCTGTTCTGTCTGGTATAAGTATTGATATCCCAACTTTCCCTGCCCCCTATTTCCATTTTCATGAAATAACTTGTTCCATTCCTTTACTTTCAGCCTGTATGTGACTTTCAATCTGAAGTCTTTGTAGGCAGCATATGTAAGGGTTTTGTTTACTTATCCATTCAGCCACATATATTTTTGATCAGAGCACTTAATCCATTTACATTGAAAGTAATTGTTATTTTCAATATATAGTTACAGTATAGTTATTGCCATTTTATTGTTCAGACTTTTGATTTATTTTTCCTCCGTCTTAAAGAAATCCCTCTAACATTCCTTGTAATATTGGTTTGGTGGTGATAAACTCCTTTAGCTTTTTTTTGTCTGGAAAGCTCTGATTTTAAGTGATAGCCTTGCCAGGTAGAGTTGTAGGTCCTTGATTTTCAATCTTAGTTGTAGGTCCTTGGTTTTCATCATTTGACTATTTCATGTCAATCCCTCCTGGACTGCAAAGTTTCTGATGAGAAACCAGCTGACAGTATTATGGGAGCTTCCTTGTACGTAGCTAACTTCTTTTCTCTTGCTGCTTTAAAGATTCTCTCCTTGTATTTAACCTTTGGCATTTTAATTATGATGTGTCTTGATATAGGACTCTTTGGGTTCATCTTGTTTGGGACTCTCTGCACTTCCTGGGCTTGTACATTTATTTTCTTTGCCAAGTTAGGGAAGTTTTCTGTCATTTTTTTCTTCAAATAGGTTTTTAATTCCTTGTTCTCTCTTTTCTCCTGCTGGTATCCCTATGACACAAATGTTGGTACACTTAATGTTGTCCCAGATGCTTCTTAAATTATCTTCATTTTTTGGATTACTTTTCTTGTTTTTCTGTTCTGATTGGGTATTTTCTGCTACCTTATTTTCTAAATGGCTGATTTGATCCTCTGCTTTATTAAATCTACTCTTGATTCCCTCTAAAGTATTTTTCCTTTCAATTATTGCATTCTGCATTTCTGACTATTTTTATTTATGTTTTATATCTCCAATTTTATGTTTCCTATCTCTTTGTTGAAATTCTCCCTGAGATCACTGAGTATTATTATAACCAGTGTTTTGAATTCTGCATCTGGTAGATTGCTTGTCTCCATTTTGTTTAGTTTTGTTTCTAGATCTTTGTTCTGTTCTTTTATTTGGGACATGTGTGGGTTTTTTTGTCTCCCCATTTTAGCTGCCTCCCTGTGTTTGTTTCAATGTATTATGTAGAGTTGCTAGGTCCACTGGTTTTAGTAAAGAAGCCTTATGTAGTAGGTGTGCTGTGGGACTCAGTGGTTCAGTCTCTCTGTTCATCTCAGCCAGGTACTCCAGGTGCACCCCTTGTGTAGGTTTTGTGTGCTGTTCTGTTATAGTTGAGCCTTGGAGGCTGTTTGTACATCAATCAGAGAGAGTGACCCTGGGCCTGATTTGTTGTGAGAATTGGCCGTGACTATAATAAAGGAGCTGTGGTGCAGAGGTTGACCCAATGGAGCAGAATTTATTTTAGGAGGGCTCTGGTGCCTTCCCAGTCTTCCCTGTGGGTGTATCATTTCTAGAGGCAGCCGGGTGATGCTCTGGATGTATCCAAAGCTGGCCACTGGGTGTGCCAGCCCTGGGGCTTCCTAAGAGGAGCCCCACAGGAGGCCAATTTCAGTCACAGCATATGCCTTGTTCCGGGTCACCTGGCATGAGGCACAAAGCAATCTAGAGATGGCCACTGGCCATGCTGGGCTTGGAGGTACCGCAAGAGGCCAAGCCATGAACCAAAGCCAGCTGCCACTAGTGCCAGGCTACTCAGCACAAGATACAGGACATGCCAAAGCCAAATGCTGCTTATTTAAGTTTTGTAAACCTTTGAGAAATTTTTTAAAAGTCTGCAGCATGAGCCAAGACAATCTGTTTATATCGAAAAGCCATTGGAAGCAGCTTAGGTGGGCCTGAAATTTGGGTGGGATGAGGTCTCTGGGAATCACTAAGGTGAACCCAATGGTAGGTGATAGCCAGTTTGATGGAGACTCACATATAGCATCTGCCTGCGTCTTCATGCAGGGAAGAGGAGGGCTCCACAAACAATGGCTTCTCCCAGCTCCTCCATCCAGGACAAAGCTGCTCCTCCAGCCCTCGCTCTGAAGCCAGACAACTCAGCTCCTCCCAGTATGTTTCTAGTACCTTTTGAGCTACTGCCCCAGTACTGGAGCTCAAAGTGAGTGAGCCCAGCAGCAAGTAAGTCCACGCTCAACCTTTTTAAGAGTATCACCTGGGACTATAGCTGCCTTCTGTCTCACTCAGCCATAATCTCTGCTGATTTTCACAGCTAGAAATTATAGGGACCTCTCTCCCCAGCACTGAGATCCTGGGCTGGGGAGCCTGGTGTGGACCTGGGACCCCTTGCTGCTCCAGTGGGGAGGGCTTCTGCAGCTGAGATAGCCCTCCTGATTTTTTATGGTTACACACGGATGTGGAACCAGCTCATTCTGTGTCTCTGTCCCTCTTACCAGTCTGGAGGTGGCTTCTTCTGTATGTCCTTAGTTGTAGGGCTTCAGTTCAGCTAGACTTCATGTGACTCTCAGTGACAGTTGTTCTGTAGTTTAGCTGTAATTTTAATATGGTCACGAGAGGAGGTAAGCACAGCATTACTCACTCTGCCATTTTGACCAATCTCTGAATTGTTGTGTTTTTTTTTTTAATACAAATCTCATCCATGTTTTGGCATTCAAGTTCAAAGCAACTCTACTTGCAAAGTTTTCTTTATTATCCCATATGTAATCATTGTTCATTCCATTTTCTGAACAACTATAATCCTGGTTTATGATGAAATTTGGTACTGAATCAAATGCTGTCCTGTAATACTCAAAAATTATCCCATATATTGTAATTTGGAGGTAGTTATTAATACATAAACTCCAAAAGAGTATTTTACTTCTTTTATATCTATCTAAAAAATATATTGTTGTGTAGCCTTGTGATTTATATCTAAACAGTACTAAGTACAAATTTTTATACATTTTATACATATAATAAAAAAATTTTATAGCACAACTTTTGAAAATGTCAATTTAGAGAATAGAAGACAGACTCTTCCTCAATAATATTTCTGCAATGTTTTGAGAAAGCATATAGTATCAAATAAAATAGTCATGCATTAATACCAGTTTCTTTATTTTGAATTTATATTTAGAGTTCTGTCATATCAGCCAGACATTTCCATTATGTTCTGCCTATATAATCTCAGAGGTCCACTTGCTGAACATCTTGTGGGAGTTATTCTGTACATTCCCAAAACACAGCACTCCAGGTAAAATCTTTTATTTTAGAGTCACTTTTCCAATTTCAAACATGAAAGCAATGTAGGTAAACAAACAAACCAAAAATAAATAAATCTGTAAAAAATGATTAGAAAAGTATAAGAAAAATTCTTATAATTGAATAAATTAAATAATTAATTTTCACTTTTTGCTATTTTCTTAATTTAGGGAAACATTTATATTGCAGTGTTGCAATTAATTAAGTGATTAATAGAGACACAAATTGCTGAGCTTTATTTTTAGTTTATAGCTTAAACCTAAAAATATCCTTAGTCAATAAACTTTTTGGGTAATAGATTAGTCAATAATCTATTAGGTATTCCATATAATGTGGTAAGTAATTATTCACATTAATGGAAAGAATTAAAGACAGATCTTTAAAATCAGTTTAATTTGGTTTAAAAATATGTTTTGATTCATTTATGTCAGAGTTTCTCAACCTTGGCACTATTGATGTTTGGACTGGAAATTTTCTTTGTGTGTGAGCTGTCATGTACATTGTAGGATGTCAGCAACTCTGACCTATACTCACTAGATGACAGTAGCACCCCTCAGTAGTCTCCAAAAACGTCTCCACATACTGCCCAATATTCCCTGGAAGGGTGGAGAGCAAAACACCTCTGGTTAAGAACCACTAATATGTATAAATCTGTTTTTTATAATTTTGTAAATAAAAGATTCACAACATTTTATTCTAAATAACAAAGTCAATCTAAAGACCTGATACAACTTGACTGATATTCATATCTTACCAATGTACCCCAAATAAAATTGAACTTCTTCTAGACCAGACTTAGATGGTGACATATAGGTAAATGATAGATAGATAGATAGATAGATAGATAGATAGATAGATAGACAGATACATAGATACATAGATACATAGACAGATTCCACTTCCCGCAAACCTTACAGTAAAATGGAAATATTTACTGAAGGTTGCTTAGTTGAAGCTACTTAAAGTTTATTTTAAGGCTTTTAGGATTAAAAATAATAGTAGACGTAGATTCCAAGATACATGTCTTTCACTTGGCAGGTTCTATTTAATTTTTTTGAGGAACCATATTGCTCTCAAAACAAATGGAAAGTTATTTTCTCCAAGCTTCAAGATCCTAAGACAACTGCATAATGTAAGTGTAATTCCAAAGTGGTTACAGGTTCTAACTATGAGAAGACGAACATGGATAGCCAATGCAAGACCAGTAAAGTTAATTTATTTAAAATTTGTTCTTAAGAGAAGGTCCTGGTCTGCATCGTCAATTATTTCCATAAATTCCTCCATAAAATTTAACAAATTCCATCTGAAAGTATGCAATATGCAATTTTGCACATTTTTAGAAAGAGTAAATCACGATTCTTGTAAGAATAAAGGCCCAGTTGTTAATATAAAATGCCTTCAAACTTTGATATCTTTGTACTTGAGCAAGTAAAGGATTGGGTTCTCATTGTAATTCTTTATGTGAAGAAACAGGGGATTTTAGACTTAACTCTTGAAATATTGATTATTATTGAACTCTTTTTAATCTCATTGAAAAAAACTGCTAAAAATAGGAGGACTTTTCAGACCTTTGATTAACTTTACATCTGCCTTTGATTCTATGGATATGTTTTTAAAGCTCTGTGTGTTTCAGATAAGTCTCCAGTTATTAATATGCTTGCAAAATCTATATCTAAGGTATCATTGGCAGCAAGAGAGCGATTTAAACGTAAAAGAGAAAAATCAGTCTTGGACTTTCTTTTTTCACTTTCAAACTAGATGTTTTATACTCTTTTTTTAGAGAAAGTGGATCATTGCCCACTTGCAAGAATGAAGAAGAAAATAATTACCCTTCTCTATAATAAGGTCATGGTTTTATTGTCGTGAATCCTGACACGACACAGATCTTAGAATAATTATGAACTTGATAGTTATCTATCAAGAAGAGGAAATTAACTTTAATTATGATGACATAGGTACTTATTATTGTAACAGGCCTAAATAATTCTCCAATAGTTAATATTAACTAATTCCATGCAGAACACTTTGTTTTGCTTTTGTCAATATTTTTAATTTTGTCAATGACATACTTATAAATATATTAAGAGGCCACTATCTTAATAATGGCATGACCTATGAGAATATTATAGAGGGTTTTTTAAATGATTGTTTTGGAAAATTGGTATCATTTGTTCTGATATTTGTCAACAATACCATAAGTGTTACCATTTGTTTATTTTGTTTCTAAAACACTAGTTTTGCTTTTAATTAGCAATGTAGAATACTATTAGTATTAGCAATAACAACAACTAATATTTACTGAGTAATTACTATATGCCAGGCTCCTTTCAATCTACGTGGTCGAGGTGGACAATTAGGTTTGCGAACTTGTTGCAACAATGTTGCTAACCTTTTTTTTGGTACCAGACAGGCTATTCATTATGAATATGTACCAACTGGACAGACCGTTAACCAATTTTACTATTTGGAAGTGCTGAAAAGGCTGCGTGAAAAAGTTAGATGACCTGAACTTTTCACCAACAATTCATGGCTCTTTCATCACGACAATGCACCAACTCACACAGCACTGTCTGTAAGAGAGTTTTAAGCCAGTAAACAAATAACTACATTGGAACACCCTCCCCACTCATCTGATCTGGCCCCAATGACTTCTTTCTTTACCCAAAGATAAAGAAAATATTGAAATGAAGACATTTTAATGACATTCAGGACATCAAGTGTAATACGACGACAGCTCTGATGGCCATTCCAGAAAAAGAGTTCCAAAATTGCTCTCAAAGGTGGACTAGGTGCTGGCATCAGTGCATGGCCTCCCAAGGGGAGGACTTTGAAGGTGACCGTAGTGATATTCAGCAATGAGGTATGTAGGACTTTTTCTAGGAGGAGTTTGCGAACTTAATTGTCTGATCTTTTATTATCTTATTTAATTTCAGGGCAATGTTTTGAGATAGGTTTATCTTTTGAGATACAGATTATCATTCCCACAGATGAGCAAATTTGGACAACAGGATTTAAGTAATTTGCCCAAGATCATACAGCTGTGAAGCAGCAAGCTACTATGCAAACCCAGACAGATGAATGGCAAACAATTGTAATTAATCATCACAACATATGTTGCCAGATTTCCAGGATCCCACCAACAAATATAAAATTAAATCATCAAATATTCAACTCCTATCAAAAGCCAAGCTTAGACAGTAATTCGAAAAGATACGTACTCCCCTATGTTCACTGCAGCACTATTTCCAATAGCAAGATGTAGAAGCAACTTATGTTCCCCTCAACAGATGATTGGATAAAAAAGATGCGGTACATATATACAATGGAATATTATTCACCCATAAAAAATTAAATCTTACCTCAATTTTCCAATCTGCAAAAGAAATGTTATAGGGCCGGCCCCGTGGTTCAGGAGGGTAACTAACTCCGAAGGCTAACTCCAAAGGCTGCCGGTTCTATTCCCACATGGGCCAGTAGGCTCTCAACCACAAGGTTGCCAGTTCGATTCCTCGAGTCCCGCAAGGGATGGTAGGCAGCGCCCCCTGCAACTAAACTTGAACACGTCACCTTGAGCTGAGCTGCCGCTGAGCTCCCGGATGGCTCAGTTGGTTGGAGTGCATCCTCTCAACCACAAGGTTGCCGGTTTGGCTCCCGCAAGGGATGGTGGGCTGTGCCCCCTGCAACTAGAAAACGGCAACTGGACCTGGAACTGAGCTGCACCCTCCGCAACTAAGATTGAAAGGACAACTTGACTTGGGGAAAAAAAAAAAAAAAAAAAAAAAAAAGGCCTGGAGTACACACTGTTCTCTAATAAAGTCCTGTTCCCCTTCCCCAATTAAAAAAAAAAAAAAAATCTTAAAAAAAAGAAAAAAAATCTTTAAAAAAAAAAGGAATGTTATATTCTTTTTAGCTGCTTAGTAGTTTTTTTGAGGCTACATTAGCTTTCTATAGAAACATAGAGGTTTGGGAAACTAGGAAAAAGGAAAAATGAAATTCTATGAGAAAATCTATTTGCCAAGATCTTGCAGAAGGAAGGGAAGGCCTTAGAATTACCTTTAGCTTTCATTTCCATTTCCTTGTGTCTTAAATCTGGGTTTCAGTAGGCCATAAGCCTAGCAAATATTTTGTTTTAAAAACAAAACACTGTGAGCAGCCAGTGGCCACACTGGCTGGCAGCTGTGAGCGGCCGGCAGCCTACGAGAGCTGCCATGAGCTGCTGTGAGCAGCCGACCAATGACCGGTGACAGACTGCCTCAGCTGGGTAGAGTGCAAGGCTCATAATACCAGCATAGGCCAGGGAGCTGTGCCCTACAACTAAATTGAGAAACAATGGCTTAAAAACCAGGGGGGAGGGAGAGTAGGGAGGGTGAGGGCAAAAAAATAAACAAAACAAAACAGGTGAAAATCTTGAATTATACAGAAACTGTGCCCACAGCCCACATGTACCCTTTTGGAAGCTACGGCATGTTTTGACTCACTGTTCCACAATGTTCTGAGACAAGACACGTATAATCCAAAATGCAGTGCCTTTCAGGAGAATGCCTGAAAGCAGGGAGTCCATTTGGGCATCGATGTGAATATTGTCATTGGTGTTGGCAAGACTTAACCTAATGAATAGAGGTGACATGTATGCTCTGTGCCATGCCCTTTGGAGTAATAATATCCAAATACCAGAAATCTGAGGATGACAAGCAGGAGTGTCTTCTCCCCTTTTCTGCCTGAACCATCTGCTTCTGTCAGAAAGAAGGAGGTAGTCTTACAAATGAATGTGGGTAATAGTGAGGTTAAATTCTTGTTACAGAGTTTTAATCCTCAGACTACGTGATGGCAATGAATGTGTTCACTCCAGCAAACATATAACATTATCACAAAAGGCGTAAGGAAAAAAGAAATGAACATGCTTGAGAGGGAGAGGAAAAACAATCTGCAAAACCATGAAGTGGGTGTGGGGGTTGGGGGTGGGGTGGGGTGTGACCAGGAGGCCAGGAACAAAAGCACACAGCAAAAATATCATGCTGGCATTTATACTGAGGCCAGAAATTGAAATTCACGTTCATTCTGACAGCCATTTTGCTGTCTTCAAGGCCCACCCTGAAGCATCATGCTAAAGGATTACCAAGAGGCAGTGAAAGGAAGATTTGAAGTCCAAGAGACCTAAGGTCAAGTTTAAGAATTTAAGTGTCCCTAGCCAAGTTACTGAAATCTTTCTGACCCTCAGTTCCAACTTCCTGAAAACGGGGTATATAATAATAACCACATCTCACCTGGATTTTATGAAGAGCCCGTAAAATTAAGTATGACAGTGGTTTTACTAAGAAAATGGAAACTTTTTAACAATACAAATTTTAGTAACTCTTGTTTATATATAGGTAACATTGAACTCTAACAAGGTATTAGCCTTGTTAGATTCAGCACATAGTAAATTCTACAACAAAGCAGATTATTTTAATTTCCAGTTCACAGACAATTTTAAATAAAATATTTTAGTTTTTTTAGTATTATTACAATTTTTTACAATAGTCTGCTTTACATAATATATTGGCCAAAGTTCTATCACTAACTTACGTATTCTTCTACCTCTTTCCCTCTAACTCGTAGAGTTGGATATATCTTACCGGATTACTTAATCTCATAAGAATATTATGGAAGACCTGTATAATAAAGTGTTTCTAAAATTCTAATTTGAAGTTTAATGGATAAAGTTCTAAGATTATCAGCTTCATAAATTTTTGTGGGCTTCAAGGTACAAATTAATACCAAAATTGATCAATAGAACTATATTTATTTCCATCACACTTATCCTCCCCCCACCTTCCCACATCCACCACAAGCCTAACTTTCAAGTCTTTTTTCCTATTGACTCTGGCAAAATAAACATGGAGTTCTGCAATTTACTAAGTGAAGTTTAAGTCTTTTCTTTTAATTAAAGTTTATTGGGGTGACAATTGTTAGTAAAGTTACATAGATTTCAGGTGTACAATTCTGTAATACGTCATCTATATACCACATTGTGTGTTCACCACCCAGAGTCAGCAATCCCTCTCCTGGATATCTACCCAAAAAATCTGAAAACATTTATCCATAAGATATATGTGTGCTGATGTTCATTGCAGCTTTATTTGCAGTGGCCAAGACATGGAAACAACCAAAGTGTCCTTCCATAGATGATTGGATAAAGATGTGGTATATATACACAATGCAATACTATTCTGCCATAAGAAAAGATGAAATAGTACCATTTGCAACAACATGGATGGATCTTGAGATTATTATGCTAAGCAAAATAAGTTAGATAGAAACAGTCAAGAACCATATGATTTTACTAATATATGGTGTATAAAACTGAAAACAACAAAAGAACAAGTCAAACAAATGAAGAAACAAAAACTCGTAGACACAGACAATAGTTCAGTGGTTACCAGAGGGTAAGGGGGGAGGTGTGTAGTAGATGAGGGTAAAGGGAATCAAATACATGGTGATGGAAAGAAAATGTCTTTTGATCTAACAGACTAAGGATCTGGGATACCAAAAGTCATTCAATGAAAAGCAGTATTACCCGTGCATAGTTGCATTTGATAAAACTC
This sequence comes from Rhinolophus hipposideros, assembly GCF_964194185.1. NCBI lineage: Eukaryota > Metazoa > Chordata > Mammalia > Chiroptera > Rhinolophidae > Rhinolophus > Rhinolophus hipposideros. The sequence continues at coordinate 39,077,606 of NC_138057.1, read as the reverse complement.
TTTGGTTATAATTTTTACAAAATAGAGACCCATACCAGGGCTATACTTCTAAGGGTTAACTCCATAACCTCACCAGTTCCTCAAGTGTTCTCAAGCGAGAAAGACTCTCTTTGCCCACAATGCTTCTACACCATGCAGCTAATCTTTGACAACACAGAGTGACATTTTACCAATCTCAATAACACCTGGTAAGTGCCTCCTGTTGATAGTAGTACTGTGTTTTAATGAACAAATAAATGGCTTATCTACCCTTCTTGGCAAGAAACCCCAGCTATTGAGGCGAAGCACTAGCTCTCCCTATGTTACTTAGGCTAATTGACTCTTTGGATGAAGTTAAATCACACTTATCCCCAGTGGGCTATATGTTTGCCAGTAATCAATAGCTCAACAAGATCCACATGGCAGGTAATTAAGTGAAAAGTAATTAATACCCATCAAAGGTTTTATTAACTGTTTGTCATTCCTTCACTCAAAAGTCTCACTGTATTGTAAATAAAGTAGGAAGAGGCAAAAGGAGAAGGAGGAGGGGGGTAGGGGGCAGAACTAGTTTGTTTTGTAGGAAGCCAAATAACTGCATCTTTCTTCCTGAGTCTATCCCATTTAGAGGCTGGGAACTCCTCTCCTGGTTATCATTTTATTGCTTTGTTCTCTATATTTTATTTTTGCAAGTAGTCAGGTAAAAATAGGTACTCAATTAAATTTATTATTGTAGAAAATCTGTTTTATTATTTATATTATGAAGAAAAGGGAGAAAATAAGATGCCATGGTATTAGGGACCTGTGTGTTGAATACATTGAATACTAGAAGGCTACATTTAGGGGAAACAATTCTACTTAAAAGAGAATGCTGTTATCTTGGTGCATGTAATGCTCTAGATGTCTTTACTTACTTTTGTTACTATCTAGATTCATTAGTTGATTTTTTTTTATTTTATTGTTTCGTTAAGAATAAATTCTGCCTCCAAAACTGCAATTACATCAAGAAGGATTTTACACTGTGGGTTATCCTCTTTTAAATAAAAACAACAAACCTGCCTTTTGTGCCAACACCTTTTGGAGGATGCATTCAGAGGACAAGTGTCTTTTCCTTATGCTTTTCCTTCTTCTCCATCTTCTGATCTGGGAAAGGAATTGAGTCAATTCCCAAAGAAGTCCTGACCTTTGGGGGTGCTCTTGAATAGGGTAGGAACATGGCATGAGAAGAATACCAAAATTAAGAGGACACAAAACAAGTTAAACAACTGGGGAGGCAGTATTTCATTTACTTGAAAATTTCTCACCTATTGATCTGGTTACAACAGGGTTTTAAAGCTTGGATCGTTATAATTTCAACCTCAGTTAGTTACAGTTTAAAAAATGTGGTGGCATGTGTTAATGAGGGACATGGAGAAGAGATTGTTTCCAAATTAAATCTTTGTCACCAAACCTCTATAATATCAAGCAAGCATCTCTTTCTTGTAATTATTGAGACCTCAAAACAATTGTCTTTGGAAGTAATAAACCCACGTGTTCAGGGTGACAAAGTCTACTGAACATATGAATACTTGACAAAGTGTTATGTGCGTATTTTGTCTTATTGAAACAATTCTGTGTGTATATTACTTTTATAGTGCCAAACTAAAACAAAAGATCCTTTAAATATGACACTATTTTATTCATGAAAATGAGGATTGTAATTGTAAGTCTGAGGACATAATTGAAAAATAAACATGTCTGTCCTTGTAAAGTTGCTCTACAAAGGAAGCTCAACCTATAGATGCTTTGGGTATGTCTAAGTTTTCTATGTATTACTTTTATGCTGAGAAAAATACATATTATTTAACTTCATTTAATGTTATATTATTATTCAAATGTTTAGGTATTCTTACATTGATTACATCTATATAATATAAACAGTAAATAAGGCGATCATATTATAAATTTTTTTTTACAACAAATGTATTTTTTTTCTTTTTTGCTTGTTTTCTCCACTACAACTCCAAGTACTCACCTGCTATCTTATTGTATGTACATGTGTATATACAATTACATGTATAAACATGTGCATATGCATACATAAATTCACATAAACATACTCACAATGTTGAACATTATGTGAGCCCTCTGCTCCCCAACAGCAGTAGTGGTTGGGAAGCCCCTCCAATCCTACTCTTTTGTGACCTCAAAGAACCACCCTGCCCTCCTGTACTCAGAGGCAAGACCCATCCTGATCTTTCCTTATGACTCAGTCTTTCTGTTCACCCTTCCTCATGTTCCCTTGTTTATTTGTCTCTGGGAAACCCAGACCCTCTTCCTTTTCCAATCCTTTTGTTTTCAGATATCCCTCATTAATGAATGTTCTCCATATTGCAGTTGCCTTAATAATATAATCTCACTAAACGTCCAGTGCATTTTGTCTTCCGCCACACACACACACACACACACACACACACACACACACAAAGATTTATTTTGTATTTTTTTACAAGAATTGGAATCATACATATCTGTCTTAACAGTACCTCATGCAAAGTCTCCCAATAAAATAGTGTAGTTTTAATTTCTTATTTTTGACAGTTGTATAATGTTATGTGGTTTGAGTGTACTATAATGTATTCCACTATTGACAGACATCCATTTGCTTTCCAATTTGGTACCATAAACAATAGGTAATTATATATGTGCATTTTATATTTAAAAGAAGATACCATATAATTTTTTTTAAACTGTAATACTTTACATTTCCAATATTTAAGGGTACCCCTTTGCTAACATCCCCACCAGCAAAAGGTGTTAATTTTGCCAGTCTGATTGATAGCAATATTAACATGACTTTACTACTTCCCTGTCTTTGTCAATAGCTTTATTATTCCAGGTGATTCTTATTCAGGAAGATGAAAGTTGCAAACAACTTTACTTTTTATTCTAGGAACTTCCTCAAAGTTTCATTAATTCTTCAACAGAAAGCATCAAATGCCAGTTTAAAACCCCAAGAGTCTGTGAGCATCTTGCCTCAAATTACCTTGCTGTATCCAATAATCCTAAACCTTTATTTCATGATTTTTTTTTTCCCAATCCTAATTAAGTGCTTAGACTGAGAGATCTACTTTAAACCAGACTTCAAAACTCATCAATATTCTGACTTAGGCCTCCTCTCTGAGATACTAGTAGGCTCTACAGAGTTGGTGTTCTCCCTTTCTGCAGAAAGCAATAACATCTCTGTCTTATCACTAGGCTGTTCTGGTGATATTTTGCAAGCCAGTATTCACAGGAGAAACTTCGACACTTCTTCATATAAGAAGTTAAGGTGGCCCATTTTGCAGATAAAGGGAGAGATGAATTCTGTCCAAGGACAGAATTTAAGTGACTTGCCCTACATCAGGTGAATAATCTGTGGTCTAAGTGAGTGAAAGAAAAGCTCTTAAATATTGTCTTTTGGCACAATATGTTTCCAAGAATCTTGTCACTATACAGGAATAAGCATGGCATTTCAAGAAGAGAAATGGCTCTTTCTCCTAGGTATGCTTGTTTTTTTGTTTTTTGTTTTTTTTTTATTCTGGTAAGAGAGAGCTGAAATGTTTTTAGTTTGACACACACCTTATAGCTTTTCAGGGATAGTCTGTACTTTGTCAACAGGGGAAAACAAGTTTAGGGGACTTTCTTATAGTTGAAATACTAAAAACATAAGAAAAGAGAAGATATCTGCTGGTTTCTTTGTATGTGTTTTCTCATTTACTTCTTACCAAAAATAATACCTAAGGAGTAGCTATAACAGCAGTCATTGCATAAATGGAAGCTCAAGAACTAATTAACTGGTCACTGCTCACACAGCTAAGGAATGACAAACTAGAATTGGAATACAGATATATCTGGTCTTCCAGAGTTTGTCATTGTCTCCAAAACTTTGTACATTTCAGAGGAGAAAGCAGATACTTCTGTTGGAATTGTAAAAACCCTGTTAAACGGAGTCTTTAATACAGAACTTGTTAATTCTGGCGATGGCTTTAAAAGTACAGTAAATTTGCAGGATACAAAATCAATGTACAAAAATATATTGCATTCCTTTATACCAACAATGAAATTTCAGAAAAAGAAATGAAAAAAAAAATCCTTTTGCAATTGCAACAAAAAGAATAAAATATCTAGGAATAAACTTAACAAAGGATGTGAAAGACCTATACACTGAAAACTATAAGACATTATTAAAAGAAATTGAAGAAGACACAAAAAAGTGGAAAAATAATCCATGTTCATGGATTGAAAGAATCAGCTTAGTGAAAATGGCCTTAATCATCCAAAGCAATATACGGATATAATGCAATCTTCATCAGAATCCCAATAGCATTTTTTAAAGAATTAGAACAAAAAAGTCATCGGATTTGTATGGAATCACAAAAGACCCCACATAGCCCAATCAATCCTAAGAAAAAAGAAAAATGCTGGAGATATCATACCCCCTGACTTCAATTTATACTGCAAAGCAACAATATTCAAGAAAGCATGGTATTGGCAGTAAAAAACAGACACACAGACCAATGGAATAGAATTGTGATCCCAGAAATAAACCCACATATATATGGGCAGATAATTTTTGACAAAGAAGCCAAAAACACACAACGGAGAAAAGAAAGCCTCTTCAGTAAATGGTGCTGGGAAAATTAAAAAGCCACCTGCAAAAAATGAAACTAGACTGCTATCTATCATCATATACCAAAATTAACTCAAAATGGAGCAAAGACCTAAACATAAGACCTGAAACAATCAGTTGCATAGAAAAAGGCATAGGTACTAAATTTATGGACCTTGGATTCAGAGATTTTATGAATTTGACCTCAAAGGCAAGGGAAGTAAAAGCAAAAATAAATGAATGGGACTATATGAAACTAAACAGTTTTTGCACAGTAAAAGAAACCATCAACAAAAACAAAGAGGCAACAAACCAAATTAGAGAAGATACTTGTGAACGACACATCTAATAAGGGGCTAATATGCAAAATATATAAAGAACTCATGCAACTCAACAACAAAAAACTTAAAAAATGGGCAGAGGATCTGAACACTTCTTCCAAGAAGACAAACAAGTGGCCAACAGATATATGAAAATATGCTCAACTTCACGAGCTATTAGGGAAATGCAAATCAAAACCACAGTGAGATACCACCTCATACCTGTTAAAATGGCTATTATCAACAAGACAAGTAATAAAAAGCATTGGAGAGGTTGTGGAGAAAAAGGAACCCTCATACACTACTAGTGGAAATGTAAATTGGTGCAGCCACTATGGAAAACAGTATGGAGGTTCCTTAAAAAATTAAAAATAGAATTATCATATGACCCAGCAATCCCTATTCTGGGTATCCAAAAAAATCTGAAAACATTTATCCGTAAAGATATATGTACCCCTATGTTCATTGCAGCATTATTCATGGTGGCCAAGACATTGAAACAACCAAAATATCCTTCAATAGACGATAAAGAAGACGATAAAGAAGATATGGTACATACACACAATGAAATATTATTCTGCCATAAGAAAAGAAGAAATACTGTCATTCGCAACAACATGAATGGATCTTGAGATTATCATGCTATGCGAAGTAAATTAGACAGAAAAAATGGAGAACCATATGGCTTCACTGATATGTGAAATATAAAACTGAAAGCAACAAAGGAACAAGAAACAAACAAGTAATCATAGACCCAGACAACAGTTTAATGGTTACCAGAGGGTAAGGGGGGAGAGGGAATGGTAGAAGAGAGTAAAAGGGGTCAAATATCTAGTGATGGAAAAAGAACTGACTCTGGATTATGAATACACAATGTGATATATTGATAATGTATTATAGAATTGTATACTCGAAACCTATATAATTTTACTAATCAGTATCACGCCGATACATTTAAGAAAGATTAAAAAACGAAAAAAAAAGCAAAGGAAAAACTCCAGAATCAGAAAAATTCCAGAACCAGAATTTCTGTGAGAAGTATGAGGGAAAAATTCAGCAGTGTGAGGCCTGGAGTGGTTCACCAAAAGGAGTTCATTCACTCTTACCTTCAGCATTTTCATAGAGGAAGGTTGTGAGCAGGCCAGCTGTTGACTGGCCAAGATTCTGAAGTTGTGCTGGTTCTGTATCCAAATTTGCTTTTAGCAGCATTAATTTCAAGCAACTTGACAAACCAATAGGAAACCCAATCAGAGAAAGGAAATTCAGCTGAATGGAGAGGGTTTTAAAAACATACAGAAGGTAAACTCAGACAAGAGGATTTTAAAATGTCTTTTAAAAAACGAAACACTAACTTACTTGTTGACATCTATTAATATTGCTTCAAACATATTGGTAGACGTTTAAGTCAGCATATGAGAAAGTAACATAATAAAAAATAATTTAGACTCTGGATGATTGATTCATGTGTCATAATCATCATGACATCATTTTAGCTACCCATTTTTCACATACATATTTTGCTGCATCCGGAATTTATTCCTTTGATAAATCTTCAAGGGGTTGCTATTATTAACCCCAGTTTTAAGCTGAAAAAAACACACTGAGGCTTGGAAAGATGAAGAAATGTCCCTAAGTTCACAGAGCTAGTAAGTGGCAGAGACTGGATTCAACGGCAGGCCTTTTACCATTAGGTCAATGTCTAAAACGAAGCAAATCCTAATATATAGATTTCCACAATGAAATAATTTGAAGGATTGCAAGTAAATCTAATGCCCAATATCAGACTCCTGATAGGCAGAAAGGAAAAGATCCTGCTACCCTGGTCTAATTGTAAGTAATTACTAGCACAAAGAGAGTATTTTGCTGAGTAGCTGGTATTGCATGTTACACAGTGTTAAAGAGGAACGTGGCTCCTAATACACCCAGCACGGGGGCCACTCTATAATTACACCGCTAGCAGCCCGATAATGAAGACTCTTTTTCCCCTTCAATCAATATAAATGATTGTCAGTGTAAAATAGCCACACAGCTTTCTACAGCCTGAAGAGGAAAAAGCAATCCCAGGCTGACATAGTACCTATAATATATCCAAGTATATTGCTTTATTTAAATATGCATTACTGGTATTATTTCACGTGCATGGAGGATGGCCAGCATGCAGGAATAATTAGAACAATGGACCCATAGATGCCCCTCTGTACCGATAATGAATGGTGCTATCAAAGGCAAATCACACCCAATTAAGACATAAAAAGAAGACATTATTAATGCTTAATTCTGACTGTGTCAAGAATCTCTGTTTGCCTTCCTTTATTGCTGATAATAGCATTGCTTTGACCTTACTGCAATATTAAATGGTACGCTTTACATAGTGTTTTTATTCACTATAACCTACTAGAAGTGTGTGTGTGTGTGTATTTATGTATGTGCTTTGTGATTTGTGTCTTTATATTGACATATCACTTAGCATTAACTTTATTCATAATTCTTTTAAAAATGCAAAGCCTCAGAGCAAAACAGGGAAAAAATCTTCTCACAACATTCACAGCTATTCAAGATCAGCTTATTTTAAGTCTGTGTAGACTCCTGAGCTGGGTCTTCATTTGGCTTCTTCTTTGTTAAACTATTTATACTTTATTGTACATGTCTAAAGACAATACATTAGGAGGCATACAGTAGGTTTTGTGTTGTTGTGGTTTTTTGTTTGTTTGTTTTAATTATTACACCTCTCCTCCCTAGGAATTTATGGTAACCCTTAAGCAGTGTGGCTAGATGGTCTTTGTCTTGATTTTCCCTGGCAGCTGTTCTGGAGCCCTCTGTCTGGTCCCACACCAACTCTGCTGTGCCCGGATATACGGTTCCTACCACAGGACCCTTACACAGTATAAGTTCTTGCTTGACAACTTCCTGAAAGGACAATCTTTCAATTTTGATCCCATCTTTGCTAATGTTGGGAGTATCTATGTAATGATGCAGAACGTGTATTCTCTGTAGTGACTTGGGTTGGTGTTGTTTTCCTTTTGTACACAAGAAAGGTCTTAGAGATCTTTGCAGACAGCAAAACTCTTCCTGCTTAAAATCCAAAATAATAACTGATCTTCCATTTGAGTTGTGTCATGACATGTTCTGTATAACACAATTTCATGTTCTCCAGGCAGTAGGAGCTTGGTATATTGCTTAATATGGTATGGGTAACATGATGTGTGAAAGTATAAAGGATACGTTAAATTCAATTCATCAAATATATGTTGAGTATCAATTAAAGCCAGGCAAAACAAGGACTCATATCCATGATGACTCATGCTACACGAAAATTCTGAAAACCGTATTGACGCCACATGGGACAGCACAAGGATCCTCCCACACATGTTCTAAGAGAAGAAAGAGAGTCACATTGCTCTTCTCGTGATAATTTTTACCTCTTCAAGTGTTACACCTTTCACAGTCAGGATATGAGAGCGAACAAAAACGAAATTTTTTTTATCTCTACTGAGTTACCTCTACTATTGAGTAGCATGGTACTTCACTGCTCTCTGCCATCAGTACTATATAAAAATTGTCAGCTGATGCTAAGAAGTGGAGAGTCATGAGTGGCCAATAAAGGGCTTTACAAGGGCTGAGCCTTCTATGATGGCCGAGTGAGGTGAAGAAATAGTGCCTTTCATTTTGCCCCAGTGTTCACTCAACCTCCTAAATAAGCACTCATCACTGATAGAAGGAGAAAGATTTGAGTATAGATAGGAACAAAAGGACTTTATCAAGGGCTACCTACACCTCTGGGTTCACTGGCGTATCCTGTAAGCTGGAATCTCGCCAGTTCCCACATCCCTCCCCACCCAGCACAAGAGTTTCGTACCCACTTCTAATACTCGTGAAAATAATAGGACTTAAATATATTTGCAATTGTCTAACTCTGTGACAGATCAGTTTCTACATTCATAAAGACAGTGAGATTGTTACCATTAAGTATACCTTCTACTTTGAATATTAACTATGGCATTCTTTTCTGGTGATAACAGTATATGTGTACATCGTTTCCTCAAAATTAGTCAGTTTTAATATACAAGATGAGGCACGTGGATGCTAATTACTTTTTTTAAAAAAGCTTTCCTTCTAGCCTGGAATGTCTTCCTCCATATTTCCCCAAATCAGGAATGACAGATACTTTGTACATATGTTGATGATCTGCCTTCCCCAAGCACCGCAGACTTAATTAATTATTGCGAGCATTCCCATTGAGTCTCAGAATCCTTCTCAACACAGCTCCCCTTCAGTACCACAGTCAATTAGAGCTGGCCTGGGAAATTAACACATCTTTGTGACCCTTGCTAGATAATCACAGAAACTATATTTTGAGGTTTATCCCTTACATTCTCGTCTGCATTGTGTATTCACTGGCTTATGGTTACCTCTGTGTGAAACAGTTTTTTTTTTCTTTCCTTATGCTTTTCTGCTTTTGACCTTATGTCTTCTCTTACTTTTTAATAGTTTATTTTATTCTGACTTGAACCAGAATATAAATCTAATGCATCTCAGTATTAATAACTGCCCGTTGATTTGCTCTTACTCATTTTACAAATGTGTCTTTACCTCTGCCATTATGATACCAACAATTAGTCATTTCAATTTTCATTGTGACTTAGAGTATGGGCCCTGGAGTTAGTCAGCCGGTGTCGTGTGTCCTTTCGTTGGTTTCCATATCTGAAAATGTGGGTACTTAGAATATCGACTACCTGCAGCTGCTATGAAGAGTAAATGAGTTAACGCATGCAAAGCACTTAGAACACAGCCTGTGGCGTAGTATATACCATATATGTTAGCTGCTAGTAGTACTTGTCATATTAGCCATTGTTGTTGACTCAGGCTAAGTGGATTTACTCTTTTTTATCTGCACCTTCTTTATATATAAGATCTGATCTCCTATTTAATCAACCTTTACTCATGGAAACTGAGGTTCACAATTGTATAATTGTGGACATATTAAGAACAATAGCTATGACAAATTTTATTGTCTCTTTTACTCACCTGCTTCCTCGGGGCTGTATTTCTTTGAAAGTGCTTTCAAGTGGCCCTGACGTTCTTCAAGTAGTAGTATGTTTTCAGGCTTCCCTGCTGCCTTATCCTGTGCATCTGCCTTTCAATGTCCCGCCGAGAACCACGGTCTTTGTTGCTGCTCTGCTCATCCCCACAGTCAAATTCTATTGCCATCCAATAAAACTTCCTGTGATTATGAGAATGCTTCAGATTGACACTCCCCAGTACAGTAGCCATTAGCTGCACGTGGCTACTGAGCACCAATTTGGCTACTGCGACTAAGGACCCACATTTTTTCTATTACATAATTTTAATTTAAGTAGCCATATATTGTTGGTGGCTACTGAATCAGACAGCAAGAGAACTCGCTCCCACCAGAGTTATGCCATGTTCTGCGTGGATATGAGGAGGACTGCCATGTTCCTATTATGTGTGATCACGTAGGTTCTTGGACCTTTAAAAGTTCTCACGGGTGCCTTTTGCCTCACAGAGGGCTTCTGAAGAAGATCTTTGGTCTCTGTCTGCAGCTCCTCATTCTCTAGGTCACAAATACTCATCAGGTTACAGAGACACAAAGAAGACATGTTTCTGAGACCACTCCTCTACCTTCTCACCTCCAACCCAGTGTCCTCTTACTAATTCCTTCCCTTCCGCTTTCCCTTTTTTACATCAATTCATGCACATTGACTTCCCTGAGAGTGCACGATTTAATAGCTGTTGTACACATGAATTAATCCAGACATTGTGCATATGGCATGAAAAGAAATATTGGCTGTATTCAAAGCTATTAGCATCAAGAAGTACAGAAATAGAAGCTTCCTTAAGTCTCCTCCCCTCTTCTTTAATCTCATTTCCATTGTCTACCAACCTCCAGGACCGTCTCCAAATATGTAAGGACTCAATCCATGATGCGCATCTTTGTCTTTACACTTCCAATCATCCCTAGTATCTGAAATACTTGAAAAAAGCAAATGTATAACCCTATAACACCCTTGCTCCACTGTTCCGCAATGTTAACAAACTTATTTGCATCCCTCCTTTATACATATAGGTGTGGCCATATTGAGCCGCCTTCATAACTTGGGTCTCATCCACCTACAAGTTCCCCAAACCAGAAAACCTCTTTCCTGAGCAGCTGTTATCCTTTCTCTCCCCTCAATTTGTTTTATGATATCCAAGGTAACTTTATTTATTATCTTCTTTAATATATTGTAAGTTTCTTGACAGAAAAAAAATCACGTTTTCTACTTACCTGCAATGTCTTATGCATAGGAAGTGACAATTTAATGTATACGGAACAAATCACCATGTTGGATGATTATATAAAGATATATCTTTCCATATTCCATGAATGCTCTCCTGGGGCTTATTTGCATGATCTGTCCCTAAGGAAACATCCTGCACCTAGTTTCCATAAAATAAATCTATGCCATTTGATCACGGGCCTGCACTTTACCAGTGGTTTGTTTTGCAGGAAAGGTATTTGATTTCTCAGAACTTCATTTCTCATTTATATAGAAAAGGGAAACTTTCCAGTATTGTTGTGAAGTGTTAATAATGAAAAGCCCCTCGTACAGAGGTACAGCTGTTGTTCTACTCATTCCTTATTGGTATATGATGTCCCATCTCAAAAATTTGAATACAGTGAATACATTTTAACATGAGAGATTACTTTTCTCCTCACATATTGGAAAAGAGTAAACATTTTTTGATAATGCCTAGTTTTTATGAGGATACTGTAAGGAAACAGGTGTGTGCTTCTAAGCGCTGGTGTGAGTGTAAATTAGAGTAAATTTTTGGAAAAGCCATTCAACAATGAGAGAAAGGAAGGGAAGAAAAAAGGGAAAGAGGAGAGGAGGGAGTTGGAAAAAGAAAAGAGAATAAAGGAAAGGACAGAGGTCAAAAATGGTTGAGGGAAGAGAGGAAAAGGGACAAGAAAAGAAGAGTTGGAGCACGTAATGAAACTCCGGAGAGAAGAAAGAGAGAAAGGCAAATAGATTTAATGCCCTAGATAAGCATACGCATCTGGATGGAGAAGTAAGAGCTGGGAGTACTGCACACTGCACCAGCACTCAGCAGTCACTTCTCCTTCCCCAGCACCTCACTGTGCTTCTGTTCTGCTCTTTTCCCTGCAGTCACCATCTGGCCCTGATCGTGAAGAGGGCAGGACATGGAGCCCCGCTCTAACAAAGGCTTCTGTCCTGAGTTTTGTTTTCCCTGGCGGCGTTTAATATTTTTTATATTCTTTTGATGGTTACATGTGAATGTAGGATCAATAGAAATTGGATAGCCAGCGTCATGGACATCAGAAAATAAAACAGAAATAATAATGTATGCTATTTTGTCATTCATTCTGCACAGCAGCTCCCAGAGTGTTGGTAACTGCTGGCCGGCCCCGTTTCTGTCACTACCTATTAAGTGCGGCTTTGGCTCATTTTGCCTCTCTGAATCGCTGTTTTCTTTCTTTCTAAAAGTGAATTAGTTTTAGTTTGAAATTCGAGTTTCCCAAAACCTGGAGCGTTCTGTGCCTCTTCATTTAGAGACTGAAGTTAGAGGTGCTCACAGAAGTAAGGAAGAATCTAGTAGTTAGGGCTTGACGAGGTGACTCTGCTGTTTTCCATTCCAGGTATGATTTCCACTGAAGAGTTTGCATTCTCTAAACTCTGCTATACTACGTGATCGTGATGTGTCCTGTTGGGCAGACGACACATTCTTAATCCTGCTTGTCTCCTCTCACCAGCCTGTTTTCCCAGCTTTCTCCAGCTTGTAGATACTCATAGGTTCACACTGACTAAAAAATGACAGGCCTCCTTGGTAGATTATATGTATACAAAACTTATTCTCATAAGAATGAACCTCCAGCCCTTACAATTCCTCTTCCTCAAATTTCTCTTTGCAGTCTCTCTCATTGTATTCTTGAGTTTTTCTACCCAGGCTGCTCTCCACCTTCACATCAGCTGCCTCTAAAGCCGTCTCAGGTCAGCATCAGCCCTGCCTGAGAGAATGTGGGACTTTCTTTTTTGTGCTCCAGAAGCTAACGCTAGAGGAACAAAAGTAGCATCCCATCCCTTGCAATCCTGAGTGCTTGGAGTCACAAGATATTTCATACAGAAGGGAAGTTACCACTCTGCCGCATCCTGTGATGCACTTTTGTCCTTTGTAATGAAAACTGTATTTCTTGTACTTCCTAGGTCTTCCTTTGCTAGGACAGGTTCCTTTTATTTCTGCCTGCATCCTTTCTCTCCACAGGACTTGGGCTCAAGTCACGTGACGATGATGGCCTAGTACCAACTTATGACCTAGACGCCGTGCTGTTTTTCCCAACCACTTCATATTTCATCAGGAGAGCAGTGCAAACCCTCACTCCTCAAGCCCTTTGTTCCCAGGGGCTCATCACATGAAAATAGTTTCCTTGGGAAAGAGAGTTTAGCAAACTTTCTGGCATTTCCAGGCCCATGGGAATCCCAGAAATGTCTCAACCCAAACTGTATCCTAGGAATGCACTCACAGATTCTCATTCCTTTGAGATCATGCTTTTTATAAGCCAAGTTTGAGTGTGCTTTTCTCCCATGATTGAATACATATATGTACTTTAAAACCCCGTGGAGTCCTTTATGGGGGTGGGGGGGAATGGGCAAAGTGAATATGAGTTGGTGAGGTAGACAAGGGGAGAAAGAGTTTGAGAGAGTTTGGAAATACTATTATATATATATATATATATATATATATATATATATATATATATATATATATATATATATATAAGAGAGAGAGAGAGAGAGACATATATGATATACATCAGTGACCTGTGTCCTATGTGAATATTTCTATTTACTGCATCACCATGAGAATGAATTTGGAATAGTAATACAAGAAAGTATAAGAAAGCGAGAGTTTAGTATAATAGGAAAGTAAGTCTGAGTAGTCTGAACAAAGACCACCAAAGAATTCTAAGAAAGAAAAATAAGCAAATTAATCATGCCTCTAGTTTACCATTAACTGTTAAAAACGCTTTAGACCAACTTTTGTTGTTTCCTTGAAGCAAATATACAGATGATGTACATCATATTAAACCAGTTCCAGCATTTATCATTTCTCCCAGGATAACCTCATTTTTAATATTATTTATATTTGTATTTTTATATATTTGTATTAAAATATAGCTAACATACAATATTACATTGTTTCAGTTGTACATCAGTTAGTCAACATTTATATACATAAAAAAAGTGATCACTGTAAGTCCAGCAACCATCAGACACAATCCCACAACATTATTGTCTATATTTCCTATGCTGTACCTTACATCCCCGTGACTTATGTGTTTTATACCTGGAAATTTAAACTTCTTATTTCCCTTCACTTCCCCCCTTTTTAAATTTCAATTACAGTTGAAATTCAATATTATTTTATATTAATTCCAGGTGTACAACATAGTGGTTAGACATTTATATAATTTAAGAAGTGATCCCCCTGACAAGTTTAGCACCCACATGGCACTATACATAGTAATTACCATAGTAATTGACTATAACCCTTATGCTTTACTTTACATCCCCATAACTCTTTTGTAACTACCAATTTGTAATTATTAATTTCTTCAACTTTTCACCCCTATGCCCAACCTCCCTCCCATCTATCACCTTGATAAATCTAGTACCCTTGGTACCATACATAGTTATTACAATATTATTGACTATATTCCTTATGCTATACCCTATTTCCCCATTTCCCCATTCCTTATGTTATACCCTATTTCCCCATGACAACCAATTTGTTCTTCTTAATCCCTTCCACCTTTTCACTCACACCCCCAATCCCTCCTATCTGGCAACCATCAAAATGTTTTCTGTATCTATGAGTTTGTTACTGGGGCTTTTTTTGTTGTTGTTTATCTTGTTCTTTAGATTCCACATATAAGTGAAATCACATTGCATCTGTCTTTCTCTGTCTGACATACTCCACTCAGCACAGTACCCTCCAGGTCCATCCATGCCGCTGCAGATGGCAAGAACCCATTCCCTTCCACGGCCCAGCAGTATTCCATTGTATATGTGTACCGCCTCCTCTTTATCCATTCATCCATTGACAGACACCCAGGCTGCCTCCACATCTTGGCCTTTGTAAACAATGCTGTAATAAACATATGGATGCACACGTCCCCTCAAAGTAGCGTTTGGGTTTCTTCGTATAAATACCAGGAAGTGGGATTATTGTGTCCTTCTTTGTCTCTTGTTATAGCCTTTGTTTTAAAGTCTATTTTGTCTTCTATAAGTATTGCTACCCTAGCTTTTTTTGTTTCCATTTTCATAAAATAACTTTTTCCATCCTTTTACTTACCATCTGTGTGTGTCTTTCAATCTGAAGTGAGTCTCTTGTAGGCAGCATATGTAAGGGTTTTTTGTTTTTCTTATTCATTAAGCCCTCCTCTGTCTTTTGATTTGAGCATTTAATCCATTTACATTAAAAGTAATTGTTGATAAATATTGCCATTATTCATAATTTTGACTTTCTTTTTCCATTTAAAGAAGTCCCACTGACATTCCTTGTAATACTGGTTTTTTGGTGAACTCCTTTAGCTTTTTCTTGTCTAGGAAGCTCTTTATCTGTCCTTCAGTTTTAAATGATAGCTTTGCTGAGTACAGTACCTTTAGTTGTAGGTCCTGCTTTTCATCACATTGAATATTTCCTGCCACTCCCTTCTGGCCTGTAAAGTTTCTGTTGAGAAATCAGCTGACAATCTTATGGGGGCTTCATTATAAGTTACTAGTTGCCTTTCTCTTGCTGCTTTTAGGATTCTCTTTTTGTCTTTCACCTTTGCCATTCTAATTATAACGTGTCTTGGTATGGGCCTATTTGGGTTCATTATTTGGGATTCTCTGCATTTCCTGGACTTCTATGTCTATTTCCTTCACTAGGTTAAGAGTTTTCAGTCATTATTTATTCAAATAGGTTCTCAATCCTTTTCTTTCTCTCTTCTGCTTCTGATACTCCTGTGATGTAAATGCTGTTACGCTTGATGTTGTCTCACAGGTTTCTTAAACTATCCTCATTTGGGGGGATTCTTTTTTTCTTTTTTCCAGTTCTGTTTGGGTGTTTTCTGCTACCTGGTATTCTGAACCACTAATTTGATCCTCTGCTTCATCTAGTCTGCTGGTGAATTTTTCTAGTGTATTCTTCATTTCAGTTACTGTATTCTCCACTCTGACCGGTTCAATTTCATAGTTTCTATGTTCTTTTTTATGCTTGCTATCTCTCTGTTGAAGTTCCCACTAAGTTCCTTGAGCATCCTTACAACCAGTGTTTTGATCTCTGTCTCTGGTGGGTTGCTTGCCTCCATTTCATTGAGTTCTCTTTCTGGAGTTTTCTCCTATGCTTTCATTTGGGATGTATTTTTTTGTTTCCTCATTTTGGCTGCCTCTCTGTGTTCATTTCTATATATTAAGTAGAATTTCTATGTCTCCCAATCTTGCCAGGTGGCCTTATGTAGTAGGTACCCTGTGGGGCTCTGGCACCGTCTCCCTGGTCACCTACTTCAGTGCTGCAGGAGTGTCCCTTGTGTGGGTTGTGTGTGCCCTCCTGTTATAATTGAGTCTTCATTGCTATTGGCATGTAAATGTGTGGCCTTCGTGCTCAGGGTGATTGGTTGTAGGGTTTGGCCACATCCACAGCTTACAGGCTGCTGTGGGGAGGGCTTACCCCACTGAGTGGGATTCTTCCTGGCAGGCTCTGGTGCTTGTTAAGATCACCCTTTGTGTGTGCCACTTGTGGGGCTAATTGAGTGGTGCTGTGCTGTGGTCTGAAACCAATCCAAGTATGTTGGTTCTGGAGCCTCTTGGGAGGGGCTCCAGTGAAGGCCCAGGTCACCCACTGCCTGTGACCAGCTAGGGACTACCTGGTAGGAGCTACAAAGCAATTTGCGATTATTGACTGCCTGTGCTAAAGCTATGGGCATGTGGGAGATGCCACGCTGTGAACTGAGAAAGGCTGCCACTAATACCGGGCCTGGGGTACCTCTGCAAAAAGCCAGGACACTCCAAGGCCTACTGCCACCTGCCAGCTCCCATAAGGTTCAGCTATTTATATAGCCTCATGTAGTACGCAAGTTGGGTGAGGCAGGGTCTCAGGGAGTCATTAGAGTGGGAAGAGTTGTGTTCACCAGGTTAATGTAGGCTCTGATTTGGTGCAAGTACTGAGCCTGGAGCTACTCAGCAAAAGTCTCAGAGCACACTAAGGCCAGTCCCCATCTACCTGGGACCCGCGGACTCAGGTATTTTTCCAAGAAAGAGTGCAATGTAGGCAGGACTGGCTGCTTGTGAGAAAGTGCCTCCAGCATTGGGAAAGTTGGGGGGTCACGGGGGTCCCAACAGAGCTCACCAGGCCAATCAGATTCAATTTTGGCCATGGTGGACGAGGGCTCAACACAATAAAGATGGTGCCCGCCTGCCAGTTTCATGGAGGAGGACCCCACACAAGGTAAATGGAGACTGTCCTCCAGCCCTCGCTCTATAGCCACACACTTCAGTCTCTCCCTGTATGCCCCCGACACCCCCTGAGCCACCATCCCTCTGCTGGAGCTCAGGGTGAATGCCTAGGAGTGAGAGGTTCTTTGTGCAGACAGTTTAAGAGGTCATCTGGGTTTCCAACAGCCTACTGTCCCACCTGGATGGTCAGAATCCCCAGATATTGTCGGAGCTCCTCTTCCCAGCACCGGTATTCCAGGCTGGTGAGCCTGGTGTAGGGCCGGGATCCCTCACTCCTCCAGGGGGAACCTGTGCAGCCAAGATATTCTCCTGATTCTCCACAGCCATATGGAGGTTTGGGACCAGCCCATTCTGCATCTGTGTTCTCCTACCAGGCTTGAAATGGCTTCTTCTATGTCCTTAGTTGTATGGCATTTGTTCAGCTAGACTTCAGGCGATTGTCAGTGATGATAGTTCTGTAGTTATAATTTTGATGTGGTCATGAGAGGATGTAAGCACAGAATTTACCTACTCTGCCATGTTGACTGGAAAATTATGTGTTTTTAAAATCTGGATTGATAATTTTGTTGAATTGTTAAATTTTTATTGTGAGCTGTGTAATAAACACAAGTATATACATATACACACAATGCATGTATGTGGATATTCATACAGATCCAACATTTTAAATTCTATTTAGGATTAGGTAAATTAATAAAGCATCTTAACTTAGCAGAAGAATATATATCAAAATCAAAACAACTTTTGATGAATGCTTATCATGATTATCAAAATCATCTAGGTGCTTAGACTTATACTATGTAAAACTACGAAAATGATTTCACATCATCTGAAAATGAAAAGTATATTTTAAGAAATGAAATCCATATGAGAAGATGTGAGAATGAAGAAATGAAAAATGAAAGAAATAAGTCACAATTCTAGAGACATAGATGCTTACCAAACCCACAAGTAGATTTATTATAATATTTTTTATGTATGCAAGTACAAGAACTCAGAGAACTTCAACTTCAATACAAGTAATATTGGCTAAACAATTTTTATGGAGTTTTCTAGAGGAAAGTCAAGTAAGCACGCCTACATGAATGTTCTGGAAAATATGAGTTAAGGCCCTCATTGAGTCATGAAATTAATGAAATACATTAGAAGGATTTTTAATGGAATAAAAAAGAATAGAACAAAACAAAATAGGAAATAATAGAAACATAGAAAAGATAATGTCAGCATATCATCAAAGACAAAGGTGCTATTTCAAGAAACTTTATGTCAGATATATGCGTGCATGGAGATATATATAAAATGCATTTTCTACTGTAGTTACTTGTAAATGTTTTGATAGTGCCTACCTTTTACAATATGAGTGAAAAACAATTTGCATGATACCAATAAGGGTATGTTCTACTTTGAAAGTGTTGCAAAGGGTGACCTTGCTAGTAGTACAAATGACAGCACTTCACAAATAAAACCCTGCAGCCGGAATCATCAACATGAAGTGATGATGTGGGAGAAGAAAAGGAAAGCAGGCAAGAGCAGTGGGGAGTGGTTGACAGTGATAAAGAGCCACTTCAATCTATCAAAGAAAAAATGTAGCTATTAGATTAGCCACTGTCCACAACTAGTGATTTCTTCTCCACTTCCACATCCCATACACTCTTTTTTCAAATGCGTGAGTTCTTGGACAATACAGATTTTGACATTTCCCATAATATAGAATGACTCAAAAATCATTACAATCAACAATCATTACAATCAACTGGGTGAAATGGCTAGAAGATGCTTAAATGCCTTTAGTGCCAGCTTCTCACTCACTGAAGCAGACCTCAGACCATCTCTTGCTGCTGATTAGAGTCCATCACTTAATGCATTGTAGCTGGGACTCTGATTTACTAAAAAAAAAGGGGGTAAAGGAAAAAAAGGGAAAAGTTGAAAGTTTTAATATGAACTGAAAGCTTTTCCTCCATCTTTCTACATTCTGTAACTTCACAGCACAAATATTTTCATTCTAATTATGCAGATAAGATATTTTTTGGACTCTACATCAGGGCAAGTTTCTATAGGCATCATGTTTGGCTTCTCAATCATGAGGGGGAACTACTACATGTGAGAATATTTTCCATACATGTGCATGATTTAATCACTTATTTTAGAAATGAGAAATATGTTCATCTCAAAGGATTTCTGGAGAGACCATTCTATACAATGGAGGGAATCCTAGACTGTGACTCAGTTCACCCAGGATTCTCACCCAGTCACTAAATAGCAGTATAAAATGGATACATTCCTGCACCTCTTTGGGTTTAGTTTCCTCATCAGTAAAACAAGAAAAAACATGGCTAAATGTTATCAGAGATTTCTTTCATTTTAAAACTCCTATAATTTTTTCCTAAAACCATGAAACAAATAAAAATTACTCACCAAGTAATTCATGTGTTTTTCCAAATTTCACAGCCTCCTTTGGACTGGGATCAGGACCACATACTAGTTTTAGCCAAAGGGTTGTAAGCAAAAAAGAGGTATCTCACTAGGCTTAGCTACCTAAAAGCAGATTTGATTTAGGATTCTCAGATTTAGCAAATAAAAATGCAGGACATCCAGTTAAATTTTAATTTTAGATAAATAAACATTTTTAGATGAGTATATACCATGCAATATTTGGGGCAAACTTATACTAAAAAATTACTCATTGTTAATCTGAAATTCACAATTGACTGGGTGTTATATTTTATCTGGTAACTCTAGTTTGATTTTTCAAAATCCTTCATCCCCTGCTGAAGTTACTCTAGAAGACACTTGTTGAACTGGACGCATCACTAGTTGTAGGAAGATGGGATTCCTGAAAACCTAAGTGGAATATAACTGTTTTGGAGAATCTTACAAATAGCATCAAAATTCATAAGAAAAAAAATAAATAAGTTTTTATCAAATCCTTGCAATTTCAAAGTGTATTTATTTCCAGATTTATTGAGATTTAATTCACATATATCATTGTATTAGTTTTAGGTATAAAACATGTTGATTTGATATACTTATAGATTGCAAAATGATTACCACCATAGCATTAATTAACACCTCCATCATGTTATATAATTATTATTTTTTTGTGGTGAGAACATCTAAGTTCTACTCTTAGCAATTTTCAAGTATAAAATACAGTATTATTAACTATAACCACCAAGCTATACATTAGAATCCCAGAACATATTCATTTTATAACTGGAAGTTTGCACCTTTTCACCAACATCTTCCCATTTACTCCCTCTCACCCCTCCAGTCTCTGGTAACCATCATTCTACTCTCTGTTTCTGTGAGTTCAGTTTTTTTAGATTCTACATTTAAGTGATGTCACACAGTATTTGTCTTTCTCTGTCTGCCTTATTTTACTTGGCCTAATGCCCTCAAGTTCCATTTATGTTGTTGCAAATGTCAGGATTTCCTTCTTTCTCATTTCTCTATCACATATTTCTTATCCATTCATCCATTCATAGACTCTTACATTATTTCCATATCTTGGCTATTGTAAATAATGCTTCAAACAACATGGGAGTACATGTATCTCTTTGAGATCCTGATTTCATTTCCTTGGGTACATATGCAGAAGTTGGATTACTATATTCATTAGGTGGTTTCATTTTTCATTTTTTGAGAAACCTTTATAATATTTTCCTTAGTGGCTGCACCGATTTATATTCCTAACAACCGTGCACAAGAGTTCCTTTTTGTCGACATCTTCGCCAACACTTGTAATGTCTTTTTGATAATAGTCATTCTAACAGGTGTGAGGTGATATTTCATTGTGATGCTGGTACTACAAGAGGTTGTTTTCTCCTAGACAATTTTCTGTACCAATAAGGGGTTTGGTGCTTAAAACAATTCAAATTAACTCTCTATCTTATCCTTAGGGTGGGCTGCCATAGGATGTTCTAGTTTATTAAATGAGAGATTCATATTTCCATCTACTCAATATATCTAGAATAGAGTTGGAAAACTCAAATGTCTTCAGGAGATTATAGGTGTAATGTAAATCAGTAAGATGTTCCAGGAGTTAGAGATAGTACGAAAAAGCAGGACTGGAGTGGTATATTCAGAACAAAGGACAGCACTGTGACTCAATTCCTACCAACTGGCCAGTGGAAATATCAGCCCAGCATTGCCAGAGAGTCCCCATTAGTCAATGGAAGCCAGAAATTCAAGAGTAACATTATGTGAAATTAGCTGATATCATATATTTAGCATTGTTTGTGTCTTTAAGCACCAAGCCATGGTACTACCAATTAAATAAAATATGCCTGGAAACTGCCAGATAGTTGCAAACTCTTGTTTGTTGTTAGTTGTTAAAAATTAGAATAATTGTAGGAAAACGATGATTCAAGAGAGAAAACATAAAATCTACTTAAGCTACTATCAAGGAAGGAATATCTAAAGACATGTCTTTAAGGAGAAGTCATAATGGTAGAAAACTATATTTGATTTCTCCTCCGACTGATATAATCAACAAGGTATTACTTGAACAGAATCTTCCGACCATAATTCTACTTGAAAGAGTGACTGAGGGAGCTTGTGAAGAAAAACCAATTCTAATGGGAAAAAAGTTAATCAAACTTGACCTATAACATCTGCCTACAAGATCAATAAGATATGTCCTGTTTACCTCCAGCTTCTCCCCTTTGACTCCATTCCAGCCACACTAACCTACTTGCTATTCCTTAAACATAGGAAACTCACCCCCCATTCAGGGCCTTTCCATGTGCTGTTCCCTCTGCTCGGAACTGCCTTCCCCAGATACACGTGTGCTTCCTCTATTCCCTTCATGTCTCTACCTGAAAGCCGCTTTTTCCAAAGGGCCTGCCCTGGCTACCCTGGCTACATTCTCAACTGACCCCTCTCCCTTCACAGCCCTCCAACCCTGTTACCTGATTCTCTAGCCCTTACCTGCAGAGTCATTTAGTACTCATTAGTCATAATAATACAATTTTCTTATCTTTTCTCTCTTATTCTCTTTTCCGATTTAACTAGTGATATTAGTTTCTCACTGGTAGCCTCAATTTATTTTCCAGGCCTTCTATTAACTTTTTTTTCTTTTCTGATATTCCTATTTTTAAAAATCCCAGTGCTCATTTATTGACTTTAAATGTTTCTTTTCTAACAATAACAGCCTAGTCTTATTTCAAGAATACAACATCTTATTTCTCTAAAGATATTATAGTTTTCTTTAATGTCTTTATGACTTCCTCTGCTGCTTGTATTTTGAGTTTGTCTTGTTTGGTCTTGGTGTTTTATGTTAAAAGCCCCCTGCAAATACCTGGTCATATTGACTGTCTGCTTATATTTAAACTTGAGGATCTAGAAAACACAATTGGATTCTCTGCTTTCTCATACTTGACTTGTAGCCTTATGGGCTTCATTGTTGGGAATCTGACTGTTCAGTTTTATTCTAGTCACCACATTTGTTGAAATGGTCAATTTCCCACAAAAGATTTTTCTATCCCCTGCCTGGGAAGTACAAGTCTAGCTGCCTGGTTCTGAGTCAGACACGGGGAGACTGATGGACAGTGATTCACCATTCAGGAAGTGGCTCTTTCTTACATCCTTCTGGTTTCAGTTCTGCTTTCCCAGGCTTCTTCTGTGATTGGGGTAAAATAGTAGGCCAAGCCAGTTACCTAACTGTAGAAAAATAAGGCAGACATATGAGTCTAGTCTTATTCAGGCTCTCATCCAATTGTATTCTAGACCCACCTTTACCAGGACTCAGTTCCTAAGCCTTTCTGGGATTTTACATCACAGATCTGCTTGATCCTTGCCTTCCTCCTTTGTTATGTCTCTATGTCTATATTGTGTATGTGTGTGTGTATGCGTGTGTTCTACCAGATCAGTCTCCATTCACCCCTCTGCCTCACAACTAGTCTGCTCTCTAAGTCTTTTGTTTTTATAGACTTATTTTGTTATTCCTTTAATGACTTTCCACTTTTTATTGAAATTTTGAGAAACTGAGATTTGAACCCAGACCTGTAAAACTTTATAGCCCATCTACTTGAGCATGAGAAACTATTGCCCAACACAGACTTCAGTGACAAAAATAGGACCTGTAAAGAACTATTGACCAAAAAAATAATAACTTTGGCTCAAAGAACAATAGTATCTTACTGGGATAGAATATGACTTCAACTAGACAAAAAAGTGTCAATATATCAGTTGCAGAGCTGCACTGATATGGAACACTGTTCGTCGCATGGGAGAAATTGTTTCTAGGGAAGGAGAGGGAAGGTCATTTATCTTGCAGGACATACCTCTCAGGAGAGGCTAGTAAAGAAAGCAGCTATGGTGGTGATAGAGTATTCAGAGACAATCTTTTGTAAAGATTATCACAAAGGAAAGTAGAGACATGAAGGAAAGCAAGAATCCAGGGTTAATTTCCTTAGAATGTTGAAAAAAAGTCCTGAGACTCACAGGGTATAGAAATAACTGAACAGGCAGTTGGGAGATCTGAGTTCTGGAATAAGCTCTTATTTTAACTTGTTTTTCAAACGAGGTTGTGGTGTGGGATGAAGGACTGCATAGGATAAGGAGGCTAGCTATTATTTTGTTGGCTACTTTAAGCCCACACATTTCACAGTGAGTGAAAGTTCTGTTGCAAATGACATTGATACAGAGTTGTATACTGTTTTAGTTTAATAGCGATGTATTTAATGTCTTTAACTTGTATATAGAAACTTAGAGATTTTAAAGCTATTGTTGAAGGAAAATAAGTAATTTTTAAAATACACAGTAAACAATAATATTTGTGGTATGCAGATATAGCAAACATCTTTAAAGTGACCCATTAATGGGCAAAGTACAAGAAATGCTTGATTTTCTAGCTTCCCATCTCTGGACATATGTTTGGATTCCTTGCATGCTTTCATTTCTGTTTTTGAGGGCATTTGGAGAAACCACATTTTTAAAGTTAAAGAATTAATTAAAAATGCTAACATTACCTTCCCGTTTGTTGTAAGGCAGATCTTTTCCCCATCTCTTAGAACAAGGAAAAATAAGACTACGGACAGTTTATTAAGAGCAGGGATCGTAGCAGAAATGGTTTGCTGTCGGCACTGTGGAAACAGATTGGTTATAGGACCGTGTCTAATAATACCAAGGGAAGCAAAACTATGACAGGTGTCCAACTTGGCAGTCGTTCCCCAGTAAGACCATTTAGGTTTTGGCAACCGAAAAATAAAGCTTCATCAAATATACATAAAAAATGATTCACAGCAATTAATCTCCAGACAATACTTTCCCTTCCCAGGGAAACAGGAAAGCCAAAGCTCTTACCTGTAGAAACACATGCATTTTCTAAATATTCTTCAGAGTCGCTAACTCCTATAGATTGAAGAATTGTCCTGTTTTTCCAATGGTAATGAATAACCATGTTAAGACAGATGTTCTCCTGTATCAAGTAGAGATCAAGTCTTTGACCCTCAGGTGATTTTAGGTGAAAAATGTAAATTCTTAAGTATTCCACTCTCATAGTGACTAATCGGTTGATAGGGCTAAGGAAATTCCTACAGACACTAAATATGTTCTTTTTGTTTTCATTGAAAAAATGGCCAGTTTTGAAAGGGACATTCTGTTGCCTCAGAGCTGTAGTACAGGGATCTGATCTGGGGGTCATATCTAACCTCAGCCAGTTAGCTCTTTGGTCCTAGGAATGATAGTAAACTTCTCTAGGCTTCAGCTTACGTATCTATAAAATGAGAACCCAAATAAAAAGGTATGTGTAAATATTGAATGATATAATAAGTGCTTGCAAAAGCAACTAGCACACTTAAGATTAAAGACAGTATTATTGCATTAATCTCCTACGTACATGTTACAAGATCAGTTTGGTTCTGTAGTTAAAATCTGGAAATGTCAAATTTTCCCACACGGCAATCCTTCTTTAATGTTGCTCATTAAATTTCCACATTTTTCTCTGTTTTGCTGTTCCATTCTCTATTATCTTCTCTTAAGACCCCTGCAGTTGCTTGCATATTGCTTCTCTGCATAGTGGGAAATGTTGGTGACTTAGGTTTTTGTTGTATTTTGTATTCAAAGATGTGTTCTCAGACTCCTGAGTGTGGTACTGCATCTCTTTTTTGTATTGTCAACTCTTTAAAAAGCGTCATTCATTTAGCTGTGCACAAGCATGTTGTCAGAAGGAGGCTCTCACAATCTACTTGGGAGAACAAACAAAATCTTCCAGCCTTTGCTGATGCATAATCAATAAGGACCCGGCTGCTTAAGATTTCACTTATAGCCAGCTACCTCTGCAACACACGTGGAGATTAGAACATGCAAGGATTCTGGGGGGTATTCATAAACTTTGCTGAGTGATTTTGGTTTCAGCCTTAAGGGACCCACTTTGAATGCTCTTATCATTTTTCATCTTCTAGAGATAAATTATCAATTTAAATTCCCTCAAAACATCCAGTGTGAGCACCCTGATTTATTCTTAAATTAGTAGGTTCAAATCCTTATTTCATCCCTGTTTCCTAGCAGTGTTTCTAAGAGGATATAAAAGCAGGGAAGTATCCTGATTTGACAGTTGATGAAAGATACTGTACATTTCTCACTATGTTATTTTACCTTTTTCACTTAACAAAATAGGTAACACAAATACTAACTGTATTCGTTTCTTAAGGCTGGCCTAACAATGTACCACAAACCAAGTGGCTTAAACAACAAAAATGTATTGTCTCATAGTTCTGGAGACAGGAGGCTGAGATCAATGTGTTCACAAGGCCACGTTTTCTCTAAAAACTCTAGGGAAGGATCTGTCCTATGCCTCTTGTAACTTCTGATACTTCCCTGTCTTGTGGCAGCAGGACCCCAATCTTTACCTAACTTTCTCCTGTTCGAGTGTCTGTCTCTGTGTCCAAATTTCTCCTTTTCATAAGAACTCCAGTCATATTGGATTAGAGACCCACCCAATTATAGTATGAACTCATCTTAACTAATTATACCTGCAAAGACCCTACTTCCAAATGAGGTTACATTCTCAAGTACTGGGGATTAGGATTTCTACATATGAATTTAAGAGGGACACAATTCCACCCACAACACAACTGAATGCATAACTTTATTTATGAATCAATTACTTAATTACAAGACCTAGACTATAATAAGAGCTTGTTTTGTGGATTGATCCCTGATAGATGAATCCATAGCATAGCATTTCCAGGGATTTCACTCAGGTTGCTGAGTGATAGAAACACCTGAAGGGACACAGGGATGGGATTTGTTGGCGATGAGCTGACTATATAGCTAGAAATAACATTTATCTTCTCAGTGTTGTGGCTGAGGTTTACATTGTATGATGTCTTGGCAATTCCAAAACACACAAGTGAAGCATGTAAGACTTTTATATGCAGCACTGATTCACAAAACAATAGCACATTTCAGTCTGTATAAAATGTGTAGATAGACTACTTCACTAATGAAGACCTAAAGTGAAGACTGAAAATATGTTAACGCCAATTCAGATAAATTCGTCACCAATTGTTAAATCCTCTGATCCATATTTCATAAAAAACAGAACTTGTTATAAATTTCCATCTCTTCATCCAGCCACTTTAAAATCATTCCATTTACAGGGATGGGTCCTCACCATTCACATAAGCATACAGAATTTAGTGAGAAGTATGGATTATGGATTTTTGGTTTGCCTTTTCCCCAAAAAACAGAGCTTTACTTGGAAGACAGTCACTTCACAATTCCTTTGAACGACTATAGCTTACTGAAAATCATGTTTATGCCAAATGGAGTGCTTAGCACACAATTGTTGCTGAAAAAAAGTATTTGTTGAATGAATAAAAATGATTTACCAAGAAATCAGTACTTGTCCTGCTTTAAATCTTTTCCATAAGCAGGCATTCACTGTGGACAAAGTTTGAACTGGAGACTAAGAAAAAAAGAGAATGACAGAGAGAAAAGGATGAAAACAGAAGGGTGAGGAAAATGACAAAGAAAAGGAGAGAGGAAGCCAGAGAAGAACATGAGAGGAGATTAAGAGGAGACTGCAGTTCCTCTGTTCTAGGCATTATACCATGTTGCTCTTTGAGAGGTCATTCTTATTAAAGTACACTTCTACCCTGAAACAGAACTTGGAATTTGAAATGGTTTTCGAAAATTCAACTTTCATTTAATGCAAAATATATATATTTGTTATTATTATTATTATTTTTAAATTCCAAGAGGCTGAGTTATGGGAAGAAGTCCTAAATCGTATTGGCTTATTTTGATGACATTTGCAAGTACCTGATGGAAATGCGCAAATCAGCCCTTCTCAGCATTTCAGGCTTCCTGTTGATTGTGTGGCAGAGTTGCCAGGCACATTACACATTTGTTTTACAGCACTGCATGATGAACTCACAGTGTTTTACCTCCAGGACTGAAAGTCCTTAATTTGTTCTTTGAGGAACAGTCTGTTTTCATCAAGAGACACGCTTTCGTTGATCAAGCAATTCTGCAGTGACATTAAAGAAAAAGAATCAGGATAATGGTTAGCCAGGAAGTTTCTTTCTACCCGTGAAAATGTAGCAGTTCTTATTTTCCAATTAAACACATTTATTAATTTTTAAATGAAGTTTCCAGAATATGCCTACCTCCAGCATAACAACAATCTCCAGAGCAAAGAAAAAGTGAAACAAAAGCAATGGGGGGAAAAAAAAAGATCAGTGAATTTGTAGAGTGTAGAGTAATATAAGTGTTAAGGAGTATATAACTCGTTTAAAATATGATTTGGGTAAAACATTACTGTCTGCTTAAGAATCTATTACCATTTTCATAAATCCATTTTAAATATGTCTTGGGGGGAGAAAAATATATTTACAATAGATATTGCTTTTCTAGTTGGTATTAGAACTCCTCTTAGGGAATACATAGATGTAGTCATTCATCAAGTAATGATAGATTTATTATGTTATCAAGCAATAATATATTTATGATTTATCTCCTACATGTTTGCCACCCACCGCACAACTCTACCCCCTTCAGACATGATATCCAAAGATGAAATGACAGACGTTTTCCTTCCTCATGTGGAGCTTTCCTTCCCCATTGTAGTTCCCTCCACGCTCTGGAGGGCGTGGATGAGGGGAAACAAAAGATTTACAATGTGCTCAGGGTAGGAAAGGAGCAGTAATTTAGGGATGGGATAGGCACAAAATCAAGTAGGAGGTCAGGGTTTAGGAGAGAAGAGAGAACCAATGAATAAGGTAAAAAGCTTAAGCCTGAGGTAGTGAAAATAATTGGGAAACACTGAAAAACCAGATTGTTTAAGATCTAATTAAAAAATATCTGTTGAATAATAGTGTGTGTAAAGACCTTTGTCATTACATGTAAATAACCAGAACTATCCACTACACACAGGGAGCAACCACCAGACATAGAGTAGAAAAGTGGAATTCTGAAGCAGCTCAAAACTAGAGCAGAGATATCAGGGAAACTTTAGCCACAGGGTAACTCAGGGAAATCTTAGGAAGCTCAGAATTTGAGATGAAAATCTGAGCTGATAGTTAAAAGCACCGAGGGGTCACAAATGAAATCTCTCCTCTTCTCTTGCATTCTTCTTCTCTTGCCTCCTCCTCCTCTTCCTTCTCCTCCTCCTCCTCTTCCTCCTCCTTTCTCTCCTGCTTTCTCTTCCCCACCCTCTTGTGTGTGTATATATGTGTGTATTTATTTATCAAATAATTAACTTTAAATGAGAATTTAAATTTGGATCCCAAATTCAGCAGCCAGCCATTTCTATTCAATTTCTTGAGTTGTAAACTTGATCATACCTGGCACCACCTGATTCACCGTGCCTCAGTGTTCTCATCTGTACTATAAGGGGTTCTCTTTCTAGTCTACAGGACATTTCTGAAAACAAATTCAACAATACACATTACAGCAATTTGTAATTTGATGCCTGCTAAACATGTAATGATAGTAATAATTTTGATTCTGTACAACTCTGAGCTGTTTATAAAGCTCTCTACCATACATGATCTTCTTTTCTAGTCACAACCACTCTGCAAGATATAATGATCCCACTGAAAGACAATAAAAACAGAGTTCTGAGAGGCTAATTGAGTATCTCAGAGTCATACAGCTAGGCAAGTAAATGGCAGAGAGGCCACTTCCTACTCCAAGAGCAGCACTTTTCCATTTCCTTTTAGCCATTTAATAAGACATCAGATGATCTGCAGTAGCT
The DNA here is from genome assembly GCF_964194185.1 of Rhinolophus hipposideros. Lineage (NCBI taxonomy): Eukaryota > Metazoa > Chordata > Mammalia > Chiroptera > Rhinolophidae > Rhinolophus > Rhinolophus hipposideros. The sequence continues at coordinate 39,047,957 of NC_138057.1, read as the reverse complement.
GCAGTTTCACCTAACCCATCATGCCTTCTGATCACAGTGGAGCCAGCTCTGTACAAATAATTCAGTCAGAGATATTGAACTATCCAATCTTTCTTTTTAGTTAAAAGCAAATATCCAGAGGTATACAGAAGGTAGACTAAAAAGAAGGAAACTAGAGAAGATGTTGAAGTTGAAAACATAGACGTTATCATGCTCGGTAATTGAGTTTCATAGTTTGTTTTGTTTTGTTTTGTTTTTAAGCAGAAATTATAGATCCATAATATGCTAAAGAACATTCACATTCACAGCATGCACTGGTGGGGAAGCCCAGCTTCCATTCAGTTCTGAACAGGCTGCCAAATGATAAATACCTATTTTCAAGCAATCATAGATTAAATAATATCCGTAGCTTACTTTGAAACACACACACGCCACCACCACTACCACCATAAAATAATATTTTAAATTACAATAAAATAGAAATGTTATCAGAGAGGGGAAAAGAATCTTTGGAGCAAATTTTGAAAATGACCAAAATATTAAACATTTTTTAAAGGCTAAACAAAACAAAACGAATTAGGAATCTGGTGGAAATCTCATTCTCATCCACAGTTACTGTCAATAACAATTCTTAGAAATGCCAGTACCTGGGAGGCATAGCATCAATTTTTTAAAAAATGTTGTACAGTGCTGGCGAGGATGTGGAGAAAAGGGAACCTTCGTGCACTGTTGGCAGGACTGCAGATTGGTGCAGCCATTATGGAAAACAGTATGGAGCTTTCTCAAAAAATTGAAAATGGAACTACCTTATGACCCAGCAATTCCACTCTTGGGTATCTATCCGGAGAATTCCAAAATGCTAATTCGAAAAAAATCTATGCACCCCTGTTTATTGCAGCACTATACACAATAGCCAAGACATGGAAAAACGGAAATGCCCATCAGTAAACTACTGGATTAAGAAACTGTAGTACATTTATACAATGGAGTATTATGCAGCCATAAAGAAGAACAAAATCTTCCCATTTGCAACAATATGGATGGACCTAGAGAGCATTATGCTACGTGAAATAAGTCAGACAGAGAAAGACAAATGCCATATGATCTCACTTATATGTGGAATCGAAAGAATAGAATAAATGAGTGAACTAATCAGAAACAGTTTCAGAGACATAGAGGAAAAACTGAGGGTTGCTAGATTGGAGGCAGATTGGGGGGAAGGGGGAAGGTGAGGGGATTAGAAAGCACAATCAGTAACCACAAGATTGCCACAGGGATATGAAAGTCAGTTTGAGGAATATAATCAATAATGTTGTAAAGATTTTGTAGCATATCCGATGGACACTTGTCTCATTAGGGAGACCACCTCAGGGATGGTGTAGATGCCTGATCACTTCACTGTACACCTGAAGCTGCAGCTGAATAATAATGTCAACTATAATTTAATATATATATAGATACATAGTCACAAGAAGCGGAATACGGCATATGAAATAGAAACAGTGCAAATGTAACAGCTACATGTGATGTCAGAGGGGTAGTAGATTGGGGGAGGGGGATTATCACTTTGTGAGGGGTATAAATGATAAATGTCTAACTATTACAGTGTTTTGTACACATGAAACTAATAAAAAACAAAAAAAATTAATAAATAAAAATAAAATAATAATAATAATAATAATAATAATAATAATAATGCCAAACTAGAAAATAAAGAGACCCGGAGACAAAGCAGATGTTGGAATTAGCATAAAAAAATGTTGTAATAATATCAAGCACAGAACAATCATCTTAACACTTTCCCTAAACTAATACAGCTCCTCTCTGCCTTAATAGGAATGATTTGAAGTATGGGTGTGTTTTACAAACGTGTGAATTGAGTACCTAGTCCCATGTCTGCCATTCACCTCCCCACATAATATAGCTGCCAATATTTCAGATCTGAGCACATCAGACTTAAACAATTTAGTAATTGTCTCCCTACATCATCCTGCCAACTGATGGGAGAAAAGTCTGAGTCACTAAACAGCTGATTATTTTATCACTCCTCTCTCTCTGGTGCAGCCATGATTTTGTGCAATGTGGTCATCTCTTCCCCTGCTTTCTCTACTTAGGACTAAAATGGATTTAACTACCTGTCATTATTTGAGTCTATATTGTTAGTGCCCTATCTGAAGATTAAATCCATTCTACTTTCTTATCCCTCATTCTAAGGAACGTATATTATGCAAGGCTGAGACACACTTTCTCAGTCCCAGAAATATGCATTTCATTTATTTCCCCAGTTTAAGGCAGTCTGATATTTATGTGTGCCTAGATGTGCAGGTGAATGTGCCGATGTGTCAATTGATGGCCTTAGGAAGCCAACCCTTAAATAAGGATTTGAGTAAAAAATAGTTTATTTGAAATGTTATCTCAGTAAACAGTGAAGGGGGATAATAATAGGTTGTGCTAATTCTCTTGTATTTGCAGACTGCTGTGCAAGAGGGCAGACCTGACTCCAGCTATCAAAACAGTCATTGGGCAAAGAGAAGCAGAACTCCATGGGTTATATGGTGAGGCTCTAAGGAATATAATGGGACACCAGCAGCACCTGCTACAGGATTAATGCAACCCAAATGAGGTAAGACTAAAACCTACATCATAGGGTGCTACTAGGATGAAATGGGTACATACGTATACTCCACATAAGGTCTATGTGTCAGAACAATTTGATAGGCATTATTATGTTACGTCTATGATGACGATTAAGATTTATATTATCAGTTTGTTATACATTCACTTTTATTCACTTAGAAATCATTCATCTCTGGGCCTTTAAATATATTCTTTGCCTATTACAGAAGTTATTTTAATGACTTATAATAGTATATAAAATGTAAACAGTTGAAACTGTTGAAAATAGAGACACAGTTGTAATTATAGAATTGAGTAATAAATGAGACGAGTAACAAATACCACAATGACCTGCACAGTTGTCATGACAAGCTAGGTATTTGTCTGTAAGCTGTTTAAAAGACAGTGTAAAACTAGCAAGATTTCAAGCCAGAACTAGCTTCTTGTTTATTCTGAGCAAAGATGCCAAGGGAAGAATGGGAACCTCTTCTGAAGTTAAGGGCCTTGGTTGTTTCGAGGTCAATATAAGAAATAAGACAATATAAGAAAAATTTTGGACACATTTTCCATAAAAATTATATTTTGTTACCAGGAAAACATATCGATATTGATATGTGTTTGCCATTTATTAAAAAATGCAGTGTGTGCAGGTAGTCATGTGAGATTTCTTCTGCTTCTGAAATCCCAAATAAATTTAGTCTGCAGAAGGTAGGTCTGTTCTTATAAACGTATACAATCCATAGACATCACTCACGAAAAAGCTGCTCTCATCATTTCACACACAAATTTTAAAAGAAGAGGTAGGTTAGTGTTTCTCAAAGTTTCTTGATTCAAGGCACCCTTAATGTTTAATAATACTTTTATGGCAACTAGACCAAAATGAATACGTCACTTTTCCATTTATTAAGCAGTTAGTTCCAAGATATTGAAAAAAGTGCTTATGTTCTAACAGCATAGAATACATGTAAAAAAAATAATGCACTCAAATTTAAAGAAAAAATATTTTATTTCTTTCCTAAATTATACTTATACTGAGAATGTACTTTCTGTTGGACTCTGCATGCTAACCCTACTTCTAACTTCCAATATTTTCAACTCTTCAATTGACAATTATCTCTTGCCTTGGGACCCATGTCTTCCCCTGCAATGGCAGATGAGAAGTACCAGGAGACCTCCCAACTGATCAGTAGTAAGAGTTGGTGTATAAATTCTCCAGCACCCTTACTCATTAAGGGGCATAACTCTGAGGTGTTTGTTCTAGTCTGTCTCCCAGAGTTCCCCATATGATTAAACTCCAGTTACCCACAGTGGGAGTTTGTTTAATAGTATACCCTTTTATGCACTTTCTTCCCTTTCTATCTATCTTTCCTACTTTCCTTCTAGTGTTTCCTAGAATGACCTCTTAATCAATATACTACTTTACTTGAATCCCTGTCTCAGGATATTCTCCTAAAGGAAATCAAACTACGGCAAATGAATTAATGATTCATTAGCTTTATACCACGTGGTAGAAATTCTTTCTTTATAAAGTTTCTCACTTGTTTCCTTTGCTTTTTATTTAGATGCTAACCTAGTGTTATTTATATAACAGGCACTGAGATAATCATTAAATTCTTACAGTGCCTAACCACACTACTGTTCATTCAACTGAAATGTATCAATCCCCCATGGTTTACACACTGTACTCAGTAATGGAAATACCAATATAAATAAATATAAATAAGACATGCAATTCCTACATTCAAAAGTTCCTAATCTCCAGAGGAGAAAGACTTATAAACTGATGATTTCTAATACACAGTAAATGCTTAAAAGCTGTCAATAAATAGTTCCTGAATACCTGTATAAGTAGACAGCCTCCTTGTCCCCATAATCTTCTTTACTTTTTTTGTTGTGGTCTTTTTTTATCTCTTTTACAACATTGTCAGAAAAGAGCAAAAGCAGAGGATTCAGGTCATATGTCGCATATTAGGACAATTCCCCTTTCTCATCGCTGCAGTGAAAATAGGGTCTGGTTGGTCCATTTGATTACAATAATGTATTGTAAGACTAAGATTATAAACGTTACCTGGGAAAACATGGAAAAGAAATTATGAAAGAATTAACACAAAGCTATCACCACTGCTAAGGCAACAGCTTAAAATGATCACTCGTAGTAGGTTAATAGCATCATGCTTATTAGTAAAAGAGATTGATTCATGAAAGGAGTCTGCCCTTCCCAAATTCTCTCTATTAGCAATAAAGTTCCCCGGGGAAACCCCTCTTCAGTGATCAGAGACCAGGAAAGTGCTACCTATGTCCAGATGAATTAAAGTGAATAGTCCCTTACCAGATTAGCCACGATCCCTCATGTGGAATTAAGTAAAATAATTAGTAGATAGAAAGATACATAGAGAGATACATTGAAAGATGTAACAGATTCATAATTCCTTGCCCACTCTCAACAACAAAAATAAAATAAGAATTACATTATATATCATTAGTGGTTATTTCCAATTTTACTATATTTTTTTACCAAAGTTCTACGGTAGGTCTTCTTAAGGGAGTAAAAGAAAAATAATTCTACTATTATATACAATGTCATGAGGCAATTTATAATGTGACCATATTGCAGCTAGTGATCACAGTTTGAAGGCATCAAATATTGGGACCTACGTGAAAAGTAGCGGACAAAGTGGCTTCCACTATGACAGATTAAAACGAATGCCATATTTCCCTCGAACAATGTAGTACTCCACTGCTCAGAATATATGCCTACATTTTGTGCCCCTGGGGTTAAACATTGAAGGAAAAGAGGTTTAAAATTCAACTAGGGGGTTCCTTAAATGAGTCATTGATAAGGACATGTTTTTGTTTATATTGATTATGGTTGCCATGTTGTTTTGGCAGCATTCTCTAAATGAGTAACATGGAAAACAGGAAACTCGTCATTGCCTTCCCATCTCATTCCGCTTCAGACAGCAAGAAAATTGAGTTATGTACACCCATGCTCACATTTTCACATGCCCCATACACACACACACACACACACACACACACACGCACATATACATACACATACACACACACACACACAGGCAAGAACATTTTAAACCTGTGTACAAAGCAAGATATGGTACCTATGTCTCTGACAATTTTCAAAGCCAGGCACTTATTAAATACAGGGAATTGTGAGTGAAGATGAAATGTGTAGTACAACATATTCAACTCATATGCACCATTACCAGGGGCAAAAATGACAGGAATTATTCTAGAAATCTACACTTTAATTTTTTTATTGTTAATATAATGGTGACCTTTTAGAAAAGAGTAATAAAGTACTCTCTTTCACCCCTTTATAGACTCAATATACCAAACTCATAAACATTATATATTTTCTATTTTGTAGTATCTTCTGGTAGTATTTCTAAAAGAAAAGAGTCTTAGGGTTTTATATGTTTGTATAATTTGGGGGATTTTAAATATGTTTGTTGAAGCAGGAGAAAATAAATAATAGGCTTAGCAAATCTCCTGTTTTTATACTGACTAAAAGGGAAACAGCCTGAATTAATGCTTATGTTGAAATCAATATTACCTTTTTCTCTCCTGAGTATGTTCAGTACCTCACACTAGGCTAATAAAATGTTTCTTAGAAGCAATCATTAGAGAAATTGCTTTATTAAATAAGAATGTAAATAAGAATGAGTCACAATTTATAGTGTATCAATTGTTTTAAAGGAAAATTCCTAAGTACAATTTACATAAATTAATTAAAGACAACCCAAACAAATTTATTTCATGATAAAATCAACCAGTGGGTTCCTATAACTACAGAACTAATAGTCCAAAAATTTGTAGGCATTTACATAGCAAGCCTAATACAAATATTTCATTGCAATAAACATACATCTGTGATTCTGATACTACCCCCATTTTATCTATATTGGACAAAGAAAAGAAGCATTGGCAATTCACCACACACAAATACTTCCACCTACCCATCCTTTGTTGATATTTAGGAAAGAAATGAAAACCTCATACTTTTGCTTCTGCTATCTAGGACTAATAAGATTATCATAAAGGGTGAAAAATAGCACATCTGGAAAAAAATCAACATACTGATCACAAATAAATGGGCCCTCTGGAAACACAAGAAAGCAAAATGTAAACAATAAAAATAGCCATTTTATCTCCCATGGATTAATTTTGAATACATTTTTGTTTCTAAGATGTAAAAATAATGATATTAGAGACCAACCAAGTAAACAAAAATGGTTTCAATGATAGTTATGATCAAATGCCAATAAATCAATTCAAAGTAAGGTAGAAACGAGAAAAGAAATAAGACAGCACTTTTAAAAACATGGTTCAGCTAATCAAACTAGGAGACCAGACAGCATGCAAATGCCAACAAATGAGGGTGGTATGTCTGCCCTTTCCAGGATATTTGTGTTAAAAAGCAACATAATTTAAAAAAAAAAAAAAAGTGGGCCATAACAGTATCTAGTCAAAGAAAACAGAGTATCTCAGGTATGCGATGAAGAATTTTCCTTGGCAGTCAGGCTCAGCAAACACAGTCACTGGACCAATTGATGACCACAACTTCTATAAAACAATAATTTTCAAAATCACACAAAAATAAAGTTCTTTTGTTTTAGTTTCAGTTTACCTCTATTCATCAGTTATGTATAAAGAAAACATGTGAATTTTTTGTTATTTAAAAACTTAAATTTCCTCCTGTTTGGTTCTACCATTTTAATTTGAAATTCAGAGGCTTCTATACAGTTTCCAAGCCAACATCAAAGATGCAAGAGGTGAAATGATTTGTTCAGTCTCATAAATATTTGGAAACCCGACTTCAACTAGAATGGGCTATCTCGATTGCATCTCTAAGAGAACTTACGAGAGTGAATGTTTCTTTGATGGAGACATAGGACAGTAGCTGACAGTCACACTAGCAGCTCACAATCCTTTTATCTTCTCATCAGTGTCAAAGATTCATCAACAATTAAGTGTCCTACTATAAACTGCATTACAATAATCAGCAAGCCATAAAAAGGAAGAATCTTTTCTAAAATGGAGAAAGTCTGAAAAGTATATTTTGAGCCTTCCAGTGTGCTTAGTCCTTGACTTCCCTGCTAGGATGGTAAAGGAGGGAGTCAGACTACATTAATGTCAATGCTGATAAAATTGCCAGGGACATAGGGACTTCAATTGTTGAGAGGTGGACTGAGTCTACCAATTCTTTTTAAAGTAACTTTTAGCAAAGCTTTCTGAAAATATTACATGTGGCATGTATCAACTTATGACATGTGACCAATAACAACAGATGTAAATTTAACTCGGGAAATTAGATATGAAAGGCATACTAACCCATAAATAATTTGTTATTCAACTCTCAAGACAATACACAAATAATGAGGCATGACACAGTCCTTGGACAATTTTGACCACCAGTTCTGTCACTATCAGTGGTGCAATGCAGGAATTTATAGTGGAAGAGATGGAAATATATCTTTTTGAGTTGTTGGGGAAGGATTTTCCAGGAAACTTGGTATTGAAAGGAGCCTTCTTACACACATGTCAAGACTGAGAAATGAAGATAATGGTAGAAAGGGAGAAATAGAGCTGTATTACTACTGAGAGATGTTTTTCATTGCAAAGTCAAGTCAATAGCGGATGAATGTCATTGTTAGAGTAATAATATTGTCATCTACTCGAAGGGGTACTCATCAGTGAGCAACAGCCCAGCAGTGAATAATAACAGAGGGAATTCTGCGAAGTAACAATTATAGTCCTTTCATCAAGAAACTTATATTCAATTTGAGATATCAACAAACAAAAGTGTCCATAAGAATGCAGACCAGTATGTATAGATATAGTTACCAAAAAAAAAGTACCGAAGATAATTATCATTATTGTTTAGAAAAAAAGTTTAACACAAATGAGTCAAGAAAATCTATCAGAGGAGTTATATAATAAGAGCTGGCCAATTGAATTTCAGAGTGAAAATGGAGAGAGGTGCATCCAAGATGTGAATAAAAGTAGGTGTAGGTGGGAATGATCACACTCCTTTAGAGGGATTGGGAGTAAATACATTGGACTGAAGCATTGGGTTTTAGACTGTCAGCATCTTGATTGCCATGCTGAAACTGACAGTATGCTCTAAATCAGTGCTGCCAAAAGAACTTTCTATAATAAGGGAAATGCTTTACATTTGTGCTGTGCTATATTGTAGGCACATGTGGCTACGGAACACTTGAAATGTGGCTAGTGGCTCTTAGAAACTGAATTTTAATTTTATTTAATTCTAATTAATTAAAATTTAAATTTAAATAGCCACATGAGGCTAGTGGTGTCAGTGTTAGCACCGCTCTAGAGAGAAGGGAATCACCGTAGGTTTTAAACAGGGAATGACAAGATAAAACCTTATTGTAGGCAGACTAATTTGGCAGCAGTGTTTAGGAAAGTTAGAGGGTAAATAGTTCTCTTGAGATGGTACTGAATTTATAAATCTATCTGGGAGAATTGACATCTTTAAAATATGAGTCATCCAATCATGAACATGATGTATTGCTCCATTTATTTAGGTTTGTCAATTTTTAAAAGCCTCTCAACAGGTTTTATAAACTCATAACAACATAGTTCATAATAATAAAAATACGGAAACAATCCAAATGTTCATCAAAAAATGTATTTTAAAAATAAAATACAACAGAATATTCTATTAGAAGGAAAATGAAAGAACTATAGCTACATGCAACTGTATGAATAATATTAGATAAATGAAGTAAAACACAAAATGATGCACATAGTATTACTCCATTCAAAAAAGATGTAACAGGAGAAACAAAATTGTATCACTTATGAACATAGTAAAATCATTTAGAAAAGCAAAGAAATGATTTACTGTAAAAGTCAAGATAATGATACTCTCTACAAGGAAGGGAGGTGGCAACACAGGGGTTTTCTAGGGTTGTTATTAACCGCCTTATTTCTCTACCTCTGTGATAGTACTATAAGCATTCACTTTATAATTATTCATTAAACTGTAAGTATATGTTTCATGTACTTCCCAATACATAGGTTACAATAACCAAAGAAATAGAAGATTCAACAAAATTTAAAGAGAAGTTAAAAACAAAATTGAAATTATCAAAACAAAGCAGAGATGATAGTTTACAAAAAACATAGCCACAAATTCTTTGTAGCTTTTTCCATTCAAGAGGTAGGTAGGGCTCCTTTCCTACTCATTGAATCTAGGCTGGCCTGGTGACTATGGCCATTAAGACATTAGAAAATGTGACGCAAGAAAAGGCTTGAAGAGTTCTTGCACACTGGGCTTTGTCTTCTCTTGCTGCTTTTGCAACCCAGCTGCCATTTGAGGAGTCCCTGGCTTGTCTATTAGATGCTTGAGGCCCGTGCCCTGACTGCAACTATACAAGGGAGCTGAGGTGAGACAAGTATAGGAATCTGCCCAGTTGAACAGAGCTTAAATTGCCAGACCACTGAATCATGAGCTAAAATTTATTCTTTAAAACACTAAGTTTTGGTGGGGGTTGTTTTCAGCAAAACCTAGTTATCAAGGAACAGAATATGTAGACATCCCTAAGTGCCAAAACAGAATACAATTGAGCAGAGATCCTGAATCTCATTATTTTTACAGTAAACAGAAAAGAAAAAATACAGTGAAGGTTACAGTTTTCATTTTCTGATCAATATATACCAACAAAAGGTGAAGAATACAATGTTGCTTGTGATTAATCTCAGGCATAGAATTATCACACCAATTCTTTCTAAAAGACACTGGGGAAAGAATAGAAAATATAATTAACCACAATTTTGCAAGGCATAGAAAAGTTATTCGAGTCAACTACTTTTGAATCACTCTTGTGCAAAGATAAAATAGTAACTCAAGGAGGGTATTTCAGGAAAGGGACAGAGAAAGTATGGCCCAGATAAATTGCATTCTGATAGTGTATATAATTTTGAGGATAAAAATATAGTACTTCTAAAAAATGAATATTTGTGTGTCCATTTGAATATCACTTTTAAACATCAATGCCTTAAAGCAACCTTTTGAAGTTTCTGTGCTGTAGGCAATTCATGAGTAAATCTAGAAAGTACCAGTACTTCAGATAGGATAAGCTACGTAGTCAAATAAACTGAGAGCTGTTTTCTTGTAGGACTTTTTATCTTGATTACTTTTCCTATGGAAATACTCCTAATATTTCAAGGCCCACCCATTATCTCTTTGAAGATGTGCCTGAATATTACTCACTTTCCTTTATATAAATTTAAAAATATTTTTTCCTTTACTCTATTTCAGTCGTGTATTTGTTTTATTCCTCTTAACTCATCTTTAGTCCTTTGAGAGCAAAAGCTGTGCCTTACTGTTTGGATTCTCCACAACAGTTAGCATATGTTTCACCCACAAAAGGGGGTCAATAAATACCTGTTAATTTTAGAACTTAAGATCCAGTCTCCGTTACCCTGGCAGAATGTAAACCTATTCCAACATGAGCAGATGTCTGCAGGTAGAAGTTAAATTAAGATTTGGTAAAAATATTTTGAAGACTCTTGGTAATGCGGGGGTTACGCTTTGAAAGTTATTCATGCAAAAGATCTCATTCTCATACAGAATCTATATACACTTTGAGTAAAAAGAGCTAAGTCGGTGGCCAAAGACTAAATCTGGGGAAAGACTTTCAGTTAAGGGGAAAGGAAAGGAAGTGAGCGAAAAATACTTGGAAGTAAAGAAGAAAAATCTAAAGGAATTTAAAAGGAAAAAGAATGATTTAAAAACTGAGATTCAACCAAGGTTGTTAAATCTTGCAGAGCAAGAGAACAAGGACCGAGAAACAGAGATGCATATTAGAATTTTCAGTGCTTTTAAATATTAACAAATATACTACCATTATTCTTTCGATTAAAAATATGGTGCAGTTATCAAATTCATTGAACTGAACACTTAAGATTTGTGTGTTTTATTGTATGGACACTATCCTTTAAAATCTGCTGCTCAGCTAATATTTATTTCACTTGATTTTCACTATTTTTTATATTTTCCTATGAGCAAATAGAGTAACACTTATTTGGGAAAGTGCATCTTATTTCAAATAAATGACACCAAGAAAATCTGACTTCAATATTCAATATGTCAATGGAGAAATAATTTCCAATTATTTAAGGGACCTAAAGGAAAGAGAAAAAGAACAAATATGAAGAAAAGGCAATTATTCCTAAACAATAGAAATATGACTGTGGTGTCCCTTGGTATTAATAATAGTAATATATCAAGCAATAAATATATTCTAGAGAATCACCCAGAAAACGATTCCACTGTCATGTGAAAGGAAATAAGAATTCACCTAGTTTGTATGGACAAATACCAATATGAACGTATTTTTTAAACTACATTCAGAAGTTTGTTGGTTGGTGCTATCGGGTACTTTTATTGTATATATTTAGAGATGACTAAAGACATAGTAGCCGTACAAATAAAGTTATTATATTACAACACAATACAAGCATTGCTCAAATGCTTTGCAATTGCAATCCACAAAATTTCTCTGCTACGTAAACTCATCAGTTTTCCTTAATATTATTACCTACAATGGTATCAGATGCTATAAACATTTTGTTTATATATTTAAGAGAATTTGCTGCACATTGGTTATAATTTGTCCCTCTTGACAGTCTTTCATTATCATATTTCACACTTGTATAATTTTATATTGATGATGAATCTACTCATGGGCTATATTTAACTTTCTAATATTGATAAGATTCTAAAATTCAGTGATTTGCTACAGCAAAAGTAATGATAATTGCAGAATACTTGACTATTGATTAATAAAAGGAACAATTCACTTCTCCCACCGCCCAAAACACTGAATTAAGACTTCAAAATAAGTACACATATTAAAAAAAAAAAAAAAAAAAAAAGAAAAAGCTAACTTGAATCAGTTACCAGAGTTCCCTGTATTTTATATATTTTTAAAGAATATCATCCATATGAAACAAACACTGGGATATGTCACCTAAATGGTTTAGGAAATAGTTTAGCAAATAAAGGAGAGATTAATGTTTCCAAAGGTAATAGAATTTGAATACAATGATCTAAGGGGCAGGTAGAGGCTTTAGAAGAGAAATTTTGGCAGCACTGTCTTAAGTTTTCCTGTATTTGTTATTTAGTCACTCCCTGATTCCTTTGAGTGATTTCCGGTGAAAGAATTAAAAGAGAAGACTTGAGGATTGTCTGGGGAGTAACCAGGATGTGGGGGTGATGGGGTTGCAGCATCTTGGGAGTGAGGAGGGGATCCTGAGGAAAAGAGAAGAGAGTGATTCGTACCAGTTATGGAAAGAAAATAAAAACATTCTGAGTATCAAAGGCCTGAGCAAAGGAAACCTTGGAGAGCTTTTCTGGACCTGAAAAGGGAATGTGGGAGCTGAGAAGCCAAAGGCCTGTGTGCAATTTCCTGACATGTAGGAAAAATGCAGTGAGTGCCCTCAAAATAATTAATCCGGAATGCTGAGAAATAGGTATACCAGAAGTACTTGTCTTTTCTTTATTCTGGATTCTGAATCTGAGTTCATGGTCAACAAGGGAAAGTATCTTTCTCTTCAATCAGGAACACTTAGCACACATCTAAAATATTTAACTCCTTTCTGTCTATATAGATGTGTTACATACATTTTTGCATAGGTTAAAAAAAAACTTATCTTTATTTCAAATGATGTTTTCACAAGAATCCACATTGTTGTCTCTTAACTTCTCTACCACCATTAAGAAAGGAAACTTATAAGGACTTGTGGTGTAAAATTTGGGCACCAGAGAATGGTGTAGATGGGCCCATTTTGAAAGCCTCTCCTTTTTGTTGTCTCTGCGAATGGATTTAACATCATTAAATAGCAAAATGCAGGGAGAAAGGTGATATTTTAGAAAATGAGCTTGGTTGTTCGGAAGCAGCCCCTGAAGCAGTAGCTCTGAATTGGGGGCCTTGTGGATGTCTCCATAATGCAGATAAAACTTCATGATATATTTAAATCCTTTTCCGCAAACACTTCCCTGATTTGTTGCCAAGCCATCACTGAATTTAGTAATCCAGACAGATTACCATAGGGGTTCTATTTTTAGGGTCCTTCTGTTACTGTGGCAGTTGCAGGCGGATCGGATTACAGCTCTATCCTACCCATGTAAAATGCATTGATGCTTCAGGAGAAACCTGCACTTCCCTGCTGTAATTACAATGTCAGACTCATCACTGGATATTTCTCTCTGAATTTATTTTGTAGCTCCACTGTGGCCAATCCATTATTAACTCATGAGGTGGCTTGTTGTCTTTCAGTTTTGCTCTGTGCCTTTCAACTAGCTCACTATTGTGTATATGTGTGTGTCGGGCGGGGGGAGGGTGGATGATGGAAAATGCATGCTGTGGGTCACAGAGGACATGTATAATTTCTCTGATTATGAGGGCAGGAAAATGTGTAACCCAGACATTACTCTCCTATAAATGACAATATCTCCATCTAGTGGTGAAAATGAGCTTAATCATCATATTCTCCTCCACTAGCAGATGAGGAAAGAGGCATGTCTCAGAATGTGATTTTTATTTTATCTTCAGAAATTAAATTTTTTCCCGTGAAGAACAGATGTTTACTTAACCAAATTGGACCCCTTCCTGCAGTCTTTACAAGGAAAAATATAATTCCATTTATTTCAGAGAAAGTTTGGCCTCCAGAAATGACTGTTCCTCAATATCCAGGTACACAGTTTGTCAATAATCTCTTCCATGATTTTTACAAGGCATTGGAAGGGAAACAGTTATAACGTGTAGTAAAATAACAAATTGAGTTATTTTTATATAAATTCTTGTAGTTGAAGTAAATTACCCAACAAAGAAGTAAATTACCCAACAAATTTCTTATTTCCCATCAACTATCTTTCATCAATCTCAGAGTAATTACACCCCAGTAAACTAATATATAATACAAATATAAGCAAGTCAATTACATTTTTTTCCTTGAAGGAATGTAGGCTAAAGAAGAATGTTAAGATATTCCCATTTCATAAGTTATTGCAACCTTGATCAAAAAGTTCTTGTAATATAAAGCCAATCATTTCAGGCTGTCTTTTACAAATGTTCTTGATTATGTTATTCTTATTTGATCATGGAAACTCAGGATTGTTTTTAACTAATCTTCCAACTCATATCAAGTTATACAGCTTGTAGTATCGAATTTATTTACATAAGTATAATTAGAGTCATCAGAGAACCTAGAAGACGACCACTGAGCTTGCACCAGCGGCCCACCAGATGGCAGCACTCACGTGAGCCTTTGTACTTGGGAGTACCCAAACCTTCACTTTATTGGTGTGCTACTGGAATTTGGTCTCTCCAGAACTGAGTCCAGATCTTTGAAGTCAAAACGCAAATTTATTCATATAAAATTGTGGATATTCCTTTTCTGGGGAGATCAGAGAGAGACAGACATAGAAGTAAATAGAGATAAGTGGGCATATACACGCATTTATTTCCCAGCTCTGTATGCTGAGCAGTCCGAAAAGCAACCACACTCCAGTAGGTATGCACACCTTCTGACCAGATCTTGGTTCCTAAAATCAGCCTCCCTTAAAAGGAACCAGGACTCTGAAAAAATGAGTGATTCTAGAGCTTGTATTGGAAAGTATAAGATGAGCAAAACTAGTGTATATTTTTGAGCCAGAAAATCTGGAAGATCTTAATGGTAGAGACATGTCAAAACGACACAGGAGCCAGCCCAAAAAGGTTCCCGCTGTCCAATTTCAGATGATGTACATATCAAAATAAATTATGATATTAATGGATTATAAGATGTTAAGGTTATGAACATCAAAGATAAACTTGGAAATTATTCTAGAGTAAAGAAGACTAAAGAGACATAACAACTAACTGCAAAGAATGGATAGGATTTTGGACCAGATATTTTTTGGGGGGGTGGAAATGGGGGTGACAGGTGGCTATAAAAGATATTGTAGGAATGCAAAATATAAAGTAGGGATGCAAATTAGATAGGAGTATTTTATCAGTGTTAAGTTCCTGATTTTGATAATTATACTACGGTTTTGTAAGAAAATATTTTTGTTTTCAGGAAACACATGCTGAGATTTTTAGTGGTAAAAGTGAAAAGTTACCTTCAAATGGATCAGAAAAAAGTGTGTGTGTGTGTGTGTGTGTGTGTGTGTGTGTGTGTGTGTGTGTAGAGAGAGAGAGAGAGAGCAGAAAAGAGGAAAAATGTTAAAATTGGGGGATCTGAGTTAAAGGTATATGAAAATTCTTTGTACTATTCTTACAACTTTTCTGTATGTTTGAAATTTTTCAAAATAAAAAAATTTAGTGTTCAGAAAATAATATTAACACAGTTCCTGGCACATGCAATCTTCATAAATGTCAAGCTTAATATTTATGCTTTTCACAGAACATTGTTAATTAATCACTTGGTCTGATAAACTAAAGTAATATGTCTCTGCCATTCAACATTTAATAATTCACAAGGTGAAAAATAAAATATCTGTGTGTTATGCTTAGGTTAGAAGTGACTTGAAAATGATGCTGACAAACTTTAAGTTCAAAAAACTGAAATGAGCATAAGATTTTTCCTTCCTTTTTTCTTGTGACTTCCCTGAAATGATAGTAGATGTACACAGGGAGAATAAATTACTTACAGTGGTAAAAGCAAAAAAGGATACCATCAATCAATCACATAAATGTTGCATTCCTTTAATATAGAAAGCTGGTAAAATCCTATTGATGGATAATTTGGAATAGATCAAACAACTCAAACATGTGCAGAAGGCTGAAAAAGGATGGGAACAATTTCTTTCTACGGAACCCCAAAGTGACCAACCTCAACATTGGCAAATATGGAGTGTGAGAGAGGAAGGGGTTGTTGTCACCGTAATTAAGTAAAAGGCTGACTATAGAATGACTGAGCCTGTGTATTTACAACTGGGTGTGCTATATATGCCCAAATAATGGCACAAAAGGAGAAGGATATCTTGTGGGCACACCCTTCTCCAGCTCCTTCTTGGGGTGCAAATGAGTAAGGATGTCACACGTAGAAGAGAAGGCTGAGAGGTTGCAGAGTTGCTGTCCATTTGGTCCCTGGGCCAAGCCAATAGCCATGCACCTCTAGACTTCTTACTATAAGCAAGAAATAAATCCTTACTTGTTTAAGCCATAAGTATCAGGTTTTCTTTTTTATCTGGAACCAAAACCATCCCAAAATGGATCCAATATTTAAATGTGCAAATTCAATCATAAGAAAAATTCTAAAAAATGATGTAATTAAACACTTATAGGAGTATGTGGGGTTGGGAAGGTTGATTAGAAACATATTTTCATCTTTTGCAGGAAGGATGATAATAGGTACTTCTAAGGTTTATAAATTAAGAAGTCAATGTATAGGTTTTTAATAAGAATTACCGAGTTAAGCCATCAAAAGTAGTAAAAATATAAACTTTGAAATGGTTTATCTGCAGAGAATGGTGCTTTCTTAGAGAATACAAGAATAGATTAGGAAAATGACTTAAATGACACAATTTTAAATAAAAATAATGCAAAATGATATACATTAAGAATTTGAGATTAAATAAGCTTTTATATAAAGTGATATATTATTTTCTTAATTTAATAACATGTGAATAGTTATTTGTACAAATACAAAAATACATAAAGAAGTACTTACAATGATTTAAAGCATTTCCTAGGTCTGTTGCCAAAATACTTTTTTTTTTTCCTCTGTACAACTGAGGAAGAATAAAATATTTCTAGTGTAAAGAAAATAATTTACTTAGTCTTTAGGAATAGATTTTAAAGATCCCTTGAAAGAAGTAATTTAATATCTGATATTATATGAAGTTAATGGGTGCTTTTTTTCTCTTCCTTACATTTCTATTTTCAATATTCTCTTTTTATTTCTTCTCACTCATCAGGTACATACCCTCAGTCTGACAGTAATGGTCTTCAACATTTGAAAATCTCCCTTTAGAGAGCAACCTGCCATTGGGCAATCTGCATTAAATCTAAGTCCTTTGACACAGCACTGAGGACCGGAAGCAGAGTACTGAAAAATGAGTCATTTGTCCAAGGACAGGAATGCTTTCTGCCATACTTCGGCTCACAAATGACTGAGTTCTAAAAGGAGTTTAATTCATTTTTTTCTTGTTTTATTTTTTTATTATTTATTTTATTTTTTCAGTTTTTATTAGTTTCAGGTGCACAAAACAATGTAATAGTTAGACATTTATCATTTATATCCCTCACACAGTGACAACCCCCATCCCCCATCCACTACCCTTCTGAAATATCACACCGCACATTTCCACTGTTTCTATTCCTAATGCTGTTATTAATTCTTATTGATAGTTTATAATGTTAATAGCCAGCAAAGTGCTTGTGCTAGTAAACATTAGTTTTCTTTTTATTTGTTTTTTTCTGCTCTAGTGATTAGCACCGGCAGCCATCAGTGCCCTTACTACATTTCTATTTCCTACTAGTGTAGCCATGACTCTAGTAAGAGGGCGCCATACTTATGCCGTTTCCCACACACCCATTCACTTCTTCCACAGGACCAAGATTCACTTTCAGATTGAAAGTGAGGACGTAGTGAGCTTTAGTTCCCTCAGGGTTGTGGGTGGGGGGAACTTCTAAGTTTTCAACAGGTCATTAGATGTACCGGCTAGAACTCTGGGAAATCAGTACTTACATATCAGATTTGAAGGTCATCAAAATACCAATGGAAGATAAAAACACATATGTGAATGATAGCATGTGACCATTAGTGAACCAAGATGCCACCTAGGGGAAACTAATGCTATGGACTGAGTTTGTCCCTCCCAAATTCATATGTTGAAACCAATTCCCCAAAGTGATGGTATAAGGAAGTGGAGCCTTTGGGGTATGTTTATGTCATGACAGCAGAGCCCTCATGAATGGGATTTAGTGATCTTATAAAAGAGGCCCCAGAAAGACCCTTTGCCCCTTCTGCTATGTGAGGTTATAGTCAAACATTGGCTGTCTATGAACTAGGAAGGGCGCACTCACCAGACACTGAAGCTAGACTTTTCCAGCCTCCACAACTGTGAGAAATAAATTTCTGTTGTGTATAAGCCACGTAGCCTATGGTATTTTGTTATAGTAGCCCAAACAGACTCAGACAAGCAATATCACTTAAAGATTAAGCAAAGGCAGAGGAATCCATGAAAAAGGAGGAATGGACAGAGAACCAGAGGGCTGAAGTCATGGGTGGGGGAGACATAGAAGAATATGGCAAATGATGCTAATGAGCCCAGGGAAACAAATATTAAAATTGGTTATTATGTTTATCGTTAAAGTCACTGCTGGTTGGCCAGGGTCATTGCAGCAGAGTGGTGCAGAATAAACAGGAGTGGAGAAGCAGAACTATAGACACTGATGGGAACTCTTTTAGGAGGTGTGAACAAGAAGGAGGACAAGAATGATTTCTAAAATTCTACGGTCAGTTAATCCCCATATAGTCACACATTGACTAAATTAGGGAAAATGCATAAGTTAGTTTTTAATGCCTCACTTTAAATAAAAGTAATAAATATAATGATATATAAAAGCATTACTGTGTTATACATATAATGTAGACCTATAGCTTTCCCCATTGTTGATAATTTTTGTGCTGTCCTATTATTTTACAAATGTTTTCCTATACTGCTCATGCCTACAGGTCATGTCTCCTGGGCTAGACTATAAACCACATGAAGAAATAGAACATGTTTTCTAGTTCTTTCACATTTTCTTATACTTTGTATATACTTAGGAGGACGTTTTCAAAGTTCACCACGAGATGGCAGTAAAGATCAAAAGTTGAATGAAACCAGGGCGGAAAACCCACTGGTATTTTGAAATGATGAATTTGCACATTTAAAATCAATATAAAACTTATCCTGCAATACGATAGCTAATATATATCTAAAAAAGGATGCTGACATACTGTTCTTGAAAAGCAAATTCTTGTGAGGAAAACAGTGGAAATTTTTAAGCTAAACAGTTAGAAAAACACAACCAAGCAATCTCATTCCTGTTTGTATGACAACTATTTCCTCCACAACTCTCTAGAGACTAGCGTACAGGCTTTTACACTATATGACAATTCAGAAACATTCAAGTCCAGTTCTGTGCCTTTTGTCAAAAACCATGCACTTCCCCACAAGTAGAGAAACTTTTTCATTTAGTGTTTTAGCATTTTTCACTCTAACATTTTCTTCATTTTTCTGGAACAATTGTCTAATACAAAACAAAAACCCATATATATAATAATATTAAAATGGTGAATAATAATTCTCACTATATTTAATGGCATGTTTTTTTAAATTTTAAGTAATTTCACAGTTCTTAATTTTTTGCCAGCATTTTATTTTAGGAAAGTTAGAATGTTCTTTGCTATCTTTAAATCAAGCATATTTATCATTTTGCTTCTTTGCATGTGAAGAGTTATGATAAAACATTTTCATTATGAAGCCTTTGCACTCTGAACAGCGTCATTTGTTCTTTTTGGACAAAGATCAAGGGAACTTCTAACACTCACATGGACATATTCACCTCCAAGAAAGAATCACAAAAGTAAGACAGTTTAGTGACTAGCCAGCCCTATCATTCAGAGTTCCTCCTCTTGACCCTGTTTTGATGTCATTTTCCACTAAAAAGCCCCAGTGATGATTCATCCATTACTTAATTGAAGTGGGTCACTCATGCTTATCCTGACACCAGGTGCCAGGGGCATGTACTGGATCAGACACTATTTCTTGTGTTTGTTTTGTCTTTTAAGATGGAAATTGTTTTGAATATTATTTTAAATAAAGATAAGAAAGAACCAGTAAAGGGAAATATTTTAAATAGCAATATTTTAATTATGAAAAATAAGCAATAATGAGCCCCATGAAGAATAAATCCTTCCCTATTGGATGCATTTATATGTCTTTTCCAGGGAATCCGTCAAAACAAGGAGAAACAATGAACTAACTGTATTCATTTTTTAAAAAAAAACTTTAATTAATGATTTTACTGCAATGTTCCTTTAAATAAGTCAAATTTGTGATTTTATACATACGTGGGTTTTTTGTTTGATTTTTTTGTTTCAGAAAAAGACATAAAACTTACCCAAAACAGAAATCCGTATTTCCTTATAAATTAAAAAGAACAATCTTAGAAAAACTATCATACATGACTACATCATAAATTTCATGCATCATAGTTTAGATGTAGAGAAAATGTGAAACTCTTTATTTTGTCTTTGGTTAATCTGGTCTTTCTCCCCAACCAAATTCCCAACACTGGAGGAGAAAAAAATAACTTTGAATGTTGTCTTGTTTAAAATCTAATAATGACAGTTCCTCTGGGAACAAATAGCCAGTCTCTCATATCCCAATTTAGCTTCCAATGTCAAGTTCAGCAAACAGCAGGGCCAGAGGACACTGAGCCAGAGACCTCAAACCTTCCTTCCTTCTATAATGACACCCTTCCTCTCAGTACACTCCAGAAATTCTTAGAGTAATCAGAGGGAAAAGTGGAAGAGAAACTGAGTAAAACTAAGAAACTACTCTTTTTTTCTCAAGACAGAAGTGTATCCAAAAGGAGATTATTAACTCAGACTAAAATTCACACCAGATGGCACTAAAAGTTCATTTTCCCCATCCTTAAACTGAGTCTGAGCGTTTATGAAAAATAATAGATTATTTTTAGACAACATAAAGGAATACCAGCTTCATGGGTATACAACCTGTGCTTAGGGGCCCCGTACAGAAGAGCTCATGGTTTCATGGTCTGCTTCACCATCATGAAATTCTTCATAATTTTTGAACAGTGATCCCACTTTTTAATTTTTCTTTGTGGCCATCCTCTACTGTATTTTCTCTGCTCCTTCAAATTGTGATGTGATTTCAAATATTTATCCCACTACAGATAAACCGATAAGTTGTTTTTCTTTCTTCTCCTTTTGAAAATGAACCTAGAAGTTGGTTTTGCTATATGACTACATACAGAAGTTTTATGTGTGTTTCTCTGATATTCTTTTCCTACGGTAATAGATTTAGGACGACTAAACTAGAGAAATGAATATACAGAATTTAAAAAGAAATACACAGATGCTAGATAGAATAAAATACGTAAAGTATGAAAATTGAGGCACTTGAAATCAATAGTTGGTTTGCATTCTGACACAAACGTTCCAGTGGTCACCCTCTTCATGAAAATGGAATGACAATAATTGTTTCCAGTGAGAAGCAAGAGACTAGACATTTATTTCCATTACACTGGCCAAAAAAAAAGCAGTCCTCTTTCCAGCTGGGTTGTTTGGGAGATGACTCAACTTGGAACTAAGCTTAATTTCTATGGACTGCTGTGGTGAGGCCTGACAAAAGAAAAATTCTGAGATGTCTTAAGTTCAATTACAGTGGGCAGGTGAATGAGAGGAAGAGATAGAGTATTTAACCAGTTAATGGCTATGGGGCAACTAACAATAGACTGTGCGTGTTCCTGAATGTATGTTGGAGCTTTGAATCAACTTCTGTAGTGACCACCACGCATCATGCATCCGCACATATATAAACTTTCACAACTGTCTTAACCAATCAAAAGTAGTAAATATTTCTTACAGACTGTACACCTATCATAAAACTGCCCCCACTTTACCTTCCACCCCTCCATCTGTAACCAATTTAAATTCTTTCAAAACAACTTGCATCTTTCTTTCCCAAAACATAGTGCATAAACACACCTATCAACTCCAGGACAGCAGACAAGTTTGTCTTTTCTACCTAGACTTGCTGCTCGTGGTTTAGATTTCATGCCCCAAGACCTGGTCTCAATAAACACTTTCTTTTAGAAAAACTTTTGGACATGAAAGGTTTTTGGTTAACAGGCCTAAAATGCACACACACACACACACACACACACACAATTCTTGATGGGCTGATATAATTGTCATTTTCATTTCTTTTCCTTTATCTCATGTCTAATTTTTTGCATTCTACTATGCTCCTTTTCACAGGTATTTTTCCTGCTTTTTACATTGGATCCCTCTGTAGTTCCATATTCACAGAAAAAGATAGTCAATAAATAAGCGTCCCACTGCTTAAAAGACTGACACATTGAATGTAATAATCTGCAGTGAGACAAAAATCTAAAGAATATAATCCATAACTTAGGTTACTATACATGTGAGAAATCCCATTCCATTTATCTTTGCCATAGCTAGAAATAATCTGGTATTTCTGATATTATAGGACATTTTATAATGTATTATCATATCAAAGGAAGGTTTCTTTGGTAGAAATGCATTGCAAGTTCCTCATAGTAGCAGCAGCTTCTGTGAATTAATATTTATCGAGTTCTTTATATGTGCTAGATGTTGATGTGGAGGCTAAAAAAATATAATTTTCCTTCCACCTTCTAAATTCTTCTAGGTGGGCTAATAATCAAATTAACAGAGACAGATTAACAGAAGAAAATCAGATGTTTAATAAATGGACATGAGGATTTCTCATAAGCATAAAAATTCCAAAGACTGTAAGGCAAGATTGGGTATATAAGACGTCTTTGGACAAGAGAGAAGGGGAGGAAGGAGTGTTTGATTTCAGAAGTGAGAGCGGGCAATTTACAGGTAGTTAATGAAGAGCAGAACACACATGGCAGGAAAATTCTTGCTGGGCAACTCAGAAACAGTGGCACACAGCGGGTATCTGGCTAACGGGTGCCTGCCTGATGTCTTCTTATTTACCACACTTAATTCAAATTAGAGTGATGGCAGCATTCTAAGATTTCCTTCCTGAAGCAGGTTTTTCTTGAGTAGGAAATGGGGGATAGTCAAAGGTTCTTTCTGAGTCTTTTTTCTTAATTAACAGCTTAAAAAGCAAATCCAAAACACCAGCTTTAGGGTGGCAAAATTTTGTTTCCCTTCACTAAGTATCTCACTTAGCTTTTATCGCAACGTGGAGGAGAGGAAAATTTCCCCTTTTTCCACTTAGTTCTTCTGACTGGAGTAATAATCACATTGACCTTAGACAGATTAACAGGAGA
The DNA here is from genome assembly GCF_964194185.1 of Rhinolophus hipposideros. Lineage (NCBI taxonomy): Eukaryota > Metazoa > Chordata > Mammalia > Chiroptera > Rhinolophidae > Rhinolophus > Rhinolophus hipposideros. The sequence continues at coordinate 39,024,294 of NC_138057.1, read as the reverse complement.
ACGTAACAAAATTTCCGTATATACATGTGGGGTTTCTTAAGAATATGGGTCAAATTCAAAGGACAAATCTGGCTGTTGAGGCTTATGTGCCTTCTTGAGCGAAGGAGAAGGGGGTAGTAGTCTGAACTTCAAAGAGAACGTAGGCAGCTCACGGGGAGATGAGAAAGCAAACATTTGATGAACACATTCTGGGCCACCCAGAAACAGTAGAACACAGAGGAAGATCTAACAGACTTGCTAGGTTCCTCCCTGTCGGCCACACTTAGTTCATAGTACATTGTAGTTATCTGTGATACTAGTTCCCTTCCTATCCTACCCTATTTATAATTTCTATCTAAATTCTTTTAGGCCGGTTCAGGGAAGGTCACAAGTTCGTCCTGAGTCTTTTAAAAAATAAATAAATAAGTAATCCGCTTAAAATAATATCCCAAAAGAAGGCAAATGTGGGAGTGGTAAACCCTGCTGCCCCTCACAGCCATCAGTATCCTCGTTTTACGATGAGCAAACTGAAGCCCAGAGAAGGTAAGAGGGCCACACCCTATAGTCAGTGAGTGGTGGGGCTGAGATTTGAATCAAGCAGCCTGATGAATTGTGAATTACGGTTGTGAAGGCACTTTCCTCCTCTGAATCATTCTTCAGAGGAGCCGAAAAGTAAACAGTGGTAATAATTGGAAGAAGGTGCATTGTTTACCCACTGAAGCTAAAGAAAGGATATGGAAGGTGGGTCACTTTGGCTAAGAAAAGGATCATTTCCACATGGCTGCATTTTGAGTTTCCAGATACTGAAAGGCCTTTCTTTCTCTTACTGTATATCTGGCTCAGCCTGAAGCGCATACACAAACACCAGTCCAAGATTTTTTTTTTCATACCATTCAATTTTTTAGTCACTGCAGTTTGGAGCTAAGAATTAGCTTAATCTAAGCTTAATCACCACAAGATCTGTGTCATCTATAGCAAAAGACATGGATAAAAAATAAAAATTCATCCAATCATATTGACTGATTGACCTACCATTGCCAATTATCTTAGTGTTTGGAAACACTGATTTTGTTGTTGTTGTTCACTTTCTCTTAAGTAGTTTAATATTAGCAGTCTCTCCAATTTCTTATGTACTTATTAAGTGTCAGTCATTTAACTCCATTATGTCTAATCTTTCTAGCAACTCTGTAAGACAGATATTAGTAGTAGTACCGTGTTTCCCCAAAAATAAGACCTAACCGGAAAATAAGCCCTAGCATGATTTTTCAGGATGACATCCCCTGAACATAAGCCCTAATGCGTCTTTTGGAGCAAAAATTAATATAAGACCCAGTCTTATTTTTGGGGAAACACGGTAGTAGTATTCTACTGATGGAAAACTATAGCTTAGAAAAGGTAATTAATATCTTCAAAGTCACTTAATAAATGTTGAAGGCTTGGTTAAAACTCAGGTGGTTTTGGCTCCCAAGTCTCTATCCTGTGTACCACTTTGCCCCCATATTATAATGAATGCTTACCAAATATCCATAAATGTCTTCTTCCTCTTTTTTGCTAGCAATGTTCCATGACTTTCACAAAGAAAAAAAGTCATGATAAATCTCAACCCTCATTTACTGAGTGTGATCTTTTGAACTATGAAGTAGGTATGCCAATAAATTGAACATGCATTTTCAGCACCCCCATAAAAATATTTCCCAAGGTGGTTATTTATTCCTTGTATTAAAATAATTAGGAGACTCACGACTTTTTTTAAAAACAATGACAATTTATGAACTTGTATAGGCATTCCGTGAAAGATATTGCAAACGATGTTACATGTAATGGAATGACATGCTATCATCGTACACATGGCACATTACCTTCGGCAAAAATGTCTGTTACAATATCTCTATTCTTCCCCAAGTCATCTAGGACCTGGCCATTTTCCCTTTAAGAGGTGAAATGTATTGACCCTCCCCTTAAATCTAAGCACTCTGTGACTTGCTTGTAACCAAACTAATGTGGCAGAAGAAATGATGAACCAATACCGATACATTACTATTGACTAAAATTCAGTTTATATAGGGTTCACTCTCTGTATTGTACAGTTCTGTAGGTGTGACAAATCCTACTGTATGTATCCACCAGAACAATATTTACGGAATAGTTTCATTACTCTAAAAATGTGCTGTGCTTCACCTTTTTATCCCTTCCTCCTTCCCCCACTCCTGGCAATTACTCATCTTTTTACTGTCTCTGCAGTTTTGCCTTTCTCAAAATGTCATATAGTTAGAATCATATAGTATGCAGCTTTTTCACATTGGCTTCTTTCATTCAGCAATGTGCATTGAAGACCCTCCATGTCTCTTCCTCCATGTACTGATGGTTTATTTCTTTCCCTTGTTGAATAATATTCCATTGTGTGGATGTACCACAGTTTATTTATTCATTCATCTTTTGCGAGACATCTTGGTTGCTTCCAAATTGTGGATATGAATAAAACTGCTATAATCATTTGTGTGCAAGTTTTTCTGTGGACATAACTTTTCAACTAAATACCTAGCAGTGTGATTACTAAATTGTACAATGACACTTTGTAAGAAACTGCCAAACTGTCTTCCAAAAGGGATGTGCCATTTTATATTTCTATAAGCAATAAATGAAATGGATTTTAGCCATTCAATAAAGGGGTAGTAGTATCTCATTGTTGTTTTAATTAACAATTTCCTAATGACATATGATGTTGAGTGTATTTTCATATGCTTATTTGCCATCAGAATATCTTTGGTGAGGTGCCTGTTTAGATGTTTTGCTTATTTTTTAAATTAGGTTTTCTTATTGTTGAATCGTATGTGTTCTTTATATATATATACATATATATATATATGTATATATATATATGTATATATATATATACATATATATATATACATATATATATTAGATACCAGTCCATTATCAAATATTGTTTGCAAAGATTTTTCTCCCAGTTTGTGACTAGTCTTTTCATTCTCTTAAAAGTGTCTTTTATAGAGCAGGTTTTGCTGTTGTTCTTTAATGAAGTCTAACAATGTTTTCAAGGATTGTGGAGAGCTCTCTATTTTTATCTTCTAAATTTTTTCTATCACTATTTATAACTCTCCTATTCAATTGTGTATCCACTTACGTACCTAATGTCTGGAATTTAATCAGGAGCCTCTCAAGCAGTTTTTGGTAAGTCGTTTAGCACCTCTGGAAAGTATTATCAGACAGGGTCCTAGTAATACGTGGCTGGTACACCAAGCTGGGTGTTTTGATGACAGTTTTAATTAAGGGATTACTTATAGAGGTGTGAGCAGGTTAAAGGAACCAATGTGGAATGCTGCAGCACCCACCCTAGGAGCAACAGCAGCAGGAATCCCCGGGCCCAAGGAGCAAGGATAGAAAAGTATTGAGAGCTGGAGCCATTGAGAAGAAATTATAATTGTAGAACACAAATGCTAATAAATCTATATAGAATCAAGGAGGATGTAGAAGGAATACCTCCTCCTGATTGCCCATCTTCTATCAGGTTCTCATGGACTGAATTCAGCCAGAAGTTAGCAGGCCAAAGAACCTGCATAATGAACTCTTCTACGGCACCTTCCAAAGAAGAGCAGTAAAAAGCACGAATGGGGATGGAAAGGAGGGCAAAGAGAAAATAACTCACTTGGGAAGTTTCTTTAAAATTAATTTGGAAAAGGAAGAGGTGTGAATGCAACACTGACTGAGAAATATTTGTACCACCTTGACTCTATTTTTAGAGAATAGTAATGATAAAAGTCCGTCCTGCCTCAATGTACCTTCCCAGGTTCCCTGATTTCCCACTCAAGTGCTTCTCTTTCTCACACAAGCACACAAACACAAAATTATACATTTTATATAATAGTGAACTAACTAAAAAAATTCAAGGACTGTAATAAGAAGCATATCTGCCAGCCTCAGTTTGGCTGTATTATGGACTAAGTCAGCACAATTTTTTGATAGAATGCGTGGGACAGGTGTACATGGAAGAAATTAAAGGCCAGCAATCAAAACAAATGAAGTTATAATCAAGTGAATGCAGCTGAGGATAGTCAGAAATTCAAATACCCAACTCTGTTCTTTTAGGGATGAATTAATAAATACCACTTACGTTGTAAGAATACTGTCAGAGGAAAATAATTGATTTTTTGACAAAAGTACAAAAGTAATTCAGTGGGAAAAGGATAGCCTGCTCAACAAATGGTGCGGGAGTAATTGGGCTTCCATAAGCTAAAACCAAACAAAAATAACCTTGACGTAAGTCTCACACTGTGCACAAAAAATTGTTTCAAAATGGATTACAAACTAAAAAGTAAAATGGAAAACTAAACCTTTTATGGAAAAAACAGGAGAAAACTTTCAGGATTTAAGGTTAAGTAAAGAATTTGTAGAAGTGACACCAAAAGCAATATCAATAAGGAAAAATTGGACCTCATTAAAATTTAATATATTAGCTTTGAGGTTATATTAAGAGGACAAAAAGACAAGCTACAGACTGGGAAAAAATATTGGCAAACAACATATTCGATAAAGCACTAGTATCTAGAATACATAAAGAATTCTCAAAACTCAGCAATAAAAAATAAGTAATGCCAAAATATAAAATAGCAACTGTACCAAATGCTGGCAAAAGTTGTGGAGAACCTAGATTATGTGTATACTTATTGTGAAAAAGTAAAATGGTACAGCCACTCTGAAAAGATTTGAGTTTCTTAGAAAACTAAATATGCAACTACCATTTTTTAAAAAGTGAGGAATGTTTATTGCTGTTGCCATTTCATCTTTATGCTGATGCATGAAATATAGCAGAATGTCCAATTGTTATAATGCTGATGCAATAAATCAATTAGTATACAGGGACACTCTCTCAATAATCTGTACCAAGATGATAAAATATAAGGAGTCCACTTTTTTAACTGTGAATATTTTAATTTACTATGTAATAACTATTTCATTAAATGATTATAATTTAGGATTGAGCCTCCTGTCCTCTGATATCAAATCATTACATTACATACAGAAGAAAATCAAAATAGAAGGACCAGTGACACACCCATTGTCCTGTAAAATCATTTTATTTTCTGTTGCATAGACATCTTTCTCAGGTAATGTTACTAGAACCTATTTATGGGGTTTTATAGTCGGGGTAAATATATTTTTCAAAAACTTTTTTCTATTATACAGAGTTGTGATACAAAAAATGATTTATAGGCTACAGTTTCAGAAGGCAGTTAGCTGGACTAATACTACTGAAGAAACTTTCCTATTTAAGTCTATAATATGGAATGAAAAGATATGATTAAAAAATTTTCTGATCAAAAAAAGCTTGAGATCATCAAAGGAATGTTTATTGTCCTCCACAGAGCGCCACCAGGATTTTCTCATAATCTCCTTTGGTTTCATCCTGTTAATTAAAAAAATAAAATATGCTTAATGCTACGTGAAACCATAATCAATGTAAGGTATTTTTAAATCATAGTATAATTATTGTATTAGTAGACTTAAAAGTTGTAGAACATATATCACAATACATCGATTATCTATGATCTTTGAGAAGAATATTATATATTTTATTAAATATAATTCTTAAAGCAGATAACTGACACTTGTTAATTGATTATTATACTAAAGCAATAGTTTCCAAGATTCAAATTGTAAACTTCTCTGAATGATCATGTTGTGTGTTAGAGCTATTATTTTCCAAGAACAAAATGTCACACGGAATTAAGTAAATATAACACAATTATCATTTCAGATCACCTTGAGGAATATCTGACTCACTCACCAAAGAGAAAGTTATAAGCTTGTAATTGCCTCACTTTTCTTGGTAATTTTGGTTACTCATTATAAGTAATGAATTTAAACAGTCACCTGTCTTTCAATAACTTCAGAACCCTTGACTTGTTTTTATTTTTATTTATTAACATTATAATAAGACCACACGAACATGCATTTTATACATTTTACATATGACAAATTAAAGAAAAACTTAGACTAAGTTTCTAACACTGATGAATATTTTTTGCAAAGTAAATTATTGTATCTCCTTACTAAAATGTTTTGGTGGCTAAATTTATGTATGGGAAACTAAATATTTCTGTGATTGCTGAAAAATTTATATTATGTTTTCAGTACAGAATTCACTAGTGGATTATACCAGTGAAAGTTAAATGACTTATAAGTTACGTATCCTAATATAACAAATTAAACTTATATGTGAACTTTACGAATACAGTAAATCAGCCTTTATATTTGAAGTTGCAAAAAGAATTATCATTTGTAGAGGTAGCATAATGAAATTCACAACATACCAGGATAGCTTGGCAGAGAGAGATACCATACAACTTCTGATAGCATGCTTTGATATCATTCATGTCGACTTCAGAACGAGAAACCATAATTCTGATCAATGTCTTATGACGAGTTCCAGCACCCTGTCCAAAACAAATGATGGCGAAGTGTTTCTCATATTCAGGGCATACTCTTAATGAATCAGAATATGGGTTTGAACATGAAATTCTTTTGTTCACGTATGTAGTTTCTATGGAGAAACTATCTCTGCATTAACACACACACACGCGCGCGCACACACACACACACACACACACAAACACAGAACCTATTTATGGGGTTTTATAGTTGGGGTAAATATATTTTATATCTATCACCACACAAGTGGTGATGTGATAAGTGGTGATAAGAGGTGATAAAATGACAAGAACCCAACTGCTACAGCAGTATGTTAAGAGAATTTACAACCTCCTAATTGGTCTTCCATCATCTTTCCTTTGTCTAAACTAGTTAATAATTACAAAGTGAACTATCTAAATTGCAAATCTGATCATCTAATTCACCTGTTTGAAATCCTTCAAAGGTCTTCTGTTTCTTTTAGGACAAAAACTAATCATTTTATCTAGGCTTACAATGCCCTCCCTAATTCTACAACCTTTTCTTCCACTATGCACCATCGTTCTAATGGTATTTATTATCTTGAAAGGGTAATGTTACATCCTCCTCCTGGACCAACCTTATTTTATCCCTCCATCTCTTCCACCCATGTTCTCCTCTGGCTAATTCCTATTCACTTTCAGGTCTTAGTTTAGCTGACAGCAAGGCTATATTGATTTCCAAAATCTGGGGTACAGGTCCCTCTTCTACTTTTCACAATATTAGGTTCATCATTACCCACTGAATTACCCCACTAGATAAGAGATGACATGGGGTCAGGGATCGTACTGCCTACTACATAATGGCACATTGCCTATCATTTCACAGGGATTCTTTCCTGTTAATTGAATGGTTAGATCTCCCTTTAAAGACTTCCCTATGTTGGAGTCATAATACTAAAGGAAAACAAGACAACTTCATAACTGCACAATATAAGTATATAGGTGGCAGCCTATATAATATGATGAATGCTAGAGAATAAAGTTAAAGTGAGTGAAGTGTGTCTCAAAACATCTTAATAACACCTTCTACTTCAGTAATCTTAGAATAACATTTTAAAACCTTAGAATGACATAATAATCCATGGCATGGAAGACAGAATAATAAAAAACACAAATGAAACTTAAAATGGGGAAGATTATAAAATTTACAAAGTGGAAGATTGTAAAACTTAGCAGAAGCAGGTAACTAAAATCACACATTAAAGAGAAAGTGTATAACCCTTCCTGTGTTCAGATTTTGTGTAAATCATGAGTCACCCAAATTACCTACAAGCTCACCTTACCATCTTACCCATGAAAAAATAAAACAAATCTAACAATTTTATTCTAATAAGGAAGTGTATTACCTCTTGCATTGGATGGAACAGTGACTCTTTTTAATGGGAAGATATTAAAATAAGTGTCATTTTCAAACAATATGAGGTTTTATGTTCTCTCCACCAAAAATATTTTTTCCCCTCATAAAATCATATAAGTAGAATCTTACCTTCATGGCCTGATGAAGCTTCTCAGCAAAGAACATTGGCTTGTTTGTGGCACACTTCACTGTAAGAGAGTCACATTTTAGTTGATATATATTTATCACAAAACAAGAAAGATTCATATATCTCCTAGAAACACGAGATATAGAGTTTTGCAAGTCAGATTCCATTATCCACCCATTTGTCACCTCTCTTCCCCATATGGGATATTTGGTTCATAAAAGCTATTGTCTACATAGTGGTTTTGTATATTCTTTCCCCTGACACCATCACCTATCTCCTATTATCCTAAATCCAAATAGCAGCTTCTACAGTTCATGCTATCCTGAGTATAGTCTTCTTGGAAATAGGGAAACCAGTAGGTGTTAAAGACCATAATGGCATACAATGCCTGTTTTTCGTGTTGTAATAAGGATTTCTTTTTTTTTTTTAAAGTGGAATAGGACAGGCTTTAAAAGGCAGCTACCAAATTGAATACTAACAGATGTGTCAATGAGTAAAGTTCTCTAGCTTACTACTCAAACTGTGATCCATGGAACAAAAAAATTGGCATCGATTGGCAGCTTGTTAGAAATGCAGATTCCTAGGCCCCACCCCAGACCTAATGAAATCAGAATCTGCATTTTAACAAGATTTCCAAGGGCTTTGTGTGCACATTAATGTTTGAGATGTGCACACGCTTTAGAACACAGGTTCCCAGCCCTGACTGGTCATCTGAATAACACAGGAGACTTTTAGAATCTTCTTATTCTAAACATGTTTTCGGAAGACACCAGGGAACTCCTGAATCAAACCCTCTGGACTTGCCCAAGATTATTCAAGTGGCAAGTGACAGACCAGGTCTTGAATCTGTATTTATCTAATTACAAATCCGATGCTCTTAAGGACCATTCTGACTTTCCACTGTGCTACGTCATGCTGGCGCATTGCTTGGCATAAGTAGGTGCTCAGTAAGTCTTTTCCACCTATCTTTTTGAAACAGGGAAAAATGTATGTTATTATTCAGGCCATTGTATACCATTAGCTAAATATTCATTGCCGTTATCTTACATGTTGCCTGTATCTGAAACATAGATAAGCTATATCTGAGTTGTTGTTTTTTCGTGTTTTTTGTTATTGTTGTTGTTTTGTTGTATTTTGTGTTTTAAATTACGAGACAGCATTGACATTGCAAGTTCCATTTAAAAACTTCTTCCCCCTCCAGGACTACATACCAATTGTTGTGAAGCATTTCTCGATGTCACCTTTCATCTCCAGGTCCAGAACTTTGTTCATGTCGTGCTTACTGTACTTGGCGTATTTCTGAAACACTGAATATTACATTTAAACTAAGAGATGTAGCAAGCATCCTATTCTTTAGCAAACTGTTGCAAAACCAGGGCACTGACTCAAAGCATGCCTTGGGATGACGGAACTTCAAAATACATAATTTAAAGCTAACTACTCAACTCAACATATTTCGATACTTCATCTTCTCCTAGGAACATAACACACGTGGCTCTTTTGGTGCTCCTGTATATTTAGGGGAAATTTTGCCAAGGGTTGACATTTATCCGAAATGGCATGTGATTGACAATCACAACACTTAAGACATCAGAGCTAAGTGCCATAGCAAATGGATCTTCTCTTATATAAACATCTGCATTAATATTGCTCTTCATATTACCATTAGAAATCAGTGTGCTATTATAAGATAATGAATTTTAAATAGCCATCACGGCTTTCCTTTTGCTTTGGCTTCAGGAGGCTCAGAGCTAAATCTTGTGCTCAAACACAAGAACTCTTTTTGGTTTTTTTGTTGCTGGAACATCTATATACTCTTTTCTTCATTTAGCCCAAGTTTTTTTGTTTTTCTTTATTGTAATCTCATTTCTTCTGTTGGAGTATATATTTTGTCACATCTATTCCAAATATTTAGGGAGAACAGAAGTAGTGAAAGTAATGAAATAATGTTCTACATGGCAAAGTCACAAAATGTGTTTTAAAATACTATAAAATGATGACTCTACAAAATTAAACAAATGCACGAGTATCAGTAAGGGGTCAGGGGCACTATATTCATTTGGTTTAGGAGTGATGCTGATTAAGGGTTTTTCTCTTTCCTTTCTCTCATTTGTCCCCAAAAAGATTGCATCTCTCTAAACAGGTTCCAGGAAACATTTTTTTTTTCTTACCTCTGCGAAGATGGGAATAGCTTCTGGTGGTAAGAATGGTATTGAACACATTCACATCTGTCCCTTTTCTCCTTTCCCCTGCTTCATATAATGCCTGTCAAGAAACAAAAATAAACACTTGACTGTCTGTTGACTTGATAGCTGCACAAGAATGTTAGATTGCTTCCAAGATTTTCTAGGTAGCTGCTTTGTATTCCGATACAATCAGAGTAGGCAACGCTGAGATGGCAAGTTCCTTAAAGATAGGAGCCATATTTGTTTGTGGAGTATCTTCCACAGTATCTCTCAAGGTGTCTTGCAAACACTGGAGACTGAATATGTTTGCAGAAATGTTTGTTGAATTAAATTTAAGATTATACTCTACATTAAGGCAACTACAAGGGAATCTAATTTTTTTTTTTTACTCTTAATTGTTCTAAGTAAATGTCAGGAAATAGTACTAATAAATCCATAATTCAGCTATAACCTAGATTTGAATTTCGATGTTAGAATTTCTAGATTCAAATTTTGACTCTGCAACGTGATAACTCTGTAATCTTAGGTAAATAATTCAACCTTATTAAACTATAGGTTTTCCCCTTTTGTAAATGAAAAAGATCATCTCTGCCTTATTGTCACAAATTGCTCTGTTAACTTTGAAATTTAATTCCAATAATTTTCCTGAGTCACGCTAATCCATTTAGCTGCCATAAATATACATCTAAGAGCCCTGATAGTCTTAAAATGAAAAGCAAATTCAGAAATGTCACAAGCAAATAAGAAAATTATTTTATTATGGGCAATTATTCAAATACTATCTTTTGTTTTCTCGTATGCTTGCATAATTTCTATTAAAATGGTCACACTTCTAATAGACAAGTTATTTTGGACTTTTCAAGCAAACTGATCTGATATGTATGCATTTATTCTACAAAAAGTTAATGAATGCCTATTATGTGAAAGATAATGTACTACTACAGTGAAGGGAGTAGGAGTGGAGAAATAAGTTTCTATCTTTACTGATTCACTGTGATGAATTCATAGAGAGAATGCTAGCCCATGAGGAAGACATATGCAAATAATAATATTTTTTTTAAACAGAAATTCCAGGCCCTAAACTGGCATAATTTTTCTAATGTTGCCAATGGATTTGTGTATAAACAACCAACAACCTCACTGAAACTCTATGTAATAATATAGTTGAAAGTATATCAATGTTATTATAATTGTTTTATAATTATAATGTTATCATTATATTTTTACAATATAAACTTACAGCTATAAACCAGTCCAATAATCACTGTTAAAAGAATGTAACATGTGCTCACTCTTTCCATTTTACTTAATAAAAATTACTTTTCCCTTTCTTAAACCTAGTGAAAAAAAAAGTCAGTCTACTCAACATAACATTTCTTGGGAATGACAAATCAAAATCTCATTGCTCTCTTTCAGTCCTTTCCAGCTTTATGAATAATGAGATCTACTGAAAACATAAAGACCACATTTTTCTTTCTTGGACTGCTCAAGTACAGAGCGATGTCATTCAGGAAATGAACATTAGGTGCCCGGGGCCTCTCGGAGGATCTTAGACTTGCTTTCATGTGGAGGTCAAGTGGTAACCTCAGCTAAGGCAGGGCCTGTTGCAGGTAGGAGGTGACTCCAGGAGTACTTAGAAACGCTTGCTTACCCTGGCGTCTGAGTCAGCCAAATCTTCACTTTGGCTAAAATCCTCAGATCGGTCACCCTGGAAAAAAAAAAACCCATTGTCTTGTAAGTTGTTTTCCAGCATGTAATCACATGATTTACTTAATTCCCTTAAAATTCGATAAATAATATTCTTTGAGAAAGAAAGTCAATTGCTCATTTCTAGAGAGAGATGCAATCCAAAATTTTACTCTTCATAAAAGAAGAGTATTTCCTGAATCCTCTGACTTATACCTTAATAAGAGAAAGCAAAGCCTTCTGGTAATCTCCAGATGTGTCTGAGGTGATGTCTTTAGCCAGGTCTCTCTTCAATTCTGAAAAAATAAGAAAAGTATATTTTGCAGTAAATTAAGTAATTGTGATAATAATATGTGACATGTGACATCTCTAAAATGGCTTACAATTTGCAATTCCAAATGTTCAATGTGTTCAATGACTTATAGAACACATTTCAAAATATTATCTTTTTCTTAAATAAAGATAGAGATAGGAAAGCAGATAAAATTTTGGATCATCAAATTTATTTTCCTACAAAAAAATTTATTTCCTATAAGGCAATGAAAGCAATTTACATAATACTGTGAATGAGAACCTACAGTTATGGAGCTTTTGCTAATATGAATAAATTCCATAGGTATTAAATCATTAATTCTATAATAAACATGCCAGAATTTAAGCAATGTGATGAACAGAACAGTTGTTTAAAAGAATAAACCAGAGATACATGCTTGAACACAGATTATTTATTTACTTTAAAAATTGTAAGTATATGTAATACAGTTTAATTATGTATAAAACTGTATATTTTTAAGTCTGAGATATAGACTTAAAATTTTTATTTGCATAAACACCCTAACTAAACTACACAAAATAATGCTGTATTAGGAAAAAAATAACTGAATTTATAATTAATTAAAAGACGGGGCAATTTTATAAGATATCATTGGACTATATCTTTGGTATAATGGAGAAATATGGATCTTTATCTTTGTAAACTTTTACTGAACAAAAACAAAAAACTAAAAATAGTGTCCCTCTTGATTATTATCACTGGTAAACAGATCTAAGATAAATATTGATAATGAGATAAGAATTGCAGAAAATGAGGTTAAAACCTTCCTTATTCTGATTTTTTTATTAAATTGCTCTGAAAATAATATGTAAGGGCTGTTGTATTCTCTGTGGTTGGGATGAAAATCAAGCAGAAAGGTCCTCTCTCGTGCCACACATTGGTCTGGGAAACTAGAAAAGGAAAATAGGAAAAAGACATAGCCCTGCCCAGAACCCAGTTGCAGCTACCTGGTGTGGTGTTGAGCATATCGTTTAAATGACATGTTTCACTGAATAGATAAAATGAGCCATGGCTAGTCTTTCATCCCCATGAATCCAACTGGAGATAAAGAGTCATCACGTATGTTCAAGCTGATGTTAAAGTTTCCATTGCAGGATTATAAGCACCTGGCTCTTTACTATTTCAAGGACAAATGGGGAATATTTTCTTTGGAGATTTTAATATTTTTTGTTATCTTTTCAAAATAAAAGACAACAGGATATTTTAATGAAATGAATCTCTGAATAATAGGAAATGTTTTTAGAAAATTTTTTGAATTCAGTGCTTCGAATTGAATTTTCCATTACAATAATATGGGGCCATTTGTCTTAGAGAGACATTTTTTACTAAATCACAAACAAGATGAGGGCTGGGGCGTGGTCTCCCTTATCAGCACCCTTGCAATTTAGATACTGTCCTGTAACAGTGTGTGCATACAGTAGACATGTGCCAAATAATGAAGAAATATTTGAGTATGTAGAGTTTCCCAAGCCCCCATAATTAACATCCACATTAAATTTTAAGAAAAGTGTATCAGATTTCCTTTCTAACTAGGGTCTTGGACTGTTGGACATTAAAACTTACCTTCTCTATAGACTCTGTTAATTTCTCTGATTTCTCTGTTAGTTCTTGATGCCAAAATTTCATTCAGAGTGTCTTCATCAGTTCCAAGGCCCTGAATTAAAAGAGAAGAAAAGAAGAACTGTAGGAAAGTCTTCATTGGAGAGCATCAAGTACCAAAATTTGTTTATATCGGGCATTTAGTAAATTTCCCAATATTTAATGATTACAGTAAGCTCTATTATGTTGCTCTAAACACAAATGGGTTTAAAGCCAATATTTTGGGCAAAGTTATAAAAAGTGAGATAAATGATTCATATAGTGACATCACGAGGATGGTGGAAATAATACAGCTGTTAATGCCAACATTCATTCATTCACCCATTCATTCATTCATTTTTTATTCCCACTAATTGACAGGCCTTATATATTAGATGTTGAGGATACACGAAAAGGCCTTCGTGGATTTGACCTACACATTCTTTTCAGGGAAGGAGTTTTGCTTAAATCAGGTGATTTACCTTCATGGCAGCACGGAGTTCATCAGCATCAAATTGGGCTGGAGTTTTTAATAGAGCCAAAGCAACTTCCTCAAGGTGACCTGTAAGGGCTTTCCTCAGAGTTTCATCCAGGGGCTACAACAAAAAGATTAGAATCAGGGCTTCTAATAAGTAATATGCTAGGTTATACAGCAATGTAGAGTTACCTGACTTTTAGGTAATTTTATTGCTGATTCCTAAACCCAAATAGCTTTAGCGCTCCTTCCCTTCGCATACAAAAGATATTTACCATGCTATCTTTTAGTGTAATTAGAATGAAATTTTACTGAATTCACTGATAACTTCTTAAAGAACAGTGTTCGGAATCTTTTACATGAGGAAGAACTCACAAAGCTCAAAACATAGGGTTATGTATTAACAGAAATAGTAGTAAGAATACTTAAAAAAATACATGATGTATTAATAATTTTTCCAAACTCTAAAGTTTGCACTTCTCACATAAGCACTATAATCAGACATTGACATTATACAGTTTTCTAATTGCATTTCTTAAAAAAATACTATTCATATTGGGTATAAAAAATTTAAAGTTGGGGTGGCCGGTTAGCTCAGATGGATAGAGCATGGTGCTAATAACACCAAGGTTGCCAGTTCGATCCCCGCATGGGCCACTGTAAGCTGCACCCTCCTTAAAAAAATTAATAGTAAAATAATATATATATATATATATATATATATATATATATATATATATATATATATATATAAAGCTTACTTTTAAAGTGGTGTGGACAAATAAGGGCCACATTCTAAACCTGACAAGCTCAGAGGAGGCCAGCATGGCAGACTCTACAAACTCAAGAGACCAAACTAAACACACAGGATGGTCTGAACATAAAAATTCCTAACTAAAAGTGGGTCATGGCGGTAGTCACGTCCTAGGCCAGCAGCTTCCTTGACAAAGGTCAATCTTTACTTTAAGTGAGCCAGTCTAGGTGTCTCTGTGCATCCAAAATAACATACTTTTGAAATGTCAGAGTAATCTCCTTTTGCAGACCCCTGAAGGCACACCCACCACACAAAGCAGACCAAAGAACCCCTCATTGCTTTCTTCTTCCCTGAATACCATCTCTATGTGCTGTAAATGTTAATTAACTATCCTGTACTCACCAATGTAAAAGATGGATGTGTCTCTCCATTTACGTTATCCAATCCCAGAGATTTCCTCACTTTGCTTTCTCCCCCACTCCTCCTTAATCTACCAAAAGATTTCAGTAACCCTTCTTACGTCTCCTCCTTTGATTCTAATATAGAAAATGAGCTGCAAAATTGCCATTCTCAGGAGTATTTTCTCAATCTGTTGAGATATCGCTTCCTGGCAATTGTCAGTTTGGCTCAAAGAAACTTATAAAAATTCTTTACAGGTTTGGAGGTTTCTCACGTCAACAGTGGAATTATATGTATAAACTTTGCGTTTTGACATTAAACAGCTCAGTTTAAATTTTAGCTGGACACATTTCAATCAGAACATATTCCTTATTGCCAACAGTAATCTTGATGTTTGCTATGTTCAAATTAAAGACTTGTCTCCAATATAGAACACCACACTTGCTTAAAATTTACACCAAGATGGCCAATGCTAGAATTGATTTGATTGCAATCAAGTGGATAAACACTGCAATCCAAGTCTTAGTTGTAATGGGAAAACAGTGTTAGAGACTGAAAGAAATAGGTAACCATGTTTCAAAATCCATGTTTAATACAAATGTAACTGAAATTAAATATCTAAATTTACCACTGCAACCCACCTTTCCTTTTTCCTGGAGATATGCTGCTTTGATCTGCTGACGCTGTGCATTGTTTCTCTTGGTGAGAATGTCAATGATGGTTGCTTCATCCACACCTGGAAATAAAGGGCCACTTGGCTTTTAAAATCAATTTTCTTCCTCATTAATAATTGACATTAAATGATTCATTCTCAAGATGCTCCAAATGAAGTTTTTCACACACTAAGAAGTGTGAACTCTATAAATGTGACACCAAATATCAAAGAAAAACACTTCGGATGACAGTCTACTCATTTGAATGAGAAAGGAAAAGGGAATTGTCCCTGGCCTTCAATGTTGCAGTGTTTGATCTTAATTCAAACCCTAAATCTGAGTAGAGGTGTTGGTTTCAGCATTGAGTTTCTGCTAGAAGTGAGCTGCTAAGGATATCTATGGTAGCAGAGATTCTACTGATTTAACCAAAATGTTTTACATGATAAGAAAATAAATATATCTTTGTTTGTTAAAGAAATCTTTTTATCTTCAAAATGAAACAGACTGTTTTCACTGCACATGCCTGTTTTCCAATAGCCATTCAAACGGCCATTGTGAAATGTCCAGGAGGGGAATGTTTGGGAAGATTCATTACCTTTAACCATTATTGCCTTATGCAAGGCAGCAACATCCGAGGATGGATTGAAGCCAGGATAGGGGCTCACTGCTGACCCGGGACCACCTTTGGATCCTTTCACAGTGTTCTGTGGATGAGAGAGAAGAAATTATTTATGTCCATTCATTCATACTAGTTTCTCTTTTAATATTTAACTAAGTTATTTTACTGTCATTTGACTTACAATGTATTCCTGCTCTTCATTGTCAATAAACCAGGCCTGCTTGAGGAATTCTGATACCATTGCCATTTTTAAAGAAGTTTCTGGAAAGAAAACAGATAGATGATTTTACAAACCGCAAACTCACCACACATATGCACTACTCCATTTCTCTTACATACACAAGACATAGAGTAGCCTTGACCTTACTTTGCAAGATTACTTTTAGGAGCATAAAAAAATACAAGAAGTAAGTTTTTTGTTTGTTTGTTTGTTTTCTAAGGAGAGTCTTTCCCTTGAACAGAAAACCATAGACTCTAATCAGAAACTTTCTATTTCTTGGCATATTCAGTCCTATTTTTTAGGTATCAGATGACTACTACAAACAAGCATATAGACTGAAAAGAGGAGCTGGTGATTTACTTCATCATTCTAAGTTTACAGACCACTCAACTACATGCTAAGCACTTAGGTTGCAAAAACATCAAAACATCATCCCTTGCCTCAGTGAACTTAGAGTTAGTGTATGTGCTCTGTGGGAAAACAGAAAAGCTAAGGAAACTGTTTATAGGAAATGCTTGCTGATTTGAGCCTCTCTTGAAATGAGTTGAGACTAATCTGGTAAAAAAAATTAAAGAGAACAAAACAGAGAGAAGTTTGTCATATTTGGGAAGCTGAAAAAAGTTTACTGGAACAAGAAATATTGACAGAAGCACCAACAAAGAAGTTTATATGTATCCCTAAAGCTTTGGGGAAACATTAATGGATTTTTAAAAAGAAAGTGGTATGATTCCATTTATGTTTCAGAAATATTACTTATCCTGTATCATACAGAATGACTAAGAGATAGGCAAGATGGAAGATTAGAAACCATTTAGTAGATCATTAGAGAATCTATGTGGGATTCATGAGGGCCTGAACAAAAAAAGTAATGGCTACAGAAAAAGCATGACATTTACGTGTGTAAAGTAAAATCATCTATGACAATCTGCAGGAATGGATTTAAACTTAAAAATCTATCCATAAAATGATACTCAGATGCTATTTCTCCCCAAATAATTTGGTATCTTTTTCCATTCCTTGGTATAAAATTATTTCAGCACTTTGATTTCTTCCTATTTGAGCTGTCCTAAATATTAGTCCTACATATTTTTTCCCCACCCAACACAAAGATCCCAGAGAAGGATTATTTTATACAAGGTTCTTTGCTCTAACAGGAAGCATTAGGGTGAAATTGCAACATGGCTGCCTTTTTCTGATAAACTTTATTTTAAAGGAAATTTCTTGAATTGCTATCATGGTTCAACAATGTTTCTATTTAATCAATCATTTTTTAAAATCTGAAGTATATTAAAGACTAATGTGTTCTCTGTTTTATTTTTATCCACAAAAGAAGCCACCAATGAGCCTTTTTGTCTGGGGATGTGTTTTTAGGAGCTCATGCTCGAGGACTACACTGATATCTCTCCATACCTTCTTGTTTATCTTTCTCAAGACTATTCTCATGAATGCACATGAAAGAGATTGCAAGGATAATCTAGGCAGTTTTAAATTCTTGATATGAAGCTAAATGACTCATGAGGAGTAAAGCCCATAATCTGATTCCTTAATAGCATGTTCAGACAAAGTACTTCAATCCCTACCTACTGAAAAATAACTATAATTGCTGAAAAATAACTATAATTCCAAGTAATGAGATTAAATACATAAGGGAAATAATATCCAAAGCAGAAAGTATCTCCACTTAATTATCACGGGATTGTTCAAATTACTATCCTATCAAAGAAAAGCAAATATATTGTGTATTTATTTAATTTCCTTCCCATCCCCACAAGCAATTGGTAAATTTGAAGTTGTTTCCTAAGTAGTTTGGCACAAGGTTTTAGTTCCCATTACGATATAATCTGGTCCAATTGCTGTTGGCATTGGAGTTTCATTTTCGTATTGCATAACTGGCACATCCAAACCATGTAGCAAGTTCTGGCAAGGTTTCAGGTATTTGAAATTTCTATTTTTATCACCTTATCCATGCCTTTCATAAAGTAGAATCCTCAAAATCAGTGATCTGGTCAGTCACTTAGCAAAATACTTTTCCCAAGTTTAGAAATATATGTTCCCATATTTCCACTCTTTTCGATTATACAACAAAAATTTAAAAAGAAATTAAAGAGATTAAAGATATTGCCAAATATAATTTTTTAAATGTCACAATTACAAAATAAATGTTATTAAAACTTTTCTATACTTATTTTTTTCACTTTCCAAAAAAATGCTTTAATAAAGCAACACTTCCTTAAAAAATAAACTGAGAAAGCCTAGGAAAATAATAGGCTTAACATAACATATCAAAAAAATAAAAAATAAAAAAGGTTGAATAATTTATTTGACACAACAGAGTCCACAGAGGAGACAACTTTGTAACACATCCTGAGTTCCTGGATTTTCGTGTGAAGTAATTTGGATGGCCTGAAAGCAAGGTCTAGACATGAAAAGCAGCCTGAAGAGAACATATTGCAGGAACCTCAATTCAGCCAAATTAGATGCACCACTCTTAGCAAAACCTTAAAGACACAAGGATTTTGGCAGGATGTCAGAAATTGCTCTAAAGGAATTTTAGGACTTGTGTACTGCTAGTTAAGAGCTCAAAGTCAACTGTAAGTGTTAACAGAAACTCTTAACAGTTACAACACACCTTGTAAATTCCACAGCAAAAATATTTTGGCCAAAAATTATTGCCAAACCATTCTATCTATTCAATATTTACCCTCTGCATGAAAACCAGCATTTTGTATTTGACAAAAACCCATTCAATCATTTGAAGGTAACACTTGTTAATAGTAAATAATGCATGCAAAAATGTTTTATGGACTGCCACACGTTA
The DNA here is from genome assembly GCF_964194185.1 of Rhinolophus hipposideros. NCBI lineage: Eukaryota > Metazoa > Chordata > Mammalia > Chiroptera > Rhinolophidae > Rhinolophus > Rhinolophus hipposideros. The sequence continues at coordinate 39,004,639 of NC_138057.1, read as the reverse complement.
TACACACGTCAGATATTATTACTATTCAGAGAATGATCTGGTGTGGAAAACAGATTTGTACAATTAAAAAAAATAACCCTACAAGTTCACAAAAGATTTTCTTTTTTCTTTCTTTTTAGTTGCAATGTTTAGAGCTTCTACTAAGTATTTAAAAGATTATTTTATGAATTTGCCTTGGCTCAATATGTATTTAATCTAAGTACCAATGAGACGTGAAGCCAAGTTGATTTCAGTCCTTAACATCATCTAATTTGAATATGAAGTCGGCCACTTCTACATAGGCTGACCTAATTGGAAATTAACAATATTACAGAGTTCTTCCGGCTAACGGTCTATTTGTGAACATGCACTGCCTACCAATAGAGATTACCATTTTTTGTATATTTATGTGTCATAAGAGAGCTCTCTTCGTTTCATTCAGTAAGGAATTAAACAAGGTAAGTATGCATAAAAAGGATGCCTAAATGTTGGACAGAAAGAGATCCATGCTTACTAAATGTAAGGAAAAGGTACTCCAGAAATGGTTCCTTTTTCAGAAATGGCAACTGCCCCACTCAACAATTTGAGAACACTAGGCTTATTGTATCCAAGTTAATTTCCTGATTTTTTTAAAAACTGTATTGTGGATGTGTCCTTGTTTTTTTTAAATTTATACAGGCAGAAGTATTTAGAGGCATAAGGCCATCATATCTGCAGTGTTCTCTCAAATGTTACATAAAAAAAATAACTAGATAGAGAGGGTCGAAGGGAGAAGGGAAGAATTAATAACAAAGGAATTGCGGTGAAATGTTAACAGTTGGGGAATCTGGTTATGAAGTATGTGGTATTTCTGTGCAATATTCTTGCAACTTTTCCGAAGGGTTGAAATTATGAAAGAAAATCTGATTTTTTTTTTTAAATTGCTATTTCCATCGGTCAGCCTCAAGAAAGGCTACTTCTAGAATTTGTGGTTCTAGAACACATGTTTGTGGTCTATCATGCCTTCCCCGTGATGCGATAGATGAGCAGAGTTCTACAAGGATAGCAGCAGCAATTAATCTTTGCACAGGCTAACATCATTATTTCCTTTTACTACCCAGGAACACAGTGTTAACTTTCTGGCAGTTTTCTAGATAATAGTGGCAAGCTTCAAGACATACATCAATTCATACCTTTTGATTCCAAAGGTATTGACTATTCTTTTAAACTAGTGAGCAAAAGGACAGTGGCAAGATCAACGTTATTTCTAATAGCTCACACTGGAGAATCAAATTCATTAACAATTAACCCGTGGAGACTGTGGCAGGTTTTACTTCAGCCCTAGGAAGTTTATATTTCAGTCCTTTGACTTCCACAGTTTTTTCCTCAAGTATATATTGCATAAGTCCTTTTCACACCTACCTGTGTGAGAGAAGGAAATTAGACTGTACAAAGGTGAGGCTCCTGAATAACCACTGTATGAAAAGTAGTCTTATGTTTTGCTTCCAGGCCTTTGGATAGGGTGTTACAGCCTTTGCCTGGAATGCTGTTTTCTCCTCCACACCCACTTCCCTTTGACTATTGCTTCTAAGTGAGGACTCAGCATAGACCTATTACAACCTCCAGAAAGCCTTCATTAGTTCAACTCTGGGTGGGGTGACCTGTGCTCTCCCAAAACATCCTGCCTTTACCCCTAGAGTAGCACCTATCATTCTGTATTATCACTATTTATGTATCTATAGTTACAGCAACATTCTATGCGGTCAATGCTAATCTATTCGTTATGTACCTCTAATTCCTGGCAAAATGCCTAGTATTTAGTATCTTAATAATATTATTGAGTGAATAAGTAGTGTTTGAATGCTAATTATTCAGGAAACATATCTATTTGTTAATTTAACAAATGTTTTCTACCCATAATTATAGGACATAAAAATAAGAAATGAGTTTTAAGTCTTATTTTTATTTCTTTAACTGACTGTATGATGACCTCAAGAAAACATTTAACTTTTCTAGAGGGTCTTCATTTGTAACAGTAAGAGTTGGAATAAATAGTACACGAAGTGCATGATTGCTCTGCAGTGTCAAATTTTACCTCAAGTGGTTGGAGGTGGAAAAAATTAGCATAATGAAAGAGGGTATTATATAAATTGTATCTGTTCTTATCTTTCTGATAAAAATCTATCCCATTTTAAAGAAAGGAGCTCTTTTACTCCAAAAACTGCTTTTGGCTTATCACTGACAAGTAATAGTTCTATTGCTTTAGCTCTAATTTCTAAAATAAATTAATGGGTCTAGAGAGGATTAAGAACCACAAGCTCAGCAAGATAACATATACGGAAAGAAAAAAAAAAAAACCTTTGCAGATCTTTTGATTGAAAAAGTATTTAATAAGCATGAGACTCTAGCTTGTTCCTTAATAATGGTATAATTAGCTATTTTCATAGCATCAGTCAAATGTTGGCTATCTGCCAGATGTGGCTGAGCCTGGGGCTAGGGTGGTAACATCTCTTCTGGAGAAGAGGCCATTTCAGAATTATGAAACCAGCATTTCACCCATTTGACTCTTTTTGCAAATGTGCCTTCTCTTGTAGCTACCAAAATACATTCCTGCAGGCAGAGGGGAATATTACTTTTTCAAAGCTCATACAAATTTTAGACATAAACAAGGCAAGAAAAAGCATACCTTTCTTAATTAGCATTAAAAAGTAGATATCAGGACATTTACTTTAACATTCAAAATGGGCTAAGAGAAAAAATCTTGAAGGAACATTTGTAATGAACGATGCAGGTTATGATTTAAAATCTTTCACTTTTGCAAACATAATTCAATGCCAGTAAAAACTATAGATTTGCTTTGTGCTTTTCTAAAAAGTTTTATAGCCATTAGCTCATTCAACTATCAAGATGCTACTAAATAGAATGATTTTTAGATGACCCAACTGGCATTCCTAAGGCATAACTTATCTGACACCACCCGGAAAATATGCCCTTTCCCCTTAGGTTTCGGGATCAGCATAGGATAAGCCTGTTCCTGACACAGAGATGCAGGGATAAGAAGGTGGCCACACCCTTTTTAAATGACTAATAAGCGGATCCTCTTATTTATTTACATTGCATAAGTAAAATAACATTAATTTCAAAGTGTTGATTACAAAGGGCATGATACCACAATGAGGTCTGAATCTATTTAGTTTTTCTTACAAAAGAAGAAAATAAAGTACGTAAATCCTGCAATTTCAAACCAATTCCCTGAAGCCCATCCTGGCCTGGCTCCCCACAAGCACCCACCCTCCAATGTATTTCCATGTGGGGCACACAGAGCTCTTGGAAACTCCTAACTTGTAGGAGGAAAACACATTCCTTCTTTCTTTTCCATGGTAACTCACCAACAGTACAATAATCCAGTATTAAGCAAACTTTCCATATTTTTAAAGTTATATTTCTTAGCTAAGTAAAGCAAAACATTACAATTTGTGATACCAAAACAGAAATACCCAACGTAATTTTACAGAAAGATTTACCAAAATATTTTAAATGCAATTAGCCATAAATCCTATAGAAGTAGTAACATGTAACATCGTGATGGGAAAAGTTTTCAAAACAACCGAACCTAACTAAAAGGAAAACCAAGACTTACCTTTTTATCCACCTTCTTCCAAAGAACTAAAAAGAGACTGTTCTCTGATCCTTTCACACTAGAAGTGAAGCCTTGGGCTTCTGATTTTATAGTTTGAAAGGAGACCACACCCAGCAACCAGAAGTTAGTAATCGGCTGCCTTTTGTTTGCAATACAGGGCTCAGCAGTGTCCAAAACAAAGTGAAACATGTCTTGCAAAACTACTCACTAAACCAACTCATAGCTGACAGCACAAAGAACCGGAAGGGCAGATTTCTTTTCCCTCTCTTTGGTTTGAACTGTTTTATTCCAGAGGGTGTAAAATGAAAGAGATTTTCAAATATGCAGCATTATCTGCTCCAATCCTAATACCAATGATTAGCTCTTTTCTTTTTTCTTCTTTCTTTCTTTCTTTTCTTTTTCTTTTTTAGTTAAACAGGTTTGAAGTGGAAAATGCTTAAACTTCGAAACAATAAAACAAAAATTAGGAAAAAAAAATCCTTCTGTTTGAATCCCAGCTCCATCACTTATTAGTACGTGACCTTGGAGACATATTAAATTTCCCTGAACCTTTTTCTACTTTTGTTAAATGAAAATAACATTATCTAGGCTGCCTACCCACTATAATTCTTGTGACAATTGAGAAGTAATGTACATTTGTAATTTCCAATGTTATACAGTGCTGAATAATTTTGTAATGATATTTCACCAGCATTTTTCCTGCCTTCAAAACAAAAGACTTTTTGTGCTTTCATATAGCTTGTTTATATAAATAAAAAATATAAACGAAAGGTCTAGATTGTCCCAAATGTTTAAAAAAAAGTTATTGCTAGAAATATGATCTTTATGACATTCAAAATAAGTATTGGCATTAAAGGAAGGCCTATTTATAGTCATTTGTATAGAAACAATTTTATAAAAATTTTGATATAAGTAGATCCTTGACATAGTAGAGTACTTGAACAATAAACCAGAACTATAAATTGAAAGGATTAATGGAGTATCAACTATTACGGAGCAGGTACCTTAAGGAATTTCCCACCTGATGCAAAGAAAAGCAATTTGTTCTGGTAGCCTCTATGGTGACTCATTTTTATTATTTGTGAAATCTTACAAAATATTATATGATGTTTTCATTAAACTATGCACAGGTATGAATTCTCTCACAGCATTATGGTTCAGTCTATGCTACATTTTAGTGGTTTGTTCTTTTTCCTCTTTTTCTTATAGATATCTCTGGTATTTATGTATATGTCAGGTTGACAGACACCAGTGAAAATTATTTTAAAGATTGTCAGTTTTTATAACACATTGTAAATTCTCAATGCTAATTTCAACGAATTCAACATATCCTTAAGTAGAATGATCATATAACCTAAACATTTGAGAAAAGGCCAATCTATATTTTTGGCAAGTACTGTAAGTATGTGTTGAATTAATTAATTAGCCAGTAACTAATTAATTGATATTATTGCAAATTAATCTTGACAGATGTAGACCCGCTTTCTAATACCACATTTATTTTGTCAGATGAAAAGGGAAAAGATAATTACACAAAATTTGTTTTTCTTTTTTGTATTTGTATTCCTAACTTTGGTAATGGAAATGGAACATTTCTGCACAGTGACAATCTTGTGAAATAAAGAAAAAAGTCCATGTACCTTTTATAAAACATAACTACCTAAAAGGAACATACTCTTATTTTGTCTTGTTTTTGTGCTTACTAGTAGCACAAATCCAGAGGAACTGCTCCATAAATTTGAATTTGTAATGCATTGGCAAACTTATAATAGTAACGATAAAAGTGGTATTTGTGGATGAATTAAGGAAAAAAGTTAGAAGAACATTTTTTTTCCAAAATTAACTTCCAGTTGTAACTCTAAAGGCAAGTGAAACTCCCAGATATAAAAAGAAAGTCACTAATCATGTATGAATATTGCTGTGAATAATCTGGAAACTTCCCCCACACAATAATGTCCAATGGATTTGTGGAAATAAAAGAAGACATAACACATTTTCATTAACAGCTAAGTGATAATCTAGGGTTAAATGCTTTATGTGCTTGAAATGCCTCTTATTACAACTCTGGAGAAATGACTCACCACTCTTACTGTTTCTAGCAGATGATGACTCATAAGCTCCATTTACTTTACAGAGAAAGCACAGAAAATAAAGGAAGAGAAGGAAAGAAAAAATATAGTTAAAAGCAACCACTATTACATTTTCACAGCAAATGTATTTATACTCCTTTAACATAGACCTAATAGTGAAAACAAAACAATATGACAACCTATGGAGTCTCTCACACATTTTGTATTTTAACAGAACAAAAGTATTGGCACAAGACTCTAGCAAAACATCTGATTTTTGTAAAGTATTGGCACAAGACTTTTTTGTAAAGTATTTTTGTAAAGTATTGGCACAAGACTCTAGCAAAACATCTGATTTTTGTAAAGTGTTCTCCCCACCCCTTTATGTTAAACTCTATTTAAGCATTACTTTTCATACGGAGGAAGAAGTGATATATTCAGATTCATCAAAACCAGCATTTCACTGAAATCCCAAAATCTCTCCACAACTTCTTTATACCTGCTATCCACAGACAATAAAATAATTGTTTTAGTTTATATTTCTAATACACTCTCAAGTTAAAGTATTTTGAGAAATAGTATTCAAAATGGTTTTCCTTTTACCCCTAGATATGTCAAGTAATTTTCTCACACACACATACACACTGAATTAATGGAATTATTATTATTACTCAGTTATTCCCAATATTACATAAAATAGAGATATATTTTTTCAAATTCATGAAGTTAATTAAATGGTCAAAAGGATAACAAAGGTGAAAGAAATGCATCTTTGTTGGACTTCACTTAAGGAAAAAGAGACAAAATTATCTGTGTGTAACAAGTTGAAGGAAGGAACTTCATCTTCTTAACATATCATCATAGGGAGGTGATTGAGAATGACAGATTAGCATTTTAATAAATGATCTTGTTTCTTTGATTCAGCAAGAAAGAATGAAAAGTATTACCCTCTCCACCAAAGGAGTAAAACATGATTGGAATTCCCTGAGATTGGAGTTTCCTTATCCCCATGGGTTTTGGAAGGAAAATCGAAGTTTCCCATTAGGTTGGGTCCCAGTAAGACAACTTTTTGGTTCTGAAGGTCCAGACATATCTGGAGCAATGGGTTTCAACCTTTAGGTCAAAAAGCATTAGTGAATTATGGAGTCAATTTGCTATGTTCTGACTAATGTTTAAAAAAATAAAATAGAAAGAAATAGAAAATGAACAACATGGAAATTATCAGAGTATTTCACATATTATGAGGTAAGTATTAATTTGTGAAACCTTGGCTTACAGTGTTGTATGTGTGCGTGTGTGTGTAAGTGTATGTATCCCATCTGAATGTCATACTTAAAAATGTTTGGAAAAGACTGGAAATGTACTAAAGGATATCCCCAAGAAAAGTGGAAAATATTGTGTATTTTCCTAACTATAAAATCTAGAGAATGCAATTGTATCATAAGGAGTCATGTATACATATGCTTGTGTCATTGTTTGTATAATAAAAAATTGAAAACAACCCAATTATCCATCAATAGAGGAGTGGATAAAAAGTGATACACTATGAATGAACTAGGTATATAAACATGAATACATGCTAAAAACATAATATTGACCCCCCCAAAAAAAAGTAGTGGAAAAGGACAAGTATGATATTGATGCAGGTGATGTTGGATCTGCTGGCAGTTTCTGAGCGTGGGCCCAGATCATGTCTCATGAAGCTGAAGAATGGAAACACAGACCAGGGAGAGGCAAAAGTTTTAAAAAGAGGATAGTTTATTAAAGGCAGAAGAAGAGGTTGCAGCTCCGGAGCGAGAAGGGGTCCCTAATGGGAGGTGCCCCATGACTGAGGCAAAAACTCCTACTTTTATATCTTCCCTTTGTTTGGGGAAGGGGAGCTCTTTGGAACTTGTTTGAAGTAGGGAACTGGTGCCTTCTAATGAAATTTGTCTACCAGATTCGTTTGGATTGCCCATCCTAAAGGAATTAGCAAAGCAACCCACTCTTTATCTATCAGATCAGCTCCGTTTGTGAGGCCAAAATGAATTTTATGATTAACCTTAAGGCCTTGTTACATTATGTCCTGGAGCAAAGGAGTGATTTCAAAACCTGAAGTTTTAGGATGTGACTATCTTTGTTTATTCCTCCAGGGACCTCCCTGTCTACCTAGGGACATGCTAACTCTTCTGTATCAATACTACTTAAATAAAATTTTTAAATATCACAACAGTATATATATTAGAAATGTTTACATATGAAATAGTATTATAACAGCATGATTGAGAAGGATACTTACTAACTGGATAAAGGTTAACCCTGAGGAGACAGAAAAGTGAATGGCATAGAGTATGGGTTTTTCACCATACCTACATCTTTTTCTTTTTATAAAGGCATTCTGAAAAAAGTAATATTTGTTAAACTTGAGAGTTAGAAACAAAGGTGTTTATTATGCCCTTCTTTTTTACTTTCTATGTTTTCAAAATTTTCAATATTATATGTAATAAGGGAATAAGACCTTTTTCATCCAACATCATATTTATGAGATTCATCCATATTATCATGTGCATTACTATTGTGTATATTATTGTCTTTTCATTATGCTCATTGCTCTGTGGTATTCCATTGTGCAACTATATCACAATTTTTAAATCAGTTTTTCTCTAAATGGAATGTCTCTACTTTCTGGCTATTGAAACTATGCTACTGTAAACATTCTCATACATATCTCTGGCACTTTGGCTAGTTTCATGGGATATGCATACATTCAAGTTGAGCCAATATCGCCACATAGTTTTCCAGAGTTGTACCAAGTTACACTCCAAAACAGCAGTAGATGAGAAATCCAGTCATGCCTTATCCTGCGCAATATTTGGTGTTGTCTTTTTCATTTTAGCAATTCTGGTGTTGTGAAGTAGAATTTCCATAGAGTTTTAATTTGCCTTTCTCCAGTGACTAATGAAATTAAGCACCTTTTTTGCATGTATATTGGCCGTTGGACTATTTTCTTTCTTGGATTGCCAGTTCAAGTTTTTGGCCCATTTTTCTAATGGGTCATCTGCCTGTTTTTTTAAATTTTGTTTTGTTTTGTTTTTTCGAGTTATTTTCTTTGTTTAATCTTCACAAACAGGCAAAACATCATTTTTTAAAAATCTTAAGTAAATTTGCTTGCACACGCATACATGCATGCATGCACTCCCAGCATGCACAAAATAATTGGCCAGATCTGAAGAGGTGATTTCAATTCTCGGTCCTGGGAGGAAAACAAGAGGTTTGGTTTCTCTGGAGCATGTTGTGTCCTTGGATCTGTCCATGTCTCCATGTTAGGATTATCACAGAAGGAGCTGTCTTTCAAGGGCTGACTTCACAGGACATGAAAGAAGTAAGCCCCCACTGCCGTGGTCTAGGAGCCTCCATGCAGGTCCTAGCAATTGAGCTGGTCATCACCATGGAGATCATTGGAATTAAGAACAAGGTGCTGCCCTTTCCTATGTCACTAGACTTTCTAAAAGCTTATGTGATCTAACTATAAGAGAAAAATTGCTGAAAACTCACTCATATTGAAATTATTCCTCTTCTAAGTCTATGAGTTTCGAGGTAAATATTAATTTGATTTATAACTTAAAGGAATGTTATATTTCTTCTACCCTACTGTTATAATTTCAAGAGCTAGCAAACAAAAAATAGCTAACATACTTGGGCTAAGATCTTATCTCTCTACCTCTCTACAATTTCTTGTGTAAGTAAGAAATCTTAAATAAGATAGAAGCTCAGATTAAATGACAGCTATCTATTCCTGTGTGACTCCAGAAAAGTCAGTGAATGATTTGGTGACTCAATTCTTACACTCGCACCAAGAGGCATGCTAGGATTAATAATTTTATATTTCACAAGTCTTTTTTAAACCTTGAATACGGTATCACCATTCCTTTATATTAGCCTAAAAAAAAAGAAGAAGAAGAAAAAGAAGACTGTCGCATTGGCTATTACAACTAAATTTATCCCAATAAATTTCCAAGAAATCTTGAAGAAGGCAAATTAAGATGTGTATTGAAGTCAAGAGGTCAAACTCTGCTTTCTTGGTCCAGGGAGAGCAAAGGAGCTATTTAAATCCAAAGTTGTGAAATTTCTGGTTTCCTAATGCCAGTTTAACTACCATACATTTTGCATACAAATTCTTCCAGAACCCTTACTAATCTGTGCTATCACCGTGATTTTTCCTTCTGTGTCAACCCACTTATAGCAAAACTTTTTGATGAGAAAAGAAAATATTTATAAATGTATTACATGACAATATTTATTTGAGTAACAGATATTATTTATTCAAAAGCCCAATTGACAGGAACACTCATTTTCTGCTGATAGGAATACAAATGAAAAGGTATCCTGGCAGTTTCTTACAAAATTAATTAAGGACAGTGTCATAACACAATCCAGTGATTGCACTCCTAGATACTTACGCAGATGAGTTGGCAAACTTATGTCCACACAAAAGTTTGCACACAATTGATTACAGCTGTTATATTTACAATTGCCCAAATTGGAAGCAACCAAGAAGTCCTTCAAGAAGTGAATTGATAAATAAAAAATTGCATATCCATACAATGGAATTTTATTCAACAGTATAATGAAATGTGTTTTCAAACCAGAAAAAAGACATGAAGGAATCTTAAATGAGTATTGCTAAGTGAAATAAAGCAGTACGGAAAGGCTATACACTGTATGATTTCAACTATATGACATTCAGGAAAAGGCAAACTCTAGAGAAAGAAAAACATCAATAGTTGCCTGCGGGTTGGGGCAGGGAAGATGGAAAAAAATGGATGGAGCACGGTATTTTTAGGGCAGAATACTATAAGATTATACATATGACTATGCATTTAGCAAAATGAAGAGTGAGCCCTAATGCAAGCTATTGCATTAATTAATAAGGTATCTATATTGGCTCACCAATTATAACAAGTGTATCACACCAATGCAAGATATTAATAATAGGTGGAACTGAGGCCAGGGGAAGAGGAAATATATAGGAACTCTCTGTACTTACTACTCAATTTTTCCATAAAAGTCGAACTGCTCTAAAAATATCTATTAATTAAAAAAGAAAGTCCAGTTGACTGTGATTCCTAAGATTGATGGACTAATTCAAAAAGCATTACATAATCAAGACAAAAAAAAAGTCATATGAGTATTTTAAAATATAGCAAGTCTTCACATTAGCAATTAATTTTATATATATATATATATATATATATATTGAGGAGCAATGTGTTTTTCCAGGACCCATCAGCTCCATGTCAAGTCGTTGTTTTCAATCTAGTTGTGAAGGGTGCAGCTCACCGGCCCACGTGGGAATCAAAATGGCAACTTTGGTGTTGTGAGCACTGCGCTCTAACCACTGAACCAACTGGCTGCTCCCACATTAGCATTTTTAACCCCCAAAGGTTTATGGCATGAAAAAAAGATTCATATCCTTAACATTAGTAATTATGTTATTTCCAACTTCAAGTTGAACAGATTAAATAAGTAATTTTAAACAATTTTTAAAATGGGAACAATTAGAAAAACCGGATCTCCGTTTTACACCATATGAAAAAAATATGTCCAGATTTGTCTAAGATTTAAATGGAAGTTAATATATAAAACAAGAAAAACTTTTCAAGATGTCCTGGAAGTAAGATAATCTTTGGGTTGGGAGACTGCTATCCGTGGATGGAAACCTAATATAATTAAAGAAAAGATGATTTTAAAATACACTAATAAAAATCCACATGTGGAAAAATATAAACAAAGGCAGTAGGTTCTAACTAAAAGTTCAAAATTTATTTTCATGCATTAACAAAGGGCTGATATCCACATTACACCAGATGTTTTATAAGTTGTTGAGGAAATAAAGGAAGTAATCTAAACAACATCAACAAAAATGGACGAAAAAATATGAAGATTCAGAGAAGCAAATTCAAATGGCCAAACAAAAGGAAAAGTTCAAATTTATAGGAGTGAGGAGTGTTTAAAGAAACAATGAATACCAACCCATCAGACTGGTGAATAACCTTCTGTGAGTAACAATCCACTAACCCTTTGACTTTCTGTAACATCTTAACTGAAAATGATATTCTCATACATTGCTGGTGCTTGTTTGTTTGGAAAGCAAGTTGGCAACAACTATGAAACTAAATTAGATACAGAAGATGATAATTCAGAGGGGTAGGAAGTAAACCAAGAGAAAGTAATCCTGAAGAAACAACAGCAGGAGAAATTGGGAAGGAAGATGTGAATAATACAGTGTATTATGCCAAGGCTACAGAGTGTTATTTAGAATGAGGATTAAAAAGGGGCCTTGAATTTAGACATTTAAAGGGAGATGATGGCCTTAAGGATAAGAGTTTCAGAAGGAAAGTGGAGAAAAAGTGATTTGAGAAGAGTATGGGAACTGAGAATGTGGAAGTTGAGTGTAGGCAACTCTTAGATGAACACATACTCTTTCATAAAATGGTGGGGAAATAGAGAGCAATAATGTGTTAATCGTGAGGTAGGATTGAAAAGTCTGAATATATTTTCAGGTGGAAAATATATTAAGCTATTAATGAAAGATAGTTGAAGTCAGAAAAAAAAACACAGGATAGCTACTGGAACAAGCTTCTAGAAGATTTGGGAAGACAGAGAATCAGTACAGAGAAAGAGTTAGGGATGAGAAATATCCCATCCACTGAGGATCTCCTCCTATCCTTCTTTTCTAGTTGAAGATTTGATGTGAAGAACGAGAAGAACACCTAGTCCTCAGATGGGACACATGTAGTAATTCCAAGGAGCAGAGACAGAAAAGCTGTGACAAGAAGAAACCTCACCTATCTTCAAAAGGAAGACAATGCAAAGACGTGGGGAGAAGACGGCCATGTACAAGCCAAGGAAAGCAGCCTGGAACAGATCCTTCCCTCATGGCCCTTAGAAGACACCAACACTGCTGAAACCTTGATTTCAGATTTCTAGTCTCCGAAACTGTGAGAAATTAAATTTCTGTCGGTTAAGCTACCCAGTCTGGAGTACCTCGTCATGGCAGCCCTAGCAAACTAACACAAATTTATTATTCACCTAAGGACACTCTTGGTTAAATACCCCTGGACAGACTTAAAACCCAACTGACACTCCCTATATAAGTAATGTTTTTTTACTTGCAGAAATTTAAATGAATTAGCAAACTATGGGTGTTGGCTATTGTTTTTTGTAATTCCCAATAAATCTGTGGGCCCAGTTTCCAGAGATAAAATATGCATGTATTATAATGGAGAGAAGATGTAAGGTATTAGTAAGACAGATTTGTGTGAAAAACCTCTCTTTGTTTAAAAGGTATTCCTGTTTGTCTCCTAATTCTCTCCATTGACCCTCTCTATGATGTAACAGTTGGAACTACACTTCTCAGCGTCTTTGGGGAGGCAATCCTTTTCCCCATGAAGCAGTTGCCCTGTCATGCCTACAGAACTGTAGCTGAAGATCATCAACAAATCCCTCAGTGTGCTGGTCCAGAACTGCTTGCAGCTGAAAAAGAAATGTGTCTCACCAATGGAGAGCAAAGACAAACTTGGTTTGCACTATTTTGGATAAAGAATAAGCAGACAGTAGAAGAACCTTTTGACTTATCTTTATCTCTTGATGTCCTGAAGTATTCATTATTATGAAGGATTTAAAAAATATTTTGTCTAGAGTATTTGGTTATCTCTGATTCTGACAATGTCCTAAAGCAACCTATTTCACTTTCCTATTGCAAGACATGAAACTATAGTTTAAGGGCAACAGATACTGTCTGAGTTTTGCAACAACACACTGCATTTTTTCGACATGCATAAAGACCACATGGGATTTAAGGCTACTTTTAAAAATAGAATGATTTGAAATGTCTTGCAATGCTACAATTGTGACTGCTGTACAGCTAGCTAGTATATAAAAATCATTCTGTTAATTTTTTAGGTATTTTATATGTTTTGTACATCCATACAAATATGGAAGATCATGAAACTCATAAAGTAAGCCTCAAAATATAAGATAAAAAAGGGGGGAAGCTGCACACTTTTTATAACTAAGATTATCTTTAAGCTCAAAGCCAAACATGCAAATTCTAACATTTTCTCTAAATCTGCTACATAACCACGAGCCTTTTGGGGAGACTAAAAATAAGCAAAATGTGCAAAAGAAACAATCTAAATTCCACATGTGATAGCCAGGTTCAGAAGAATCCCAAGAAATTTAAATTTAGCTAATGGATTTACTGTAGGCAATCCAGAAACTTAAAGATCCTTAGACTTCATCAGCAGCTCTTCTTCATACTTGAAACCATATCCTGTTGCCTGGTTAAAGTTAAGCATTTTTAAGAGGCTGTGGCAGGTGCTTGCAATATGCACATTTCAGTTTAATATCCATTTGGGTGAACAAGAAGTCAGCTGCCTGGATCTGAGGTGTATTTGCTGTGGACACAGGTAAATTTGCTTAAAGGAGTCAAAGTGTAAAGAGAATAAAGGCTTAGTTGGGTGAAAAGGGAGCCCACAAACACTCACTGGATTAGAAATGATGGGTTAGGCAAATATTCTTTACAGCATTTGATATTTGCAATATGGAAATGAAATGCAGATCAAAAGAACTGTCTGGCGGACTCCTTAAAATGTGGAATCTCCTAAACTTCCTTTAAACTGAAACATCTAAGTTACATTTCTATGTAGCTTGAGTGTACTAAGTTTAATATCCCTGTGAGATATTTTTAAAAACTCTATAGATGGGGTTTTGTGAAAACAAGTACTGCACTGAAGAGAACTATTGTATAGTGAATGTTACCACTAAGAAAGGGAATTTCTGAGAAAATTCATGAAGCATCCATTTTGTGAACAGACTTGTTTTGCGGAAGGGATTACCCAAGTTCAGGATGTCTAACTGTGGTTTGATGAATCATGACTTTAAAATTCGCCCCAGAGTGGGGAAAAGGAAGAAGGAGCTTTTCAGGGGACTGCTCAGTCCTATGAGACGTAAGTAATGGGGAGATAATACTATTCCTTTCCTGGAAATACCTGTAATTCTTTCATGGGCAGCTTAATTTTAACACGACAGATACTTACAACTGAAATGGGAACTCAAAAACAAACAAACAACAACAACAACAAAAAAACCCAGAAAGCTTCTTTTTTAAAAAATTACTCATTTCACTGTAAGAAGTGGTAGAAAAGCCACAGTTTTCATCAGGAGAGTGCACTCAGAACTGCTTAAAGCACTTGTATCTTGAAGATCCTGCAGTTCTTAATAAATTACAGTAAAGTTATTTCAGCTACCAACACATATTATTCTTTATTTCTGCTGGTCTCATGGAGGCTCAGAAAAGACTTTAAGACTGATTTCTAGGGCAAGGCATTCTCTGACTTTGAGTTTTTCTTGGTTGACATCCAATTCATATTTTACAACCCAGCTCAAAAGCCAATCCTCTACAGCATAACTTCAAGTCTCTATAGAAAGGAGTGTTGCTTCTCTGGAAAGGAAGCAGCACATTGGTTAGATCTTGAATACAGAATCATTTCACTCAAGTTTTAATGTACCTATTTTTATATTGTCTCTCTCCCCTACTAGACCAAGTTTTTTCAGGTTGCATTCTTATACCCAGACTGTGACTGTCCACAGGGCTTCACATATTGTAGGGGCGCACACACACACACACACACACACACACACACACACACACACACACACAAAATTAAATGTTCATTCAATTATATAGCAAAATGATTCAGCTCTACTCAGTCTCTATGTGTTAGCGTTCCTAAAACTGCTAGCAATCACACATAGCCAGTGCGGTTCCACGCACTGGGGTACTCAGTGAAAAGGACAAAAAATCCACCACCTTCACAGAATTTATATTTTAATGATGCAAGTAGTTGTGATATGTCAGAGAATCTACTCTGAAAAGAAAGCTACTCTTTTTCTCCCTATGAAATTTCCAAATAGTCTACTCATAAATAGTGTAGACTTTGAAATTGTACTTTTGCCTTATGAGGTGATCGCAGCCAATAAATCATAAATGGAAGATGGTCTGATTGCTTCGGTCTTTTTCTTATAAGCTAGCCAATATCTTCCGTTAAAAAAGAAAACACAAACAAACAAAGCTAGAGTAGGTTGACAACATAAAGCAATGATAGTTAAACCTTTGATGGCATCTAAATTCAATTCTCTGCCCCTTGTGGACATGCTGTGCAGAAATCACATCTGCTTCTCCATAGTGTGGGTCCAAAACGGGCTGTGAGAATAGAGGGCCTTGAAAAAGCCATTATCGCAGTGTGTCCAAGTCAAGTTCAGGAGGAATGGAACAATAAAAACAGGAGCACACAAGAGGAGGATCAGAAGGCAAATCAACTAAAGCCAGCTGTAGTAGCTCTCAATGGTAGAGTGGCAAAAGGCCAGACTGTTCAAATTCTAGGCAAAAGGTCTGTACAGAGTGGATGGTAATAAGAAGTTACTAGTACTTACTCAGCTCTTGCAGAGGGCCAGATAATGGCAAATAGGGAGGAGAGTACACAAACAGATTCAAGTCAGAGAGAGAAGGTTTTGGCAAGATTAACACGGCAGGATCCTCAGCAACTCACTAGGGGAAAACAACATTGGGAGCAAAGGAAGCTTTTCAACTAGCTTGTCATCATTTTCCAAGTTAATTAACCCCTCCTTAAAATAAATAATTTTTGTGGTATTGTGGATCGGTGTTTTTAAATATAAATCCCTTGGATCAGTCAGGATTCCCAGTGTAAAAGTTGAACTTCAACAAGGTTATTCAGAAAGGGGGAAATGCATAAGTAAGATACTCGGGTGTCTTTTATAACTCAAGTGTAGATCTGGCCCTCAGGTACGTAGAACTAGACATTTGAATGTCATTAGAGGTGTCTTTCTCTATTTCTGCATTAATCAGTTTAGTTTTTCTGCAAGTAATAGCAAACGTGACAGCCAACATGCTTACCCTCCACACTTCTTACCACTCCTCTACTAAAGAAGCATTATTACTTTTTTTCTTTTGTTTGGGGCGGGGGAGATGCTGAAAAAGTGTTCTAATTGGTCTAGCTTGGATCACTGGCCTATATACCTAAAATAATCCACTGTGGAAAGAGTGTTGATGTACAGTGATTGGAAGACCTTACCTGAACCAGTTGGTTGGTTCTACTCAGTAGAAGATAGCGTTGTTCTCAGCATCAGGAAGAATGCTTCTGAGACAAAATAACAAATGTCCAAAACATTTTTGAAGGAACAGAATCCACTGTCTTCCTCAGTACTTCCACTTTTATTGTCTAGAAAGGTTTAAAATTCTTAAGATACTAAAAACTGATTGCCTTTATTTTCTTCTTGCTATAGCTGAAAGAAGGTCTTCTATAGTCTTACAATGATTTATGGGTAATATAGAATTTTAAAAGTATGTAAAAATTTGTACATTGCTCCTATCACATAACAACAGGCTTGGAGTAAATTCTTCCATTGATAATGACTAAATTGTGGGGCAAAAATCCAACTTTCACCTTTGTCCTGAAGTTCCCTCTTACCTTTTGGGGCTAATATCACCTGTACATGACGTGTGAGTAGACCTTGGGACCCTCTCTACTTCTTCTCTACTTGGGACCCTTCTCTGGGGCCACTTGGGGGCTCTGCCTACTCAACCAGGCCTCTCCGGGGGGCTGAAGGGGCCCACACACTCCAGCTGTGCCCTCCCTTCCACGCACCCGTCCCCATGGGTTCATGGCTCATACCTTTTTAAATCCATATTCCTCTCCTGCCACCTGTCTCTAGAGCTGAGTAACCTTATGCCTTCAATGCACCTGTCCTTTCTAACACGTCACCTAAGATTGTAATTACATCTTGAAACTCATTCAATAAAGAAGGAAAAACCAGGCATGCTAAAAAAAAAAAAAAGTGATTATCCTAGCATCAAAGTTAATTGATTTAAAGCTTTATGCATGTGATGTTTTTGCAAAAGCGGTATAAATTCTATAACCACTTGTCATGAGCAAGTGGGTCATGACAAAATTTGAAACTTTATATAAATAAGACCTATTTTCTTTTAAAATTGTCATAGAACTTCATTTTATTTATTTATTTTAGTGAAATATTGTGAAGATAGGCTATATTGATATAGACCATATCAATACAAAACCATCAACATGATCTTTTGGTTATTCTTTCATTTTTGTTACTCTGATCACAATTTTTTAAAATTATAGTGAAAAATCACTATTTGCAAAGTCCCATTATATAATTCTCTCATTTTATCATGACTGACTGCCATGTACTTTCTGAGCTCGGCTCAACCCAACATAACATATAAGGGCCTTAAGGCTAGAGATTGACTGACTTTGAATAAGGTATGTGTTGTGGTATAGGTGTAGACAGAAATAAAATGCAGACTGGAACTGAATTTTTATGACCTTCCATAAGATGTACATTCAACTTAAGAACCTTCAAAGATAGCACATTTGAAGTAATGTGAGCTTTTTAAAAGCATGCTCTTTGTTAGAAATTTCATAACTGGTTTGAAATGCCCCCAGTCTCTGACAGTTTACTGCTTAGCTAGGAGGTCCATTAGTCATCAGAAGGTATGAGAAATATCCAATTAAGGTTTATAATCTACCCTAAATTCTAGAATATCTATCCTGAAGATAGAGACATAGAATACTTAAGAATATCTATCATTTTACACTTAAGAAAAACACCACTGTTCGTGTGGAATCTGAAATTTATCAGATGAGTTCTTAGAATCCACACTTAAGTCAATGGTGTATTTACCAAAGGTACTAATTCAAATCATTTTATAGTTATAACTCTAAATAAAATACAGAGGTGCCAAAAAAACGTATGCACATTTTAAGAAAGGAAAAATCTCTTAAAATTGTAATATATACTCAATGTATATCAATAACAAAAGATGGATACAAGTCATGTTTGACTCTTGCAATTACAAGAGGTGCTCAAAGTGGTTACCATCCGAATGCAGACTTCTGATTATGGCGAACTACTGCTTGAGCAACGTTGACCAAAGTGTCCACTTGAATACATTTTTTTGGCACCTCTGGTGTATATCATTGATGGGTCCAGAAGAGGGTTTGATCCAGATCCTGGGGAGTAGAAAGCAATGCCCAAAAGCCTTGGAAGCTTGGTGTTCAATGTTATATTTAGATTTCCTTAAAAAAAAAATCTAAATCAAAATATATATTTTGTTTTAAGAAATAAAGAAGACATTGTTCCACTAAAAATGAAAGTAATCTTTCTATGAAGATTGGCAACTTGATTTTCTTTCATTTTATATATCACTGAGAATATTAACCAACATCCCTCATTTTAAAATCTTTTTTTTTTCTCCTAAAGGTTGATCTTTTCATGTTGTTTTTTGATCCCTGAAATAGTTATCCTCTTTCACACACATTCATAGATGGCCATTTCACTCTTGTAAAGAAAAGTGATAGTTTTTAGGTAGAACTCTGTGGAAGAAAATAGATGTGTGTATGGGTGTAATGTGGTCTTAGAAACTCCTTTTAAAGCATCCACTGTGTTTTTAATGCCTCTATAAATTAAACCTTAAAAAAGTCCTATTATAAATTATTACCACTTCCATTTTTCTGTTGATAAAAATGAAACGAGGCTCACAGAATTTCAGACTTTTTTTTTTTCTCTAAAGGAAAAGTGAATTAAGTGACAATATTTGAACTCAGGTCAGTTTATTTAGGACTACCTACTACCAACAGTAGGCCTGGGCTTAATATATAGTATAGATGTTTAGGGCAATTGTTATTCACACATTCTTATTCATAATCAGAAGAAAAAATTAGAAAACTATTATTATTATTTATGAGGAAGATGGCACTGAACTACTTTTAAATGAATTGAGTATGAATATATAGTTAACTTGTGTTGTTATTTATGTAATTACGTATTTGATATCTATCTACCTCAAAAAACTGTAAATGCCTTGATTTATTTTTTATTAGTTTCATTTCCTAGTACAGTGCCTGGCACATAGGAAGCACTTAATAAATACTTGTTAAATGAATAATGAATGATGAGTTATCTCTAAGTTAGAATGATCTCATTTGTTCAAAGAATCCTTTAATAAGTAATCAAACAGGACAATCTGGTTTATTCTCCACCATTGGGAAGCTACTAATATTCTCTTAAAATAGACCAAAGGCAATCTACTAGAAGTGTTTGGATAGGATAAAGGTGAGTCGATACTGGCCTGTTATATAATACAGCACAGGTCCTCTGATTGAGCAATAGATATTGAAAATTTCTATCTGTGAAATCAATTCTAGTTTCAGTTCCTGCATTCTTTTTTCTCCTTTTCCTCATCTTAAAATGAAATCCTTCACTGTTAATTAATGATATGATGACAATAATGAAGAATGGCTTTCTTGTTTAATAATCAACCCATTGTAGACATGTTATTAACTAACGAAATTTGCAGTAACTAGAATTGGATTTAGAATGATCTTATCATAAGGAAAAATAAGTATTATTTGACTAAAATTTTAAAATACAGGACTAGAAGTTGGCGTGGATGGGTGGAGAGGAAAATATTAAGGATGAAGGAAAGAAAATCAAAGACAAAAGAAGGACGGTTAACATTTGCCTGACTTAGATAATACTTTGCATGGGACTAGTGCAGAGCTATTTGAAATCAAATGAGTAAGGAGGGAATTCAATCCATCATGGTAAACCTGATTTAACATTCTTTGTTTCTTTAATG
The DNA here is from genome assembly GCF_964194185.1 of Rhinolophus hipposideros. Taxonomy (NCBI): domain Eukaryota; kingdom Metazoa; phylum Chordata; class Mammalia; order Chiroptera; family Rhinolophidae; genus Rhinolophus; species Rhinolophus hipposideros. The sequence goes on along the minus strand of NC_138057.1, from coordinate 38,984,247 downwards.
CTCTGAGCACTGCTGATATAATATACAACTTCAACCAATCAACAGTTTTTATCCACCGATAACACTGAAACTCTGAAACAGAATTCTTTGCAGGGCATTGTGCCTAGATGAGCAGGTGGCAAGGTAATGATGGGATTGTGCTTATTTATGGTTGACTAGCTAAATCCTTGTGGTTAAAGACTGAAACTCAACAGATCCCAGGAACATATTGAGATCCCTGAGGTGAGCCTGAACTTCCCTCTAAAAGGCAAATAGAAACCAAAGAGGGTAGAGAGAGATGTCAACAGCCCCATGCCCGTCCCTGATAACTTTCAGTGTGTAAGTAGCTCTCATTCTCTAAGATTCTTACATTGAATGATCCATCTTGCTGCAGTAGAAATGTTTCACCTCCTAGAACAAAGTTTAATCATTTAAGTTATTAAACTGAATTTGTTCTGTTCTATTGTAATATGGACAATGTGTGTGTGTGTGTGTGTGTGTGTGTGTGTGTGTGTGTGTGTGTGTGTGTGATCAACATTCACTCAATGTCTAGGTTCCTAGATAGTGGTAACACATTTTCTCGATATTTTTGACCAAATAATAATTGGCAGAATTTCATTTGGAAAAGTTTGTACACATTAGAGTAGAGAATTCTGCTACTGGATCTGAATCAAAGGGGACCATAGTTATGTTCATTTTAGTCTAATTTCTGCATTGAATCTTTATTAGCACTTTGCTGAAAAATGTTGTATAAATTTTTTCAATAATAATAAAGCAATATTGATCCAGAAAGGTAGGTCTACTCATGGTCTCTATTCAATTTAAGGTCATTTTATTTGGAAAATACACTAGAACTGTACTTACTAACACTAGAAAGAGGTATTTTTTTAGAAGGCATCTCAAAAAGTGCTTCAAACTACTTACACTCATATATATATAAAGGTATGCTTATTTTTCAGTATAAATGATAAAGTTGACTTTAAGCCAAGAATTACGTGACTGTGCCAATGAAGTACACCATTGATCATTGGGAACTTTGTCTTCTGACTGCCTGATTCTTGAGCTGGGAAAAAACTACCTTGAAGGCAGGGCATTTTCTTCTCAAACATGTAACTATAAAGTCCCTTAAGTCAGAGATAGAAGTGAAATCCAGCCTGCTACATCAGTCAATGGTGAAACTTTCTATTTGTCTAACACTTTAGTGCTTATGAAACTTTTTCACATATTTATCCCATCCTCACAATTATAATGAGGAAAAGGAGAGGCAGCTGATATTATTACTGTACATATTTCAAAATGGAAACCCAATGAAGTCGAGATTTAGCTAAACTCAGTGATTAATAAATAGGGATAGTCAGGACTTGAATTTAGGTCTTTTTCACCTTCTTTGATTTCAGACCATGGTGCCCAACTCAGCTTAAATATTTGGAGGTATAAAGTTATGTAAAATTCTAAATTATGGATTGACAAAACATTTTAGAAAGTAAAATTATAGATTGATAATAAAATACAAAAGTGATATCAGAATATGACAACTTTGGTGACTATGAACTTACGTATATACAGCTACCTTTTAATACTGAAATGTCATCCAGTAAACTCCTGGATCTATAGTCTCACTCTATGTCTGGTGACATCCACACTGTTCCTTCTCTTTGGGATGGTGTGGGAACCTCAAAAGGAACACTATGTTTCTAATTACTATACCATTATTCAATTTCCTGTACATTTCTTGAAAAACCAGCTCTTCTGGAATTAGCACTCATGGTGTGTTCATACTTTTAAAAGTTTTCTTTCTTTTTGAACATTTGTTCTTAGTAATTTTTCATAGCTGACAGTTGAAACAAAGCTCGGTGATTAAATAGTGAGACAGTTTGACTTATTCATTGTCTTTATAGTGAAAGGAATGCAATGCAAAGTCATTGTGCACACCTAGTTTTTGTCCATTCAAAATCTTTTCTCCGGGTTGATTGGTTTTGAACTCTACTGTTTTTCATAATTTTCTTTGACTTTGTCACTGAAATTCTTTCATCCCTGAATTAGCTTTTTCCTTCCTATTGTCAGTTCCTATTTTCCAGTTCCTATTTTCAAATCTTCATTATTTCTTTCTTTCTAGTCACTTGAAATCATTGACTATAAATAAATGCTTAGGTTCAATTTTCTTAAAGATCTTCAGAAAAATAAATAAATAAACTGACTCTCCAGAGTTTGGTTTCAAATAAGTCATAATCCCTATAAAATTGCCAAGAACAAATTCTATTGATCAAAGAAAATATAGGGGCCGGCCCGGTGGCTCAGGCAGTTAGAGCTCCATGCTCCTAACTCTGAAAGCTGCCGGTTCGATTCCCACATGGGCCAGTGGGCTCTCAACCACAAGGTTGCCAGTTCAACTCCTCGAGTCCCACAAGGTATGGGACTAGCAACAGCAACTGGACCTGGAGCTGAGCAGCGCCCTCCACAACTAAGACTGAAAGGACAACAACTTGAAGCTGAATGGCACCCTCTACAACTAACATTGAAAGAACAACTTGACTTGGAAAAAAGTCCTGGAAGTACACACTGTTCCCCAATAAAGTCCTGTTCCCCCTCCCCAATAAAAATCTTTAAAAGAAAAGAAAATATAATACAAAATTCCATTATTCCATCTTCAAAACAAACCAACCAGAAAAATACTAAAGTATGAACTAAATCAGATAGACAGATATGCTTTACTCTGATTTCACATGTGTTGGAGGGTGATCCAATTAAATGAACTTCTAAATACTCTGCCACTTTGTATCCAAGACATATTTAAATAATTGATGATACTATTGATTGGAATTCATGTTTTATTCATCTTTCTAGAACTTTCAAAAATTTTATAATACAAAATACTTTGTTTGCATCAATGACATGAATGATATAATTGGGGGGAAGTAATAAAAATTATATTTTAAAGACCTTGCTAATTGTTAAAGAGCAAACAATAATTATTTGATCTTTGTATTTCTCAAGCTACTAATATTATATTTTTTTAAAAAATCATCAAGGTGATGACTCTAAAAGAAAGAAAACCTTACAATTTCTACAGATTCTGGGCTTAAAATATAGGAATAATTTTAAAGAAACCAACAAAATTTAAGAAACATCATATTTCCTCTTAAAGAAATTAATCAGGAAAGAAAAAAAAACATCAAACAATTTACCATGAGTTCATCATTCTTAAGTAAGAGTAGATTTGGTAACTTCTAATAGTCATCGATACATTTTTTTTTTTTTTGCAGAAATGTGGGCACTGGTTTATATTTCAGCACAATTGCAAGTAACGGAGCAATGCAATTAAGAAACATTCCAGGAATTTTCCTGGATTGTTTCACACGATGTATGGTTGATGCTAGGATGAAATAAGTCCTCACTGAGCATATGGCAGGACATGTGCAGAAACACAGGGAGTATCAGTCTGTAGCACATTTTGATAGTACCTGGATGGTAGATAGTTTTCTCAGGTGTCACCAACACAGAAAGCTGCTTTGGTGAGCAAGAGGCAGAGCATATTCTGACTACAAATGATGGGGCTTGCATCAGGGTGGGGCCATAATAGTCAACCAAGGAGAAAACTACGTCACACACAAAATGCAAACATCAAGCCAGTTGTTGGCCATATTCCTAAACATGCACCTCAGTTTCCTGTTTTGAAATATATGTAACAATTTGTATTCTATATATACACGGGACAGTCTGTATAGAAAGTGGATCACAATATTTAGTACACAGACATTTCTTAACAAAGATTCATTTTTGTTTCCTCACAACAAATGAACTAAACTAGACTGACAAATTCGAATATAATGTCCCTGAATAGACCATATTAAGGAAAATAAATTTCTAAGATAAAAGTGAGATTTAAATGGTTATTTTACCATTTTGCATTTTTTTTCACAGCGAAAATGAAGCTATTTTGGGTAATACATTCTTTTTGTTGTTGTTTTTTTCTATGTTCTCTGAACTTCTTTCTGCATTGCTAAACACACGTGATCCAATTTCCCTAAGAATTTGACTCTTAAGAAAAATAAAAGAGGTCTTAACAAGCTGTAAGAAAACAACTGAATTATTCATTATTGCATTCCTTCTAATTGTGTTCATGAGCTGCCATTCAGAACAAGCAAAATGTTTATCATTTTATTATCAGAAGACCATATATCATAAAACAGGAACAAGGGGAGTGTTATAAGTGATCCAATGAAAAACACTGAAGAAAAAGAAGCAGCAGGTCAGAGAAAGTTAGCAGTGATGCTGTATTAGAAACCAAGGAGAGAAGGACAGCAGCAAAATCTTCTGCGGCGGTAGTGTTTCATACCAGAAACTCTAGAAGATAGAAAGCCCTGTGGCTGAGCTCAGCCTGTCACAGCATGTTTTTCTTTTGAGTCAGTGTACTGTCAAGGCACTTCCTCAGCTGGTTGCTATAGAAATAATTATACTACAGAACTTTGAGCCTCCAAAGCAGATGGATGTTAAAGTAGAAATGCTGTGATCTTTGTGTTTGTTCTAATATCCTCAGGAGTAAAAAGGAGATAAAATCAAAAACAAAAGGCAGAGTTATTTGAACGGAAAATTTAGAAATAGGTTTTATAGTTTAACCAAGTATTCCATTTTCAGTACAACAAAACAGTTAAGTGACTGCTATTGCTGAAGCCCTCAGTTTACAGAGTTATCAGCGAGCGAATGCTAAAGGAAACAGGAAGTAAGGGCCCCTGGCTAGTAGAAGACTGCTTTTAATCAACTGAGGATAAGTATATCTTTGAAGGGGGTGATATTATCTTGTAAATGACCTCTTTTTAAATTTGCAGTATATGCTGGGATGTCACTATCTTGAAAAAAAAAATGCTAGAAAAGGTCAAAGCCATTTTTGGCTAATACCATATTCACTTTGATTATTTTCTCTTTTCAAACTTTTTCTTGTGAGATTTATCATAAAGAAGATTTTAAAAGCTGTCTACATACATGTATATGTATGTGTATTTTTGTGTGTCTGTATATAAACAGATATCTTTCTATTTTTTTCTATTCTGTTACATGTATCTTTAGATCTTTCCCTTAACCAACACCAGAGTATCATAGTTTCTAAAGTTGCGTAATACATTTTTATATGGGGTAGGGCCATCCCAACATCTTTTTCAAGACTCTTTGTGCCAAGACACTTTGATAATTTTCAGCAATTATCCCATTTTGGCGTGATAATTTGTGGAAGGATCCTATGATAGCAATTGTGACTATTTAGTCATTATGAAGTAATAGATGACAGAGTTACCAAAGGACCTAAATCATAAGATGGTGCATCTGTTCTACAGTGGCTATTAATTTTCCTTTGACTCATTCGGTGTTAAATTCCAGCTTTAAAAGCAAACAAAACAAAATCAAAAAACTCCCAGTTTAATCTGCATGTATCTACAAGTTAAGCATTCCATATTAAGTACTCCTGAGTTTATCTCAAGGATTTCAAGTAATTCTGCCAATTGAAATTCTAAGATAAACATATGGGTGCAATTATATCTGCATTTTTATAAACAGTGATACACAGGTTCATCCTTTGTTCAAAGAATGAAAGGAATTAAAATGCTAAGTGGAAAATTCTCATTAAGAATTTGTTAAATGTAGAGCATTGTAATGAGTTCTGGGGTGTAAGATTAATCCTGTTTACAAAGGTCTAAGAATTGAATTGGAAAAATGGACTTTTCTTTATATATAAAAATTTCAGAAACCAATCAAGGCTGAATATAGTAAATGTTAAGTGAACAAGATAGCTGTGTAGAGGAAGGGGTCACTCTCAAGAGATGGAGGTCCCTGGGAGAGGCTTTCTTGAAGTCTTAAAACAGAGTAGCATTGAGAGGGAGAAGGCGCAAAAGTGTCTTCTGGAAATGAGAAGTATCATTAGCCAATATGAAAAGACTAGAATGTGTATAGTGGGCTTGCTGATTGTAACTTCAAATTATAAATGGATTATATGCAAGAATGTAAAATTATATTACAGAAATCTCTACAGTATATACTTGTGGCATTGCAGGGTCCTTCTGTGGCTGTGAGGACTAGCTTAGGTTTTTAAAGTAAGAAAGTAATATTTCATGGGCAATAATGATATCAGGCTTCTGCTCATCCGATTTCAATAATTTTTATTGTTTATATCAGGCCATGCTCTTCTCAGGTGTTCATATGTTTTTCCTTTAGAAGCACCTTAGTGTATTAGCCATCAACCTAGACCCCTACTTGAATATTGCCACTAGACTTCTGCTATGCTGGAATCCTATTATTCCCACTGACAACAGGGAGCCCAGTTCTTTGACAGTATTGTTTATCATCAACACTGACAGAGCCACCACTGAGCTTCTCAAATTTGCCAGTACCTCCATCACTAGTACATTCCTTACAAACTTAGCAATGAGAGTGTTCTCTGGGCCTTCCAAAAACACAGCCCGCTGGTTTTTGGATCTCAGGTGTTATACAATAGAGTCATTCTATCATGCTGAATTCTCTTAGCCTTTTGATCCCTTCCTTAAAACTCTGCCAAGGCACTGTTGTCATTTTTATTTAATTTAATATGAGCCTTTTGTCCCCATCAAGCTTCTAACAAACATCCCAGCAGTATATTAAGACCATTTTTAGGTATTCCTGCCAGGGAGTTTTCAGTCATGGGAGAATGATCCTTTATTGGCAAATTCACTTTTATTGAACTTATCTTCCACCACCACACCTCCCACCCCAGTCCAACACTGTCAAGATCTCCTTCTTGACATGCTTTTCCCTCAATTTCTTTTGCTACAATTAATCATGTCTTGAAAGTTCCTTTGGTGAATAATCACTTTTTATCTCTAGCAGGGAAGTACTTTCCTCATTGGCCCATGCTGACACATGACCCTAATTATAGAACTAGTAGACAGGCAAGGAAGTGGGGTCAGATCTTATAGAGGAAAAATATTATCCTCCAAGATGTTGATCTCAGTTGAGGTTTTGGCATGGTCTTCCCGTAAGAGAAGGCTGCTACACTCCAGCAAAACCACATAGGCCACACTGGTAGGCCCAGGCATTCAGAGGAATCTGGGGACCTATGTTCTTGAGTATATCCACTCATATGTCCTCATTCAATATGGCCCCACTCTTTTCATATCCGGGTTCTGATTTTAACATAAAAAGCTAGCCCAGATGATGAATTCTACTATTGTAGGATTTATTGTAGTTCTACTAGTTTTACAATAAAGCACATTAGCCAATCTGCAGTTCAGTCTGCCTTCTAGCTACAGAAATTTTGGAATCTCTTTAAATGCTTCCCTGGAGGTTTTCTAACTTTCACAGCGTGCCTCAGGTTGGTAATTGACAAATTTAAGCTTGTCAGTTTTCTTCTTCGAAGCAACAGTGCTACTTAGCAACAACCAACCAACTCAGTCCTTACAATTACGAATCCCTCCATATCACTAAAATGCTCCATATAACATGCCAGTCAGTGAATCTCCTGTCACCTGTATGCCACCCCAACTCACCACCGATGAAAGTTACAGCAGTCATAATGCTACAGTGAGCAGGGAGTTTTTAATAGTTTATCTCCAACTGTAGGATCTCCGTTGCTATCCAGCTGGCAAGTGATCTAATTCCAGAATCATATGCTAGGACCACTTACTACATTACCTATTTTCAGTTGGGTTTCTGCATTAGCTTCTTAAGGCTGCCATCGCAAAATATCACAAAGTTTGTGGCATAAAACAACAGAAATTTATTGTCTCACATTTCTGGAGTCTAGAAGTCCAGCAGAGTTGGTTCCTTGTGGGCACTCCAAGGGACAATCTGTTTCATGCCTCTTTCCAGCTTCCAACTGGCAACACTGGCATTCCTTAGCTTATAGATTCATTGTTGTAATCTCTGCCTCTGTCTTCACCTGACATTCGCCCTGTGTGTCTCTGTCTCTCTGTCCAAGTTTTCCTCTTCTAAGGACACTAGTCATATCGGATTTAGAACCCCGTTTAATATAGTTAAAACCTTGTCTTAACTTGAGTGCATCTGCAAAGACCCTATTTCCAAATAAAGTCGCATTTAAACATTAGAATTTCAACAGAACTTTTTGGAAAATCCACAACTGTTTTGCAAAGACAAATAAAAACAAATCCAATTTGGGGAATTTGTGTGTTAAGTGATTATTAGGGTATAGTCCCAAGAAAAATACAGTAGAATAATGAGGAAATGGGAGTGGTCATGGAAGCAGAACAATCAAGATTGCATGATTCAGCAGTGTCCAACTGAAGATAACTTTTGGTCATCCCAGCCATGGAGTTCTGGGGACAGGTAAGTCACAAATCTGAGTTGGAAACCAAACCTGCTGACCTCTTGATTTCAGACTCCTAGCTTCCCAAACGGTGAGAAAATAATTTTTTGGTTTTTAAGCTACCCAGTTTGTGGTATTTAGTTTTGGCAACCTTATCAAACTAATACAGTAGCCAGTGACAAACATACAGGTGCTTACATGTAAAAGTCAGAGTACACTGGAGGCAGGTGTGCAAGAAGTAGAAGAATCTGAGGGGACTCAGGAAGAGACTGATGCGTTTGCTCTGGACTCAATTAACCCCTCACTCGCAGTGAACCATTTCTAAAACGTGCTTCTTGTCTCCACAACTTCAGCCTTTACTCCATCAGACGTTCTGATTCCCAGAAATGACATGATAAGGGTTATACTGGAATCCAAAGCCGTAACTCATACTTTGTCAATGTGGGCTCTAAAACATTTACCAAGGCTTGCTTTTATGTAGTGGAGGCAGACACAAATATGTCTGGACCTTGGGAGATTCATTTGGATACATCTTGTTGTTTCCACCCCTGCTGATAATGCTAAATGTGTAAATGCAATTGCACTACGATAAGGGCAAGGCGCCAAGAACACAAATCCTTCAAGACTGAGGAAATGGGTCACTTAACAAAGCTATCAACGTAAATCAGGTACAACGTTAGCCATGGATGGGGAAAATGCACAGTATGAGAAGAGCCCTTCGTTGACTGGTTGCTGTTGAAAACTCTTTGCTTAGTTCAGTGTATCTTAAATTCTATTGTCATATCTGTACATGCAAGGGATTTACATCACAGTCCTAAAAAATAAAGTCCATAGCCAAGGTTGAGGAATTGTTGTCTATAGGTGAGAAAATCCACTGAACAATCACAAATAGCAGAACCCCTTTGCTTCTCTACAGGACTAATTATAAGACTCACATCATAGTCTATTAGGTTAAATCTGACTTTCCATGCTTTTCTGTTTCCAGATCTAATTAGCATAATGTTTCATTGCATTGACATCCTTCTACATAGCGCAATGTTAAAGTTGATCTTACGTTACTCATTCCTTATCATAACTCTATTGTTTGTATAATTTTTATCTTTACTGAGAGCTATAATCCATACTTTCATTGCCTAAAAAGAAAAAAAAAAAAAAATTACTTCGGATCTGTAACTCACAAGTTAGTAGATCAAATATCTTTCTTATTATACATTTAAAGAAAAATGTCACAATGATAATTCAACTTTCAAACTTTGAGTAAAATATTAAGATGCAGGGTGGAGGAGAAGTGCTACAGGCTCACAAAGTGACGAAGCAGAAAAACTCAAGTGTGCATTTCGCAACCGTAGCCATGAGAGGGGGAGGCCCCGGGCCAGGAGGTACTACAGTACCAGGGCGCCTGTCAACCTGTGTCAACAGACAAGTTAGATACCACTAACTGTAATGCTCCTTGCTTCAGGAAATTCCTGAAACCCAATTTAATTTGATCAAGAAACTAATTACTCTTCTGAGCAAATAAGCCTTCATCTCAGGACCATAGATTGCGTATCTATTGCATAAAGGTTCAGTTATCAACTATTTACTTTATCAGACTGTCACAAGATCCTTACCTCTCTGTGTCCACCAATATTAAACTGATGCCTGCCAGTTGAAAAAGTTAAAAATCTAGAGACAAGGTTGGTAGAAAGAAAAGCAGGTTTATTCAGAATGCCGGCATGCTGGGAGAATGGCAGACTCCTGTCCAAAGGCCATCTCGGTGGTCCTAAAACAGGCAGAAAGTTTTATAGGTACAGAAGAACAAAGGAAAGGGGGAGTACGTCAGGCAGGTCCGAGGGCTGACATCCTTCCTGGGGTCTGGTCTGTTTTAAGACAGTATCTCCAGACTCTGGACTCCGCCATCATGGTCTGGGGTTTTATGCACCACCAGTAAAAACTGCAAGGGAGTTGCAAATTGGATTCCAGTGTCCAAGCACCTGAGCATTGAGAAATTTCGCCTTTCAGGTTAGGATTTTGTTGATTAAATGGATTAACAAGGTATGTGTAGCCTTGAGGAAGAGAACAAAACATATTTCTTAAGTCAATCCATGAGGGGAGAAACAAAGAGAAAACAGCTGAATATGAGGGTAGATCTAAAAAATATATATAGAGAGATGCAGTTCTTATTTTAGAAAAAAGAGCAAAATGATAAATGTGGTATTTTTAAAATAAAGAATACTTTATGTAAATATATACAAAAATCAAACCATTATATTTTTGATTCTGTCAAATATGACAATGAATGTGAAATCACTTACCACTATTTTTAAAAATGGAAATTGAAATTTTTGCATGTGACTCTGTAAGTGATATGAGGGCATTATAGATTAACTACAGGAATTAATCCATTTGGAGGCATTATTTATAGCCATAAGATGCAAAATGCCACAAACAGCTCAACATATGATAGAATAATCTTCAACATTTTCAGAGCTAAAACATCTAAATAAATCTTACATTTTGTTCTATGTGAAAAAATTGTTTTGACATTAGTTTCACAAATGTGTTATTCACACTCAGTGGGGGGACAGAATCCCAGAGAGTAGTTTCCAGGCTCTCGGCCTCACATGGAAAGGTGCTGGCTCAGTTATTAGATGCCCATCAACTGTAATCAAATGACCATTCACTGTGGTTGGGTGGCCGTCAGCTGTTACCTGTTAGCCATTGGCCACTAATATAACTGCTGTGGCCACGCTGGGGCAGTTGGTTGGTTGGCAGAGAAGCACAAGGTGGATTGCGGATAGTGTGGCTCCTGCTTCCTGTGTCTCCAACTCAGCCACCAGCGAGAATATAGTGGTATGACTCCCCTATCTACGTCTCCGTGAATGTTCCTTTTTGGCCTCATCATGTCCTGCGTTCTTGTACGGGGACCAGAGACCCTGCATGACACTCAGTGTTAATTACCTTTTAAATATAGTCATTAAAACAGCCGAATCTCTGTTGTAATACAATAAAGAGACATTTATTTTTCATAGGGAGCCAAGCTAAGTTCATATTCAGAGCCTATAAACAAAATACAGACAAAAATATTAACCTCCCAACTTGGCCAACCTCCAATGAATACATACAGGAAAAAGTGGATTAAACAAAAGTCTTAAAGATGAAGAACTCATGCTTTAGCTCATTAGTGCATGATGATAGATGTAATAAAAATTGCACAACTTGCATAACTGGACAAATAACGAACTGATGGTGGAAACATTTTGTGCAAACACATATCAGTATATATTCTAATATCATCTCATTTAAACCTACTCTTCCTCATGTATCTACCATTCTCCTCATCATATCTGACCTGCAGAACCTCATTTCTCATTCCTCAATATCTCTGAGTGTCTCCAGGGAAGTAGCAGAGTATCCTGGCTGAGAATAGCTACTCGGTGGATGACGACCTAAGTTCCTTCTCATCCAGATAGCCAGTATCGATCAAACCAGGCAGTATTTTAGGTACTGATGATATACAAGTGAACAAAAGTCCATAACCCCTCTTCATCAAAGTTACATTTTTATTAGTGTGATAGACATAGATAAATAAAAGAGTAAAGAGTAAATAATAATCTTAAAATCCTGAATCTTTTTACTGTTCAACCTTGAGTAAGTTATTAATCTACTAAACCTCAGATTTTTTTTAACCTTCCTACTGAGGATGACAATATTGCTTATAGACGTGAGTGTGTGTGAAGATGGTAAATGCCAACATATCAACTCATCTTACTAAAGTGACCATCATTTTGTCTTAACTCCAAAACTTAGAAATCGTAGTTTTTCAGAAAAGTCTTAAAATCATAACTGTATCTATTGTGTGAAATGATGTTAGTTCATAGATGTTGATTTTTATTAATTAGCTTGTGAATAAACTCAGAGTTACTTTCTCCTTTTCCATTCTTTGATCTTCCAACCAATCTGAAACCCCTTACAGGAGAGAACGCAGTTCTCTCAGCAGCTGCCTATCTCTGGCTGGTATTAAAGTTGGTGTTTGTCTGCTTGCTGACTCTAAACACAATGCAAAGCTTTGTTTCTTCCACATTACCTCCTAAGCTTGTTGTGAAGTGAGAAAGAGATAATCTATGCAAAACTCTTTGCACACCACCTAGTACATAGTAAATGCTCAGTAAATGTTAGCTACTATTATCGTGTTGTTGTTTTTTTTTAGTGTCTAAAAGGGGTGTCTGAATTTTTATTTACTGGATATGTTTGAGTACCAGTCAACAATGAACAGCATCTCTTTAAAATTTCCTCTCTCATTCATTTGCTCCATGGGATGAAGTGAAGAGGCACAACAAAAACTTGTCATGATGTTTGTTGCTTGCTATTTTTGTTCTCGATTTCACATTGAGTTTGGCTGAACACCTGAACATCACCAGGATTCCGAGATCATGGATCATCACAAATGCTATCTTTTCTTCTTCTTTGGAATAGACACGTCTGTATTACATCACCACAAGGAAGGCACATTCTCCTTTCACTTCTAGTCTCTCTTCAGTTGAAATCTATTATTATCTTTATCCTCACTGGGTTTACATAGTTTAGAATCTTAATACGTACCTTTTGCACTGTTATATGTGCAATAGCCTCCCAAAAGATTTTCTCTTAGCTAATATAAAACCTTCCCCCACCTTTCATACATATTATGTGTACTGTCACCAGATTAAATGTCCTGATTAACAACTCTGGACCATTGAGGTTTCTGATCAAACACCTTTGTATGTTCATACCTTAATCAGGATTTAAGACCTGCCACTGCCTAGATCCTCTTTCCTTATCTAATTTTAGTTCCTCTTATGGTCCATAACGAACACTGTATTCTGGTTAAAATAACTACTTTGCTGTTCTTTAAGTGACTCAACATTTTCTTTCTACGTGGAATTCCCCACTCACTGCCTCACCCTAGACCCCAAATATACACTCCCCATCCTTGAAGGGTCTCTTCCTCATAATCCTCTTAGCTGAGAGGATGTTTTCTCCTTCCTCTTACTTTTCTCATAGTCCTCATCACTTTCTACCGTCTACCTTATAGAATTGTTATTTGTGTACCTACCTGCCTTATCTCTCCTAGTGGAGTATAGGTCCTTAGGAGAAGAATCCATATCTGGTTTGTATTTTTATTCCAAAATATCCATACTGAAGAGATACTTGTTGACTAAACGAATGAAGGAACTTTTCAAATACTACAGACCAAAAAAAGTGAGACAGTAGATATCAAATACAAATAATATTTTATTACAAGGCTAGTTTCTTAACCAGAGAGGTGCTGACTTAATTTATGATATTATTTCTAGAGAATAAGGGAGATAAATCTGCCCCGAAATATCTTCCAACCCCCATATTTTACCAGTAGAAAGCCACTAGAAGTTGATTTTCTTAGTTTTCCTAATGGCTTTAGGTCAGTGTTAGTTCCAAGAGACATTCTCTTGCTAAATAAAGTTGCTTGTTGGATTGCAGAACAGGAAACAGACAAGGAAAGGTAAGATGACTCTGAAGGTGGATATAGAGTAGAACAGAAGACACACTTTGCCTATATTGAATTTATAAATAGATGATCCTGTTTTAATATTTGTCAGCAATCTAGTTTCTTAGTGGAATACGTCATAGTTTACCCATCATGAGGCAGACTAGCACAAATACCAAGAACCTACAAGAGGGCAGAATTAGACAATGTAACTGAATCTGGAGATAATTTGGAGTAAAAAGGCAGGCAAGAGTCAACTTAAAGCTGGGAATGGCAAAGCCAGGAAATAGAAGATGGAACTCCAGCAATTCATGGCACTTCACTCATGCAAATTCAAAAGGCACTGTTGAGTCAAACCAGGCATGAGCAGTCACATGGTACCCTAGGAAAATCCAGAAAAGACAAGGAAACAATTATGCTAAAACAGGAAGAGAGAGTCACTAAAGCAGGCTTAAAAGGGAACCAACTCATGTTAAACCAGGAGAAATACTGGTAGTTGCACAACATCATCTGAAAGGAAAGAATAGGACCCAGATCACCCTGTATTAGACATTACATTGCTCCATCCCATTTGTATTCTTCTTTATTCCATACATAAAGGTCTTCAGCATGCCTTCAGGAAATTTTATAATGACATGTTATTCACACTGCCCAGATATCTCAGATTTCACTGACCTGGGACTATTGGGAGAAGAATCAAGTAGTACTTTCTTTTTATTCCTAAATCATAATGTCAACAGTCTCTGCACTTGATTGGTAGTAAGTAATAACCATGAAAGTGTAAAGTCACCTAAGGTGTCCCACATGCAGCCTGAGTCAGATTTCAACTATAAATAGGTTCAATCTCACGAAGACTATCTCTGGGTTCAGTTACATTAATGTGAAAATTGGTGGTGTAATTTGGTTTACCATGTTTCCCCGAAAATAAGACCTAGCCAGACAATCAGCTCTAATGCGTCTTTTGATCTTATTTTACTATAATATAAGACTGGGAATATAATATCATATCATATCACATCATATCATATCATAACATAACATAACATACTATATTATACTATACTATAATATAATATATAATAATGGGTCTTGTATTAATTTTTGCTCCAAAAGACTCACTAGAGCTGATTGTCCGGCTAGTTCTTACTGTCCAGTAATGTAGGGAAATGTTAGAAAATCCACTCTGATGTTAGCAAGATCTTGAGTTTCACATTATTTGGTTGAGTAGTTTCCAGAAAAATATGTTCCTACTTCATTTATTCTCTGAAAACCAACAATTGGAATAATTCAAATCAGGAATTAACCAGGATAACCAGGATATATTATATTTAGGCTGCCTAACTCTCTACCCCCAGGCCATCCTGA
This sequence comes from Rhinolophus hipposideros, assembly GCF_964194185.1. Taxonomy (NCBI): domain Eukaryota; kingdom Metazoa; phylum Chordata; class Mammalia; order Chiroptera; family Rhinolophidae; genus Rhinolophus; species Rhinolophus hipposideros. The sequence continues at coordinate 38,969,134 of NC_138057.1, read as the reverse complement.
GTCAGTCATCAAACAAAGGTGCTGCTCCAAAGCTAAAGTAGTCACCAGAGTGAGAAAAACAGGCACTTTTGCCCTGACCTGCAACCACAGACTAGAGGAAAGGTTATGTGACCTGACTCACCCTTGTGAAAATGTGGGAAGGAAATGTTTCATTTTACTGTATCCTGGTTATTGCGTAGTTTGCCCAACCTGTGTATTCAACTGGATAAGGGTTACGTTAGTTTAAAATTTCCTTTCCTTATGATACAGTTTCTACTTATTTTACTTAATGGTTCTAAAGAATATGATCTTGTAAATCTGTGTTTGCTTCTAGTTAAAAAATAATGTGATAAAAATGAAAAACAAAACAGATACAAACAAATTAAAAGATAAATAAAAAATAGTATATTAAAAAAATAACGTGAGTTCATTAAGGGAAAGACTTAAGTTATTACCTTACCCACTCCACCTCCCAAAGGGCCTAACATAATGACTTGAACATATTAGGACCTCAATACCTATTGAATTTGATGCAAATATCCAAAATAAAGTTAAAACCAGACTGGCTATTTCTGAAGAAGTTCCAAACTTAAGCATTTGGTTTTCTTTACTCATAATCAAAAAATGAATCTGCTTGCAGAATCTTGGCAACTCCAAGAAATCCAATGACTCTCTCAAGGACCTGAAGATTACCTGAAAAGGATTGTCATCATAGCCAATGAGATAGGTAGTCATTGTCTTGATTCTCCCTTGCCTGGAATTGTTCCTGACGAAATGCAACCTTATCCACCCTGTGTGACTAAAGGTATTAAAAGCAATGAAGACTATGGACAGGATAAGCCATGATTAATTGCTTAGTCTGCTGAAACTAACCAAAATGTACATGAAGCCTAGCATTTAATGCTCATTATACAAAGGGATCTCTGATGTTTTCAACACGCCTTCAAAACCATTGACTGAAATATATTTAACCTTCCGAAAAATTCCCACTCACGAGCAATAATTCTAGAGAAATTAAACAATCCAAATTAATCAGGTATAAAGTTTCCCAGGTTGTTATATTTATCTAGCATGAATAGTTTTGATGAGATCTCATCATGCTGTTTATTTAGCACTTCCGATGGGTCAATAGTAGTTTAAAATAATTTCCTGCTTCCCTTCAGCAAACAGGAGAACAGGTTCCCATATATGTCAGAACATCAGAGAGCACTGAACTGAGAAGTGCCAGGACAAAGCTGAGAATCAGGACAGAGCCCAGGTTGTAGCAATACTTTCTGACAAAACTGAAAGGTGATTCGATGATAGAAATGGTAGAATTTGTAGCAAAATTGGTGATCTGGATCAGCAAAGCAAGACAGAAGACATTTTCAATTATTGTTCAGGATAGGATAGGCTATACTGTAGTAATAAAATGATCCCTGCAATCTGACCAGTTTAATACATAAAAGTTTATATCTTATTTGCCCAAAGTTGGCTGTAATTTGGTAGCTCACTAGAGCAGTGCCCTTCACAATGGTACCAGAGATATTCAGGCTCTTTCTATCTTGTAGCTCCTCCATCAGAAATTCTTGGTTTTCAGCGTGGCTCTTTCGTGTTAGGGTCGGGTAGCAGGGAAGAGCTTGGGATTGTGACTGGATTTTTCACTGCTGAGGCAAAGGGGGCATGTGTATGTAAGTACAGACCATAGAATTCATCGAATAGACCATGTGCTTTCCTTCATTTCCCAGTCCCCATGTAGTTAGTTGGGACAGTAAGATTACTTGTGGCCAGCAATGGCGTGTCACCACCTCTGGGATGAGGCATTTCGGAGCCAGTGTAAGTTCAATTTTCCTCTCCACCTGCTATATGACTGCAGTTCCAAAGAGTAGAGCTATAAGATTTTTTTATTTTTTTAAAAAAGGAACCTGATCCCCAAGTCACTGTTTGGAAGGGAGCGGCCCTAGAGAGCTACTGGACCCACAAATGGCTTTGTATGGGTAACAAAGCAGTAGAGTTATATGTGCTAAGTCTTGAGATTTAGAGTTTGTTTCCACAACACAACCCAGCCTATGTTTACTGAGAACTCCAGCCCCTGTGAAGATGAGTGCGTCAGACGGAGGACATTCTAAAGAACTTAGTTTCCTAGAATCCTATTATTACTGAAAGATGGGTATTGCAACTCAAAGTAGCAACATTGCAGGAACAGGAATAAGGCTATATGGCTAGAAATGTGTCTGTCCAGTTCAGAAGCAGTGATTCATTTTAAATATAACAGCCAATTCTCCGAAGAACAGGTTTTATCTTACTGCTAATGTATTTTTTTTTTCACTTTTCCTTCAGGATTTATAAAAACCGAACTAAAGTTGTTTTTAACTGAATAGACCCGGGTGGCCATTTCCTCACAGTAAAGAATAATATATTTTCACTCACTCAATTTTTCTATTAAAATAGGTCTTCCCAATTGCCTATTCTGACTTATCAAAAATAATTTCAAGTTTACTTTTTTAAAAGACTTTTATTTATTTAAGTGTGTTTTTCTAGGACTCAGCAGTTCCAAGTCAAGCAGTTGTTTCAATCTAGTTGTAGAGGGCACAACTCACAGTGGCCCATGTGGGGATCGAACCGGCAACCTTGTTGTTAAGAGCACCACACTCTAACCAACTGAGCTAACCAGCCACCCCTTCAAGTATATTTTTTAATTGGACATGATGTAGATTACAGAATTGTTGACTCACAATCTCACTCCCTATATAAAAGACACTGTTCGTATTTTTAATGAGTTGGCTTCAGATGTGTTTTCAAACATTAGAAGAATAAAGGGCCTCTCTAAAACTGAAAACAATTCACGTTAGATTTTCCCAGCAGAAGCAAGGCTATAAAACTATTTTTTATAACCCAGCAGATTTTAGTTTAAATATACGTTGTACATGGTTTGAAATTACTTAATGAGGGACAGACATCCTTACCTCTGGGAGGGCCAAATCTCATGACTCAAAAATGTGCAGTCAGAGAAACCATGAAAGTGCGTTTATAATTTTGCTTTGAGTTTTGAATCCTTTGGTTTCAGTCAGGATATATGAAGTCAGGTTTATGACTCAGAAAGCCACTTTTTCCCTCTCATGCAATGAATCAGTGGTAATGGGCAGTTAGCAACAGTTCGGCATAGATTAACAGAGAGAATTGCTAAATTGTCAAGTACTCTCCTTTAAAGCCAGTAACAGGAAACAAAACATCCAAGTGCTACTTGAAATTTATGACTGTTACAAATCTAGCAATTTTTAACACCCAAAGCAACATAAGAGAAAAATCTTAAAGATATTTCTTATAAAAGAGGACGAAAAATCAGTCATGTTATGAAGTGATTGATAATAATAAAATATTTCTCCCCTTATTTACATTTCATTAATAATTGTTTTAAATACATTACATGTTTTAAACATGTTATGCTTTGTTATGTTACAGGGGGAAAAAAGGACAGATGAATATTCAGAACCTCTTACATCTCTCACATACCAGAAGAATTTTTTTTTTTTCTCCCTTTTGTCCCCTAATTTGGGGCTTGGCTGTGCAGCCTGGAATTAATGAGTAAGGAAGAAAACAGTAAGAACAGTGAGCAGAAATCCATCTGACTGATTTTCACTGCTCAGCCGCAGGAGTTATTTGTTGAAAAGAAAGTTTGAAGGGCAGGAACAGAAGAGGCAAGAGATTGGACTGGGTTCAAGGAAGAGATTTAAGAAAATTTTAGAAGCTGAAGGAGAAGATTGGGACTAAGTTGCCATATTATGAAGAATGGGTCTTGGGGCAATTGAAGGGTAGGTGAAGAGGATTGTTGATGTTATGTATTATCAACAGAAAGAAGCCTTCTTTCAGAAAGGATGTGGTAAACATTAAAGAATCTCTCTCTCTCTCTCTCTCTCTCTCTCTCTCTCTTCAATATGAGATGATTTTTCTAAAAGCAATAAAATGCTAAAATTGGCCAAAGAGCGACCATCTTTATCGGTTGTTCTGACTTGTAATAAGATATTTTAATTTTCTAGAAAAATACAGTCCACCAGACATCATTTTGCTATACTACGCCAACAGAAAAAAGCAAATGATAGATCGACTTGGTCAATCACTTAATGAAAATTCTCAAAATAACATATATTGACGTGAGGGATGCTTTCACTTGGGAGTAACAGGCAATAGGTCTCACAGGAGCTTAATAAGGTGTTTTCCACATAACAAGAAATCTCAAAACAGGGCCTCTGTTGGCATTTGCTCAGAAGTTCAATGGCGGCACGCCTAGAGTCTCTGTGACTTTCTTTACCTTTCTCTCATGATTGAGAAGTGTTTGTCACTTGTTTACAGCGGCAGGTCCTTGAGATGAGAGAAAAACTAGTTGGGTCCCTATAGCTCATGACAAAGGGAGAGGATGACAGAAACTGTAAGAGAGGTCGTGAGAAGGAGGCTTGGGGAAGGCAGCAGAAAAGCTTTCGTGTAGTCTGTTACCTACATCAAGTTTGACTTCTAGAGGTATACCACAGAGAGCAATATTTGCAGTTTTTTATGATTTTCCTGTGAGTATCCTCACTATTCAGATATTACCAATTAGCCTGGTTCATACCAGGTTGGAACCAGTGTCAGGGAATAAGGATGTATCTGGAAACTGAAGCACAACTTGTTCCTTCCATCCACTATCTTCCCAAAATAAACATCTCTTCACAAAACGTTATCGATATAAGCAGTTTGTCATATCTTTGTACCACTAAAAGAATTTGGCTCTTTATTCTCAAAATGAACTGCCTCTGGGATAACAATAGAGGAGAAAGCTGTGTCGTCAAGGACTTTATTAGCAATATGTAGTAGCTAGTAAATTTTATAATCTAAAATCTCTAACAAAATTTTTTAAAATAAAGAAAAGAAAAAGAAGTTCTGTAGGCACAGATTGAATTTACTTTTGGTCATGACTCAACCTTTTGTATTTGCACCTGGATGATGAAGACTGAAAACTCGAGAGGGTTCCAAGAAAACGAAGTCAGCATAACCTTTGCCACCTACAAGCTAAATGCGCCTTCAGGCACGTTTGAAATAACGCAATCGATTACTGCTTCTAGCATCCTTCATTTCATGCAGCAGCACTCTTTTCTACGTGCTGGTGCAGTAGAGTTGCTCCAGTCTGCCCCTGTTCCATGGATATGGGCATCTTTCATATGAGACATAAAAATCCTGAGCCATCATGAGGAAATATTCATTAGAAGGAGCATTTTATTTTTCTTATTGTGTGGGATTTATTACCACATCTGTCATTTAGGCTTGGTTTCAGGTTAGACCTCGATCACGTCTAGGTACATTTCCATGAATGCGTTTCACCTGAGTTTACGTGTCTCTTTCGATGGTAAGGAGCTGGGAGTGACCTGGATCAACATAAAGCTGGGTTTTTTTTTTTTTTTTAGGTGGCTTATTGGATGGAAGAAAATGTAACTGTGAAAAAATGTACCTTATTACATAACATGAAAATATTTGTATTAACTTGTAGAACAAGGTTGATAAAACACACCCAAACCAAGACACATAACATACAATTCGCTTATTCTTCCTACTAATTCTAGCACAATAAAGACTGTCTTTCAATTTCCTTAGCATTACATAGGGTATTCAGAAAACAGGTTTTGGTGCTGTATTGATCAAATCAAAGGTGGCAAGAACTGAAATAATCTAAAGATGGTACGAATAGGAATAAATCGTATACATGTATTCTATTGTATTAAGCCAACAAAATATAACCTGCTTTACAAAAAATGTACATATTATTTTACTTACTGATCAGAATGAAGATGATGATACCTACTATTTAGGAATAATAATACCTACTATTTAGTGAATACCTTAATAAATACCCAGTGACAAATGAATTTCATTAATTTTTTAAAGTCATTTTATTGAGGGATTATTGACATACAAAAATCTGTACATATTTAATGAGTGCCACTTGATGAGTCTGGGGATAAGTATACACGTGTGCAAGCATCACCACAATCTATGCCATAAACATATTTACCACTACACCAAGTTTTCTTACATATATTTTAATTTTACTTTAGCCTATTTAATTCCCAAACCAACTCAAAACAGTAGGTGTTGCTTTCACCCATTTGCAAATGAGAAAAATGTGCCCTGAAAGGTGCTATCATTTGCCTACGATCAAAGTGATTGAATGTTGTAGAACGAGGAATGGAACTCAGGTTTTTAATACTTCAAAACCTATTTCTTTAACTACGATTATTTTTTCTTCTCAAACTTTAGAATGTATCCAAAGAAAATAGTGAAAAAGAGTGAAAACGTATGTATATGTATCTGCTGATTGCACTATTAGTAATAGAAAAAAATGTTGAAGTCATTAAAAATTGTGATGAGTGTATCAATAAGTAAAAATACAGTAAGGTGGTAAATGAAAAAAACGGAATTGCGCAAAAGATAGCTGTTCCATAGCAATAAGCAATAATTTTATTTCTGTGGACAGAGATTTACAGATACATAAACAGAAGGAAAAATAAAGACATTCCCCCTCTCTCCCTTTGCTCCTAACTTTTTGGTGACTCTCAGCAATTGTTAGCATTCCTTAGCTTATAACTGTATCACTCTAATCTCTGCCTCTGTATGAATTTTGCAGTGATGTATCCTAATTCCAATTCCTATACATGTAAGTCAAACTAGCAAGTAGAAAGAATATTGAATTCTTAGAAGGATTCTTAGCTTGTATTTAGAATAATTCTTCAGTGTCATCATGGACATAATTATGCATATAAGTATATTCACTGATGATTCATCGATGAGTGTATCATTTAGCAAACCTAGATATTATTTATTTGGCCATAGCTGATAGAAATCCTGAATAAGAAAAAAAAGGTGCTAGAATAGAAAATGCTAAAGTGAATGTCTAAAAATTTATAGGTATATATTTTTTACTTATTTATTTACTTACTAACATTTCTCAGAAACCCAAGAAATATAGCGTATAAGATTTTTTATTATGTTTACTTTAATCTAATTTATATCAACAGTGGCAGTGAAAACAATTTGGGGGTTACTAATAAAGATAATTGGAGACCAATTGAGCTGAAAGTCTTCCCAAGAAAGCAGCCCCATATTCTATATGCTTTAGCTATATCTTACATTACCAAGGAAAATAAATTTTCCCCAAAAGGAAAAGGTTCAGCAATGTATTTTGTTTTGTTTTATTTTTGTTGATTTCTATCGAAACAAATGCCCATAAATGTATACAGATAATTTAGAATTATAAGCAATTCTTTAACATTCACCTATTGAATTAACTGACATCTGTCTATACAATGTTATATAAATTAATCAAAGAAACTCATACAAATACTAAAGAGTTTGTCTTTACAAATATTTAATAAATATGTAACAGCAGGCTCCATAACACAGATGACCTGAAGTGTTTCTTTGAGGGATTTGGTACAGACTTATGATACCTTAAATATTTTTAAAATACCAGTTCAATGACAGTTGGGTGAAAAAATGACACCTTTCTTTCCAATCCGCTGAATCCCTCCTCTGAAAAAGGAAAGGTAATTTTCATTTCTCCAAAGATTTTGAATATATTCTAAAATAGTGTCACTTGTCTAGAATTCTTTTTTTTATTTACTTTCAAAACTGATAAGCAAGGATGCTTCTGCAAATCATTGAATAATGACTAGGGTTGGGATATTTTCCATCATGACTCCTTACTCATATTCTTTACTGATCTATTACTTTTCCTTCCCAGTATGATCTTCATAACTGAGCTACTTTCAGTGAGACATTAACAACTTAATCACATTGGCAGAATAAAGGCCTAGATCCAGTCGTAATGTACCCCGTTTTCTCCAGGATAGCTGTGGACAAAGGCAGCAGAGTCTGTGCCATCTCATTGCTAGACAGTATTGCCAAGTAACTTGGTGTTGCTCACAAATAATGATAAATACACGTTTTGGTGATTGATGTGGGGAGTCTTTCTTATGAAAATAAAAGTAATAATAGTCTCATGAGTCAGGTTGTCTTATCCTGTCACTGTAGGTGCTTATGTTATAAATCGTGGATTATTGGAACAGGGATGTCCAGAGGCATTTGCAATTCCAATATTTAAGAACACCACTATATCACCTTCTAGAATTCTCTAGAATGGGTACATGTAACTTTTGGTTTGTAAGGAAAAATGGGGGTCGTGTCCCGCACAACGAGAGTAGTGGGGAGTGAGGAAGGCAGCACAGGGCTAAGAAAAGACAGTAGCCATGAATAGAGTTTAAGTGTGGAGGCCAAGGGACCCCCCAGTCTCAAGGACTGGAAGCCCCAAATCAGGCCTCGCATCAGCTTTTTTTAGTTCCGTGTGGAATTAAAGGAGATAAAGCTTTTCAATCTCAAGATCTGTGAATTCTATACACCAGAATAGGAAACTGATCCATGTCAATCACCCTTGCCTGTAGGCAGCTGGACACAAGTCTCAACTTCCCCAAGGGACAAAAACCTATATGCATATGAATAGATGGAGAGCACCTCAATGAATCACTTCCCTTGCAGGTTCTGGGAAGGAACGCAGCCACAGAGGCTGAGCTTTCCTTAGCCTGAGGAAAGTGGGGGGCTGTGCCCACCTCTGTGAACCCCGTGGGTTCTCCTGTTGGTCCCCATGCAACTGAGCCTGGCTGGAGTTGTTCCTTCCGTGAGGAATCTTACTCGTCACTGACTGTCCAGTCATCTTTCTGGGACCAAACAGGGAGGCACAAGGTGCAAACACAAAGGTTTAACAAAGTCCCTGAAGGGATCCGTCTTACAGACTCTCCTTTCTTTGGGGGCAGGTACAAGGAAACAAACGGTTAAGCTGCTGTGTAGCAACAAATGGAACCAATACTCATAAGAATATGCCCAAGAAGTCAACTGAGCTAATTCAATATCCAAAAAAATGTGTTCGATATACTTGTAGCCCATAATTACAGATTATAGACATTTGGATTCACTGGGAAAAATTGACACTTTGAATAGAATGTCCAAAACTCCTATTAAAGTGTACATATTAGGACCAAACAGTTTTGGTCTTAGTATAGTTTTTTTTTTTTTCAATTTAGTAAAATTTAGCTTAATTTAAAATTTCCAAATTACTATAAATGTTTTCATTCATTATATATTAAGAGACTTGGCCAAAAATATTATAAGATTTATATTTTGTTAATGTATCAAAGGACTCTTATTGTAGTGACAACAAATCCTTTTCTTTGTATTACATTGTGAAAGATTATATTTAAGCCAAGTTGATAATATAGTTTTTAATAATAAAAAATAGTAATCCTATATTTTCTCAGTACTAAAGTGCTTTTTCTCTTTCACATTTTAACTCTTTTGAAATTGGGGTTCATCTTGTAATTGATGTAAATATTTACTGTAGATCATGAGACATAATCAATTTTTTATAACAGGAAACATGGCATTAACTAAGCATTTGGTATGTGTTAGGCACTGTACTTGACTTAAAAATGTGTGAAGTGAGGCAAAGAGCATTAGGTTTAGAGTTGTAACCAATTTCTGCAACTAGACATATCAGTAACTAAGACTAAAAGGCAAAAACCTTGAACTAGCAAATAATTTTTTTCATAAACTAGAATATTGGGGAGGCTAACATTATAGCATATTGATATGAGTAAAAATTGAAGGCAGGAATTCTTATTTGTTTTGTTCATGGATGTAGCACTCAAATCTAGTGTAGCCCCTGGCATATCATAGATGCTCAAGAAAGAAATGTCAGATGACTATCTTAGCTCCTCAGAATTTTACAAAGTTCTAAATATTTGAGTCAAGTTAGATAATAATGGCAGGCATAAATATAGCTCTTATTTTAGGCCAGGCCAAGTTCTAGGTGCCTTACTCATATTAACTCATTTAAACTTGTCAACCTTATGAAGTAGGTGCTGTTTTTATTTCCATTTCGTAGGGGAGAAAACAGAAGCTTTAAGCAACCTGCCCAAGGTCACACAGCTAATAAGTGTTAGAGCTAGGATTTGACCTCAAGTCAAACAGCTCTGAACTCCGTGCTCTTAAACAGTGCAATACACTACCTCTGTGAGATCTTAGGAATTATCTAAATTCAAACCTCACCTGAGATCTCAAACCATTACTGACAGAATCTGTTAGATTAGATCTTCATTCTTCCAATTCCCAGCCTTCCATTCCTACCCACTCTGTACTATACCCTCAGTCAAAGGAGGCTGACAATTCAGTTATGTTGGAAGTGCAGTGTGATGGCTGTTAGAGATTAGGTATTTTGGCAGATTTCAATAAATAATAAAATTAATGCAATACTATTTAATTATCCTTAAAAACCCTGGTTTTTTTTATCCTTATCCTTATCCTTTTTATCCTTATCCTTTTTTTTAATCCTTTTCTTATCCTTAAAAACCATTCAGCCTGTTGGACATGATATGGGTTAGGTTAAGGAAGAATTGTTGAACAAAATCAAAACGGTATTGATTTGGAGATTACATGTCAAAATTAGGACAGGAATCCACTTATAATAAACAAAATCAAAGTGCAAGAGGTGCCAATATAGATGTTGGTATCTTTAAGATAAGTTTGTTATGAAACAATGAGTCTTGTATGAATAATGACTCCATTTAAACAGCTTATGCTTTTGTTTCATATTTCTTATTCAAATGTATTTTGTTTGCAATTTCTAAGAATTAACTGAAATCATTCGATAACTCACTTTCCATTTTGATAGCAGAGTATTGATAAATAACACCCCACTTAGCTTTTAAACAACATACATTGCTGATATAAAGGTTTGCTTATAAGACATCTTTCCTTACACCTCAAAATGCAATTATAAGGTGCTTTGATCGTGTTAGGCATTGTAGTAAATGCAGAATCAACATCATTAATAAAATCATAGTGGAGATAAGTGGGTGGATTTTGTTTATTGTTCCCTAGTCAACTTCTTGATGAATCATGCTCTTAACCTCTGTCAGTTTCGCAATATTCTAGACAGGTGACAAACCACTGACCACCTCAGGTTCCCAGAACATTCTGCTGTAGGCCAGGCCAGACCAGATCAGAGAAGAACAGCAGGCTCTCCTTAGATAAAGATAACAGATTCTTTGAATGACATCAGCAGCTTTAGCACCTGGTGAAATTGAGCAAGATTTTGTTTTCAAGTACAGACTATGAGAGAGGAAGAGGAAATTTATCTCTGTGTATAGAATGATCCCATATATTTGGCATGTACCAGAGACTGGGTGAACAGCTGACTGGAGGAGTAACTTAGGAGCAGAGTTAACTGCGTGGTAATTACTGTCAAAGGCTAAGGTTCGAATGTCACATTAACCACTTATTAATAGTGTGAGCCTTAAGAAATACTGTACCTTCTCTAAGTACTGATTCCCTCACCTTTAAAATTTGATTAATAATACCAGTTTGAAAAGATAATTTTTGAGAATGAAAGACAATGTCTGATAAGTGTTTAATATCAAGTCTCTACATAGTAGATGATCAAAATTTGGGGAATAAATCCTGAAACTATTGTATAAAATTTTAAAAGTTGGTTTCTATGTCAGATGGGCTTTTCTCTTTCTACTTCTTATCTTTTCTATTTTTTCTCTGACCTTTTGCAGACGACAAAGGATACGCACCAAATACAACATAAGCACAAACAAACAAAAAACTCATGGAGTTTATGAGAAAAGGAGGGAGGGTGAGGGATGATAAACATTTTCCATGATAGCAACGCTGACCTAATTTATTACCTATCATTATAACTGACTTTCCGTTAAAAAATGATAACATGCACTTATGTCTTATGTTACTCCCTTCTAGATCTTAATTTTTCTGATTGGCGTATTGACATATTTACTAATCAAAATCTGTAGTTTTTATTTCAGTAAAAGGTGCCACTGAGGTACTGGTTCTCACAGAATGATTTTACACCTACAGGCATGATGCAGTGGCAGGCGACAGCTCCCCCTACTGACCAACAGTGTACAGAACATACGCACCTCTGACCCGACCTCTGACAGCATTAAGAACTTCCATTGTGGGTCTATAGGCAGGACGATATCTAGACACACACACACACACACAAAAAATGCTACTTGTCCACGTTTTCACTCCTGCCCCCACATATATAGGCTTGACAAAAGCTGAGCATGTGGAAGGCAAGTTGATAAAATTGAAAGGCACCTTCTTTGTGTGTATATCAGGAATACAATTCAGGCGGACTGATGTGGGTATTTAACAATTACCACATAAATCTGCATCACAGCCACCAAGACTCGATTTTAATTTTATCCAAGTATGAAGTATTCAGGAATCAATAATGTTTGCATTAAGTTGAAGTACAACTATTTCCATAGTCTTTATTAGTTTTTAACTGTTTCAGACTGTTTAAAATTTACGGAGCTATTCAACTAATATTTATTAGATGTCTACTCTGGGCCAGGCAATATACAAAATGGGCCAACCAGGCAAAATCTGTTCCTTCATGGAAATTATATTCTCGTGGGGAGAAATCAATGCCCCCATTAATTCACTCTCGGTTTCTGAAGTCTTCAATGTACAAAACAAGTAAGTAACAAATAAGTAACAGTGAGTTTTAATCATTCCCTTAGTGAAGTTTGGCAGTGTGAAGTTTGGAAAACAGTGGAGTTGACCTGTTGCTTAGTAAATTTGTGGCTCTATTTCTAGGTTCCTGCTGATGTTTTTAAATGAGTCCATAATTACTAAATTGATATATTATGAAAATCAGATATTATGATATGAAAAATGTGAAAATCAATGGTGCTTGTGACATGGAATTCAGTGGGAGATATGTCTACATAAGAAAGCTTATTACTATTTCTTTAAGATCTTGATCTTTTTCCAGTATCCCCAAATATGAGCCATCTCTATGATTAAATTTATCATTCTTTTCATTTACAGGGAGTTACAGAGAAGTACTAAATAAAGTGTTATTTGCAAAATCCCCATAAGCTTTGAAAGAGCAGGAAAGATTGTCAAAACAAAAAGGCCTGTATACAGACCCTGGTGGGGGGTTGTGTTTAAGGTTACCTTCTGTTCAAGCTCTGATTTTAAGCTACTCAGATTAGATTTTTTGAAGCCAAAGGGCAACCTTTCCAAGACTGAGAAGTGAGCATATTTGTTAAATCAAGAACTGGCCACAGAACACTTGTTTTATCATGTAGTTTGAAGCTGATGTTGATACCACTGGGCTGAAAAGTTACCACCTGTGGGGACAGAGTCCCAGAGAGCAGTTTCCAGGCTCTCGGCCTCATGAGGAAAAGGGCTGGGTTGGGCAGTAGATGGCCATCAGCTGTGACTAGTTAGCCATCAGCTGTTACTGGTTAGCCATTAGCCACTGATAAAGCTGCCATGGCTAAGCTAGCATGCACAGATTGCAGTTAGCAAGGGGTTGGTTGGTTGGTTGATTGGTTGGCAGAGAAGTAGGTGGCGGATTGCAGTTAGCAAGTGAGGTTGGCTGGCAGAGAAGTGGACGGCAGGTTGCGGATCATGTGGCTCCTGCTTCCCATATCTCCAACCCAGCCGCCAGCGAGACTATAGTGGTATGACTCCCCTATCTATGGCTCCATGGGTGTTCCTTGTTGGCCTCGCCATATCCTGCATTTTTATCTGAGGAGCGGGAGCTGAGACCCTGAATGAAACCCAGTATGACACTACCCATGGTCAAGTACAAGGAAGCGTGAGTTTCAAAGTGCCCAGCTGCTCATCTTGTTCCTAATAACAGCACAAATGAGTGGGCCTTGACAGCTACTGCCTCTCTCTACAATAAGGAGTTTGTTGAGGTCTCGTCATATAGACTGTGCCCAAGTAGCAAGAATCAGAGATTTGTGTTAGCTAATGTGGTTTTAAGGCTATTTCCTCATCTCTCAATAGAATGACCATGAGAGGAAAATATGGACATCAAAGACAATATTTGAACAATATCATGACCAAGTAGTACAGAAGAACAAACACTGGCAAGGTACAGTGAAGGGAATATGGGAATATAAACTGTCTCTCAGAAAGGTAATTCTGTATAAATACTAAATAAAATACAGAGATAATTATAACTATACTGGAAAATAAACAGCTCCTTTTTTTTTTGGATTAGCAAATTAAATATTACAAAGATATCACTTCTTCCCAAATTAATTTATGGATTTAATACAATCACAATAAAAATCCTAATGAGATTATTCTTGGAATTTGACATAGTGATTTCAAAATTGATCAGAAAGAATATGCAGGAGGAAGTAGTGAAAAACACATTGTAAATAGCTCCTTTTTCATATTAAACTTTACTACTGCTGTATTAGCCAGCCACACATCTCTTCTTCCCTCTGCTATTTTCATTCCCAGTTGGTGGAAGGGAAATGATCAAAACCATTTGCAGGACGTCTTTTTAAGTAAGGTACCGTATACAATAGATAAATGCTGGTTCTTTATCAACCTTAAAGATTCTTATCCTAATACTAAAAAGTGTTTTATATGAGTTCCATGCAATTATTACATTTTTTTCTTGTTTGCAGAAAACTACTGTTTCAATAACATTTATATTTTTAAAGTGAATATTTTTGATAGATTGTAGGTAATGTATAAAATTCCATGTCTTTTCAAGTGTCAACATTGATTAGTCTACTGAAAAAGGAAACAAAGGGCTCTCATAACCGCAACTCACTTTTGAAACTTATTTACACTCTGAGACAGTCCCATGGTTTAAGACTTAGAACTCATCTGAGAGAAACATGAGGGGAGAATTAGCGGGTTAAGCCTGGGGAAGTCGGCTTGACTATTTTTCAGTAATCTCACCTGAGTCAGTATGAAGTTATACTCCTTAATTATACTTTTAATTTACAATACTTCTCTTGTACAATTAAAAAATTATCAAAGCCCTTGACTAAAGAACAACACTATTTTTCTCTTGAGTTACTTTTCAAATTTTAGCTTTGGGGAGAAGACTGTAATCACTTTCTACTGGAGTTATAACATTATGACCAATGTAGTGGCTTAAAACAATGCAAATTAATTATCTTAGAATTCCGCAGGTCACAAGTCCAAAACATGTCCCACTGGGATAAAATCAAGGTGTCAGCAAGGTGGCATTTATTGTGGAAGCTCTAGGGGAGAGTTCATTTCTGCCTTTTCCAGCTTCTAAAGCTGCCCATATTTCTTGGTTTGTGGTCCTTGTCCTCTATCTTTGAAGCCAGCATTATAACATGTCTCTGATGCATTTCTACCATCATGTTTTTGTCTCTTACTCTCCTGTTCTGCCTTCCTTTTCCACTTATAAAAACCTGTGTGATTAAATTACACCCCACCCAAATTATCCAGGAGAATCTCCTTAATTTAAGGTCAGCAGATTAGCAACCTTAGTTCTATCTGCAACTTTAGTTCTTCTTTGCCATGTAACCTAAGGTATTCAAAAGTTTTGGAGATTAAGGACATCCAATGGGAGGACATCTTTGGGATGCCACTATTCTGCCTACCCGGAAGACAATGGGTAAGAAGAACTTCAGTAAATTTGACAATACTTGTATAGGGGTCAGTTTGTAAATCCACATAGCAAAACTTTAATTGAAACCTTCAACCTCACCTCCAGATTATGAGATAATTTAACAGCTCGTTTTGGCCACCTACTTATTTGACCAAATGCTACAGCTGATCATCTCTGTGTTAATAATTGATTATCTCTATGTTAATAATTCAGTTTATACTCTAGAATGCAGAAATGATTTCAATAATGTCCCCTAGAAAACAACTTTTAAATATTTCAGACTGTAATTGATTTTAAATTATCTTTTTCTATTACAAAACAAGCATATATAAAGACAACAACGTTTAAATAATAAAAAAATGATTGTCCTATCCTTCTCCCTTTACCTTCTTCCAATGTATATAGTCTTTGATAAACAAACGATAATGAATGCATGGAAGAAAAGAAAAATCTCCTTCACCCAGGCAAACAAAATCAAAGAGAGATGGGAGAGAGAAAAGGTAGGCTAAAAATATATACTTTACTACTCATAGTTTAAGTCTGCTGAAGTTACTGCTAACAGCTTTTGTCATATCCCTGCTCCATTTGTAGTTTTTTTGTTTTATTTTTTTGTGTGTGTGTGTGTGTGTGTGAATAATAACCCCTCAGTTTTTCAACCACAAGCAAAGTGCTAGATTTTAGGATTATAAAGAGGAATGAGATAATGTGAAAGCATAAGAACATATAATCTCAGAGCAATAAAGGAAGTGTGTTGAGAGATATTTATGGATTATTATGGGAGCACCAAGAAAGGGTATATTACCCATCCTGGAGGAGAAAAATAAAACTTCTTAGCAGATCAATGCCTGAGCTGACTACTAAAGCATAAAAAAGTCTAAGTTAGGTTGTGGGATAGAAGTGGAGCAGACGTGCCGGCTGTGGAAAACTATGAACCAAGTAACAGAAATGTGAAGGAGACCCTTATGGGCCAGGAACTCTAACCTTCTCATCTCGGCATGCTCAACATCTTGCCATTCTTCAAGACTCATTTCCAAATCCACCTCCTCTGAGAAACCTTCCCTAACCAGCCTTACGTAATCAGGCCTCCCCATTAAGTCATTACCATAGCACCCTATTTACTTCTTTACTGGTATATTTATTACAAGCTTTAATTATGTTAGTGTATGTGTTCCGATTTTTTGCTTCTCTTCTTCCTTATAGAATGTAAAGTCTATCAGACACTATCATCATTGCATTTGGGATCTAAATTAAGTGTTCTTCATGTAGTAAATATTCAATAAACATTGAATGTATGAGTTGAACAATGAATAAGCAAATGAATAAATATACATTTGGTCAATGCTATGTGTGCACTAAGTTCTAGAATATTTCATTAATGAACTATCTTCAGCGATTTTTTTAATAGTAATTTCTTGTAAGGTTCTTCCCTATTCTTCCTCTTATCTCAGCTGTCCATAAACTGCAGGAAATCACAGTGAGGTTGGAAAAAAATCGAGAAAGATTAGAAACTTGCATAGGCTATCCAAATACAACAGTGTCCCCAGGGAAGATGATATCTTGGGATTTGGATATGAAAGCAGAACAAGAGAGTGTAAACAATCTTGGAAATACAATCCTTTCTCATCACTTTAGAATAATTAAAATAATTTTTAGCAAAATCAGTTTAGTTGCCTTTCAAGTAAATATAGTTCTCATATTTCAATTTGTAATACAAGACAGTGTATTAAAAAAAAAATTGAAACCATCATGTTATTTGACATCTCTAAAGAGCATACTGGAAGGCATTTTATATCATGGAATATCCAAATGTATATATGCCATTTTCTTTTATAGGTTTATGTTTTTCCCCTCAAAACGACCTTTGAAAAATCACTTCACAATGTCATGTTGAAATATAGGTTCTGGCTGTTAGGTAAAGCACATTCTCTAGATAAATGACTTACTAGATTGATATTATATCATAGCTTGAGAATCTTTAAAACTATAATATTGAAAGCAGGGATCTATTTTCTCTGACTTTTGTAGAAAATACTCAAACATGTATCTTCCAATGTAGAGATCTCCCAAATCGTTGGTTATAACTAAGACAAACTTTTTCTAGGGTGATAATGAAATGATTCCGACCTGATTTTAGAGTAAAACGACAGAGGAATAATACACTAGAAGAAATAAGACAATAAGGCTATTGTTATCTTCATAAAAGCTTTAAGTATATTTTAAAAGCAGAAGCTCTGGAACCTAAAATAATTTTATATACATCTATATGTGTGTGTGTATGTATCTATATATATGGTATATATGTAAAATTATATATGTTAAGAAACAATGTTATTTTGTAGATACTATCCCCCAAACCACACCCTCTCATATACACACATTCTTAAATCAGTTATCTGCCATTTTGGATTTTTTAAAGGGCTGGCTCCCCCTTCCACACTGAGTTATGGCAGGTATAATGCCATGGATAGCAAAATCCACACCCAGTGATGACATAGGGTTATTTATTCTCACGATGACTCTGTATATCGCTTATCTATTTGACTCACTCAGGGTTTGGGTCCAGGTGCTCAACATTTGCTTTTACCTCGAAGAGACCCAATCCTGAAGCAGTGCCACACATAGTTGGTCCTACTCCAGCCATCAGTCCTATCGTGTGTTTTTTTTTTTTTTTTTTTTTTTACTGGCTTTTGGCTTCCCACTTGGAATGTTCTTTCCCTGAGAATGAAAGTCTGCTCTAGTCTGAGGCACCTCCTTGGGTTGAGGTAATATCTGTCCACCACCCCCGACACACACACACACACACACACACACTCACACACAAGTATGCCTTCTTAGGCTGGAAATATTTAGTTTTCTAAGACTATATTTTTTATTTTCTTTCTTTCCAGCAGCCAGTAGCTCAGAGTGAGACACACAGCAGGCACAACAGACATACTTAATGAAGACTCAGCCATAGCGTTCTACTAGGTTCACAACCACAACGTCTTCTTTTTCACATAAGTCATAATGTTCCTATACCCAACTTCACATGAGAGATATTTTCTCTCACTTTTTTTATTTAGAAAAAAGTTGGTAAAATGTATGTGTAAGTAAGAAGCATATATGTGAAATGGATCTTCTTAAGATTAAAAGCAAAACAAAACAAACAAAAAACACAACCATTTTTGTCTTAATAAGATGCTTTGTTCAAAAACAAAACACTGCCTTAGACCTAAGAAAGATAAAGAAGTAAACACACAATTATTTGTATTCTCAGTTGGACTGGAAAAAAATCAGAATGGTGGAACCAGCTAAACCAGAGGCAGTAACCTCCTTAATCAAGATTATTCGTTAAGACCACAGAAAAACTGAGAGTACATTTTACTTGCCTTCTCTTCATCAGAAGGCTTTCCCTCTCAATAATCAGTATTAAAATTGATCTTCAATTACTAATATAATTATTGATTTTCAGTGGTGAAATGTAACCATAAGTTGTGTCATAAATTACCATCAATTCCCTTAATATATTAAAATTTTAAAATTCCTTTTAATATAACAATTTTTTTTTTATTCTTGTGAACAGGACCTTCTCAAATTTCCTTCCTTGCTCACAAGATTTCTGTCTATAAGCAATGTTCTAGTCACTCACCTGTTCTGTTCCTAAGACCTAATGTGGAGTGCATGAATAAGTGACTGAGACTACAGTAGATATTGTGGAGAAAGAATGTTTCCTATCCTAGAACTACAGATATTTATCTCTGATACAAGAGAGAACATGAAAAGAACTTTAAAAGACCTAAAAGTGTTATGAAAGTAATCACATTGCAACTGAATAGTATTTCCAAAAATGCAATTAATGAATTCAAAATATGAATTAAATATTTCTGTGTTTTTTTAAACTTTACAGCAGCTGATAAATCACCACAAATTCAATGGGAAATAAATCAAGATGACTTGCAAATTAATGAGTTAGTAAGCTAGGTTCAAAGCTCAAGAAACCCACGAAAATGTTCTAAGAAACATTTGATTTTAACTTTGCAAACCTTGGAAAATAATTAATTTTATGACAAAAATTAAATTAAACAAGGATGCAGTTATAAATATGAATTTTAATTTAACTTTGTTTTATCCCCCTAAACCCATATTCTCATTCCACACTTCTTTAAAACACTAATGTTTCATAGCATCATAGCAAGTTAACGTTGAGAACAGTTGGCTAAAATCATTTGAATTTTTCATAAAATATCAACTAGCTAAATGTAAAATGTGACTTAGAGAACACATAAAAATGTGACTCCAACTAATTGTAATATTAATTACTGAAAATCTTACCACTGTTGTTTTTAACAGTCTATGCAACTAAAATTTATGGTGACATTAATGATATTCCTGTAACAATTAGACCGTCAGTTAAAATAATCGTGTGTTTTTATGGGAGAATAATTTTATTTGTGGAAGACAAATGGATAACAAAATGGTAGATGTGGTATATATTTTGCTTTATGATACTTGTGGATAGTCAAGATCTAAAAAAAGAATTCAGCGCAAAAGTGTCTTAGAGTTATGATTGAAAATGCAAAATCTTTAAAGCCATTTTAAGGATCTAAAACACAACACACAATTACATATTCATTTAGTCCATTAATTTGTTAATGTTGACTATTTAGTTAGTAAAATATTATTTTTATATCTACCCAGTTTTGCTTGTTGCCCATTTAGAGTACGGGTAGAAACTTTCTGTGAAACATATTTTCAAATATCCTTTGGAAGTCTGTGTATTATGTTTTACAAAGTAATTTTTAAAGCTGTTTTTCTCTCTTAGAATAAGCACTCGGTTGCTCAAAAAGATAACTACAACAGCAACAAACCCCTCAATTTAGTTTTAAACCATTTCCCACAACGTTTCTGGAGCATTAAAAATTATATGTATTTTCAAAACACACATCTCAGAATTTAAAGTACTTGGTATTTCATGCATGATTCTTTGCTTTTTTATAAATACATTTTATTGCTGTTTCTTAGCAAATGATGACAAAATTATACTGTTTGCTTTACTTCATAGATTAAAGAGCAAAAAACAATGTTAGCTGGAAACTAAATCTAAGCTTGTATTGTTTTTTACAGGCTATTAATGTGGTGGAGGAAAAAAGACTATATTGTTATAACAACACATAGCAAGGGCCTAGTCACATTGAAAAAAATTAAACCATCCCTATCTAAATGAGAAAGAGTGATTAAAGAGATTTTGCAAAGTGAAAGTGAATCTAGGAGATTGAATGTTCCTCAGGAAAGAATCAATACATTGTTGAAAATTTCAGTAAGCAAGGTAAATATCAATTAAATTTTCCAAATAAAATTTGGGTGATTAAAAACATTAGAGGCAGGGATTCTTATCTATTTATCATTTTTATTGCCTGGTCTAATGCAATGGAGCAAATGACTCACCTAATCAGAATAAACGAGAACAAAGAACTTGTGAGCTAGAAAGAGTACCAATGCTAACTCAGACCAATGGTTTTCAAAACCTTTAGAAACTAGAGGCTTCTTTCTTCAAAGAAAAATCTTATTCCTAAAACCCAAAATATAACAACATTGAAGCAAAAATAATAATGAGAAACAGAGTTGCCTTGTTGATGCAGAGATGGAAAAGTAAGTCTAAAGGGATGGACGAGTACCTGCTTGAAAACCTGGGAAACCTAGCCCTCCAGTTCCAGGTTTACAAAGTGCTCAGGTGATGCAGTCCTTTCACTCTATCCTGGGAACAACAGTGAGTTTATGTGACCTTACCCATAGTCGTGCAGCTAGAGATGGTGAGCTAGCATTCCTGAACTTGCCATCTGATGCTTTCAAGTACATTTTACTCCATCCTCTGTTCAGAACAGATAGGTATTGCAATGAAACCTTTAACAGATGTGCAGACAGCCCCATACGTGTCTTCCCAAACCCAGATGTAACTAATGGCAAGAAAATGAATCAAGTATACATGTTTTTCTTATTTTTTTAATAGGAGGAAATCATTGCCTATATAACATTTTTGAAAGAATGCTGAGTAACATGATAAAAGGTAGCATGGTGATATCTTAATATAGACTTTTTTCTTCTGCTTTTTACTGTCATTAACCTGGAGTTTATGTCTGTAGTGCACTTGATAAGAACATTGGGATAATCATAGGTTTGATTTCTGTGTGGGTTGTATGGTGTAAGTCTCTCATTGGCCTTTAATTAAAGCAGCTAATTATCTTTCAAATTCTAAAGGCAAGAAAGTGTTGATAAATTAGTATTTTAACTCTTGAAAGGCTACTAAAATCAGATGCTGAAATTAGGAGGGCCACTATCATCTTTGTATATAAAGTACTTACAAAGTATCCTATTGTTAATATGAATATCTTAATAAACATTTTTTTAAATTTATTAGTTTCAGGTGTACAAGACAAGGTAATATTTAGACGTTCATCAATTATATCCCTCACACTGTGAACCCCCTGCCCCCCATCCACTATCCCTCCGACCTCACACCGAGCCATCACATTATATATATATAAAATTATAGTTGGCATTCATTAATGTTTAGCTTCTGGTGTACAATGCCATGATCAGGCATCCACAGTATCCCTGAGGTGGTCTCCCAAATAGGACACATGTCCATCAGATAGATACCCAACAAAATCTTTACAACATTATTGAATACGTTCCCCAAATTAATTTTCAAAAAACCCTGAGGCCATCTTGTGGTTACCAGCTGCTTCCTAATCCCTTCACCTTTCCCCTTATCCCCAACCCCCACCCCACCCATCTAACAACTCTCGGTTTTTTCTTTGTGTCCCCGAAACTGTTTCTGATTAGTTCATTCACATATTCTTTTCTTTAGATTCCGCATATAAGTGAGGTCATATGGTACTTGTCTTTCTCTTTCTGACTTATTTCACTTAACATAATGTTCTCTAGATCCATCCATGTTGCTGCAAATGATAAGATTTCTTTCTTCTTTATGGCTGCGTAATACTCCATTGTATAAATGTACCACAGCTTCTTAATCCAGTCATCTACCGATGGGCATTTCAGTTGTTTCCATATCTTGGCTATTGTGTAAAGAGCTGCAATAAACATAGGAGTGCATACTGATTTTTGAATTGGAGTTTTGGATTTCTCCGGGTAGATGCCTAGGAGTGGAATTACTGGATCATAGGGTAGTTCCATTTTCAGATTCCTGAGATACCTCCATACTGTTTGCCATAGTGGCTGCACTAATCTGCAATCCCACCAACAGTGCACAAGCGTTCCCTTTTCTCCACATCCCCGCCAGCATTTGTTGTTTGTTGATTTATTGATGATAGCCATTTTGACTGGAGTGAGGTGGTATCTCCTTGTGGTTTTTATTTGCATTTCTCTGATGGTTAGTGAGGTTGAGCATTTCTTCATATGTCTTCTTGCCTTCTGTATGTCCTTTTTAGAAAAATGTCTCCTCAAGTCCTCTGCCCATTTTTTAATTGGGTTGTTTGTTTTTTTGGAGTTGAGTTGAGTAAGTTTTTTATAGATTTGTGATATTAATCCCTTATCAGATATATCATTGGCAAATATCTTTTCCCATTCAGTAGGATCCCTTTTTGTTTTATTGATGGTTTCCTTTGCTGTGAAAAAACTTTTTAGTTTGATGTAATCCCACATGTTTATTTTTTCTCTTATTTCCCTCACGCAAGGGGATATATCAGTGAAAATCTTACTCCAGGTAATGTCCATGAAGTTTCTTCCTATATTTTCTTCTAGATATTTTATGGTTTCAGATCTTACATTTAAGTCTTTAAGCCATTTTGAATTTATTTTTGTATATGGTGTGAGGAGGTGGTCCAGCTTCATTTTCTTGCATGTGTCTGTCCAGGTTTCCCAACAGCACTTATTGAACAGACTGTCTTTACCCCATCGTACATTCTTGCTTCCACTGTCGTAGATTAGATGGGCATATAGGCATGGATTTACTTCTGGACTCTCTATTCTGTTCCATTGATCTATGTGTCTATTTTTATGCCAGTACCATGCTGTTTTGATTACTGTAGCCTTGTAGTATAGTTTGAAGTCAGGTATCGTTATACCTCCCACTTTGTTCTTATTTCTCAAGATTGCTGAGGCTATCTGGGGTCTTTTATGGTCCCATATAAATTTTAGGATTGTATGTTCTATTTCTGTGAAAAACGTCATTGGTAGTTTAATAGGAATTGCGTTGAATATGTATATTGCCTTAGGCAGTATGGACATTTTAACTATATTAATTCTCCCTATCCATGAACATGGAATGTGTTTCCATCTATTTATGTCTTCTTTCATTTCTTTCTTCAGTGTCGTATAATTTTCTGAGTACAGATCTTTTACATCTTTGGTTAGATTTATTCCCAGATATTTTACAGTCTTTGGAGCAATTGTAAATGGAATTGTTTTTTTAATTTCTCCTTCTGATATTTTATCATTGGTATATACAAATGCAACTGATTTCCGAATATTAATTTTATATCCTGCTACTTTACTAAATTCATCTATCAGTTCTAATAGTTTCTTGGTGGAGTCTTTAGGGTTCTCTATATATAGTATCATATCATCTGCATATAATGATAATTTTACTTCCTCCTTACCAATTTGGATGCCTTTTATTTCTTTCTCTTGTCTGATTGCTGTGGCTAGAACTTCCAGCACTATGTTGAATAGAAGTGGAGAAAGTGGGCAACCTTGTCTTGTTCCTGATCTTAGGGGGAATGGTTTTAGCTTTTCCCCATTGAGTATGATGTTAGCTGTGGGTTTGTCATATATGGCCTTTATTATGTTAAGATATGATCCCTTTATTCCCACTTTCTTAAGGGTTTTTATCATAAAAGGTTGCTGTATTTTATCAAATGCTTTTTCTGCATCTATCGGTATGATCATGTGATTTTTATTTTTCATTTTGTTAATGTGGTGTATCACATTAATTGATTTGCGGATGTTGAACCACCCCTGCATACCAGGGATGAATCCCACTTGATCATGGTGTATGATCTTTTTAATGTATTGCTGAATTCTGTTCGCTAATATTTTGTTGAGAATTTTTGCATCTATGTTCATTAGAGATATCAGCCTGTAGTTTTCTTTTTTTGTGGTGTCTTTGTCTGCTTTTGGGATCAGGGTGATAGTGGCTTCGTAAAAAGTGTTTGGGAGTCTTCCTTCCTTCTGGATTTTTTGGAAGAGCTTGAGGAGAATAGGTGATAATTCTTTTTTGAACGTTTTGAAAAATTCAGCTGTAAAGCCATCTGGTCCAGGGCTTTTGTTTGTTGGGAGATTATTGATTACTGATTCAATTTCCCTGGTGGTAATCAGACTGTTCAGGCTTTCTGTTTCTTCTTGAGTTAGCCTTGGACCAAATTTCTTATAGAGCATCTTAATCTATTTATTTTGATTCTATGTGAATATTAACTTTCTCAATGTTGTGATTTTATTTTTAAAACTCGGGCAATTTAAATTCATGATTACTAGAAGAATCACCACATCTTAATATATCTAAAGACATGAAAGTATTATTCCCTAAGAAATAATAGGACCCTCCGATTTTTAAAGATATTTTACTTAACACGTTATGTTACTTAGAATATATTGATTCCAATATCAAAATGCATGGTTATGATTCTCAATGTCTTTGTGACTTTCTAAACTGTGTTGATCAATTTGTGGCAAATCTTTTCAGAGATCTTATGATGATCAAACTCATTTGAATCTTCAAGACTTAGAGACATTAGAAATGGCTAACTCCCCAAATTATTTATTGCAGATAGTCTTCCATCGCAGACAGGTGAGATGAATAATTAGTGACGTTCATTCTCCACTTTCAAAATCCATGATGTGTGTTCTGAGTCTATTTACATACTGGCCCATATGGGCTACAGTAGAAAATAGATGTTTTCTATAATTACAACTTAAAGAATAAAATTGACTTTAAGTAAAGTTTTATACATTCACAAATATTTGTTGAATGTTTTACTATGTACCAGGAACTCTTTTTGTTGTATTTTTGCACTAAAATGAACTCCTGTTCAGTAAAATGAACACTTTAAGTGTATACTTCAATGAGCTTTAACAAACATACAAGGTCTGACAATTAAGTTTGCAAATTTGTTGCAATGATGTTTCTAACTTTTTTTTATATCAGAGGGATTATTCATTATGAATCTGTACCAACTGGACAGTTAACCGAGTTTACTATTCGAAAGTGCTGAAGTGGCTGCGTGAAAAAGCTAGATGACCTGAACTTTTCACCAACAATTCATGGCTCTTGCATCACAAATTGATGCAAGATAACTGAAAGAGTGAACAAAATAGATATAGAAAGCAGGACAAAAACAAAATAAAATTATTGAAATAAACTCAAACATATGAGTAATGAAAATAAATGTAAATAGACAAAATTGATATGCTCATTCCCATTGTATTTATGAGTAGAGCAAAACTTGTCTGATTTTATATTCCTGTGGCATTATCAAATTCTAAACACTTTGGGAGAAGAAAATTTGACAAAGCAATTTGACAACCACTCTGACAATTTATTTAGTAGAAAGACTACAAAACATAGAGAAGCCATGAATACAATGCATTATTTAGAATGAGATAGAGAGGGAGAGAGGGAGGGAGGGAGAAAAAGAAGGAGGAGGGAGGGAAATATTTCAAGCTATGTAAGTGATTGTTTGGAGTTACTATGTAACTATAGGTGACTTTATTGTATTCCTTCCAAACTTCCTACAATATAATTTAAATTTAAATTAAAAGGAAGGGATTTCTTATTTCAAAAAATGTCTCAGACTTGTATACCTCAGAATCTTGCTGAAGATATATTTTATAAGCAAGATGGTCTTAGTGTTTTTAGATTTGTTCAGGTCTACAGTTCACATTGGCCATCTAAAACTGTCACAGCTACATTTAAGACTAACATATATCCCTTTGGCCCTACACTGCGTTCTTCTTTGTTCCTATCACAGGAAAGCTAAAGTACGTATACAAAAGTCAGATCTGCCACCTCTTCCAAATTTTCTGGAATAAACTCATATCGCTGCATCTATTGTTATGATCTCGGGCAGAATACTTCGTGAATGTGTGTGTTTGTGTGTGTGTGTGTGTGTGTGTGTGTGTGTGTAAATATGGGTAGAGAGTTGACTATATGACCTCTGATATCTGTTTCTGCTGTAATTATAATTCCATCTCACTTGTTCCTTTCATTTTAGAATGGAGAGTAACAGAATGACAGCCAGAACAAATGCTGAATTACACCACTTCAACCCTAATTTATAAAGCTGGTAGAATCATAGTAAGGCTAATAGAGCTAAAAGAAACTTTAGACATGGTACAGCCGCTCTTTCAAGGAAACTAAACTCTAGGAAACAGTGCTTAAATTTTACTTAGAAAGTTAATAATAAAACAGAATGGAAATCCAGTTTACTGAACCCTCTGTTCAGTAAAAGAAATATCTACAAAGTGATTAGCAGAGTGCCTGGCTCATAGCCATGGTAATGTTTGTTTATTAGTTTTGTTTTTTTTTTTTTTTTACTATTCTATACATTTTCTACTATGTATTGAGACAGGAAATACTGATTAAATATTTTAAAATATATTTTGTTAAGAAAAAAACTATTAGAATTTCAAAGATGGGAATAGTAACACTGGTCATTTGCAAATAATTTCATGTTTTCCAAATATTTAATTTAAAAGGCATTTATTAAGTTCCTACAATTATAAACCTTTCGATATGCTCTCTCAAGCTAGAGAGATGAATGAAAACTTGGACTTTGTCCTCGGAGGAGTAATAATAATGGAAAACACTTATTGCATATTTATTGCATAAGAAGGTGCTCTACCGAAGAGTTCACGTGCATACATAGCATCCAATTCTCACCATATTGCTGTTAGGGATGTATTCTTACCACTGCTTTTTGTCCAAGTGAGAAAATAGAAACTTGGGGAGCTTGTGCAGCCTCACAGCTAGTCGGTGGAAAAGTCAGGATTCAATGGAGCCCAGGCATGGCAATACTAAACATTATTATTAATTACTAATATTTAAAATAGAAAATAATGCCTTTTGAATCCATTTAGCCATGAGTCATCATTTTTAAGGTGAAGCTATATGTATGACCTGATATGGACCTCTTTTTTTCTTTATCTTCAATCTGTCCACAATGTCGTAAAAGTACTTATTGTAAACAATTGTACAAGTATATGAGAACTGAGGAAGTCAGAGGATTTCTACTAGGTAAAGGGAAATAAAGAAAAATGAATAGAGAAGCAACAGGAAATAAAAGGATATAGGAAAAAGCAAGGAAAGAAATGAAAGTGTTGGGGAAAGATCAGATATTGGGTTTTAGTTTCTTGTAATTTGGGGCACTATAAACCAGCCCCCAGCAGGTGGTGATAGAGGATTGTATTCCAATATCCAAAAAAAAAGCTGGCTGAGTCCTTTTCCTCCACATACAAAAACAGAGCAAAACAAAAGAACCCACAACTGATCAAATACTGGGCATTGATTGTTTGTTAATGATGCCAGCTTTAAGTTAAATTATATTTTCAACCCTATTATGAAAAAAAAAGGAGACTATTTGAAATGTGGTGCTGTTCTGAGGAAATGCTGGAATACCAACATGCATTGCAATCCTTTATTCAGTACTTTTCCTCTGAGGTTTTCTTTTTTCAGTATTTACAAGACATTCTCTCTGTGGCCACTTCATAAGTTCAAAGTCAATGGAACTTAGAGATTCCCAGTTCCACACAATAAATTCAATATAAAAGAAGGTTTATAAATGCTCACTTCCCCAACCTATTTCTCAGACTGACATAAAACATGAGAACAATAGAATTTCGATATAGTATGATTTTAGTTAAGAACAGATGGACAGGTCAAAAAGAAAAACAAACCAACTTTTAAATTTCGCAGCTAATTAACACAGTTATACCTTCTCAAGAAACTGCAGACCTGACAGAATGAACAGCCATTCTATTCCTGGCCCAGGTTATTCTCCAACAAACACACATTTGTTAAAGTATGATCTGTCTGTGATCTGTGATATTCCAAGACAGACTTTCTAGTATGTTGAGGAATGATTAAATATCATTTTAAGTACAATGCATTTAATTATAAATGACTATTTGACAAGGCATTTATAAAAAGTAAACATATCTCCATTGGTCTCTTATCAAAAGCAACATTCTTCTGTCTATATTATTCCTGGCAAGATCTTTCCACCTCAGTCTCTTGTGCCCATTCGAGTCAAGAAATGATTTCACTTCTTTCATGTCCCGAAGGATACAGCTAGTGTAAAGGGTTTAGAAAGATTGCTAGAGAACACGAAGCATCTGCATGTATAGAAGAACATAATTTTTAAATAAATGTGTGATGACTTTTGTAATTTGAGTTTCCTTCCTCCTTCCGATTTCAGATTTCAGTAAGTAATAAGATTATAAAGACTAGGCCACTGATGGAGGTTTAGGGCACTTCCTTCAGTCACCCACAAATTGAACAGTATTAGTGATGGGACTTGTCCTTCATCAGGTATTTCAGGTTAAGAGGGAAGGGTATTCCTATAAAAGCTGTGAGACAGCATAATTAGATATTAATATATTCATTTGTGCTTTGTCCTTAATGCACTTTTTGCCACTTACATCCACTCCAAGAAAGCAGCAAGTCTTTTTGTGCTTTCTTACCTCATAGGAGGTTTGTGCTGTAGGACAGAAAAGGTAATTGTCTTCTTGGTACTCCCTAAAGGGATTATGTCCCAGAGGAGAAAAGGAGATAAGTAACTTTCAGAAAAGATGAAGAGGGAGAGGAGGTATCCTCTGTAAATTGAGGATGGGAAGGGAGAGCTGGAAATTCCCAGTTGAAACCTATAGCTTGCTCCCTCACAGAAACCCAAGACTCTCAGATTTCAGTAGCCCCTATGAGCCACGACAAGGCATCTCAGAGGTACCTGAAAGGACACAAGACCAAAGGGCTTCCCCAGAATGCCTTGTTTTTCAAAAAATGGGTGTGACTGAGAGGACCAAAATAGATTCAGATTAAATTATCATGGGATTGGAGCTCATCTAAGAAACATCTACGTTTATTTTAAGAATGAATACTCTTTCTGAGATTTTGGACTAAGATTTATATTTTAGTTGAAGTTTAATTTCTTATTCTGAGATTTTCTTTTCCTCTAGGGATTATTAATTTAACTGTCCATCTCAGCAAAGCAAAACAATGTTTGTTTCAAAGAAAATAAAAAATGTGAAGAGAGGGGAGGAGAGTTATATAAAAACAACTCTTTTGCTTTTAAAAATGTTCTTGCCTGGGGAAACATATTGATTGGAGGATCAAATGACAAAATAAAAACTCAAGTAAATATAATTGTTATGTAACAAACCAATTCTTGTGCTGTGGGAATTAGAGAGGGGTGGAATCTGTAGGTTTTAATTTTAACTGGATGTGTGCACTGCAACAAAAGAGTCATGTTTGAGCTTTTATGATGTGAATCAAGGAACACCCTATAGGTGAATTATGCAATGAAGCAGTTATTGTTTGCAACCTTCTATGTTAGGGTAATAAAAGGGTGACAGACAAGAACCTGCATGAGAACCTATCTCGGGTCACACCACTACTCCTTTAACTTAGGTTCTCTCCAAACCTCCCTTATTTCAGTTCCCTAAACAAACAAGGTGTGTGCTAGCTTGTGGTTAGGAATTTTCAGTGGTTAATGTTTTCTTCTTTTATCCTGTCTCAACTAGAGCTAAGGCCAAACAGGCAAGTACTTTCACCATCTCCATTTTAAAGGAAAGGAAGGTTTTTCCCTTGAGATGTTTGCCCTTGAAGAATCCCAGCATTATGCCAAAAGTTCCTACCTCCCACTCTGCCTGGGTCTCAGGCTTTGTTTCCTTTCCCAAGGGCAGATCTAGTATCAATCCCTCTGGATTGCTTTCTTATCATCTCGAGCCTCTACTTTCCTCCCATGCTTTATAAAGATAACTGTTAAATTGTATTGACATTGTTAAATGTGCTTTACCACAAAATATTTTTCTGAATGTGAGATCAGCTATCTGGACCCTGTTTTTCTTCAAACATTTGAGTCAGTCTTTTGCCCACATCACTATACCAAAATATTAAAATATGATTTTAAGAAAAAACAGTAAAATCATGACTCTCATACAGATATAAAATGAACATGTGTTAAAGGACTTATTTTATTCATATGAAATATAACTAGAAGGGTGCTCTGAGGGGTTGTACAAGATGGAAGGTTTTTATAGGAAGAAGGTTGGGACAAGGGAGGTATTAACAAAGAGAAGAAGATTATTTTCCCAACAGGACATCTTCTTTTGGGGAAAAGAGAATGGCAATGGTTTTTATCATGGAAATTGCCTCTTCTTTCTATGGGGGGTGAGGAGGATGGAGAGGGCCCCGGTGAGAGATTATCTCACTGGTGCTTGACCAGAAAATTCCAGACTAGTTGATTTAAATTATGTTTCTGGAAGATGTAGGAAGCAATTGGATCAGGTACTAAATCTAGGTTTAGTATCATGGGCTGTAGCAAAAGCAATAACATTTGGGCCTGTGGTTGTCTCTTAAATAGAACCAAGCATATGTTACAACTGGTTCAAAGGAAAAGTCAAAACAGCACAAATTTACAATATAGAGTAAAGGAATATTGAAATTGAGGATTCTAATATCATAATTTTGTGACTGAATATCTGGACCCTTGTGCAATCTGATCTCTGACCTGCCGGAGTGACTAGGCCATTTTGCAATTTAAACTCTGACTCTGACTACCTGAAGAACTGCATGCTTTGCATTGTCCATTTCACTACAAAACTTGTTTCACTAGTTTATTTTGCAGACTCCAAGGAAAACCGAGGTGTTGGCCCCTGCCTCATGAGTCCCTATCCCATGCTGATCATGTCTTATGACTCCAACTGCTGGTCATATCCAATGACTCCACCTGCTGACCATGAGTCAACAAACTATCCATTGTTCTTACCTTATAACCCCAAGGCTGACCAGTGAGTCAGCAGACCCCTGAAAATCCAGTTGCCCCTACTAATCAGAAAATAAATGATGTAAATTTAGGGTCTTGTTTCCCTAGAAAGCCATCCCTTTGATCAGCAACTCCTCCTCATAATTTTCACCTTTAAACCCTTGCCTATTCTTCCCACTGTAGAGTGTCTCCAGCTCATGCTGAAGATTATGTTTTCTAAATTTGCTGTTCTTGAATTAAGTCAGTTACACGGGAAGTAAAAACACTTTGTAACTCAAAGATACATTGCAGAAATTAGGGGGCATGTGCATCATCTGAAAATGGAATAACCTTACTACAGTGAAAGAAGAAGGTGTACGTACACTAGAATGATGCATTAAACTTTTCAAAAAAAGTAAAAAAAAAAAAAATAAAGACTACGTTTCTGCTTTGCAAATCATATCAGAATGAAACTCTTTTTTTACTTCTCAGAAGGGTCCTGTAGAACTTTCATTTACAAAATGAATTGCAAATGTAGACAAAACTGTGATTTTTTCCACAGCCAATGAAGTCACCACCAAACTGGACAGAAAATGTCAATTAAATACCAACAGAAAAGTCCAAATTTACCTGTCAGTTACCTACATTTATAAAGAGTTGCCAAATAGCTCAAAGAAAATGAACTGGCCTAAAATCTGATAACCCAAAAGGTCAGAAAATGAAATCTTCCATTGAAGCACATTTTTTTTCTTCTAATTTTTTCAAGGGCATTAAGAAACCTCTACACTAAAAAATGTAACGTTATTTCTCAGTAACTATTTTGCTCCAACTATTAAAAGCTTTCGACATAACTAATGACTCACTGCTTTTTGAAAATAATTTTCTTTGCTGTGTCCTTTGCTGTTTTCTCTTTATTATTTTCATAAGCCCTTCTCCATCTGTGCTCATTGACTCGGTGATTTCATGAGTTCTAAGGACTTAAATACCAACTATTTACTTAAAATCCCTAATATTATATCTTCAGTCCTAAGTTTTCCTGGGTACTCTGGACATACATTTTCTAAATTCACATCTACTGTAAAGTTGCCATTTTAAAACTGTGTTATTCAAAACTGAACTTTTCTTTCAATCTATCTTTTTTTTTCAGAGCTCACGCGCACCCCCCCCCGCCCCCCCCAGTCTTCGTACAGTTCTCAAGCCAAGTCTGTAGAGTCATCCGAGATATCTTCCAAGTGGCCCACAGGTTCATTCTCCACCCTTCACCGTGATTCATGACAATGAAAGCTGACCTGTAGGAACTAAATCAAGGTTCTCTTTTGTCCTTAGTCTTGCAGTTGATTCCAGTCAATGGGGAGCCTTTGCTGAGAACTGGAGGGAGGGAGGAATGAGAGGATGAAGTATCCATCCCCTTGTCTATATCTTCATGGGGCAGCTTTGAATTAGGTGCCTTCCTTAAGGCTGGTCTGTTACCACTCCACTTAATAGAGGTTTTTTGTTTTTGTTTTTGTTTATTTTACTAAACTTTAACTTTCAAGTTTGAATATTCACATCTTCTCTTCATCCTTGAGGGAACTGAACTATTTCTTGGGTTTCCCTATACTCTGTCCACATTTTTTCTAAATCTTTTTATTAAACACACCTCTAATTATCTTAATGTAATGTGCCATACCTTTTCTGATACACTCATACACTGTCTGATACAAGTCCTCTGTTTCAGACCCAGCAAATTCTCTTCATCTATTTTCAAAATACATCCAGAGTTTGACCACTTCTCACTGGTCTACTACCATGATCTATTTTTTCTGTTTGTTTGTTTTTTTCCCCCTAATCAGCAACATTGGTGCTACCAGGTGCTAACAGACGCTACCTTGGTGCACTACATTCTAACCTACTGAGCTAACTGGCCACTCCTCTCTGTTTTGTAATAACTACCTCACTGGTTTTGCCCTAGAATCCAAAAACTCAAAAGAGTGTTCTAGAGAAAATACATAATTTTCTGTTGAAACGTAAAATTTATTTTTTTCTACACTTATCTTGTCAAGGACATTGATGACCTCTGCACTGAAAAATTCAATGTCATTTCTCAATAACCATTGTACAAGTGTGTAATAATCCTTTACACTTGCCCTTCTATTCTCACACACAGAGTATCTTTAAAAACAAATATCATATCCTTCATGATCAAGCTCCCTATCAACTGTCTTCTTTCTCTTCTGGATCCTCATTCTACTCCAACCCTTCAGGCCTTCTTGCTACTCCTTTAATACACTTAATACACTCCTTTAATATTCTTGTATTAGGGTCACTTTACTTGTCTGGAATGTGCTTCTCTTAGATATCCATTTCGTCCCTACTTCTTTACAACTCTCTGCATAAAAGTCAACTTTTCAAAGGGGACTTCCCTCAATATTATGTGAAAGGGTATCCTCAGCCCTCTCCACTGTTATTGACTACCTTCCTCACTCTACTGCACCTTACTTTACAGTACTTACCACTATCTGACACAGATCTAAGTCCCGTGAAAGCAAGATTTGGACTATTTTTTCTGATGATGTTTCTGCTGTTTATAAAAATGACTGGACCATAGTCACACCCCATTAAACATGTAGAGTGAAATGAAAGAATAAGTGAATTATCAAATAACACAGAAATTATGTTTTGAAACCTTCACTGATACCTGGTCAGTCCTAATCTTATTTGAGTCACAACCATTTTTCAACAGGAAGCAAAAGAATCCCTTAAATATAATCTCAAATATGATCAAATATCACATATGATCAAATATCACCTATGATCAAAGACATATTTGATCATATTTGAAAACTATTCATTGGTCTCAGTGTCACTTTAAAGCTGAAACATAAACAAAATCTGAGTTGTACAATGATTTGTCAGGAAGTCAATTATGAAGAAACAAGTCAGCTAGATAAACAAGATGACTATAAAAGAAACCTCAGAACATCATAGTACGTTCAAACAATATTTTCTTTAAGTAAAATAGAATATAGTATTGATATTATAATGTTTTTTAAAATTTATAAAATTTCTTTGAATAAAATTGTGATTGTCAAGTGAATTTCTAAATTTTCCATTAGAAGGGAAAGAGTAATATATCAACTTTATGTTGTACAGGTAATAGAAGATAAATATGCTTCATCATACTTTTACAAAACCAATTTACTTTATTTTTACAGTTTTGCATTTAGAAACCCCCATAATTTTTATTGTTTCGGTATCTCTTAAAACTCAGAGCTTTAATGGAGCAATCTGTTTTATTCTGCCCATTTTTGAGAACATTCCAGCACTTTTATGTTCAACTCTACTCCACTAAATTATTTTCCCCATGATAGTAACCGAGTGTAACCTGGCATTTTCCTGAAGATTCTTGCTCAGGAGAAAAGAGTGAGTATTTCTTCCTAGAAGCTCCTGAAAAGTCCTAAGATTAACGCTGAGTGGACACCTTCAGCTTTCATTGTCATTATTCACACTGAAGGGCGGAGAATGAGCCTGTGGGCCACTTGGAAGATAGATCTGAACAAAGACTCCTTAGAAGAGTGACCAGCTGTGCAAAGGGATACATGGGCAGAACTATGCAAGTACATACTTGATCCAAAAAGGGCATTCACCCTGTCAAGGACTTTTCACAAAAATAGAAAATTGCTTCACAGACACACACACACACACACAATTACCATTATTTGCCTTAAAGAGCTTCTGAAGTTAGAGATCATAGTTTAGTCGTGTTTTTTTTTCTTTATTTATTTCTTTTTTTTTGTTTGTTTATCATCTAAAGTGACTGGCTTAGAGGCTGAAAACACTCATTCAAAACTAAATAAAGTGTTATGTAGGTATGTAGAGCTTCTTAATCAATCAATGAATATTCCCAGACTTTTAATGTTTTATACTAACTGTATTTGTTTCTTTCTTTATTCTGAGTTGAAAGCTTTTGTTTTAACTTAATTAATGCAGAACTTCTGTAACCTCGTGTTTTCACTCACAGTTCATTTGTCTAGTCGAAGAGTTTGAAGATTCTGCCCCTCTCTAGACCAAACTCATGAATTCATTTTTATGATTAATGCATGCCATCTTTAAACGTTTCTTCACCCTTTATGTGAGTTCACAGAAGCAAGGCTAATTTATAATCTTAAATGGATACAGTGCTATTTTATAGGGCATCAAATGAGTATAGCCCAGTGCAGTACCTTTAGAAATAAATTTCACTATAAAGCCTGGAAAAGATAAAAATTTGTTTTGTAAATGCATTTTGAGACATCAGAAACTCAGAGAGACTGAGTTAATGAAGATTCATTAAAATGAGCAGTTTGAAACTTGGTCATCTCACTTAACTGGAAAATTCATACACGCAACATGCTTCTGTCCGCAGGGGTAGCAGATAAAAGAAATGGTGGTCTGTATATGTGTAGTTCTCTGTTGGTGGGGCCTGATAGAGTGATTCGAGGTAACCTACTCTCTGTAAACAACATGAGGAAGGATAAAAAGAGACCTACACACTCGTACAGTGTTTACTTTGGTTTTCTCGTTGTTAAAAATGTGTATCATAGAGAATCAGTTGCCTGCATCCCGCATTTTATTCTTATCTAAAGAGAAAGCCAATTCCTCACAGGAAATGTTTTTATAGATGGTCAAGCCATAAGACAGCTTCTGTTAGCTGCTTCTGATTCATGGTATACATAGTAGGGTGTTTTTTCATTTGTTTGAAATACGAATTTTACATGTTGTGGGCAAGTCCTGTGTGAATCTGAAACATCAAATTGTGTATCCACCCATCTGGAGGCCTGGAAGCATCTGTAAATTTTATAGCCTAGTTAATAATTACGTAGATAGTAAAATCCCCAAATTCCTTTCGGCCTCTCAAAAATGGTTCTGATTTCTTATCTTGTCATGGTGATATCACATCTGAATTATAGGTTTAACTGGGAATAAAATAATTGCAATATGGGAATATATAAATACCATTATACATTTGGGTGCACGTTTTTTTTCTTTGAAGAGCACTTGGGACCAGACACATTCCATCCCACTTGCATCATGCAGTGGATGTTTCTAGGCTGGTCTACACTTTCATGATGCTACCAAGAGCCCCAAGGGGCTGTAGGTATTAATACAAGGAGGGCATGGAGTTATAAGTATACATATGTACTGGTATGTAGCAAGCTATCTAATTCCTGTAACTGTACTTTTTACTTCATATGTAGTGATTTGAAAGACTTCACTTTTCTTGGATTACCACTGATGTATTTATATATCCATATATCATCAACTGCTCTATAGTCTTAATGAATTCTGTGGGTAGTTTCCAGATGATAATTTGAAGTATTTATGTTAATATAAGTTATTTTGATATAATATTTTGGTACACTCTGTTGCTTCTGATTACATTTCATAAAATAAATTATTACTTCAGGATAAACAAATACATGTAATTAAAAATAACTCATATTTATATATTAAATGACAAAGTTATTCCTGCTTTGCTTTTATACTTGCTTTTCCCTGTTTCATTTTTATCCATGTTTCTAAAAATTAATAAAATGTAAACTTATGAATTATACAAAAAGCCCAGTACTTCACCATTTAATTATGCCTCAGGAGCACAGTAAAAGTGAAGATTAGCATTTTACAAGGAATTAAAATAAAGGTATAGAATCATATTTGCTTACTGCTAAAAAAAAAAAAAAGAGGTTAGAAAAATACAGTTCTTTTAAAAAAAATACCAGATAAACAGATACCACGATTCCTACAGTGCTCTAGTCATCCCCATTATTGTTGAATATACAGAAGGTCTGACGATTTCTTATGGAAAATATGCAAAAATAGTTTCCATTTGACACACTGTCATGGGGATACTATAAATAATTTCAAAAGCTTTCACAAAAAAGAACAAGCAATCCAATTTGTTTGGTCCCAAGGATAATTCTGAATTGATTTATATTTGAAAAGAACTAAGTCCTGGCTTTAATCCTCACTGTCTCTGAATTGTTTAACTTCTCTGTTTCCATTGCTACATCCTGGTCAGTATGGTCATTATTTAGATCAACCTCCATACTGCTCTCCCATTTAAATTAGACCCCAGGTGTCCTCTTATTTTCCAGCTTGGAGTTCAAGTCCTTTGTAATGCAGTTCCCCTTAAAGCTTCAATCTGAAATACATGGTTTTTCACTGTCCATTTTACGTTCCTTATATGCCTTAGCTCATTAACTAATTAAAGAAGCACATACTTAATTCTGGGTACCACACTGAAAAATATTTTTAAATAATTAGTTTCTTTTATTTCCTATAACACGTGGTTATGTGCTGCATTGTGTTCCCCCTCCCCACCCAAAATTCATATGTTGAAGTAACAACTCTCAGTACCTGAGAATGAAATTGTATTTGAAGATAAGGTCTTCAAAGAGATAAGTTAAAGTGAGGCAGTAGCATGAGGCTCTAATATAATGTGACTGGTGTCCTTGTAAGAAAAAGCAGAGACACAGTGATGTATGCATACAGAGAAAAGGACATGTGAGGACACATGAGAAGTTGGCCATCTACAAAAGGAGAGAGGCTTTGGAAGAAACCAACCCTCCCGACACCTTGATCTTGGACTCCTAGTCTCTACAGCTATAAGAAAATAAATTTCTGTTGTTGAAGCCACCCAGACTGTAGTATTTTATTATGGCAACCCTAGCAAACAATACACATGTATATTTAGTAAGTGTCAAAAGAAATTGATAGCATCCTAGAAACACCAATTTGTCCTGAAGTGAAATTCTGAATACAGAAAACAGAAGAGCCAATATAAAAATGGATTTTTGAAGAAAATCTCCCTCATGTCCTTCTCTCTACCTCTCAAAATCTAGTGCAGCTCATCTATTACTCCTGTGAAATGTTTTCTGCTGTTCTAGCCCACCTAGCTCTCTTCTCCAGACCTCTTGACACCTATTTCCTAGGCCACTGGGGAAAAAAAAATATTAACATCAGAACCTTGTTCTTATTCTGAATCCCATATTTAAAACCAATATAAGTATACCTGTCTATTTGAAGCTGGTGTAAAGGAAGGTAAATAGAGCCCCCTTGCCTGCTTGTTCAATCCACCACTCACTTTTTCTTTCCTTTCATGCTCTCAACGACACAGTGACACTTGGGACACCACCGCATGAGACATGGGTTTAAAACCCCTGAATTACATCACACTATTATTATTTTAAAATATCCTCGTGGGAGAAGATCTCTTAAATTAGAAGTGAGGCTATACCGAACACTTTTTACAATTAAACCTATTGGGGACTTTGATTAATAACATTTAACAAGTGTGCAATTCTATAATACATCATCTGTGTACTGCACTGTATGCTCAACCCAAAATCAAGTCTCCCTCTGTCACCCTGTATTTGACCACCTTTGCCCTCTCCATCCTCCAACTCCCTTCCCTTCTTATACCATACACTTTAAAAACCACTTCCTACATTAGGATGATAGACAAAGAATTTTAGTAGCACAGCTTAGGGTACAACCTTTAAATTGTTTGTTAAATGAATTTGAATTATGTAATTTTTCTGACTTAATAAGAAACTCAACACCAGTCTGAGAATCTAACAACATGAACTACTTGGGGAGCGGGTCTCTGCTTGGAGCTGGTATGGTTTGGGCTTCATGACTAACCCTTGGGTGGGCGTCAGGTTGAGCTCGGCTCCAGGGTATTTTTTCAGCTCGAGCTGTTTCAGAACTGTGGTAATGAAAATAAATATCTCATTCCATGCAACCTCTTCTCCAAGACACCTCCGGATTCCCATTCCAAATATCATAACTTTCTCAACAAGACTTTATTAAGTTCCTTGTTTTCATTTAGAAATCTTTCGGGTATAAATAAAGTGGGATCATACCAAATAGTTCTGTATAAAATAAACAAAAGTTACATTTTAAAAATAAATCATTTTATCATTTTGCCATGCTTGCCAACTTCTCCACAATAATTTTGTTTAGCATGAAATGTTTTGCTCAATTTTGGAATATCCTTTAGAAATTTTATATAATATGTATGTG
The DNA here is from genome assembly GCF_964194185.1 of Rhinolophus hipposideros. Classification (NCBI taxonomy): domain Eukaryota; kingdom Metazoa; phylum Chordata; class Mammalia; order Chiroptera; family Rhinolophidae; genus Rhinolophus; species Rhinolophus hipposideros. Next base: position 38,929,666 of record NC_138057.1, on the reverse strand, counting down.
TACATATCCATACATATATTCACATGTACATATATATAAATATAGAGGTATAATTGGTATAAATTGATGTATACATCATTCTTTCCTTTAATTTACTGACAATTTTAGTTACCATAAAGATTTAGTACAATTGTACTTAGTTTGCACCAAAATGACTTCTGATTAAAATACCTAAACATTTATTTCAATTTTTAATGATTTTTTTAAATGAAGAGTTCAACAAAATTTTCATAAGAATTTTCCAAAGTTGTTGTATAAAGAAAAAGTACTAAATATTTAATCTCCTTTGCTTTGAGCAAAATGAGAGGGAACAAGACTGTGAACAACACCTGTTACTTGAATACCAATGTGTTTAGGAAAAGGCCTTCATACATCGTCACAAAGCAGCCAGGTCACCAGAAAGTAGCTCTGACAGAGCGGCTGCCCACAGTTCCCAATTACTATGCCACTGGTTCTCTCTTCTCCCTCCACCTTTTGTTTCAGGCACCATATCTGACGGGTCTATGACAGCTAAATAAAAAAAATGCTAGAGTTTCCTAATACACCCTAAGCCATATAACAGGGCCCACTTGACTTTACAAAGAACTGGACCTTTTACCTTTTTGTGTAGAGATACCACTCTCATTCTAGGAAAAAATTGTCTTTCTGCAGCGGAGGTCACAGACCTGACCTATGAGTCATACTCAGTCCTCCAATAAATTTTGTTTTGCTCTCATAATCTTTTAAAAACAATTCATTGTTGCCAATATTTAAACATCAAAAGATTCCACATGAAAATGTGCATTTTTGAGTTCTGTCGTATAACTGAAAGAGCTGACAACACTGGGACAATGTCCTGTTTTTCCTCAGTTTACTGAGCTGAATTAGACACAGCAGATGACCTCTCCCAACTGTTTCAACAAGAGCAATTCTCTCATTTTTAATATTTTCCCACTGCTCAGTAGGTGCTTAAGTTTGTGACCTCTGTTTTATACGAAATAGGAACATTTTCCCCATAAAATCAAGTCTCGATTCACATACTCATTTAGCTTAAACAAATGCCTCCACACCAACAGTATTTCTTTAAAGAAAATCCTGCTTGGTGGCTTGCATTCTGGTGGAGGAATCAGGCTGCATTTCAAACATCTGCTGGCCATATCCACACAGACAGTGAGTCCATGAAGTCCTTGGCTCACACCTCCCCCACGGAGCCCACTTTTGAAATTGGATTTGCCCTGAATGAATTTATATTAAGAGATCATCCTTCCCACTATCAATGAGGAAGAAAAACCTGAACTTCTTTCCAACTTCTTTAAAGAGAAACAGAAAGAATGAAGTTTGGTTCAGGAGAATGCACCTCTTTCCCTGATTAATAAATAGTAAACAACTGAGCAAAATGTAACCCCAAGAAATAATTTTGGTGACTTACTCATCATGATTGACTTGATACATGTTAATAAAGGTGCAAGTTTTCCTGGGAATGAAACAGCCATTCAGCGTTGCGTCTGCTGTGGTACTGGGAAAGGAAAACACAGCATTACAGCACATCCTGTCAGTTCACATAACCCACCTGTAAGCTGCCTCCCACAGCTCCCAGACTCTTTTTATTGATGTCATTTTAAACTATAATAATATGACATCTTCATAAATCTTCATTCTATCATTAATTGACACATCTTCTACCTATTGTCAAGTTAGTAATTTATTCCTTTTCTTGTATTTGTTAGACATGTTGAGCACTTAATGTATTTAAGGCATTGCAATGAGCTAAAATCGCAGTAGAAAATTATCTCAATCTTTCCATGACAAAATTGCCCATAAGTAGACATGTCAAATTACATTCAGGAAGCTATTAAGGCAATTATAAAGCACTTTCTGTGTGCCCAGTGTGTTTTGGGCTTTTATGAATAGATTAGAATAACAAAATATAACATCTTTTCATAGTTGGTAGAAGAAACAATGGAATTGGAACTAGGAAATCTGAACTCTAGACACGCACTGCTCCTAGTGAGATGCTGGGCAAATCTCATACCTACTCTGATTTCATTTCCTAGCTGTAAAATGATGTCAGTTGTGTTGGATGATCTCTTAAGTTGTCTCTAGAACATATAATCTATTTTTATAGTCCCATACTCAGACTTCTTTATGCAACCTGTATACCTTTTCCCTTCATACCTCTGTAATTATGCATGGATTAGATTAAATCATGTTATATTTTCATATGGCACTCCCTAACTTCCTAGATGGCCCCCACACTCACTTCTCCCCACAAGAGCAGCAGTGACATTTCAATTGGATGAGGTTGAGAGAGCTACTGGACACATTTGGCGTAGCCACTTCTGGGTTCTCTTTGCTGATTAGCCAACCTATAGAGAATGCACATCAGAGCAGCAGATTTTGTACTTCCAGGGGAGACTGCTGTTGTCCAACCTTGCTAGAGACTGAGTGGAGAAGAAGTATACCTATTCAGGTGAGAAGTGTGGGCATCCCTACTTGGTACAATTCTAAGCCAAATTGTGCAAACTAGCTCTCATCATTAGAAAAGGTGATATTTGAATTTCTATCTGATCTATGTTCATTTTGTAGCTGGTACTGAACTTTGGCAAATAATGTGGACTGTATTCATTGGATGCTCTCACAACAAAGAGAAGGACCAAAAAAGGAATGGACCTGTTTCTTAGAAGGATTATCTTCTCCTGTGTACAGCCACTTGCCTATCTCAATACATTCCTGTCCACGGGCCCTCTGTGGATAAAGCTGTTCAAATTCTATTCTACATAAAAAGGCACAGGCTCCCATTTTATGGAAACCTGGTATGTAAAATTTGATTTCACTAATATTAAAATGTGAGTGGCTACTTACTCTACTGGAGGATTCAATATATAAATGTATTAATTGTAGATTTTTCTCTCTCCATATATGTTCCCAAAACTTTGTATATGAAAGTGGCTTTCCCAGAGAACCCTATGATTTCACTGATATGTGGTATATAAACCAAAAACAACAAAAGAACAAGACAAACAAATGAGAAACAAAAATTCATAGACACAGACAGTAATTTAGTGGTTACCAGAGGGTAAGGGGGTGGGGGGTGGGAGATGAGAGTAAGGGGGATCAAATATATGGTGATGGAAGGAGAACTGACTCTGGGTGGTGAACACACAATGGGATCTATAGATGATATAATACAGAGTTGTACACCTGAAATCGATGTAAATTTACTAACAATTGTCACCCCAATAAATCTAATTAATTAAAAAAAAAGTGGCTTTCCACATAACTTTTAGGGAACATATATGCAATAAATATTTGTTAGAGTACTGTTTGGTCCTGTGTGGTATGCGTGTGTGCGTTATATGTAATAACAATTTTTTGCACCTTTTACCTATGATTATGCCCTTTAGTTTGTTTTAATTTATTTCATTCTAACATACTTTCTGCTTTTTTGATCCTCTTTTTATTTTATTTTATTATTTTTTTTAACTCTCATTTACTCAGTGTGTTTTTCCAGGACCCATCAGCTCCAAGTCAAGTAGTTGTTTCAATCTAGTTGTGGAGGGTGCAGCTCACAGTGGCCCATGTGGGGAATCGAACCAGCAACCTTGTTATTAAGAGCACCACACTTTAACCAACAGAGCTGTCCGGCTGCCCCATCCTCTATCTTTTTAAGTGGAATACAATAAACTTTCAGGTATAGAAAAATAGATTAATCCCAAACAACATATATAAGATACTGTTTTTGTTGTGCAAAAATTCTTGGTTCATATCACTGTCACGCAGGGTCTCAACTCCCGCTTCCCGCATAAGAACTCAGGATATAGCAAGGCCAAAAAGGAACATCCACAGAGCCAGAGATAGGAGAGTCATACCACAATATTCTCACCAGTGGCTGGGTTGGAGACACAGGGAGCAAACATCTGCCAGTTCCCCAACAAGGGGTCTTCCTGTACCCCAGTCTTGCTGGCATCCGGGCGAGACACAGGGATCTACACGATGAGCAATCTGCTCTCTGCTTCTCTGCCAACCAACCCCGCGAAGCCAAGGCAGTTACATCAGTGGCTAATGGCTAACTGCTATCAGCTGATGGCCAACTAGTCACACCTGACGGCCATCTACTACCCGAGCCAGCACCTTTCCACATGAGGTTGAGAGCCTAGAAACTGCTCTCTGGGACTCTGTCGCCACAATCACACTTCTCTCATAGGTTAATGCATTTGCTTCTTTATTTTATATTAATGTATTCCTTCACTTTTAATAATATAATGAACACCTATGTCCTCAGGTACATTTTCCTATCAGATATGTTCTCAGCTGTGTTTTCAGGGCCCCAAAACAAATGGATCACTATCATTTAATCCAAATGATACCTGTAAACTTTGCAAAGCTTCACTGCTACTAATTACATAGTAAAGCTTATGTAAGCTTTACTCTTTCCTGAAGCACCCAAAGTCCCCTTATGAAAGTCACTGGGACAAAAGAATTGCTTCTTTAAAAATAAGACATGATTTTGAAACCTAAGTTAAAGATGAAATTTACTTCATCCAGAAAGAGGATCTGCAGAAAATGGATCACTGTGAATAGACAGCATTGTGTATGAATATGGAAAGCAAAGTAAAGAGACAAAACACAGGGAATTGTGGTGTTCACTGTCTGGCCTTGACTCTCCTCAGCTAATGGTCTGGCCCTTTAGGACACCGAAGCTGAGGGCACTCCATACTGCTGTGCCATAACCATAATTACGTCAGCTTCCTCAGGTGAGAGGCATTCCCACTCCTTCACTATTTACAGATGGAAGAGAAAAAGCACTGAGAATCTAATTTTTTATTTTAATTGTGTGGAATGGGAACAGTTCAAACTAGCAGAACTTCAGTGGTCTATATTTATATTTAATAAAGTGTATCCACTTAATGTATACTGGTATGCATTTGTGAGCTGGAGAGTCTGATATAAATTCAGTAAACTCTCAAATACCTACAAATGGATACTCTATTTAATCTATTTATGGTAACACTGACTGCTTTAGTCCATTGCCCAGCAAAATTGTAAGCTACTGAAGGTGACACCACGTTAGCAGGTGGCTAAGACTACTCTTAGCAGGAAGTAAGTTTGTATGACACTTAGGAATGTATGATCCATTGTTTGGAGTTTCCATATCCTTCTCTCCCCTTAATTAGTACACATAAAATGGCATTATAGTTTAGTTATGAAAAATATTTACAAAATATGCCTTTGCTCTATGTAAAAATTTGATTACAGGATTTCAAAATAAAATGAAACGAGATTAAAAAGAACAGTAAAATAATAGTAATAACATAATATAGATATTAAAGGACTGAAAGTATTCTAATGGCTTATATTCCTTATTTGTTGCTGTGTCAAAGGAGAATTGTATGCTTACCAATGTGAAACAGTAAAAGGAAGAAAGGAAGCAAGTCTGAATATTTCATTTATGAAAGCTTCTGTGTAGGGTAAAATTTTCCTGTCTTCACATCTGGGTGATTTCAGCCCAATATTTCCATCTGAAACAAGAAAGTTTTTTTTTTAATTTATTTTTAAAAATGACAATTATAAGAATTATATTTTTCATCTGAAAGCATGTTACCAATTTCTTCTTGAATTTTGGCTTGAATTTCTGGATACTGTATCAAATAAAGAAAGTTCCAGTATAGACATGTTGATACAGTTTCAATCCCTGAAAAATAAATACAAGACAAAGTGTCATGGAAAAAAATATTAGCAAAATTGGTATCCTCAATTTACTTCATATTTGAATACTAAGAAACCAGGGGAAAGAATCTAAATGTAACCACAAATTAACAAAATCCGAATAAAATATTACTATACGTTAAAGTTTTCTTCAGAATATAGGCTTAACCTCCCACCCATTAGGATAGTCACTATCAAGAAAACAGAAACAGTAAGCATTGGTGAGAATGTAGAGAAATTGGAATCCTTATGCACTACTTGTTGGAAGGTAAAATAATGCAGTCACTATGCAAAACATTATAGAGGTTCCTCAAAAACTTTTAAAAAGAATAATCATATGATCCAGAAATTCTACTTCTGGGTATAGCACATCTAAAATAATTAAAAGCAGGATCTCAAAGAGCTATTCACACACCATGTTCATTGAAGCATTATTCACAATAGGTAAGAGGTGGAAACAATCCACATGTCCACTGATGGATGAATGGATAAATAACATGTAGTATATGCATGCAATGGAATATTATACAGCCTTAATAAAGAAGATCCTTTCACATGCTACAACATGGATGAACCTCAAGGACATTAGGCTAAATGAAACAAATCAGTCACAAAAGGAAAAATATTGTATAATTCCACTCATATATGGTATGTACAGTAGTCAAAAATCATAGAAACAGAGAGTAGAATGGTAGTTGCAAAGAACTTGAGGGAAAGGGGGAGAGAATTGGTGTTTAATGGGTATAGAATTCAGTTTTGCAAGGTGAAAAAGGACTAAAGATCTATTGTACAACAATGTGAATATACATAATAGTACTGAACTGTACAGTTAAAAAATTTTAAGGTAGTAAATTTAATGTTATTTGTTTGCAACCACAATAAAAATATAAAACATTAAATATATATATAGGTGTTATTCATGACAAGTGAAAACAATGGAAATATTTTACTAGAAAATAAACACCATTGTTATAAAATAATGATGGCTATGATCTATGTAGTAACAGTAATTATAATCATAAGCAGCTATAGAGTGCTTACTCTGTTCCAGGCTACATATCTATTAGGTTGGTGCAAAAGTAATTGTGGTGTAAAAGGTTAAAAATAATCGCAAAAACTGCAATTACTTTTGCAACAACCTAATATAGCTATACCTATATTACATGTGGTGTATGTAATTATGCTCATCTTACTGAAGAGAAAACTATGCCTCAAGAACGTAATGGATGGGCCTTGTTCAAAGTGACCCAAAGCAGCAGAAGCCAGAGTCTGGAACTTAAACTTGGACTTATCTAGATCCAAAAGCCATAAGTTTGTACGAGCACATTATGGAAGACTGAGTACATTCAATTTTTTTTAAATACTAATTTTTAGTGTAGTTGCTATGATTTAAAATTCATCCTTTGAACAGGGTATCTGAACTTTTGAGATCATCTGTACATTGGCTAACTGTTTTCCATTATTGAAAATAAAAGCAAGAAACTCTGTGTCACAGTCATCTTCTTCTCAAGGGTCACTTTAACATCACATCAAAGAATGTGATCGGTTCTTAAAGACCTACCACTCTGAAATGCCACATTAAAAAGCTTTTATAAGGTGTTGTACTTGTAAATTAACCTCTATGATGACCAAATGCCAAAAATTAATAATGCTATTGGTGTTTTCTACCAAAGCTTATAAAAATCTGGTAGCAAAGATGAGTTTTTAAATCAATATATCTTTTTTTCAAGGTTTTCATGATGACGATGGCATCAACGATGATGAGAATAGTGAACACTGATCACTTGTTTGCATTATCATTGAGATTGGGGCTGCAGTTAGTCTTACTTTAGAGATGAGAAACTTGGAGCAAGGAGATGGTTAAATATTTTACAAGGACAATACAAGAGACAAAGCTAGTACCGAATTTAAGTCTGTGGCTCCAGAGCATTGGGACTTAACCATCTGTTTGTTCTCTAAACAACTTGCCCAAGGAATAACATAACATCATAACATGCCCAAGGAATACACCCAGATATACCTGTAGAGCAGAGGCAACTCCTTTCCAAACATCTCTTCTCAAGACCTAATTTTCACATGTTTTGAGCAGGTCAATCTCCTATAGTAAGCCAGTAGCTTCTACAGTTCCAAAGTCACAAAATTTCTATATTGACTTCATACTAGAATTGACTTTATACAAGAATTACCCTATAAGTAAGTTGTCCAAATGAAACTGTTGACCATAGTAGAGTACAATATCGTGTGAAAATTTAGGCTTCTACTCAGAATATACTGACCCTATTCTCCAGCAAAAGAGAAAAGAGCAAGCCATGAATACTGCATGGAAAACACTGATTTTGTACACTGTGGAGCCATAGAAGTTATATCCAAAATATGGGACTATTTAGGTAAATAACAGGATTCATATTTTGATTTTCATAAATTTTGCTTTTATGTCAAGGCTTAAAATTGAGTTTATAATGAATGATTTGGGGAGAGCCTGACCATATCCAAAGGAAAAATCAAATTATCTCTGTGATCAATTTGAAAAGTCAGATACGGAAATATAAATGTTAATAATATGGTAGATCTGATGAAACAGTGTGTTTGCAAATTTTATCCACTAAAATATGTGGAGTTCATTGTTTTCTTCTAACAAAATATTCTATTCTATATCACTAGAGAGGTAACAGACATGTGTGGAAGTTTTATTAATTTTCCTTATTACTCTTGTTTGAATTCAAAATGCAAATTCTATCAGATGTTTGTTGAATGAAGAAGTGCATTATACAGAATTCTCTTTGTTTTGCATACATTTTTCCAAACAATTTTTAAATGGGTTGTGCACAGCTGGTGGTGGAAATCTATATCCTAGTCATATTTTCAATTTGCTGTAATTTTATATTTGCTGATTTTTCAGTATCTTGACAGTATTACATATTTCTGAAATATATTATCTCATCAAATCAAGATGAAAAAAAGTCCACTTGACGTGTTGTTAATCACACGTACACACCCAGTCTTTAATATTCAGTGGTGTTCAGGCTTTTAAAAAAATATCCTTATAGGGATGGCCAGATGGCTCAGTTGGTTAAAGAGTGAGCTCTGAACAACAAGGTTGCTGGTTCAATTCCCACATGGGATGGTGGGCTGCGCCCCCTGCAACTAAGATTGAAAACAGCAACTGGAGTCGGAGCTGAGCTGCTCCCTCCACAACTAGATTGAAGGACAACGACTTGGTGTCCACTGCAGAGATAGCAGATGGGTAAATGTGGGGGATACACCCAGGGAGTATTATGCAACCGACTAAGCAGCAAATTAGAAATACACCTGGCAACACATGATTGGATCTTAAAAATACAAGGCTTCACAGAAAAAGTTAGAAGTAGATGGAGATGTAAATAACAATGGTATTTACATAAATTGGAAATCATGATGATATAGAATACATGGTAATACACAATGAGATAAAGCCTGTTTTATAAGAATACATAAAACAAAACAAAAAAAAATACTTTAAATAAATTAAAAATAAATGTCAGTGGGTTGGGAAAGGGCCTGGGTGTGAGATGCAGGGATAAAAAGTAAGCAACAAGGCCAGGCACTGCATGAGCAATGATCTTAATCATGAACTGGGGACCTTGATTAACTCAATTCTCTACTCCTGGGATGAAAATAAAGTTCAGAATGACACGGGAAGAAGGCAGAATGCCAAATTGTTTATACAGAGTGAGGTCAATTACACTAACTGACTGATATTAAAAGAAGAAAATACCCCCAAGCGTAAACAGTAGAAAACAAAAATTGTCGTTAATCTTTATTTGCCTTATGCATTGACAAATACTCTCACATACCCGCTGCAAAGAGGTAATTCACAGTGCTTATGATTTCATCGTCATTTAAGGTGGCTGTTTTGGTAGCTGCATGTTTACTATGGCATGTATGAATCAGAGCATCAGTAATGTCTCATGTATGGTCCTGAGGAGACAAAGCTTAGTATTGATTATTGATCCTGACCTACATTTCACATCGCATATTAATCTCATGCAGCCTGTAACATGAAACAAACTCAATTTGCTTGGAAATATAAAGAATATAGATCATTTCAAACCTTGCAACCAATTTTGCTTGTCAATGGTAATGCTCAATCTTAAAGAGTGTAGAATAGAAAACCAGGTTACTGAATTTTCTCCTTAAAGTTTCTTTCCATTAATGAAAAAAAAATGCATGTTTGGAAGCGCACTTAAAAAATTAGATATTAACTTATTATAGTGAAATTGTTGGACAATGACTATCATAAGAGGTTTCCAAACCTATTTTAAGGATTTTACTATAATCCCCATGAAGAAAGACATGAGGCTGGAGTAGGTTAGGAAGTAAGAAGAAAATTTTACAAATTCTTTTACTTACTGTGTCTGATCTAGAATTCACAATTGGTACCATGAAACAGATTGTTTATTGCCTGTTTTGTTTTCCATTGGAGGGGACTTAACTCCTTATACCTCTTCATTTGCTCAATTATCCACCTTTTCATGTTTTATTTATTTATTTTTCCTGATGCCATCATTTCAGCAAATCATCCCTCAAGAGCTACAATTCTTTCTAGTACATATATTCTACAGATGTTATGATCTCAAAGTTCATTTCTGTATAGTAAAGGAACTAAAGTAGGAAAAGGGTAAATTAGAAGCTTCCTATTGAGTATTCTTTATAATTATTCAAAACATTTCCTTAAGAAAAAAATGCTGATACTTTTAAGAGCTTGCAGTTTCAGATATAAAACGAGAGAGACAAAATCATTGGTTCATTTCTTCGGGGAAGTCACCTACATGTCGGTCATCATTTATCAGCCAATTACAAATTCATAATTCAAGTAGGGGCCTTATCTACACTGGGGACATTTCTGAGATCGCATTCAGAATTCTTAGGGCCCCTACAGGAGAACTAAGCAGTACTGCCCTATAATTTCACTGACTGGAACTCACATTTACTCAGTTACTAACAGTGTGGGAAAGGGTCTTTATGGCAAAATTATAGTGAAAAGAACCATGAAAGAATCCACACAACGTCCTGGGTACTCATTGCATCTCACCATTATCTTTTGCTTCTCACCAAATCCCTTGTCCTGGCATGAATTTAAATCCTTGCCTTATCATATGTAATAAGATGATCTTGTACATGTAGTGCAATAAACTGATTCAGGGCCTGATAAAACACCCGAGGAGCATTTATAATCTGCAGGGAAAGGTAGCGGAAACATGGTATGAAATCAGCAGGATTAGCTACATTGGTTGCCTTCAGCAAGTCATCGTTTGTTTTAACTGTCTTAAGAAACTCCTCGTCACTGTGGTCATATTTCTTGCCAAAGTAAAGGGCACAGAAAACATTGGCCACTGCACATGTGACAGCACTTCTGGGCTCAAAGCTGCCATTCTTGGAAGTCGAGTTTGTAAAGACTTTTACTAGCTCAGAAACTTCCTGCAGGACATGTTCCTCCAGTAAGCAAGAGCAGGTGGAGGATTTTGCTTCTGCTTTAGTAAAAGTTCGTAAAGCATTAGAGGCAATTTTCTTATGCATCTTCCAACGTTCTCCATAATTGACTGAAAATGCAAAACTCTTTCCTTCTGCCAGGAAAGAAAACGCATGCATGTTAGGTCTGCCTGCAAAATGCTCTCTATTCTTGAGCAGTACCTGTTTCACCATTTCCATCCCATTCACCACCACGACAGGAAGCATGTCAAGTTTGATGAGGAAGACATCTCCATATTTCTTCCTCATCTCCATGAAGGTAAGGTGAGGATAATCTCCAAGCTGAAGAAGATGGGGAAATCCTATGATGGGGAAAGACCATGGGCCAGGGAGAGACACATGTTTTCTCCCCTTGCTTTTGAGTGCTCTCACAAAAACGATCACCAAAATTATGAGAGAAGTGATCACCTCTCCAGGAGTGACTGCCATGTACAATATCATTTTCAGGAGTAAAATACCTACAATAAAAAAACGTAAACCTTACTTTTGTCATTCTAAGCATAGCCTAAGTAGTTTTTCTACCTTTAAACATTTAGGAGAAAAGTACAGACTCTTTGTAGTTAGTGGAAAGCTATTTTTACCTGATGCACCCAAAGGGCAAAATCAAATTCTTGTAAATGTATTGCATCTTTACCCCAATTCTATTCTCTTTCCAATTCTAACCATTAGACCAAATCCTTTCCTGTCTAACATTCACATGATAGACAACTTGAAGCAAAAAGCAGTCTGGTGGTTGGGAAAGGGACTGAGGCTATAGAAGCTGATTTCACACTTATTGGCTGAGGGGGTCTTCATCTTGTCATTTAATCTAAGTGCATCCCAGTTTTCTCATCTAAGTATTCTACCTGACAGAATTAGTCATACATTTTTTCAACAAATACAGTGTTTCCCCCAAAATAAGACCTAGCCGGATAATCAGCTCTAATGTTGCTTTTGGAGCAAAAATTAATATAAGACCCAGTCTTATTTTACTATAATACAAGACCGGGCCTTATCTAACATAATATAATATAATACCGGGTCTTATATTGATTTTTGGTCCAAAAGACGCATTAAAGCTGATTGTCTGGCTAGGTTTTATTTTCGGGGAAACACGGTACTTATTGGCACCACCCCCCCACCGCCAATGTCAGGCATTGAAAATGCAAAACAAAATTTCACAGACTAATGAGGAGACTAGAGAAACAGAAATAAGATTACAAAGTGGAAAATGCTATATAAAGAATTGAGTACCGAGTGTTCTGTCATTGTTTGAGGATCAAGTTAAATCATTACTTAAAAATACCTGGTGAGTTACAAGCCAGTTAGTGGATATCTAATTGGAGGTCTGCCTAGCCTGTCCTTGGACCTGCTAGCCTGCTTGGAAGGATGACTTTCTGAAGGTGTCCTTCTGCTCTGTAACCTGACCACGTAGTCACAGGTGATCGATTCAAGGATGGGCCACTGACCCAAGAGGAGCCTTCCTGAGGAAGATAGAACTGGGACTGTGACAAACCTTCCTTTCTTTGGACAGCTACATCCATAAAATCTAACTCTGAAGATATGATTTGGGGACCTTTCAACCCACCAGGAAGACCTGAGAAACTGTGAAAGCAGATCTCAAAAATATATGAAATAGAAAAAACAAAATAAACAACAGGGAGAAGCCGCGTGACCTTGCATTCACTGCTTTTAGACTCAGGATATCTTGTCCTTGGATTGAATTTTTTCTTGCTAAACTAGCTAGAATTGGTTTCTATTACTTGCAACAAAGAATGCCCTAACCACCCCTCCCCCAAAAGTTTCCTACACGTGCAGAATATTTTTGCCAGCTATTGCATTTTCATGGTAACAATAGAGGGAATACAAAACTTTTTCTCCCTTAAAAGAAAACACAATTAAACTATTCACATTTCTCAAATTACTGATTGAGACAAATAACATTTGTAGTCAATATACTCATTAGTCAGTGTAAGTGTCTAGTTCTCTTTGATTTTTGAGTAGATCAATACTTGATTTCTTCTAGATTTTTAAATGAATATGCATGCAAACCCTTGTCACCTTCCTTACCTGATTGTTTCACTTTTCCAAGATCACAGATAAAAAGTGGCTAACTACACCAACTTGGTTGGCACTGGTTACTAAGGTATGAACTGTGGAGTTACAAGTGAGAGATCACCTTCTTTTTATGGAAAGAAAGAACATGACTATGCATTTAAATTAAAAAGAAAAACTGAGTCCCTAATCAATGCAATAGCCACAATTTGCAAAACTTCATTTTCTCTCTGTTCAGAAAGGAAAACAGTGGGGACTTCACGGTGTATCTGCTTTGTTTCATGCTGCTTTTGCAAAACCTCTCTGATTGATAATAATTATGACCATTTATTGCATACTTATCATGTGCCAAATCCAAAACTAAACACAAAATCGACACTGTCTTTCAAAACTCACCTCTGTATCATCCTGTTATGGAGAGGCTTAGAGAGATAAAGTTATTTTCCCCCTTTATTTCCATGTTTTTTTAGCTTAATAATGAATCACCAATTACCTGCAGCACTTGCTTTTTAATAAAATTCAATTTCTCTTGGGCATTCACCTAAATGCCAGTTTCCACACTGATAATTAATCGTGGCAATTCCAAAGCAGACTACTAAATAGATGAGAAGCGGGTGTGTTTGGAAGAACTTCATACTCTCATAAAGGTGACCAGGTTTCCCAACTCCCTCCTCCCCTATTTAACTGTGGAACTTCTATTAAATCACATCTCCTCCCTTGGCCTCAGTTTCCTCATCTGTACAATGACACTTCAGACTAGAAGACTTCGTAGGCCAGCTATAGTCTTCAGTAATCAAAGCTAGATGGGAAAACAGCAGAAGCCAAGTATGATGTACAGCAGGGCTGTCCAAACTGCGGCCCGCGGGCCAACTGCGGCCCATGATCCATTGTTAATTGGCCCACAGCAAATTCCAAAAATATATTTAGTTTACTTAAATAAACCAGGTGAGGCAATACGTACTTCACCTCGAGTGAGTGGCCCGGCTGTTTGTGTATTTTACCACATATGGCCCTTGGTAAAAAACGTTGAAAAAAGTTTGGACACCCCTGATGTAGAGGGTTAATTGCCTAGGCATCTTATTTTGCCAGAACAGTTAACATTTCAGCATCAAATATAAGTAACTGTATGATCACCCTGGATTTTTTTTCAGCCTGAGCCCTTCTAGCTTCTTTTATTAAATTGTCTTTGGCAGCTTACCAGAACCAGACATACCGCCAAATTTCCTAGCAACTTTCTTGGAAAGCTCTGAGGGAACATTCTGTTTTTGTTGTTTTTGTGGTGAGCTACAGCTGAGGACAGAAGGTGTAAGACTCCTTCAGGGTGGGCTGCTACATGGTCAAAAATCAAGGGGAACTCTAACACCTTTAGAGAAGAGCCATGTAAGAAAAGTATGTGTAGGTTGAAGGATTTTATATCGATTCTCAAACCTGGACATACACATTAGACCTCCCTTAGAAGCTGTTAAACCATTCCAATGTCCACATCCTACACAGACCAATTAAATCCAAACCTCCAGGGTTGGGTGCATTTTAAAAAGCTTCTCAAGATGACAAAGAGGTATTCCAAGTTGAGGACCTTTTGGGGGTAGAAACAACCTGCTATGAGATCAACAAATCAATTTAGCCAAATTACAAGGAAGCTTGCAAGACTCACCTGTGTCCAGAAATCTTGCCGGTCAATATGAGAAACCTGGTGGAAGGCTCTTAGGACAGAGAAGGTTTTGGGGAAAGCTAGAGGTATCCTAGGAAACAGAATAGTCCAGTCGCAGCAGCAGCAGGCTCCCAAGAAATGCTGGGAAAGAACATTCTGGGAAAAGACGAGGAGGGGTGGAGCTTGGACCCATGGGGGGAGGAGTCTGGAACTGCGTTAGCGATTTGACAGCTGAAGGGAGGGATAGAGAGGCCTCTGCAGCCAGAATTGGGCCCAGGAAGCTGGGAAATTCTAGTGTGAATGGAGGGAGAAGGACACACCTGGAGCAAGAGGTTCTGAAAACGCGGGTAGGATGGAAATTGATCTTGGAAAAGAGCAGGGCAGGAGAGAGAGGATGGAAAGACTAATCATTTTTAAATTGCTGGCGACAAGCAGAAGTAGATAAAAAGATATGTAGCAAGGATCAGAGAGGGAAAAGATGATGGTACATCGCTATGCGATGCGTTTCAGGAAACCAGGAAAATGTGCAGGACACTCTAGGCAAGGAATGGGACAGGGGGAGATGGATGAAATAAAAGAGTCCAGGAAACAAGTTCCCTTTCTCAGGTGCATTTGGTAGATTCATTGGGAGTCTTCACCAACCAAACAGATTTTATTTCCACAACTAGAACAGTTAACCTCTATGCCTGATCTAGCTTTGGTTTGAGAATATATTCTACCTGCATCAAAGCACTTTTTCTACCTAAAGGCTAATTTTATTACCTGTTACTAGGTAAATGACATGTGGTTTGGGGACATCTTCCTGTCAAGGTGTCTGCAACTTATTACGTAATAAACTTTTTTAAAGAAACCTTTGGAGTTTTTGGCCTCATAATTATTTGCGGTTTCAAGTTAAGCTTTTATGGAGAATGTCCAAAAACAATAATTGGTAGCCAGAATGTTCTCATATAGGGAAGAAAGTAAAGTGAAGTCTAAGGCTAATATATCCCCTTAAGGATGAAACTTCAGGCCCTGAGCTACAGTGTCATATTCACAAAATATCTTGGAGTTCTGAATATCTAAACTCTCAAAGTTAAAAAAAATCTGACAAAGGCCTACAAACCATAGGGATTTTTTTGACTCACTGGCAGAAGTTATGCAAATTGGCATTTAATCGTGCCATACTTAGCTACTGAAAAAAATATTATTCCTGATGTGTTTTTTTTCCATGAAGTATCAACTTCTCTAATATAACTAACCCCACATTGGATTAATGTATAGACATTATGCAGCCATATAAAATTCTTTGGGCAAGTGACCGTATTACAGATAGTTGATAATAATTGCTTGACAATGTGTTACGTGAAAGCTTTGGTAGGAGAAGATAAGGAGAACTGCCTTGCACTTAATGGCCAGGGATGATGTATTAGTTTCCCAGGGATGCTCTAACAAATTACCACAAACTTGGTGGGTTACAACAAAAGTATATTAACTCACAATCTGGAGGCCAGAAGTCTGAAATCAAAGCGTTAGCAGGGCCCTGCTCCTTCTAAAGTCTGTAAGGGGAATTTTACCTTGCCTTTTCCAGCTTCTTCTAGTGCCAAGCGTTTCTTGGCTTGTAGCTGCATAATGCTAATCTCTGTCTCAGTCTTCATGTGGCCTTATTCTCTTCTCCTAGTCTTTCTTCTGGGTGTCTTTATTATTTTTTTAAGTTTGTATTAAAAAATATAGCTAACATATACAACATTATACCAGTTTCAGGTACACACCATAGTTGTTCAACATTTATATACCTAAAGAAGTGATCACCATGATAATTCTAGCAACCATCTGACCCTGTACAACCTGGTCGCCTGTGCTGGGTGCTCCAGAAGTGCCCCTTGTGTGAGTTGTGTGTGCCCTCCTCTTACAGTTGAGCCTTGATTGCTGTTGGTACATCAGTGGGTGGGACTGACCCTCAGGCTGATTGGCTGTGGGGTTTGGCCATGTCCACAGTTTATCGGCTGCTGTGCAGGGGAGAAGGGGGAAGGGGGAAGAAGGGGGAGCCTACAAGAGACTCACTTCAGATCAAAAGACACACACAGACTGAAAGTAAAGGGATAAAAAATACATATTTCATGAAAATGGAAACAAACAAAAGATCTGAAGTAATAATATGTACACAAAGTAGACTTTAAAACAAAGGCTATAACAAGAGACAATAAAGAATCTGGTAATTCCACTTCTTGGGTATATCCAAAGAAATCCCAAACGCTACTTGGAGGGGACGTGTGCATCCATATGTTCATTGCAATATTGTTCACAATGGCCAAGATGTGGAGGCAGCCTGGGTGTCCATTGACGGATGAATGGATAAAGAGTAGGTAGTACATACATACAGTGGAATATTGCTCAGCGAGGGAAGGGAATGGGTTCTTGCCGTCCGTGGCGATATGGATAGACCTGGAGGGCATTGTGCTGAGCGGAGTATGTCAGACAGAGAAAGACAGATGCAATGTGATTTAGCTCATATGTGGAATTTTAAAAAAAAAACACAACAAAACAGAACAAACTTATAGATATAAAGAACATTTTGATGGCTGCCAGATGAGAAAGGGGTGGAGAGGGTGGGTGAAAAAATGGAAGGGATTAAGAAGTACAGATTGATTGTTACATTGTAGTCATGGGGATGTAGGGCATAGCATAAGGAATATAGTCAATAATACTGTAATAACTACGTGTGGTGTCAGGTAAGTATTAGACTAGTCAGGAGGATCACTTCTTAAATTATATAAATGTCTAACCACTATGCTGTACACCTGAAATTAATATGAAATAATATTGAGTGTCAACTATAATTGAAAAATTGAAAAGGGGGGGAAGTTTAAGGGGAATAAAAGGTTCAAATTTTCAGGTATAAAACAAATAAGTGATAGAGCTATAATGTATGGCATAGGGACTATAGTCAACAATATTGTGATAGTGTAGTATGGTGTCAGATGGTTGTTGGATTTATCATGGTGATCACTTCTTTGATATATTAATGCTGAATAACTATGGTGTACCCCTGAAACTAATATAACATTTTATGTTAGCTATGTTTTAATAAAAAAATCTTTAAAAACAAAAACAGCTATATTGGTATTTGTGACAAAGTGATAATTCTCCACCCCCAATCTACTACCCCTCTGACATTGTATATAACTGTTACAATTCTATTGCCTCTATTCCTTATATTGTACTCCACATCCTGTGACCATATATATATTAAATTATAGTTGACGTTCATTATTATTCAGCTTCAGCTTCAGGTGGACACTGCAGTGGTCAGGCATCTACCCCGCCCAAGAAGTGGTCTCCCTAATTAGACAAGTGTCCATCAGATACCCTACAAAATCTTTACAACACTATTTTTTTTATTTACTTCATTTACTATTTATTTATCTATCTATCTATTTATTTATTTATTTATTTTTTGCCCTTTCTTTTTTTTTTTTAATATTTCACAATATTCATTACAGCATTTTATAAGCCAGTGAGATTTAGGAACTAAATATTATCAATTTTATTTTTTTAGTACTCGATATTATTTTCATCCAAATTTATTTTTCCTAGACCTCTACTTTGCAAGTAATACAAGCAAATATATATCGTTTAAGATTAATCACAAATCAACCACATTATATTATTAAAAGTAAAATACATGGACTTTACTGAGAGTCCAAAACAGTCCTAACCAATAGAAATGTAGTGCAAGCCACATATGCAATTTAAAATTTCATTGTAGCCACATTGAAAAATTAAAGCGAAACTGGTAAAACAAATTTAATATAGCAAAAGACATCATTTAAACATGTAATTAATATTAAAACAATGATTGAGATTTTTTACATTCTATTTTATTGTGCTAAGTCTTACAAATCTGATGTGTATTTTACACTTAATGCAGACCTGTCACATTTCAAGTGCTCAGAAGCCACATGTGATTAGTCGCTTCTATATTGAACAGCACAGGCCTAGAACTAAAACATGCACGTCAGAGTTATTTCACCCAATAGGGGAGGAAGCCAAGTTCATTATACACCAGTTACCGTCAGTCCCTGGTTGAGGGCTGCTACAGGGCTGTCAGGGGCTAAATTCTTTGGCATTCTGCTGGCCTGCAGAGAAAAGTCCTCCAGCAAAAGTTGGGGATGCTGGTAGATGGAATTGTAGCCTGTACAGGCTACAGCGATAAGACCCCAGGGGACAGGGGTAGAACCACCCTGTGGGGACAAAACCCCAAAAAACAGTTTCCAGGCTCTCGGCCTCACATAGAAAGGTGCTGGCTCGGGTAGTAAATGGCCATCAACTGTGATCAGATGCCAGCAGCTATGGCTAGTTGGCCGTCAGCTGTAACCCGTAAGCCATTGGCCACTAATATAACGGCTGTGGCTACGCTAGCAGAAAGAATGGGGGCTAGCGAGAAGATGGTGGCTGGCAAGCGCGGACTGCTGTTAGGCAGATTATGTAGATCCTGCTTCCTGTGTCTCCAGCCCAGCCGCCAGCGAGAATATATTGGTTTGACTCCCCTATCTATGGCTCCGTGGGTGTTCCTTTTTGGCCTTACCGTGTCCTGCGTTCTTGGGCGGGGAGTGGGAGCTGAGACCCTGCACGACAAATGGAGCAGCGAGCAGGGTCCCCTGCACGACACATGGTGTAGTCGGCAGGATACGGTGCTGGCCAAAGCTTTCCAAAGGGCAGTGGAGCAGTTTGTGCGTATGAAAGCTCAGTCTGAGGAAGACCAGGAGGAGCAGCTGCCAGAGAGCTCGATTCCCGTGGAGGGGTGGGAAGATGTGGACGGTTCCCCAACCAGCAGAGGCCTGAGAAAGCGGAGAAAGCGAAGGTTGTTGCCGCCCTGTGGGCTGGGAACTGCTTGCTGAGGCAGCCCGGATGCAGGACTTTTAGTCCCAGGAGGAAACGCTTGCTGAGTCCTCCGTGGGAGATGAGGGTGAGGTCAAGGTCATCCCTCACCCCCAGGACAGCCCTGGCGAATGACTATGGACTATGAGGAATTGCCTTCCATCCCTAATTTATTGGACGCTTGACTGTTTGGGAACATACCACCATGTAGTGAGACTGGTTTGATGTTGCTTTTGTGTCTTGACTGGCCGCCATTGATAATATGTAAGCACCTTGATGTGAGCCGCTGTTGTTCCAGCACAGTACCCCGAGAGGCCCAGAGAGAGAGTGGCAGTGCCCTGAGAGCCCTGGCTGAGTCCAGGAAGTCTGGCTGTGCCCAGAGAGAGTGGCAGTGCCCTGAGGCCCTGGCTGTGTCCAGGAAGTCTGGCTGTGTCCAGAGAGAGTGGCAATGCCCTGAGAGGCCCTGGCTGAGTCCAGGAAGTCTGGCTGTGTCCAGAAAGAGTGGCAGTGCCCTGAGAAACTCTGGCTGTGCCCGGGGAGACAGGTGGTACCCTAAGAAGCCCAGGAAGTCTGGCTGTGACCAGAAGTACTGTGGTGGTGCCCTGAGAAAACCTGGCTGTGCCCGGGGAGACAGGTGGTACCCTAAGAAGCCCAGGATGTCTGGCTGTGCCCAGAAGTACTGGTGGTGCCCTGAGAAACCCTGGCTGTGCCCAGAGAGCCTGGCTGTGTTCAGGATAGTGCATTTACCTCCAGGCTCCTTGCACAGGGCCCCTCGCAGAAGACGCTTGTCGCGTAGATTGTGAGGCGAGACCCTGTAGGGGTGGAGTGTGGGGACAAAACCCCAAAAAACAGTTTCCAGGCTCTCGGCCTCACATAGAAAGGTGCTGGCTCGGGTAGTAAATGGCCATCAACTGTGATCAGATGCCAGCAGCTGTGGCTAGTTGGCCGTCAGCTGTAACCCGTAAGCCATTGGCCACTAATATAACGGCTGTGGCTACGCTAGCAGAAAGAATGGGGGCTAGCGAGAAGATGGTGGCTGGCAAGCGCGGACTGCTGTTAGGCAGATTATGTAGATCCTGCTTCCTGTGTCTCCAGCCCAGCCGCCAGCGAGAATATATTGGTTTGACTCCCCTATCTATGGCTCCGTGGGTGTTCCTTTTTGGCCTTACCGTGTCCTGCGTTCTTGGGCGGGGAGTGGGAGCTGAGACCCTGCCTGCCACCCTGCACGACAAATGGCACAGCGAGCAGGGTCTCCTGCGTGACACACCCGTAGCCCACTACATTGTTTAATACCTTTACTCCAGTGTCTTGTTACTTATTAACAAATTACTTGCAACACACCTAGCACTGGTAAGTCAAGATAACATAGTTTAGTGTTCACTGGCCTAGAAGATCAACCCAAACTCTGACAATGAAGGTCTATAGAAATCTGGATGCAGCCTATTATTCTACTTGGCTAACGCTCATTTTACTGCTAAGTAAGATATCCTTTTCCTGATCATTTCCACATTATTTCTTGTCACCTCCATCCCTTTTTCTGTTTATTTTTCCCTCTTCCTGGAATGTACTTCCTGTTTCTCTATCCACTCATATGCTCCTTATTCTTTAAGATGTGGCTCAATTCCTAGCTTTTTCAGGGGACTTCTTAGGATAACTTCAGTCCACGGTGATTTCTTCCCCCGAATTTCTCGTACATGTGTTCCTTCAGCAGGACTTGTCTTAGCTTCATGGTGTATTTCCTTCACATCATAATCAGTTGGTATTTTGTGTTCTTATTTGGTACTTTGTGTTCTTATCCCTCATAGGAAAACATCAGATGAGCAACTATGTTGTTTTGTGTGTTTTTTTTATGTTTGTAAATTTAAGCTCTAATAGTTGAAAAACATAGTTGTCAACAAAGCACCAAGAAGGAGATTGCCCAACAGAGCTGCTGAAGGCGTCTGGAACCATCCTGAATGCCTCTACCAATTTCAAGGAAAATTATCAAGAGAAGAAAATAAGCACCTCAGATAGCTTTTGTAAAGAGGTGATGACACCTCCCAAAAGTCTAAATATTCTGAATGCTAAGAAGGCAAACACAATTTCATTTTTCTTATTATAGCCAAATAAGTCTTATGTGAATTTTATACTTTTTTTGTTGTATTTTTCTAGACTTTAGGAACAATGGGAACAGAGGGAGGAACACTGGACCAGGGGTTAGGAGGGCTGCCTGGATTTGCCACTCACAATCTGCGGAGCAGCCGCAGGAAAGTGTTAACTCTTTGGCCTTTATCTGCAAAAGGATGACTCTAATGGGCCCCCATCCAGTTGTCAAATCCCATTCCTGATTTTATGATGTCTGCCCATTTTTTTATTATTAGTTCCAGGTGTACAAAACAATGTAATAGACATTTATACCTCTCACAAAGTGATAGCCCCTCTCCCCCAATCTACTACCCCTCTGACATCACACACAGCTGTTACATTTCCACTGTCGCTATTCCTTATGATGTACTCCGCTTCCTGTGAATATACATATATATACATACATGTATATATATACATATATGTATGTATTTATATATGTATTTATATATATATAATTATTGACATTCATTATTATTCAGCTTCAGCTTCAGGTGGACACTACAGTGGTCAGGCACCTACACTGTCCATGAAGGTCTCCCTAATGAGACAAGTGTCCATCAGATACCTTACAAACTCTTTACAACATTATTGATTATATTCCCCAAGCTGTCTTTCGTATCCCCAAGGCCATCTTGTGGTTACCGATTGTGCTTTCTAATCCCCTCACCTTCTCCCTCATCCCCACCCACCTCCCATCTAGCAACCCTCAGTTTTTCGTCTATGTCTCTGAGACTGTTTCTGATTAGTTTGCTCATTTATTCTATTCTTTAGATTCCACATATAAGTGAGATCATATGGTATTTTTCTTTCTCAATCTGACTTATTTCACTAAGCATAATATTCTCTACATTCATCCATATCGTTGCAAATGGTAAGATTTCATTCTTCTTTATGGCCAAGTAATACTCCATTATATAAATGTACCACAGTTTCTTAACTCCGGGCATCACTGATTTACATTACTTTTTAATATTCCCTTTCCATCTGATCACACCTACATACACCGAAGTCTACCCCACTGCCACCATACACATAAATACCTTCCTATATACAAACACACAACAGTGCTCTTGACAGCGAGTAGGAGGTATCCAAGAAGTCCCAAGTGTAGGCCACCTACATTGGCTTCTCAAAAAACCAACTTAAATCTCTTTATTAGGTACGTATATAGAGCAAAACCAATTTGCTACCCTTTTTTTTTTATTAAATTTATTGGGGTGACAATTGTTAGTAAATTTACATAGATTTCAGGTGTACAATTCTGTATTACATCGTCTATAAATCCCATTGTGTGTTCACCACCCAGAGTCAGTTCTCCTTCCATCACCATACCCTCATCACCCACCCCCCACCCCCTTACCCTCTGGTAACCACTAAATTATTGTCTGTGTCTATGAGTTTTTGTTTCTCATTTGTTTGTCTTGTTCTTTTTGGTTTATATACCACATATCAGTGAAATCCTAGGGTTCTCTGCTTTTTCTGTCTGACTTATTTCACTTAGCATTATACTCTCAAGATCCATCCATGTTGTCACAAATGCTCCTATATCATCTTTCCTTAACGCGGAATAGTATTCCATTGTGTATATATACCACAACTTCTTTATCCATTCATCTATTGAAGGACATTTTGGTTGTTTCCATGTCTTGGCCACCGTAAACAAAGCTGCAATGAACATTGGAGTACACGTGTCTCTATAGAGGAATGCTTTCAGATTTTTTGGGTAGATACCCAGGAGAGCGATTGCTGGGTCATATGGTAATTCTATTCGTAATTTCTTGAGAAACCTCCACACTGCCTTCCATAACGGCTGCACCAGTCTGCACTCCCATCAACAGTGTATGAGGGTTCCTTTTTCTCCACAGCCTCTCCAACACTTGTTATTATTTGTCTTATTGATGAAAGCCATTCTGACTGGGGTGAGGTGATATCTCATTGTGGTTTTCATTTGCATTTCTCTGATGATTAGTAATGTAGAGCACTTTTTCATATGTCTATTTGCCATTTGTATATCCTCTTTGGAGAAATGTCTCTTCAGGTCCTCTGTCCATTTTTCAATTGGGTTGTTTGTTTTTTTGTTGTTGAGTTTCATGAGTTCCTTGTATATTTTGGATATTAGCCCCTTATCAGAGGCACTGTTTGCAAAAATCTTCTCCCATTCAGTTGGTTGCCTCATTATTTTGTCAATAGTTTCTTTTGCTGTGCAGAAGCTTTTCAGTTTCATATAGTCCCATTCGTTTATTTTAGCTTTTACTTCCATTGCCTTTGGAGTCAAATTCATAAAATGCTCTTTGAACCCAAGGTCCATAAGTTTAGTACCTATGTTTTCTTCAATGCAGTTTATTGTGTCAGGTCTTATACTCATTTTGATAAATAAAATAGTTCAGTGCAAGGACTGAAGGGCTAAAGGTAATTAATTATATGTGGATAAAGTATAGCAATGTTGGCTTCCTATGTTTCTTTGCCTCTGCCAAGATTACCATGACTCTATCAGGGACCTCTGAGGCCAGGTAATAATTGTGGGTCACAAAGACAGTTAGAATTGGTGTCTGTGCTGGATAACAGAGTATCAACTGCAAATTCTGTGTATAACTTCTGTCTCTCCCAAAATTTAACTGCTAATAGCTTACTGTTGATAGCCTTACTGATAACATAAATAGCTAATTAACACATATTTTGTATACATATTATATACTGTGTTCTTACAGTAAAGTAAGCCAGAGACAAGACAATTTTATTAAGAATATCATAAGAAGAAAATACATTTATAATATTTATTGAAAAAGAGGATCCAAGCAATTCAAACCCATGTTGTTCAAGGGTCAACTGTATATATATGTCAAATGCCTGACTTTTAGTAGGCTTTCAATTAGTGATAGTTACCATTGTTATTATTTCTTTTTCTTTTCTTTTCTTGACCAAGACAGGAGCTTTATTTGCATAATCTACATTAGGTATTGCTGGAAGGAAAAAAAAAAAAAAAGGCCTTTTCTCACACACCTGTTCCTGAAATGTAAATTAGGAGAAGTGCAAATCAAACAACACTCTTGGCAAATGACTTTTAGCCCCTATTTTATTTATGGTCTCAGGGGGATAAACCCTTTTCCTAAGTCCCTCAGCTGGCGGTGTCAGTGTGCCCCTCGATGGTACTGTGCCACTCTGGACAAGATGCCTTCAGGTTCCTTCCCGTCCCCTAAGGCAGCAGCAAATCCTTCTTGTCGCCTTCTTTTGGCCAAGGCAGCCAAAGATTTAAAAGTCTTTGGTTCATAGCTGGCTAGATCGGCAAACACTTTCCTGGCGAGCTCCACCTGACCCGTAACCTGGTTGAGGATGAACGCTGGGCACTTCAGGCCGTGTTCTTGGGAGGCAGGTGTGATTCGATTAATCCAGAGCGTCCTCAGGTTCCTCTTCTTCAGCCTCCGGGCTTTGGTGCATTTCACAAACGCCCTGGTCAGCGCTCTCACGGCCAGCCTGAAGCACCGGTTCTGTTCTTTCTTCCCCGGAGGTGCCGCGCGGGCTGCAGCACCTCCTGGGCCCGCCCATAGCGGCCGGTGAGGCGGCTCCGCAGCCAGAGCTGCGCCGGGAGGGAGACCCTGGCGCCCGGGCCGGCGTCTCCGCTGAACGACGCACGCCTGCTGTTGTTTCTAATATTGTTGCTGTTATGGCAGGAAGTATGAGATGGAAAATCACATGTTGAATTTTATCAGTGTGGCCATTCAAAATAGACAATTCGTGGGGGGGGGGGTAAAGAGGGTTTTTATTCCACAACACAAATTTCTTTCTGTTTTTAAAAGTATAAAGTACTACTATATTTGTATGTTTTTCTTTACTCATAATGATAGAGCCTGAATGGCAGAACTTTTTCTTCTCTATCGCACTTGGATGTGATGAAATGTACATTTTAATTTAACAGCACCTACGTCATTCCTAGAAAACTCAATGTTCTGTTACAGAAATCGTACAAATTAATTTTGTCCTCAAATAGACAACACTTGCTCTGTGGCATATTCTGTACTGAGCTACATTTTTTACTCAGTCTCAAATTCTACAAAGCACAAGAATTTTCCTTCAAATACTGTACAATATTTTTCATTCTGATAGATTTCACATTACTAGTATGAAAAATTACTAATGAACATTGAACACACTGAAAGTAAAGGCAGCATTAATGAATTTTTTCTTTAATTTCTCACGTGTCTGAGTTCAGGCTTGTCAAATCATAATCACATGTACTGGTTTGTGATGTAGTTTTATTAGCTTAATATATCCTGTAGCTAATACCTTGGACCATGGCAAAGAAATAAAATCAATCAGCAAGTAAGTTTTCGTCATCACAGCAATATTCAATAAGAAGCTGTTCACATTTGATGAATTTAGAATCAAATATTCAGCATTCCAGAATACTGATTTTAAAATCCAGCGATCACTCAGGCAATTTAGAAAGGTGACTTTCTGGTTAATTTACTATTTTGATGAACTATTTATGTGCATATAGATTGATTATTTAAAAATAAAATATATTCCAGACCGAAACCACGTTGGACATAAACAAAGCTTTCCAGTATAAGACTTGGTTTTTCTAAAGAGTTTGGAGTCAATCAACGTGTACCACATTAACAGATACACACACACACACATACATATACATGTACATAATATACATATATATCTTCATACATGTAATTTAGTCAAATAGTTATAAATTATATCAACTAATGCATAAGAAGCATTTGACAAATGCAACACCTTTTCACGATAAAGACAACTCAACAAACTAGGAATATAAAAACCTCAACATAATAAAAGCCATATATGAAAAACTCACATATATGAAAAACTCATAGCTAACATTATACTCAATAGTGGAAGACTGAAAGCTTTTCCTCTAAGATAAGGAAGAGGACAAAGGATGCCCACTTTTGCCATTTCTATTTGACATAGTACTTTCAGTTCTAGCCAGGGTAATTAGGCAAGGAAAGAAAGAAAAGCACCCAAATTAGAAAGGAAGAAATTCGCAAATGACATGATCTTATACTTAGAAAACCTGAACAACTTTATAAAAAATAAAAAGTTAGATCTAATCAGTGAACTTAGCAAAGGTTCAAAAACCAAAATCAACATACAAAAATCAGTTGTTTCTATACATTAACAATGAACAATTTGAGAAGGGAATTAAGAAAATAATTTCATTTGTAATATCATCAAAAATAACAAAATACTTAGGAATGAACTTAACCAAGGATATGAAAGACTTGTACACTAAAAACTATAAAACATTGCTGAAAGAAAAAACACACAAATAAATGGAAATACATCTCATGTTTATGGATCAAAAGTCCAACGGCTTTTTTTTTCAGAAAAAGAAAAATGCATCTGAAAATTCATATAGACCAACAGAATAGAATAGACAGCCCAGAAATAAACCCTCACAATATATGGTCAAGTGATTTTCTACAGGGTTCCAAGACCATTTAATGGGGAAGGGACAGTCTATTCAGCAAATAGTGTTGTGAAAACTAGACATTCTCATGCAAAAAAAATGAAATAGGACCCTTACTTGTACTGTATAGAAAATTAACTCAAAATGGATCAAAGACCTAAATATAAGAGTTAATACTATAAAACTTTCAGAAGAAAACATAAAGAAAAAGTTGGTGACATTGGATTTGGCAATGAGTTTTTGGATATAACACTAAAAGCACACAGAACAAGGAGAACAAAAATAGGTCTCTTGAACTTCATCAAAGTTAAAAACTTTTGTGCAACAAAGAACATTATCAACAGAGTGAAAAGGCAACTCACAGAATGGGAGAAAATATTTGCAAATCATATATCTGACAAGGGATTAATATCCAGAAGATATAAAGTACTCATACAACTCAACAACAACAATTACCTAAGAGAAAAAGATGGGCAAAGAACTTGAAGAGATATTTCCAAAGAAGATCTACAAATGGCCAAAAAGCACATGAAAGATTCTCAACATCACTACCCAGCAGAGAAAAGCAAATAGTACCACAATGAGCTGTAACTTCACACCCATTAGAATGGCAATTATAAAACCAAAACAAACAAAAAAAATCCCAGGAAATAACAACTGTGTCAAGATTGTGGCGACATTGGGATCTTTGTGCATTGCTGATGGTAATATAAAATATTGCCAGCAGTTGTGAAGAACAGTATGGTGGTTCTTCAAAATATTAAACATTTAATTATCATATGATTGAAAAATACGCTCTCCTTGACCAAACTTTATTTAGGCTTCCCTGAGCCCTCTTTTGACTAGGCCTTGCCCTGGACTCTGTCTTCAGTTGGTTTAGTGTGGTTATAGAAAGAATCCTGACAAGCCAGTTCAGAGGAAATCCCTCACCCATGATATCTGTTCAAGTTCCTAATCCCCAACTCTTGATATTAGGTTGGTGCAAAAGTATTTGCAGTTTTAGCGATTTTTAACCTTTTAAACCGCAATTATTTTTGCATCAGCCTAATAATTGATCACCTAGTTCTGCCTTCAGCAAGAATCCAGTTAAATCATTTTAGCGTGAATTCCTTTGCCCTTGATGGTTCCTCTTGGTAATTTTCCATCCACTGACCCCTAATTAGCTAATCTACCGATTAGCTATAAATAAATTCCCAAATTTCTTTGCCCAGTCTCTCTCCCTTATTGTGGTAGTCTTGATATCTATCAAAATAGTCTTGAATAAACTCTTCCTTACTGGTGAGAATTGTCAGAATATTTTTTTTCTTTAACATGATCCAGAAATTATATATCCAAAATAATCAAAAGTGGGGATTCAAACGATATTTGAACACTCATGTTCATAGCAGCATTATTCACTATAACCGAAAGGTGGAAGCCACCCAAGTGACCATTGATGGATGAATGGATAAACAAAATATGATATAAAAAACTATAATAAAATTGTAATACTCAATATACACCAATAGCAAAAGATGAATACAAGTCACATGTATACATTTTTTGGCACCATATATATATATATATATATATATATATATATATATGGTGCCAAAAAATATATACATATATATACATATATGTATATGTATATTCACAATGGAATATTATTTAATCTTAAAAAGAAAGGAAATTCTGACATATGCTATAACATGAATGAACCTTGAGGACATTGTGCTAAGTGAAATAAGCCAGTCACAAAAGGACAAATATTGTATGATTCCACTTATATGAGGTACCTATAGCAGTCAAATTCATAGAGACACAAGTAGAATGGCAATTTCCAGGGACTGAAGGCAGGTGAAAGAATGGGAAATCACTGTTTAGCACTTAATACCACTTAACTGTACACTTAAAAATGGTTAAAATGCTAAATATTATGATATATATATACATATATATGTGTATATACACACACACACACACATACACACACACACATATATATATATATATATATATATATTGCCACAATAAACAATGTATGACTGAAATTCTCAAGTGAAAAATTGTAATTCTTAACATGTGGGCTTCTTTTTCAGTTCATAGTATCACAATATGTTTCCAACTTATTTAGTATGTGTTCCTCATTCAGCTGATGCCATGGTATAAATTTAAAAAATGAATGTGTGGTCAAAATTCACTTCCAAGCATTGCCTCATCTTTTTTTTTTTTTAATTTAATTCTTTATTCATGTAATTTCAGAGCTGAGTAAGCTGGGATTCCTTCTCTGCCCTCTATTTTAATACTGCGATTGTTTGAATATTTGAAATTTTCTTAAATAAATATAAAAAC
The DNA here is from genome assembly GCF_964194185.1 of Rhinolophus hipposideros. Lineage (NCBI taxonomy): Eukaryota > Metazoa > Chordata > Mammalia > Chiroptera > Rhinolophidae > Rhinolophus > Rhinolophus hipposideros. Next base: position 38,900,030 of record NC_138057.1, on the reverse strand, counting down.
CACTCTTTCTTTATAAAATAATTTTAAAGAATACTTGACTCCCAAGAGTAATTACTGTAACTGTATTAATAGGTCTGGATTTGACAAGGGGAACAAAAATAGGAAATTACAGTGAATCCATTTAGAGGGCTGGAAACAAGCTCAAAAAGGTATCTTATCGTCTGTTCTAAGAAGGACCAATCCATTCCAGGAAGATGGCCCTTTATTATTTTATTCACTTTTCTAAGACTCTCAGTAGGAATAGTCTATTCTATTTCTTAATAATACTATTCCTGGTTCAAATTGCCCATGTTTAACAATATGCTCTTTATTAAATTCATTCTCTCTTACTTTTTCTACCAAGGAAATAATACAGTCTGTCCCTACAGCGCATGTTTCTCTAAAAGAAATGTGCTTGAATCTGTTTAGGGGAATTGTGCAATATTAAAGAGGAAGCCATGTTTATTCAATCTGCGATTTCCCCTAGGATATTAATGTTTTGAAGTAAGCAGGGCCAAACTTTCTCTGAAAGAGAATCATTATCAATATGTGAAGAATGAAGGGGGAGGTGAAGAACTTAAATCCTGTTCCTTGATGGCTGGTTTAGTGGCTATGCTTTACACACATTTAGCTATTTGTAAAACTAAGTGTGCAAATGGAAAATTTTCAAAAACATTGACTCTTGTGGTTTAAAAACTAAAGAGTGGTTGACTAAAGAGTCTAAACCCTAGATTATTATTATTTTTTTTTTTTATGAAACTGGTCTTAAAAAATAAAGACCCTCTTTAATCCACCTCCCTGAGGAAAAACTCTGAGCTGAGAATAAAAGGCTGCAAAGGGTGGAGTTGCCAATGGTGATGTAATGTGTTGAGATTTTATTAGGATTTTAATCATTTTTGTTAGTGTTCTGGTTGCAAATAAGAATGCCTGTAAGCGGTCTACCTCTAAACCCTATTTTTCCAATAAGCCTTGTTGGTGTCCCAGGGCTTCTGAACAGAAATCCAGATATTTCTGGAACAGACATATTGTTATAGCAGAAACATCTAGTACCTAACATTTTTTGAGGATTATTCAAATCTTTGTACAAATGTTCTCATTTAATCCCTAATATGAGTTTTTTGAGTTCAGTATAATTATGTCCATTTTTCAGGACATTTTACTGTGGTTCAATGGTATTTTTTTTTTTGCAAGAATAGTACAAAGAACTCCCATATGTCTTTCAGTTACCAAAAGGTAACATTTATCACCTTAGTTTTATCATTCTCTTTCTCTCAGCTTTTACAAATAAGTTTCAGATATGACTGATCCCCTTTACCTCTGAATATTTCAGAGTAGATTTCTTAAAAGCAAACATAGTCTCACATAATGACAGTATAATTAAAGTCAGGAAATCAACATTGATACAGTAATATTATCTCATTCAAATTGCCCAATAATGTTATTTATAGCATAAGAAAAATAAACTACATTTAGTTGTCATGTTGCTAGAAACTCCTTCAATCTAGAATTGTTGCTGTTTTCCTTTATCTCACAATTTTCACACTTTAGACGAATATAGGCTAATTCTTTGTTCAAATGTCCTTAGATATGAATTTGTCTGATGTTTCCTCACAATTATGTGCAGATTATGATATTTTACCAGAAATTTCCAATGATAGTTTATGTTTCTATTAAAGTTACACAGCTAATTAACATGTCTGTGTAACTAACAAAGTTATACAAAGTTACACAAACCAGTATTTGAACCTGAGTGAGAATCCAAAGCCTCTATTCTCAACCTCCATTCATAACATCATGGATAATTATGAAATTTCTCATACAGTAGCTTTAACAAAGCTTCAGGATTTCTATAAATATCACTGAAGATTTGCTCTAGACTGTCACGTAATAGATGTAAGAGCAGGGAAATCAAATGGCATCATAATATAGACCTCTTATGGGAAGTACATGCTCATTATCTATTATGTGGGAAATGAAATTCAAAAATTTGGATCAATAGAAAACTCTATCAAAGTCTATTTTCTTTGTCTAGGATTATCAGTTTTATGACTCCTTACTTTACTTGCTTATTTGGTGCCTGCCTTGTTTCCTTGCCATAAAAATTTGTTACACAGTATTAAAGGGGCAATTTGATTCTACAATATTTCAATTTACACTGATCATTTTCTAGAGAACATAATATAAACATTATAATAAAACTCCCCTGCTTCCAAGAAATTAAACTCCTAAAAGCTTTGCAGAAAGGTAGTGATTTCCGTGCAATATCCTGCTCTTCTAATTATTTCAAAATCCAAAAAATTAGCAAAGTGATTGAAAAAAATAGTTGTATCAGTCAATATTAATAAGGAAACCTCAATATTTTCAAAACTCTACACATCTTGGGCTAATTTTTCTAATGTCACTATTACAATGTAAATTGAAACTTAAAGCAACAATCAATTGATATAAATTATCACCGATGTATTATTGTTCATGAATATATTTCAATGCAAAAATAAGTTCTACAAATAGAAACTTAAATTTATCCTGGATACCCTTTATTTTAAAATTTCAGTCTGCATAATTTTTTAAAATCACAATTGACTTGATTTTGACTGACAAAAGTAAAAAGTTCCTGAAATAAGCATAGCTTTTCAGTATAAATTAGTACTGCATGTAAATGAATAAATATATATATTTGACTTAAATATGATTTAAATATGTTTAAATCTATTACTGTACTAGTATAAGAATTATACCATATTTCAGATATCACCACCATTCACTTTCAATACCAAAGTCCTGAAAAATACATGGCTCATGGATTATGCATTATTTTATTTAAAACAATGGTTTCAAAGATATGGGGTTAGCTCATTAGTAGGTCATGATCAGTGAAACTTTTGTTTTAGTGTGCATGCGTATATGTGTGTGTGAAGACATATCAAAGTGTGTGTCTCTTTTGTGTGCTGTGTGGAAAGGGAAAATAACTTTTTTAACTGTAACACCATCAAAGAAAGCTTGAAAGTCACTGGTTTACTCAGTATTTTGTCCAAACTTATTCTTCACTGTTTTTTCCTACATATAACAAATGCAATGTATTTTATTTTTCATTAACTTTCTTTTTTCCTGCCCTTACTACTAGCTGCTTTTAGGGCCCTTTCTGCAGTCTCTACCCACCCTCCTCCAGGTATACACACAGGAATATTCACCTAGGAATAGCATCTCCCCTTCACCCCAGCTTTCTCATAAAAGTAAAGCAGTTTCAGCCAGTATGACAAGGTGTTCTTTATTTCAGCTATTAGAGTTCTTCCTTCCATTAGTAATGATCCTAAGTTCTTTTCTATCTGTTGAAATTTGCCTAAACAAAAGGTAAATTTGTCTAATTTGCTGTCATTATATATTGAGTTCCTAACCCATAGTATGAATTCTGTAAGAATTTGTTAAATAAATAAATGGCTATTACAGACCTGCTAACAAGAGTGATTGGTCCTATCTTCTGTTGCAAAATGGCCTTCCTAAAATATCCCTCTCACACAAATTGTTTAATCTGATTCTCAAATGACTAAACGTATCCTCCACTGAGATGGTACAATTTAGGGGTAAAGGAGATAGAGAGAATCTCTTCCTGATTGAGATTACAACAGGGTTGGCTGCAAATGAAATCCAGCTAGCAAAAATATTTTGGTCGTTTCACACATTTTAATCAGTGTCGTATATTTAGGCATTGGAAATTCCCACATAAAAACTCAGCTTGTCTTGAAAGATCCTAAGATCTGGCAACACCAGACTCATAGTTAGATGAAGCTGGGGTGGCAGATTCATTTGTGGGTGGGTTGTGTGTGTAAATCTGTTTTTGGTTGTCTCCCTTCATAGTCTGTGATTTCCCCAGAATCGTCATATCATGTTTTTATTTTTGTTTTAGATATATATAGAATGAGTGCATAAATTATATATAGAATGAGTATAGATATATAGAGAATGAGTGCATAAATTGTACGTAGAATGGGTACAGATATATATAGAATGAATGAGTAAATTGTACATAGAATGAGTATAGAGATATATAGAATGTGTGCATAAATTATCAATGGGCCACAGTGCTTAAGGTCATTTTTGAAGACGGCTTCAATAACCATAAGGTTCAGTTCTCTGTTCTCTCCCTCCCTGCATCTAGAGTTTGTTCCACAGAAATCTCATCTAAGCTCATGTTTCAGATCGCGTCTCTATCATAAAGCTAAATTTTCAAGCCTGGCCTGTCTCCTGGATTCTAATCAGAAATCTCTAACTGTCCCTCAACAACTCAGACTGTGTCAAGAGCTTACTCTGTTATCTAGCCAAAACGTACTTTCCAACTGACTGCCCAATATTGTTAATGCTACCATTATCCTCCCATGCACATAATCTTGAAGTCTCAGCAATTTTAGATTCCTCTTCCTCCCTCACCAGCCACATTCAGTGAGTTATCAAGTCTAGTTTATTCATTCTTCAAAATATTAAATGTCTCCATTTTTCTCTTTTCCTGCCTCTATTCAAGGCCAAGTTTTATCATCATGATAAACACTTAATTGCTCTCCTTGCCTCAAGCCTTTCAGTATAGATTTATTTATAATACTAACAAATATTTATCAAATGTTCACCGCTGTCTTAGGAGTTAGGGAGCACAGCAATGAACAGAAGTGACAGAGTCCCTCTTCTCATGAAATTTGTAGCCAGTGAGGGACACAGCAAACACAGATATAATCATGTAATGTCAAATAGTAATAAATTATAGGGGGAAAAACAGAGTGAGATAATAGGGAATGATGAATTAGCGGTACAACTTTTTTTTAATACTTGTAATTCTTTTAACATTTAAATTCATATGCAATTAAAGGGAATTTATTGCTTATAGTTTCCCAGATTAAACTTCCTAAAACATTTCACATTATGCCATTTCTCTGTTCAAACACATTCAACAATTATTCATCTATAAAAGAAGTGAAATATAATCCAAAGTAGGTAGCTCAGGGTTGCTTAATCTGGCCCCAGCTATTTTTTCTAGCCTTTAGTCTATGAACACAAAACTCTAGACATTTGATTAACTTTCTGGCCTTATGTTTTTCTACTGTATTGGCTGATTGCCATTCTACATCTTTCTGAAGCACCCCTGTCCTGCAGATCCCATTGCAAAAGCCCCTCTCCTTTCTCCCTGCTCTAGGTCATCCAGTATGACACAATCTACCACCTTACAAATAACCTTGTGGTAATATTTTATCTTCCCAGGCGGATAGCACACTTTTGAAAGACAACCTTCTTATGTTACTTTGCACTCTTTTTAGAACCTTACAAAGTAGTTGGCGTACAAACATGTGTTTGTTGGATAAGAGTTGACCAACTAATTACCTATGTTGACCCCAGTCAGTCTCTGTGGCTCCATCTGGACACATGCCCACATCATCTGCTCTTTTCTCTTGGTGATATTAAGTCTATATCTGAGACAGAATCATCACTTGAATTATCCCCTTGAATAAATCTTTCATTGCCCCCCTTGAAAGCAGTATGTCACTGTAATCCATTTTATGGATCTGATACCATTTTATGTCTAGGATGTTTTATGTTTAGAAATGTTTTATTCGGATGTTAACTTTCCACACTTGCCACAAGGGTGCGCAGCAATTCTTTTCCAGGAAACAGAATGACTCCACACTTTCATTCTTCTACATTTACCACCCCAATATTTTGCTCTCCCCCATACTTGTTCCCATTAATTTTTCTATTTTTGTTTTTTTTTTCTTTTGCGTGTGTTTCCCACAACTAAAGGGAATTTCCTTCTTTACCTTAAAAAGGAAATGTTATTTTAATTTGTTTGATTCTATTTCTCTAGTCACAAATAGTTTAATTTTTACTCAGATTCTTAATTCCCTGTTTTAAAGAGGTGGGTGTCTAAAACAGCACCAGTACTTTGGGAGAATACTTATTATTGGAAAGAACAATGCAAGGGGAAACCAGAAATTATCTTTCAGGCAATATCTGACATGGACAGGAGGTAACATATATTTTTGTTCCTCAGTTTACCTAAAGTATTGAGAGAAAATAAGTATTTAATATTTACTAAATGTGAAAAGTTTTTAACTAAAACTGCGTATGCCAATATTGTACACATAAAATTACGTGTGTGTATATATATGAAATATATGAACTATATCGATTTCATAAAAATACATATGAAATAGAGCTTCTATTTCATATATATGTATGTGTATATACATATATATACATATATATACATATATATATATATATATATATATTCCTGCTTAGCTCTAATATTCCTGCTAGCTCTATTTCATATATATAGACCCCTCATATATATATGTATAAAATAGAGCTAGCAGGAATATTAGGAATATTCTGGATCAAAATCTTTCAGCTAAGGACGTTAAATCACAGAGGGGTTAAATGATAAACTGATCTAGTTCAACGGCTCAGTCAGTTCAATGCTCTTTCTATGAAGTTCTATTGTCTCTCTTGTGATCATAATGTAAAAGCTGGCCTATATAGTTTAAAAATAGAGCTAAAATAGTTTTTTTCACAAGTTGGACAGTATTACGCTAAGGTTCATTATAAAAATGTTGTTTTGGGTTCTGAATACTATGAAACACTTTATGCCCACACATAATGCTAAATGTTACCTTGCCATTGTCAAAGTTATTCAAGTAGATTTATCTGTGCTGATTTGGAGACTCAGATTAAGTGAGAAAACAAGTTACATAATAATAACAACAGAATCAAGAACAATAATGCTATGTAGCATGATTTCTATTTATATAAAGAAAACTATATATGTAAATGCATGGATAAATTCTGTAAGTGTATACAGTCAAAATTGTTAACCATGATATTTTGGGAAGAGAGGGAGAAAGGAGCAGGTAAAATGCTTTCTAAGGAGGCTTTCACTTTACTTTGCATTTATTTCCATAAAATGTAAGTTTTTACAACAAATATGCATAACTTCTGAATTTAGGAACATTTAAAAGGCAAAAATTTCAATTATAAAAGGAATCACCACATTAACTATGGGAAGAAAATGTTATTTTTATGAAGAGCCATTGAACCTAATGACAAGAAAAAAAAAACAAAGAAATCCATTATTTTCCCACTGAAAATATAGTTAGTCAGTGATTAACCAGCATAATAATAAGAGCTCAAAATTCATTCCTACTGGTGTGTCTGTATTGAATTATGACTAACAAAGAATGGACTTGTTTTACAGGAGTGATTAAAAATTCTCATGAGCTACTTCCTAATACATCAACTACATTAAATCTACTCTTCACTACAGTGAATGTCTTGAAGAGATAAAGATATTTAAGTTTTATTATTGCTCAGTGTTCAGACTCAGAAGTTTTTTCCCCTCCACTAATAGTTCACCCATGGGAATGGTCAAACATGGGGAAGCTATTTCTAAGCAGCCCTCTATATATAGACTTCTTACTAGTCTCCATATGTTACACTAATCCCCTGTCAGCTTTGCTTATTAAAATGTAATTATATTAATACATTTCTTTTACTTAAATTGAGTGCCATAGTTTCTCCTTTCCTAAAATTAGAACATAGGAAAATAATTCTGAAACCTTTATATTCTTGTCTTTTCTATGATTTTGATATCTTTTATTAAAGGGGAACATTTATTCACTCCCCTCCTCAACTCCTCACATTTCCATAAAGGAAATGGTAGTCAGTCTCAACTCTCTGACTTAAAACAATATTAGACAAACACTTCTCGTTCCTCTTTCTACCTGGCCAATTCTCCCTTGGATGAAGGAGTAGCTTATCTCATTGGTGAATTTGGTGAGAATCTGGCATTCATCAGTGCCAGGTTTCTCCATTGGATGAGATGATTGCTGTTGAAGTCCTTGTTCATGAATGGCCCCATCCTGTGTCCACTGTTCTTTTTCTCTTGGAGTGGTTTGTCCTCAAGTGAAACGTGTTTTCTTCCTCCAGGTCTTCTGGGTCCATTTGGTAGCTGCCTAATAGGGAGTGTCTGCCAATCCCTAGTTTCTCCAACTTAGATTGGAGAGATCAAATCCCAGTGAAAGGAAGCCCTACGATGTACTTAAATCCAGTATTTTCAGAATGATCCTGATTCTGGACTTTGATCCTCATTTATCTCCTTGGATTGCTTTAAAATTGTTTATGACCCATAGGGGAAGATGTGCATGTAACTGCCATTCTTTTTTGAACTCTGGAACTTTTTTGAACTCTTTTGAACTCTTTTTTAATGTCTCCCAAATACATCCAAGTGTCTAATATTCATCCTCTCTTAGGCATCTTAAAGTGACTTTAAAATTGATACATCCAAATAGCTCGTAATTGCTTCTCTTGGGTAAAAACAAATAAGCAAAACACTGGTCGTCTACCTTAGCAAATGACATTGCCTTCTCTCAAGTTCTACAAGCCAGAAACCAGAAGTCTTCCCGGACTTCTCTTCTCTCTCATGTCACATATACAATTGATCACACTTCTTTCCATTTCCACCACCATCATCTTGTTCTAAAAGACCTTCATTCGCCATTGCTGCATAGCTGGTCTACCCACAGTTCTCAGGACTCTGTTCAATGAGCTTACCATGTTCTCTCCAGAAGGTACCTTTTCCAGGCCATTGATGGCATTCTATTCTCTTTCAATAAAGACAAAACTCCTAGCATAGCCTATAACAGGGGTCAGCAAACTTTTCCTCTAAGAGGATAGATAATAAATATTTGGGGATCTGTGGGCCATACAGTCTCTATTGCAACTTTTCGAACTGTTATTGTAATGAAAAAGCAGCCATGGACAGTATGTAAACATATTACGCTGCGTTCCAATAAAACTTCGTATGTAAACACAAGTGATGGCTGGGTTTGGCTCATGGACCTCTGTCCTATAGTATTCTGCATATTGTAACCTTATTTACTGCTCTATTTTCTTGGACTATCCCCACTGCCGCTGTCATTCCAATGACTAGTACTTCATGCTTTTTATACTTATATTCTTTCCCACCATAGAGCATTCACAAATGTCCTTCTCTATGCCTGGAATATTTTTCTATCAACTTTTCACCTGGTTAGTTATTACTCATTTTTCAGACCTTGGCTGAAACGCACTGACTCACGGAAGCCATCTCTGGCCTCCCCACCTTTGTATAGTCTCTCATAGACTTGTAGACCCTTCCTCCAGAGCACCTGTCACCAGTCAAGTGACAATTCTTGTCCTGCAATTATCAAGTAATGTTAGTTCCCTCCACTTCTTCACTAAACTATGGTAATATCTACCTTTGCTTATCATTGCATCCCCACAACCTGGTGCCCAGCATATAGTTGGCACTCAGTAAATTTTTTTGACTGACTGACTAAATGAATGAATGCCTAGGTGAAATATTCCCACTCCCACCACCACCAGCCTCCAACATCATATTGTGACCTGTGCCTATTTTCTCAAGTCCTCCCTTCATAAATTGTTTCTGACAATATTTCTTTCTCCCTTTTCCCATATCAATCTCTCTTCTTCTGTGCACTTACTGCTAACTTACATCTTTGTCCTTTGCACATGCCTGTCTTTTTTGGTGGGTGTTCTTCTAGCCTTCTTTTGGTCTCCAAATGCTCATGTCACAGGTTTTTTAAATATGTCCAGCCAAAAACCTCCTGGAACACACTAGTAGTAGAAGACAGTTGCTTTTATTGACTTGTTACAGTGAGGAAGATCATGCACTCTGGGAAACCACAAGGGCATCTCAGTAGAAGGAGGTGAAAAAGGACTTAGAAGATTTGAACATATGTTTGGTAATTTGGGGAGAATTCAAGAAAGCAGAGCTTTTGCTCTGGATTGGTGGCTGCTATTAGGAAATGAGGATAATTCCTTGATTGGGCATCTTAATAATTCTTTTCTAGGAGGTAGGGAGGAATGGGGTATAGCTAAACCTGTAGTTGGTCAAAAGGCAGTAGTTATTCATTGTAGTCAGAATTGGGTAATCATTGGTTTTTTTGTTTCCGTTTTTATCATTTGCACAATGTTCTTATTTCTGTCTGTTGAGACATGATTACAGAAGATTCTTGTTTTGGCCTTGATCTCACAAAGTTACACGGCCTTGTCTGGTTTTGACAGTCTTTGAAATTATTTATGCTCAACATAGAATAGCACAGCCTACCTGTCAGAGGCAGGTCAGCTCCTCACAGTACCAGGGGCTTATGCAGTGCCAGGTAGCTCCTGGATTTCAGAAGCTGCTGTTCTTTTTATCACAGTCAGTCTTCCCAGGGGAGAGTAGGTGTACATGAAGGGTGCCCCCACACACAAAGGCTCTCTGTGCCCAGTTCTGTGCCTGGTAGTCTGTATCTGAGCAGGCTGACCTTGGCCAGCATATAATAGAATTTCAAGAGTGAATACTTTTGTTTATCTTTTTTTCATTTTGTCCTAGTTGAAAAGTCACATTAACTTATGAAATTAGATAAATAAAATTCCTCACTTATTGAAAAATGCATGGCATTCCTTGGCCTGTGCTCACTATCATAATCACAGATAAGAAGAAATTGAAAGCACAACATCCCTCAATAATGTCTCCCAAATACATCTTTAAAAAGAAAAAAATCTCTTGAGTAATTTTGCCAAAATCACCTATTCGCTATCAACTGAGAAGACAAACAACTGGATTTTGGAAAAGAGCCAATTCACTAGCATTAATTATTGGCTGTAGGTATCACCCCTGGGCATGACATGCGAAAGGATTTAGAAGAAGGAGCCAAGCTCCCAAATCCCCTTGGCTGAAGCACAGGTTATGGAGGTTTCTGGAAGTCTCTGTTTCATACATATTTCTGGGAGAAGAGTTTTGATTCTATCTGAGGCTATGCAAAGGCAGTGATCACCAGGTCAAAGCTGGCCAGAAGCAAAATGCTAAGCCATTGATTGGACACAAGTTCTTGGTTGGGGCAACTGGTGTCAAATTTGAAATAACTTTGTAAATTTCAAGTGCCACACACATATAATAAATTTGTATTAATATCATTATTGTTTATAATTGAATTATATAAAATAACCTATAGGTGTGTAAATATTAGCATGTGTGTAATTATCTGGAAGAGAGAACTTTGGAAATATCCTGAGGATACTCAGAAATAAAAAGATTTAAAATGAGACCTCAGAAATATATAGAAATATATGGGATCCTGTGCCTTTACAAAACTTTTTAATCATTTTACCTCACCATAGCACGTTTCATATTTCAGTCCCCCAAATATTTACCACCTTTCTTAAGTTCCTTTACTTTCTTTCTGTTTACAGAGATGCTGACCTTGAATTTCACAGAGAAAATAGAATCAACAGGGAGGACTACTTGATTCACCTACAACAAACAGATTTGTAGCTCGCAACATTTGACGTCACTGGGTGAGGAATCTTTATATGCATTCCTCTGTGCTTCTACTTCTACTTCATGTTTCTACTGTGTCATGAACTGTTCATCTTCTTGGGAGACTTTTTTCATGAATTCTCTCTCTCTCTCTCTCTCTCTCTCTCTCTCTCTCTCTCTCTCTCTCTCTCTCTCTCACACACACACACACACACACACACACAAACACACACACGAACCCTCAACATTCCCCCATCTCTACTAGCTCTTTTATTTCAACATGAAACATGATCAAGTCTCTCCTATTAAAAAGAAATGCTTTTCAAGACCTATATTTCTTCCTAGCTATTCTCTATTTAGGAAATGAGAAGTAGAGATATCTTGTCTCCCTAACCAATAATTTTCTTGAAGGAGTCACCTAAAGTCACTGCTCCTCCCATCTAAGTGCTCCTTTACTTGTCATCCCTCGAGAGATTTTCATCTCTTCCCACTCTACCTAGGAAACTGTTTTCGCCCAGATTGCTGGCATGTTAAGATCTCAACCCAAGTCTGGGTTACAAGTTGCATAGCAAATTATTCCAAAACTCAGTGGCTTAAAACAACAATAATTGATTATCTCTCTTGGTTTCTGTTTGTCAGGAAGTTGGTCAGGGCACGATGGGGACAGCTTGTCTCTGTTCCACAATGTCTGGAATACTCTATTGCGGGGAGCAGAAATCATCTGAAGTCTTGTTTATGCAGATATCTAGAGGTTGATGATGGCTGAGACTGAGACTTTAGCTGGGGCTCTCTAATGGAATACTTATATGTGTCCTCTTCATGTGATCTGGGTTTATTCACAAGATAATGGCTGGATTCCAAAGGGAAGCATCCTGAGAGAGAGAGCCAAGTGGAAATTTTTTATAGCCTAGCCTTGGAAGTCACATGGTATCACTTCTGCCATATCCCATTGGTTGGACAGTCACAAGTCTCCTCTTAGGTTCACTTCTATCACCCTGTTTCCTATGTATCATATCTTATACAATAGGACATGGGAAAACTCTGTGATATCAATTTTTTGGAAATCCCAGTATATTTTTTTTCACAGAAGTATTTTAAGACCCTTTTGAAAAGATTAGAATCAAATCTTAAATTAACTTGATGTTAATCACTAGCCTGTATCTATCATAAATACAATTCCAAACCTATTCATGGTTTCTTCCTAGTTAGTGTTTGAGTAACAAGTTATATATGCTTACCACCAGTATATGAATAGGTCTTTCTTTATATGTACTTCTAGATTAATACTTAATACTAATACTTAATACTTAATCTGAAACTTGGTAAACTCATTTATGTTAACTCTGTATACCTTAATAATGATAGACCTCTATTATATCCCTTTTCAAGTTGTACTTTTGCCCCATGTGGATTTACTAATTATGTTCATCTATTTACAGTTTGAAAGCCTTAAATATATTGAACACTTTAGTACTTCTTCTCTAGACCTTTCCATTTTCTTTTGGATTAGAGTCCCTAAAACTGCATTAAATAGTACAAGAAATTTTAAATTAGTAATACCAACTTTGGCTGCTTATTTTTCTTTAAAACTAAACATATGTTATCTGATACTTCTTTCTTCAAAGAATTATAAGATACTAATTTTAAAACAAAATTTAATATTCAGCATTTTGATGAATAAGTGGTTCACTACCTTAGAGAAGAATGGAAATAGAAGTAAAATTCCACAAAAACAGCATGATTAAAAGAATAACCATTCTGAAATAGGGAAACTACCCATTAGATCAAATTTGAAATTTTGAGATAGTAAATCTAATGACCAAGTTCCACAATTTATTGGTACTTTGATATTTGAGATGGATGTGATTCCCAATATAGAAAAATAATGTTGCCACATTCAAGCACAATACATGAACCAGAGAATGAAAGTAGTTTTAAAGGGAATGGAAGTCTGGAACAAGAGAGAATAAAATGAAGAGACATAAATCATGGCAAAAGGTTCTACATAATTTAAACAATTAAAGTGAAGCAATAGTGAAAATTTATTAATTTTTGGAATAGTGGTAGGAGATGATCCATTGTCCAATAATATCTGTTTTTCTCTCATCTTCTCCCTACTCTTGATTCCAAATCCAGTTGGACTTACAGCAGAAAACATCACTACTTATTCGCTCAGAAGCTAGAACAAGATCTTAAACCTCCCTGGTGAGTCATAAACATTTGTGGAATGGATGAGTGAATACTGAGGAGCTGAAAGGCTGTGCAAATGTGATAGAAGCACATGAAAGTTATTTTGTGTTGCTAAATGGCCAAAATTTGCTCCATCAAGGTCTAGTTCACTGTTTAAAATAGACAGGTAGATTCTGGACATCCACTATAATCTATATCTACAAGATAAGGAGCATTAGTGAATATTTGACTTATCATGCTAGCTTTATTTTATTTCAGAAATCAAAAGTCTTTGAGTTTAGGGGGAAAAGGCAATTTTAACTTAGTGTCTACACAGATCAGTAAAGAAGGCAACACACTACAGTGTAAATAGCCCATAGCTAGAAATCAGGAATCTTAGGTTCTCAGCTGTGCCTGCCACAAACTATTCAGTGTAAATACCATTACGTTGTGGAGCTCAATAATACTTTGGTTTCTAAAGTGATATAATGGTTTCCAAAGTAAAAACACAGAAGAAAAAACAAGTGTACTGGAATAAAGATAAATTATGCTCTCAAATCTAGGAAGCCAATTGATTAACAAAATACCTGCCTCCAAATTAAAAAGGGTTAAAAAACATTAGAGCACGTTTTCTAGATATGTCAGTTTTTCTGACAATAGAACATATTGTAGTGTTTAATTATGGAGAATTTCTTTACTAATTAAGATTTTACAGGCATAAAATTATGTCACAACAACATAATCATAAACCCAGATTTCCTTTAAAAAAGAGTAAGTCTAAGGACAGAAGAACACTGTGGGGCAGTTTTACAGACCATGAATGAGGCCAATGTTTGAGCTCTGTTTTTTCTTGGCAAAACACAACTTTCTACCTCAAAGAAATAGAACTGACAAAAGCTTATTCTTAAAAAAGGAATCACATGATTTCCTTAAACATCAAATGTCTCTTATGAAACATTTTGGATAGTAAAGTATAAACTAATCAAACACTGTAATATTGGATTTCCCTTTTGAAAATAATACAAGACCAGAAAAAGGAAGACCTGAGGTCAACAGTTTTTTTTTTTTTAAAGCAGCATTGTAGATTTGTATTTTCTATCCTATCCTATCTTATCCTATCCTATCCTATCCTATCCTATCCTATCCTATCCTATCCTATCCTATTCTATCCTATCCTATCCTATCCTATCCCCTTAAAGAACATTTCTGCTTATGGTCTAACAGGAAATTAGTTTGATTAGACTCAAACTCAGAACTCTGTCTTGCCTGTGTTAGGCAGCAGCTCAGATCTCACTTAGCTGACTGTTGGTCCATCCCATACATGCATAGTTCAGACATCAGCCAGAGAACTTGGGCAGAGTTTATACACAGAATCTGGATGTCTCCTTCTTGGTTGTTATTCTGGCATTCCCGTCTCACTCACTGGCCACCCTGGTTGCTCTGGTCTTTCTCCCCTTGTCCCTCTAAGAAAGCATGCTTTCTCTTGGAGTATTAGCTGGCCGGTGCCTGCCCCTCTTCTCCATGCTGCAAAGGACGCTTCATAAAAAATGGGAACTCACCCATATCAATTGCACACTTCCCATGTCAATTCCCCTCCAGAACCTGCCTGGTTCTGTCCATTTTCGAAAGCCCTCTGGTAGTCTTTCTTTTTTCTTTTTCTTTTTTCTTTTTTTTTTTTTTTTTTTTGTATTTTGTCCACAGTCTACAGCTGTTATGTGTAGGAAGCTTGGTTTGTCAAAGGTTGATCCTCCTTACTGGAAGCAGAACTCCACTTTTGTTAGCTTGTTTTGTAAATGGAAGAGAAAGGGGATAGAAGGGGATGCGAGAAGGCTTATGAATTTTTCTTGGGCTACCTCAGGTCAGCTTACTTGTATGTGAGGGAATTCTTTAACATTGCTGGAGTCCACAGTTACATGGCACATAATTTCCCTTTTCAGCTCCAGAGTCCATTTATATATTATTATAACTGATATATTTTGTCTGAGTTCTACCATTTTATAATATATTATGTTGACTGTTTACATATAGACGATCTGTTTCCTTTGGTCATTTTTGACAGTTCTTTAGATATTTTGGAACATTTGTATTTTCTAGTCTTCAGGTTTCAATTCAAATGTCACCTTCTCAGAAAAGACTTGTTTAACCTAGCTAAGACTTTCGATACCAATATTCTCAATCTTTTTTTTTTTCCTTTCAAGTTTCTTCTGACCATCATCAGTACTTGAAGTTATCTTATTGATTTATTAGTTTAATAATTTACTGGTTCTTTTCCATTAGAACATAAATTCCTTTCTAACAAGATTCTTTCTCTCTTTCTCTCCTTTTTCATGGTATAATCAGAGCCCATAACAGTAAACATTCAGTAATATTAAGTACACAGGTACTTACTAAACATTATGCCTGAGTATTATTTTTTTCCCACTTTAATTTGTCCTCTTTCTACTAGGGTATCACTCATTTAAGGCCCTCAGTAAGTTTGTTACCACCGAATTGAAATTATGAAGAACTGTAACCTTATATAAAATGTAAAATATAAATAATGATGATGACCATGATGATGATGATGGCTAATACTTGTGGAACATTTCCTATATGCCAGACACTGCTCTAAGCCCTACACATTTAATTCATTAATCCTCACAATAGGATTATGATAGGTACCATTGATATTTTCCCACTTTATAAATGAGAAACCTGAGTCACAGAGTGGGGAAGTAACTTTCCCAAAGCCACCGAGTTAACAAAGACTCGTTGATGTTAAATTAGAAATTATAAAGGCTACAACTATATTTAAGATGGGAAATACGTATAAAATAATGTCATATTAAAAGTAGATTAGTACTAACTTAATATTTTGGTTTTTACTACTATTATATTTTATGTATAATTCTTAACCTCTTTATTACATTTAAGCTCTTTGGGAAGCAGGCATTTTTAAAGTCCTCATAGTGCATAGAAGTGCTAAATTAATAATAACAAAAATAGTAACTTGTATTTACATAGTACTTACTATGTGCCATGAACTGTTCATAGTGATTTAAATATATTAACTCATTTAATTGTTACAGCAGTAGCTGCTATTATTATTCCTACTTTATACATGAGAAGTGAAAGCTCAAAGAAATTCAGTAACTTTCCAGAGGTCATAGAGTTTGTAAAGAGCAAAGCCAGAATATGAACCACCCAATCTGGTCCAGAGTCAGTACTTTTAACCATTGTGCTCTGCTACTCACTAGTACTTATGAGAAATTAAACAATCTAAATATATATATATCATATAATTATATATATCATATAATTACACATTACATATTATATAGTGACGTATAAATATATATATATATATATATATATATTTCATCGTAAGATAATATGATTTGAGGTATATTTCTTCATGTGCTTACCAACCCAAGTTCCATATTTATACTCTTGGATAAACCAAATAACACAGTTTAGGTATTAGTGAAGCATACTGGATAAATCAAAACATACATTTGCAAAAATATACAATCTCAGAGCCTATAATTTATCTTACGGTAACACTAATCATTAATTAAGGTCATGTTTTAAACAATTTTTAAGAATTACAGCCATGTTTTGCATTTATTCAATATTGCTATTTAAATGTTCTGTAGATGCAACATACACTGGATATTAGTAAAAATACCCATGAATTTAGAAGCATTCATATGTTTAAAGCAATAGTTGCCAAAATAAACTTCCCAAACCAGGGATGACTGTTTTATCAAAAGAGTTAATGGTTTCTCTTCAGGCATATTATTATTTAAACAAATATAAATTTCTTTTATTTACTTCAGAGTATTAATTTCATTATTTTAAAAGAAAACAAGAGATGATTAAGTGCAAATTTCAAGACAAAACTTGGAATTTTGTCCACATTTTTGACTACCACTACATCATGAAACAAAAGCAATATTTTCCAAAGAAAGAAACAAGTGTTTAAAAAACAATAACTACAACTAACAATTACTATTGAACCAAGTAAGTATGTGCATGCTAAGAGCTATTTTTATATCCCCTTTTTAAATGAGTCCATTCATAGTGACAGAAAAATGCATAAGAGCCACCAGATGAATACTTCATTAGGAATTACTGAATCATCACAAACAAATCTATTAATAAGGCATTGGAATCACACGAGGACATAAATTATTACTTCTTTAAATTTTTAAAAAAGAGACTAGTTTCTTTTCCAGAGAATTAAATACATACAGTATTTTATATACAGTATATATGTGTGTGTGTATGTATATATATATGTATATACATATATATATAATTTCCGCACAGAAATATATAGTAATTATAGAGTATAAAGAGAAGGGATATCAAAAACTACCACTATAGACAAAAAAATATATATTTTTTGTGATAAAAAGGGTTAGAAAGAGTAAAAACTGGAAAGAAATTAACCATTGAATGCTAAGAATGCAAAAGGGTTTTTTCCCCTCTTCTTAAGTGTCTCTTATGTTTCCATATTTTCTAGAATCAATTGATATTACTTTCAAATAATTTAAAAGTGTTACAAAATTCTGCTACAAAAAAATAAGGGGAATAATTATGTATTTGAGAGGATTAGCAATTTAAAATAGTAAACATATCTCCTATATGACATAAAAACCATGACTCTTGTAATTCTAAGGTTAGTAATCAGTTTAGCATTAAATAGAAGTAGTCAGTTCAGCACCTCAGTAACATAAATAATACATTCACAGTGCCTCTATTGAAACATTTCTATAAAATTAAAAAATTATATCAAATCATGTCTCCATTGGTACAGTAAAGAATCTCCAGAGTATGGTACCATTTCTATAATTTAACTTAACAATAACAACTAACATTAACAGGTTATCACAATTTACCTAACTTATGTATGCAATGTAGACACCCATATTTATTATAACTGCCCAAATAACATAACTTATTCACATAAACAATTACAGATATCCTAATAAGAGAGGAATAATTAAAATTAGAGAGACCTGCTTTCTCAAAAACAAAAGTCCAAAAGTATTTTCCACTTTAACTAAATTTAATCAAAAATTTTTGGTAGGCCACAGAGCTTTCCAATTAGGTCCAAATCGAATCACAAATTTCTTGGCCAACAATTAATTAACAGGTTCTATCTATTATTTTTACTCAAGAACAGCTAGAAAAGGTACATGCACTTTGGGGGAAGAAAACGATCATAAATCAATGTGTGGATGTAAATATCATTACCCACGCTAGGCTTCTCATTCTTGTCAGTCTTATGTCAGAGAAGAGGACTTTCTTCTGGGTCATTAATCTTCATCAATCCTTCTGCTTAACCCCACAGAAAATCAGGTTTAAACTTCTTTGGCTTCTTTGGTGGGGAGAACCCCAGCTAACCATTTTGAATCATTTCCTTAAAAATTCTCAGAACTTCCACTTGACCAGACTTAGTAAATAGAAAATGACAAATCTTTATCTTCGCCAAACTCCATTTCAAATAAGTTTTTTTTGTTTGTTTGTTTTTTGTTTTTTGGCGGGGAAGAAAAAAGCAAACAAACAAACAAACAAAAAGAAAACTACAGGTGGAACTGATGTTTGGATGGACAGGAAAAGAGATCATCTGAGTTTAAATGGAACACTTCCAGGAACAAGAACACAGGCACGCTTTCTCATCCTCTTCCTGCTCTTCAGTCTGATATCCAGATGTGGAAGTAACTCCTACTTCCCAGTTAGTTGAGTCTAGCCAGGAGCTTCTGTCCCCCAATAAGGGGATGGGCTCCCAGCCTCTGCATATTAAAGTGATCCTCTCATTTCATTGTGAGTACTTTCGGAGGATGGAACCGGATACATTTTAGCTCCTGGACTAGATCTGATTTGGGGACCAGTGAGATGAGGTATAAGGGTTTGCATTTCAAGAGCTAAAACAGCCTGAAGACAATTTTATCCTCACTGAGGACATTTTTGGGCTCTCTTACAAACTCCTCCTTAAATAGCTGATGCTGACTCACTTGCTTTGGGAAAACATTTATTGTGGCCAAATTTTTATGGCACTTGATTGAGAGATCTTAGATTAGCAACGTCGCGTGGCAACACAACAGCCACCAGCCCCCCAAGACTTTTTCATTTTGACGTCCCTACATTCAAATTTCAAACTTTCTGAAAAAGCACAGATGGTTTTAAGATTAAGCATTTAATATTTGCAAGAAAAAACAACAACCACAATTCCAATTTATTCTCCTAGGCAAAAAATTCTGTTTTTGTGCTAAGCAATTCCATTTATATCTATGTGAAATATCCTTGCCATTTCCTTCAGTCTCCATCCCAGCTGTCCTCATCACTGTCCACACTCAAAAATCTCTCTATGTATGCATTTTTGAATGTGCAGTAAGTAATCTAAGTAATGCCTCAGCCTAATACCATAACATGATTGACAAAAAAGAGAGAAAGGAAGGAAAGGAGGGAGGGAGGGAGGAAGGAAGGAAGGAGTTTGCATCTGATCTGCCATTTAAGAAATTCCTTTACTATATGTGACAGACACTACTTTCAAAGGGACTTATCTACAGAGTAAATATCATTAAGATGCAAACACAATGTAATAAGAGTAGAGTAAATGTTTCTCCAAAATATGGCATATCAAAAAATGTTTGTAAAGAATTTTAAAAAGTAAGATATTTGTCACAGTATTAGCTTACTAATACAAGTAATTTAAAACATCCAAATATGAGGGAATGATTTATAATATATTCGTGTATGTGATAGAGATATACTAACATCCTATGTGGACAATAACATTGATGTTATAAATTACTTAATGAGAAGTAAAGATGCTAACAGATATTAGATTATTAAGTATAAAAGTAGGTTTCAAATATTGCATGTAGAATATGACCCCATTTTTTACAAATATAAAGAGTGTGTGTGTGTGTGTAATAAGGACAGTAGAGGTACCCCAATTTTTTTAGATGGTGGGATTATGGGTGATTTTTACTGTACTTTTTTTCAAAATTTTTCTCAATAAATACATACTGCTTTTATTATATGGAAAATAAACCAATTTGAATTGCTTTTATACATGCTGTGCAGTAGATTAAGTTGATTATCAATTTCCTACTGTGTTGGTCACTAGCCTACTGTATATCATCTCCAATCCCTCCCTCCTGTACTCTGCTTGTGGTGCTAAGATTGCTAGTCTGCAAATAGTCTTTCTCTTTTCCAGCGGGTTTCCTCTTAGATCTTACCAATAGAGACACTTGAAGAGACTGAAAGGCAAAAACAGGGGAAAGGGCATGCTCTTTTATTTGCTTGTTTCTGTCGGTGTCATCATCCCAGCCACAGCCTCTCACTTTGTGGGAAACATCCATTTGTTTCACCCACCAGCTGCTTTTAGCTCTCCCAAAAGGAGTCTTACCATAGCCCCGTGGTAGTACCAGCATAAGGTGTGCAGGTCCTTTCCCAGCTACTGCTCCCATTTACTGAGTCACCCTTACTACCACCAAGTTTGAGTGGGGATCAGAGCAAGGAAGGCTGTGCAACTAGTCCAGGCTGCAGGCCAAGCTGTTCTTCCTCTTGCAGACCCACAGCTGTGTCCATTGTGAACAGGGGCGTCACATGGGGTCTCCACTGGCCCCAACAGGAGGATCACAGTCAGATCTCTACAGTTTGGGAGCAAACCTCTGTTCTCCAACATGTTCTTTTCTTCTCTTGAGAAGCAGTTCCTGGAGTCCTTTTGAGTCTTGTAGAGACTGAACTCCTGACCAAGAAACATCAAAATAACTATGCAACCTGAACTGCCCCACATGAAGTGGGTGTCATATGGTCCACCAAGCCGGGAGGTTGGGCAAGTAATTAATTACCAAATGGATATGCTTTTAAGAGATGGACATGAAAAGGTGGCTCCCTGCCTTCATTTACCCTTCAGCATCCTTTTATGCTTAGTCCTGCTTCGTTGTCTCCTTTCTCTTCAATCAATGAAATTCCTTATGACTCAGACAGAAAAAACTTGAGCTGAGTGTACAGATGGTTAGATTTCAAACAAAGGAATGCATCCATAGGCAACAAAGTTCCATTGAATTGAAAGGTAAAACTTTTGCCTGGCCACTTTGGGCTCCTTGTGGCGTCCAACCCACATTTGAAGAGGTAGATTGCTGCATGGGCTGGGAAAATTGATGTTGATTATCAAAGGGCACTTGAGTAGCTTCTAAACAGAGAGCACAGGCAGGGAGCACACTGACTGGATTCTCGGAACACCTATTAATACTTTCATGTCCGATAATAAACATTAATAGAAAACTACAGCAACCATAACAGGGCTGGTTCCTGAGGGTTCAGATCCCTCAGAAACAAGAATTCAGATAAGCCCACTAGTAAAAGAAACCCAGCCAGTCAGCTGAGGTCAAATAGCACACCTTCAGATGAGCATATCTTTTATATAAGATGTATTAGATGGTGTCTGTATTACAATTTAGACTTCAGGTTTATCTCTAGGTAAAATTGTAACAGCATTGGAGAATTAATTCACATCACACAGAGATAGATACTATGACTCTTTATGGAGATGGACACAGCTGTTGGAAATCTGTCTCCCTTTTCAAGAGAGGGGGGAGAGAAAAGGTTAATTGCATCATCTTTCTAAGCAAGAGCATAGCTTTTGCTTTATGGAAGCTCCAAAATGCATACAGGGTGATGTACAGATGCAGAGTAGTCAAAGGGTGGACTGTACCAGTTCATTAAGCCATTTCTTCTCAACTCCCAACTCTTCATTCTATACTCAGCTGAGATTCTGAGGTTTACATTTTCCTTTTGCTAGATTGTGTCCTTCTAGGTTCTGCCTATGGAGGCACTAGAGAGAAAATGGAAACAGGAGGAGCGAGAAAGGACAGACTCCATCCTTTCTACTTGCTGTTCCTTCAGCTTCTCTCTAGCAATAGAGATGGACATCTATTGCTTCTCTCTAGCAATAGAGATGGACATCCATTGCTTCTCTCTAGCAATAGAGATGGACATTGCTTCTCTCTAGCAATATTTTTCCTAGCAACAGCAGAAATAGTGCCCCTAACAGATAACAGTGCAAGACAAGCTGAATCCTTTCCCAGCTCTGCAGGCTCTCCTCCAGGGTTCTGATAACCCACCCCACACCTTCCTGTGTTCTCTAAGCCCTACAGGCATTGCTTCCCACAGTTAATTTCTCTGTTCCCTCAATATTCCTTTTCTACTTTTTCAGTCACTCCCCATATTCACTTTTCTCTGTTAAAAAAATAAGTGTGGTTTCTGATTTCCTGACTGGACTCTGCTAATGATAGTTCTCATCAGGTACTGTGCTTTAGACACATTGTTTTACTTCTCCCGACAATCCTGTCAAGAATATACTAGAATCCAGTGTACTGGGGTTAAGGAAATGGAATTTAAGCTTTATTTTTCTTAACTTACTGATGGTCACATAGGAAATGACTACCAAAACCTGGATTTGAACCCAAATCAGACTGACCCAAATGCCAATCAACTTATAATTGGATAAACAAAATGTGGTATATCCATACAATGAACTATTATTCAGCAATAAAACAGAATGAAGTATTTATACACGCTATGTCATAGATGAACCTTGAAATCATTATGGGAAAGAAGCCAGACAAAAAGGACAGCTTATTGTATTGTTCTGTTTATATGAATTGTCCACAGTAGGTAAAACTGTAGAGACAGAAAATAGACTAGTGGCTGCCAGGGACTGAAAGGTGAGAGAATGGGGAGAGACCGCTAATGAGTACCGGTTTTCTTTCTGGAGTGATGAAAATCTGGAAATATTAGATAGTGGTGATATAGGCACAACTCTCTGAATAACCCAAAAACCACTGAATCATATACTTTAAGGATAGGTTTTTACGGTATGCAAATTTTATGTAAAAAAATACATTCCAAAAATTGTAATTAAAACCAAATAATGAAACATGGAGATGAATATCTTCACTAATTTTTACTCCATGAAAATGCATTTTATCTTTGTTAATCAGACTAAAATCCAGAGAGGAGTTTTCCTCATTTTGTGAGTAAATCACTATTCTGTGTGTGTGTGTGCGCGCGTGTCTTTTCCTAGAAGGGCTTTCACACAGGGAGAGCTGTTTTGATCTCTGAGATCTTTGTGACCCTGAACTGAAAAAAAGAGCAAGAAGGCATTTCACAGAAGAGGAAGTATGAATGGCTAATAACATAAAAAAGATGCTTAGTTTCCCTAAGAGAATGTAAATGAATTTAACAATAGGCTATCACTCTCAGGCTGGCAAACATTGCAGTGGTGATAATTGAGAAAGAGAATTTTTATACATTACTGGTGAAATCATAAATAGTTACAGCTTTTAGGAAAGCACTGTGCCACTGTATGTTAAAATTAATAATCCACATATTGTTTTATTCAGTAATCCCACTTCTTGTATTCTAGCCCATAAAAATAAAAGTATCAGCACATAAGGATATAGTGACAGAGATGTGTTTGATAGCTTCAGAAACAAAGTAAATGTCTGCCAATTGGGGAATAATTTAATATAATGAGGTATTTAATATAACATTACTTAGTCATTAAAAGGAATAAACTAGTCTCTATATATTTCCTTGGAAATATATTCATAATATACAAGTGACAAAAGCACCATGCAGAGAAATATATGCCACATTCCATTTATGTAAAACAAAGTGGCAAAACGTGTTTCATATGTACCTTGTGTATTTGTACGTATGTGTATATGATTCTACATGCATTGGAAAAGGTATAGGGAGACATACACCAGGCAGGTAACTTTTGGCTACATAGTTGATACATAGCAGAGGTGGGGAGGAGAGGGTAGGTTCAGAAATAATAATAGTTTGGAGAATGGCTGGAATTGAAGATTACCTTTGCTACATTGGAAATAAGTTTCCAGCTAATGAAGAGTGTAAATCCCTCATGAGTAAGGGCTGTGTGTAACTCACATAATGGACAATAGATTTTAAAACCTCTAGTCCCCCAAGCTGAGGTTGTGGCATCATGAAAATGGAAGTGCTGAGATCCAATATCTTCTTCTTTGGAGAGCCCGGAGTTTCTGATCTATAGAATGGCCTGGACTAGATTAGATGCTCTCCAGCCTGATGGTCAATAGACTCACCTAGAATGAGAACCATAGCGAGACAATGAATCAGAATACTTAAAGCTGGGACTTAGAGTACTGTAGTTCTAAAAATCCCTCATGTCTGGACGATTTGAGAACCACGTGAACACTATGTTACATCTAGTCATAATTGTTTTAAATCTATGCTGCCTTTTCTTTGTTATCGCCACCATGGCCTCTTAGTGTGGAAAACAAGTAATCTTCAATGATCTGTTGCTGCTTTGGTGACTGAAGCTCATGATCAACACTTATGACACATTACTAGTCTTGCAATAGTTTCTCAAGATCTGGGGACAGGAGAGATGGTTTTTATTTCAGTGTTATGTACAGCGAAGATTGTTGAGACTTAGCAGGTGCCACTTGAATACAAGAGAAATCAAGCTTGTATCAAATACTTGGCTGTCATTTCTAATCTTAGTGGTGAAAACTATGTCTGTTCCTGAGAAGGAATGAATTGCATTTTCTGGTTATATGTTATATTAGTTCATCTGCCCCTAACTATTAATGAGATTTTTCAAAGTACAAACAAAATGTAGAAAACAAAAGGGGTGAAAATTTATATTTTGTGACAAAATTACATTCCAAAACTTATTATATGTCAAATTAAATGACTTTCATTAAAGGCCTGAAGGATTTAACACATTGTGTGGCTCAAAAAGGAAAAATGTGTCCTTTTCTTACTGCTTCACATATTATAAATACCATATAAAGATAAAAAGTCCACTATGTATTTCAGATAGGGTGGTTTCTACTCTTCAGTTTATTGTAGAATATTTACATATCTTTTTTTGTTAATTCTCGTTGAGATGAAAATACAATGTGACCAATTAAACATGCATTGCCAATGGTGAATCATTGGAAAACCTACCTTTTATATATTTTACACTTCTATGACTATTTTCAATGTGTGCAAATTAGAGCTGTGTTGCATGTTAAAGAATTGATTGCTACCATTCTAAAACTATATTGCCAAGATGAATAATGTGATATGTATGAGGTCTTCATTCTATTCATCTTTTTATTCACTAAACGTATTTAATTAAGAACCTATTATGCCCCAAGCATTTTCCTAAGTACTGAAAATTCAAGGATGAACAAAATATCATCCCCATTTCCCTAGACTTTGGATTCAGTTAGAGCACAGGTCATAGAAACAAAGAACTATGATAAAATGTGATAAAATAGCCACAATAAAGGCATACAAAAAGGCATTTAAAAACTTTAATCTCATTTACAGCTTCCCTTTCTCCACTTCTCTTTAACATAATAAAGTACAATGATATATTTAAATGTTTTGGTGTGTTTGTATGCTTTTAGTCACCAAATAAAAGGCATTTTAATGTAACTATTAATCCTGTTTTGCATTTTAAGAAAAAGTAGCTTATAAAAATGAAAAAAATTAAATGAATTGCCTAATTTCTAAATATTAGTGTTTTAAAATGGAGAAAAATGTATAGAATCATATGTATACTTGATCAAAGGATCATATATATTTAATTATATTGTATTTAATAATATAATTATAAATGCCAAATTACATTTTTTTTCTATTGGAAAATCCTTTTAAAAATGCTCTATGGAATTTTCTCCTTTTTCCTCTTTACTTCTTTCTTTCTTTCTTTCTTTCTTTCTTTCTTTCTTTCTTTCTTTCTTTCTTTCTTCTGTGTCATAATTATACTGTTAAAGCAAATGAGGTATTAAAAATATTTTTTAAAGAAATAATAACAATAGCAAAAAGGGAAAGAAAAGAAAGTCAGACAAACAACATTAACAAAATGCATATTTAACCAAGGCTGGGAGATCAAGCCAGATAGCACTTGGTAAATACTCTTTGGAGACAGTAATACTCAAAGGTTGTGTTTGCTGTTGTGCTTGAAGTTTGCTTTGCGTGGGATCTAAGACACCAGATGACCAGTAATCTCACTTGCCCTTTCTTGTTCTACTCTCTGTGGGCTCTGTATACACCTCCTTTCCCCTGCAACCTTGCCTGCCTCTGGCTATCTCACAGCTCACTTGTTCTTCTGAAGATGTCTGGGATGGTTAGAATTCAGCAGGTCACACCTTAGCCTGTCAGGACCTGGCGCCTCCTATGCCCAGAATTAGTTCATCGCTTCATTTCCCCTCCAAAGGGCCGGTGACAAGTCTGCCCTGTTAGACACAAATCTCAGTGAGCCCACGGCAGCCAGCAGTTTCCCATTTGGTTACATGTCATATCGCCTTAGGTTTTGGCAGTCTGAAACACCCACAGTTCTCAGCCTCAGCAGGGACCACGCCAAGAAGGGCGAACTATACGATAGATAACTTTACTCAAGAGCTTTTAGATTTAATCTGCACAAGGTCGGCATTTATGAACTCCATATAGTTAGGCATGAATTCATGATAAATATTTTGAAGTTTTAGTTTAGTTTAATTTAACTCCCCAATCATTTATTGAGGCCATGCAAGCCGAGGGAATCGGTACGTGGCACTCATGTTTCAAAAGTTTAACTTAACACAAATTACCAGTTTTGAGATTCCCAACAACCTTGCAAGATAATTGGCTAAGTATTTCTTCCATTCCATTGCATTGGATTCATTTATTCATCCATTCATTTAACAAAAATTTTTAGGGAGTTACCTTGTAACTAGCACTGATCTTGCTACAAAGACTAATAAAATATTGTCCTTACTCTCTACAGACAATACCTGTCCTTATTCTACATGTCTATGGGAGAGGCATAGAATTAGGCAGATACTACACAGAGTAAACGCGATGACAGAGACAAGTAAAGAAGAGCAAAGAAGAATACGATACCCAATAAGGGGGAATATG
Source organism: Rhinolophus hipposideros (assembly GCF_964194185.1). NCBI lineage: Eukaryota > Metazoa > Chordata > Mammalia > Chiroptera > Rhinolophidae > Rhinolophus > Rhinolophus hipposideros. The sequence goes on along the minus strand of NC_138057.1, from coordinate 38,872,600 downwards.
CAAAGGCTGATTGCTCAAAGGAGGCCTGAGGTAAACCTCAGAAGTAAGTAAAAGTTTGTTAGGAAAACAAAAAAAGTGATTGCCCTTATTTTATACTTCCAAAAAACACTATGAGGTTCTCAGTCATATTATTGCCTCTCTTGAGATTTAATAGGAACTAGGCAAGTCAATTAGCAAATAACTGGAAGAAATGGGACAAAGAAAACTTATTCTGTCTGACTCATATTTAGTGCGTTTTTCATGAAGCAATATTATTTCCTTAGGAGGAGCTAATTTTGTTTTGAAGAAAACATTGACAATGGAGAAGTGAATTATAAATCGAGATATTCTTGATCTAATTATAAGCCAGAGAACAAAAATAAGTTTAAGAATTTTGTCTGAAATACTCTAATTTTCTAACCACGCCAATGCAAAATAAGCGGACAAAATTTTTCATTTATATTATAAATTAGGCTTATTATGTGGTAAATACTTTGTGATTTTTGTGAAACACAGGCTACCATTCAAACTTTACTAAGTAAAAATAAAGTTAAATTTACAGTTAAAATTCTATATTGAAGAAGTTGGGTTTTCAATAGGAATCCTCAGAATCCTTAAAAGCCAAAGAGAATATTTAAAAATCATTTTATTGAATAATTAGAAGAAGTGAAATAGGTAAACTAATGTAAATTTATTCCTTTTGTAGACTTTCTTGGAAAAAAAACAGCAGGAGGAACATTACAAAATATCAGTGAGAAAAATTACACAATGGAAAACCACGAGAGTAGAAACAGCAGCTCTGCCAAGATTTGCTGTGTAGGTCTGGATACTTCACTTTACCAAGGTGAGCCCTTCTGCTTTCTTTTGTATAATGGAGATAATGGTCACTGTTGTATTCTAATTTACAAGGTTTCAGTGGGTCAATTAAACCATATGCGGGAAATAATTTGAAACAAAACATTATGCATAAGGTACTAAAAAGAAGAATATATTTCTTGTTACAAATTAAATATTTTGTGTGTATCAAGAAAAAAGACTGTTTGTATTAGCAGATATTCAAGGGAAAGAAGACATCTTAGAAAACTCTGAGTCTTCTCATGGGTAGATGGTAACAACTCCTATTAAGTTGCTTACGATTTATTTTGAATACTTCAACATAGATAGTATGAGTGGATAAATTAACTATAATCTACATGCTAGAATGGATTAGTAGCATTAGACATATTCTAGTTAAGATAATTAGATAGCATTTGAAAGACTCTAATCAGTATTGTATGATTTCCAATAACAATGATTTCTAATATTGCCATCTCCACCTGCAATACAACAGATGTTTGAAATATCTTTTTCCCATTATAAAGATGATATAAGAACCTGATGAGTCAGCCCCTCTAATATCCTTCAAAGCAGTGCCTCAGTCCTGGGACTCCTGTTCTTTCCCATGGCCCATGGGCAAAATAGAGGACTCACCTAATTTCAACTAGATCCTCAAGACTGTTAAGAAACTTTGGTGCAAGGTGCTAGTCAGTCACTGAAAGATAGAGAGCTAACATTTCACCTGGTTTAAGGAACAGGTTGTTTCAATGTTTTTGTATCTTCTTGGTAATGAATGTGTTTATGCGGGCTTATATCTGTGACTTGCTTTCAGTGTAACATATCACTTGGTATGTTGATGGGACCTGGTGCTCAATGCTGCGTCTAATGTGGAGAGATGGGGAGAAAAGAGTGGGGATCAGAAACCAACCAAAAAGAGCCTAATAATTGTGAATGGACAAATTGGATAAGTTACTTTACCAAAACCTCTTTTTAGCATTATTTGGAATACCAATCCAGAATTTTCTTATAAATGTATCAAATATCTACAATAAACTGCAGACTTGTTGAGGACATTACTAATGAGTCATAATGTGAGTTCCCATTCTAAAGACTTCAAAGAATTTATTTCTCAAAAACTTTGATTCCTTTGAAGAACTAATGTGATTCTTTTTTTTTTTTTTTAATAATGAGAGTCATGTAGTCATGTACTTTATCTCCCTTTTTTCTTTGGATTGCAGAAAACTCTCAGTTAAGTTTGATATTTGATTATATGTCCTCTGATCCAAGCAGCCTTCATTTTAGTTTTTTTTTTCCTTTATGTGTTTTGGATTTTAAAAAATTTAATAAGGTTGCTCTACAATGAATTTTTACTTTATTTTTTGCTATCTTAAATCCTTTATGTAACAAAGATTAGAACTACAAATTTATACTTATGAATAACTTTATCATGTTATGAATTTCAAACAATATGAATGCAGTAGGAGAACTTGTGACACTAAAAAAGATTACCTTTTCTCTACAGCTATTTTCATAGTAAAAAATTAAGAATCCAGAGAAATTAGTGAACACTAGAAGCAACAGTATAAAAGTAACATTTTTAATGAGTTGTAAATTATGGAAGAATAGAAAGTGTGCACATTTTCAATAAGGAATTTCATTAACGCACATCTATAATAAATGGTTATTTCAAACAATAAAATTCTCATTTTACGTCTTTTAAAATGTCTTTATAATATGTTGTAATAATTAGTCTTTCTAAATTTTCTAAACTTTAAAAACTTGCTAAGCAAGTGTTTGAAATCAATAAATTTTTAAATCAATAAAGTATTTTCCTATTCTCACCACTTCCACCCTTCCTATCCCTAAGCTAATGATAAATGCAGAATCAAGTGCAGGAAAAGGCTTACCAGTATTTTGAAATTTGGGCTTCTCCTGCAGGTACTGAAATCCTTCCTTGTAGACAGTTAGGAATATGAATTCAAATGGGTTAAAGCCACTGATTGGTCAGTGCTAACTTCTAAGTCTGTGAAGTAGTTAGTGGTCCAATGTGTCCGTTTAACATCTATTTTCCAGTACTCAATATCTTTAGTTTTAAAATTAGGATTAATTTTTTAATCTTCATGTTGTAGTGCTTATCATCTCTTTCATTAGTCTAATTTGAGTTAATTAGAATCTGTAGTTAGTCCTGAATCTATGTTATAGTAGAACAATTGAAAAGAGAGACACAGACGCAATTATGTTGTTTTTTTGTCTGGAGGAGACAGAAAGTCAGTGGGGCTTCCCTTATTAGGTTAATATCTACCTGACTTCAAAATGTTCCAATGATACAAATAGCAATGAGAGTCACTGCACATTCCAAATTCCATCTGTTTCTCTTGCCCTACCCTCTACAATCCAATTACTTCAAAGGTGATGGAAGAAGGGAAATGTTCTACATGTCAAAATGATAATGTCCATTACATGATTTACAGAATGAGTAGTATGTGTGATAGTTGGGGGTGAATTCATGTTTTCACTCTTAGAATAAAATCCTTTTCTGTCACATTTTTTAAAAAAATCCCTTCAAATCAGTGCAGATAAAATGTGTGCCTAAATAATCTCATTTGGGGCTCACAATGATTTGACAAACTTGAGAATGAAATAAGTACAAAATGTTATGGATCCATTACCTCCAATTCTTTCATAATCTGGCAGTTGTGGTGTGGTTTGATATCCCACAAAGAAACTTTAGTTTTGAGTATAGGTTGTGATGCCAACTTTTGTTAAAAGGTAAGACTGCATTCTTCAGAATCTATGTGGTTTAGGCGTGGTCTGAATTTCAATGAACAAACAAATATGCTATTTATAAAAGCATCAAAAGAGAGGAATAATGTTTCATATAATTAAATACACCTGTCATTTACTGTTTTCAGGGGAACTATAAGCCTCCAATTCAATGATTAAAAATTAGTAACTGTTAAGAATATAATCAATATAAGTGAGTCATTAATATTGAACAGATTTTTTAAAACACATAGATACAAACAATATTCATTGTATATGTAGAAAGATCATAAAAATCACTTCTTAAGAAAATTCTAGTTGAAAATCACTATGAGCCATTAGAACATGAATAAATGTAAAACAAATGAAAAACAGATTTTAAGGTACCAAGATCAGGTGGTAAGAAACAAAATAAATGTCAGCTACTTAAGAAATCTACATTGAATAAAAAAACTACTAATACTCTCCAAAAGGGATATTAAGGAATTATCTTAAAGATATACCCCTAGAGCCTTCTAGATTCATAAAAGCATCAGCTAAGTTGTTTTTTTCTGATGTTTAAATAAAACATATAGCATAAAAACAATGTTTATTATTAACTAAAAATTGATTTTAATTGACTATAGTGTAAAGTTTCTCAAAAGCGCTCTAATTTTCAGGAATATTTTCAAAGAAGAACTTTTTTTATTAAGCTTACTTAGATAAAACTTGTACAGAACTTATCAATAATTACAACAGATAAATTAGATTTGAGTGGGGGCGCACTACATTGCCATTAAGTTTTGGTCTTTTTTAACAAAACATGACTAAATAATTTTTTATTAGAAACCAAAATTCTGATTGAGTTTTAGAAATGAAGAATATTGTTGAATTGTTTCCTTGTATTATAATCTGTTGTTATTCTATAAATGTTACATTCATTTCTAGTTGCAATGCCTATGTCTGTGGGACTGCCTCAAGAGTTATGAGTTATAATTTTATTCATAAGAGAGAAATGTGACAATTCTGTGTTCTATACCATTCCAAAAATGAAATTCAATTCCATTTTTTTGGCTGTAAAATGAGAACAATACCTGCTTTACTTATCTCTTAGTATTACTATGAGAATACTGATAAAATATATGTGAAAGTTGGGAAACTAATAAAACTTTTGGCAAATGTAAGGTGATACCAGAATTCTTCCTGCATATCACTCAGGAGAATCAATGTACTGTTACCGATATGATTTGAGGAAAAAAACCACAATTTTCTGAGAATACATTTTATAATATTGCGATATTGCATTTTAATGCGAACACGCAGAGTTAGCAAGTCTGTATGCTATCTTTATACCACTTAGAAAGGAGCCCTAGACTCCGGACAAACATAGGCTCTTACCAGGGCCATGGCTTAATGAGTGGAGTTCAGGTTGGGTCTTTTATTTAGGAGACTTTGTGTTGTCAACAAACATTATAACTGTACAGCATGACCCAGCAAATATCCTTTAAAAACTCAGGTTTAAAAAAAAAAAAAAAAAAAAGCAACACCTAATATCCTAATATGGGCAGTAAACACTTACTAACAACTGAAATGGTCTCACAAGTAAGGAGAATCTTATGCCTTATGTGTTTGGATTAGTTGTGGCTACACAAAATGGATATGCTCAAAAATACATGTAGTAATAACTGGCCATAGACTTCAAAAACTGCAAAGATTGTTGACTTTTAATTTATATTTACAATGTAGATCAGTGCTGTTCCATTGAAAATATAATGCAAGCTATGTATGTAATTTAAATTTTTCTAGTAGCCATATAAAAATATTAAAACAGGTGAATTTTTTAAATTTCAATAATGTAAAAAGGTTAGGTGACATCATAAAAATGGCAGCATGAGGTAAGCCTCTTGAAATCTCCCCTAGAATTTACAACAAATTGAACAACTATAACTCCACAAAGGACTTCCTGCACAGCAGACAAGCAACAGGAAGAGGCTCACTATTGAAATCACCTAAAGGTGGGCAAATTGCTCAAGCAGGGGAGGAGGGAAGGAAGAAGTGCACAGACGGGGCAGCGTGGGCACAGGATGCAGACCTAGCTCAGTGCTCGGAGCTCACTGCATCCCGGAGCTACCGCAGCTGTGGGAGAGGGAAGAACTCAGACTGCTAGGACTGCCTTTATGACCCACATGCCTATGCTCATGGCAGAGACCTCGGAGCATAGACTGAGGGAAGAAGGCTGAAAACAGTGGTTTACGCCCTCAATGCTGAGCAGAGAACGGAAGCCTCAGGCACTGAGCCTACCACCCCCTACTTACCCTCCCAGAGCTCACCCCGCCCCCACCTGCCCAATGCTAGAAACAGAACAGTAGCAGTGTCAGATCAAAAGAACAGAATATTTGCAGTTCTGAGAACTGTGGTCTGCAAACCTGGACTCACAGTCCAACTAGTTCCGGTAAAGGGGAGGGAGCCATGGAAGCAGGACTGGCTGTGGTGGTGGTCACTGCCATTGCTCTGGGTCACCTTTCACAACCCACCCCACCCCTGTCCCCACCTATCTGGGCGGATCCCTACAAGAGTAAACAGAGCTGCTGAAACACCTAGGCTCTGAATCTGGTGCAGGAAGAGCTTTGGAACTTCAGAAGCTCTCCACATCCCGCCACAGAGGCAGAGACGTATGACCCTGGTGAACTATTCACAGAGGAGAAGCCCGCCTTCCAGGGAATCCCCCAATTGTGTGAGAAGCCATTCTGGAAATGGTGCAGAGAAAACATATCACTACAGTGTGAGAGAGAATAAAAGGCTGAAGTTGCAGAGAAAACAAAATAATCTACCAACACCTACTGAAAAACAAAAGAAAGACCTCTTTCTATCAACCTGTGGCAGAACCCGTTCCTGTAGATGTCTAGGAACAGAAATAATATATCACTAATTGCCATGAATAACCAAGGCAACAAGACAGCTCAGAAAGAAAATGAAACGTCTCCAGAAAATGAACTTAAGGATATGGAAATATGTAACTTAAATGACAGACAATTCAAGATTGCAGTTCTGAAAAAACTCAACGAGATGCAAGAAAACACAGAAAGGCAGTTTAATGAACTCAGAAACACAATCAAAGAAAAACATGAGCATTTTACAAAAGAGATTGAAATTTTAAAAAAGAACCAAATAGAATTTCTGGAGATTAAGAACTCAATAAAAGAAATGAAGAATGAAATAGCCAGCTTAGGTAGTAAAGTTGACCAGATGAAGGAAAGAATCAGTGACATCGAAGATAGAAATCTGGAAGTGACATGGATGGAAGAAGAAAGAGACCTGAGACATAAAAGAAATGAAAGAACTCTTCAAGAACTTTCTGACTCCATCAGAAGGAGCAATATAAGAATAATGGGCATACCAGTAGGAGAAGAAAGAGAAAAGGTAACAGAAAGTATATTCAAACAAATAGTTGATGAGAACTTCCCAAACTTGTGAAAAGAACTGGATCCTCAAATCCAAGAAGCAAATAGAACACCTAATTACCTCAATCCCAACAGGCCTTCTCCAAGGCACATTATGTTGAAGCTGTCAAAAATCAACAAAAAAGAAAGAATGCTCAAGGCAGCCAGGGAAAAGAAGACAATAACCTACAATGGAAAGTCCATTAGAATATCGTCAGATTTTTCAGCAGAAACTCTACAAGCCAGGAGGGAGTGGAACCAAATATGCAAACTATTGAAAGAGAGAAATTATGAGCCAAAAATATTATATCCAGCAAAGATATCTTTTAGATATGAAGGAGGAATAGAGACCTTTCCAGACATACAGAAGCTGAGGGAATTTTCTAACACATGACCTGCTCTACAAGAAATACTGAAGGAGGCTATTCGACCATCATCAATAGGGATAATTTGTGGTAATCAAAACGTAAAAGGGTCAGGGGGAGAATAAAGGCCTGAACTGGAATATGGGAATGGTGAAAGTCAGCCTGCTGAAGAAAATGGAATACTCTAAATATGAAATTTTCTTTTGCATAAACTTAATGGTAACCACTCAAAAAAAAAAATCCAGAACTGAAATATATAACATAATAAAAGAAGAAACAGAGGGAAAAATCATAGAATACAACCATACAGAAATAATAGACAACAATAAAAATGCAAAGAAACAATGGAGACACAGCATTACCAGAAACCTAAAGATAGAATGACAGGAAATCCTCACACATCAATAATCACCCTAAATGTAAATGGACTGAACTCATCAGTAAAAAGACAGAGTAGCAGATTAGATCAAAAGAAAACTAAACGCAACCATATGCTGCCTCCAAGAGACACATCTCAAATACAAGGACAAACAGAGACTCAAAGTGAAAGGGTGGAAATCGACACTCCAAACAAATGTTATCCAGAGAAAATCAGGTGTAGCCATACTGATATCAGATGAAACAGACTTCAGGATAAAAACGGTAACAAGAGACAAAGATGGACATTTCATAATGATAAAGGGGACTATACAACAAGAAGACATAACAGTCATCAATATTTATGCCCCCAATCAGGGAGCACCGAAATATATAAAGCAACTACTAACAGAACTAAAGGGAGAAATTGTCCAAAACACAATTATATTAGAGGACCTAAATACATCATTGACAGCTATGGAAAGATCATCCAAACAGAAAATAAAGAAAGAAATAGTAGCCCTAAATGAGACATTAGATGAAATGGACATAATTGACATATATAGAGCACTACATCCTAAAACATCAGACTATACATTTTTTTCTAGTGTACATGGAACATTCTCAAGGATAGACCATATATTGGGACACAAAATCAGCCTCAGCAAATTTAAGAAGATTGAAATCATACCAAGCATATTCTCTAATCACAATTTGAAATTGGATATCAACTGTAGAAAGAAAGCAGGAAAAACCACAAACACTTGGAGATTAAACAACTTACTTTTAAAGAATGACCGGGTCAAAGAAGAAATAAGAGGAGAGATCAAAACATACATAGAAACAAATGAGAATAAAAATACATCCTACCAAAATTTTGGGGATGCAGCAAAAGCAGTATTCAGAGGGAAATTTATATCACTATCGGCCTATCTCAAGAAACAAGAAATCCCAAATAAATAACCTTATGTTACACCTAAAGAACTAGAAAAAGAAGAACAAATGAAACCCAAGGTCAGCTGAAGAAAAGAAATAATAAAAATCAGAGCAGAACTAACTGAAATAGAGAACAAAAAGACAATAGAAAAAATTATTGTGACAAAGAGCTGGCTCTTTGAAAAGATTAATAAAATTGACAAACCCATGGCTAGACTCACTAAGATAAAAAGAGAGAAGACATTAATAAAGAAAATCAGAAATGAAAAAGGGGAAGTTATCACGGATGCTACAAAATACAAAGGATCATCCAAGAATACTATGAAGGACTATATGCCACCAAATTCAATAACCTAGAAGAAATGGACATGTTCTTAGAAACATATAGCCTTCCAAGGCTGAACCATGAAGAACCGGAAAATCTAAATAGACCAATCACCAGTAAGAAAATTGAATCAGTCATCTGAAACCTTCCCAAAAGCAAAAGTCTGGGACCAGATGGCTTCACTAGTGAATTCTGCCAAACCTTCAAAGAGGATCTAATACCTGTCCTATTCACACTCTTCCAAAAAATTGAAGAAGAGACAACACTCCCCAACTCATTTTATGAGGCCAACATTACCCTGATACCAAAACCTGGTAAAGATAACACAAACAAAGAAAACTACAGACCAATATCTCTGATGAATACAGATGCGAAAATCGTAAATAAAATTCTAGCAAATTGAATGCAACAATGCATTAAAAACATTATTCATCACGACCAAGTGGGGTTCATCCCAGGGGCACAAGGATGGTTTAATATATGCAAATCCATCAATGTGACACATCACATAAACAAAATAAAGACAAAAATCATATGATTATATCAATTGATGCAGAAAAAGCATTTGACAAGATACAACATCCACTTGTGATTAAAACACTTAGTAAAATAGGTATAGAAGGAAAATACCTTAACATAATAAGGCCATATATGACAAACTCTCAGCTAATATCATAATTAATGGTGATTAACTGAAGCCCTTTGCTCTACATTCAGGAACATGACAGGGTTGTCCCCTATTACCTCTGCTTTTCAACATAGTGTTGGAAGTCCTTGTCAGATCAATCAGGCAAGAGAAAAAAATAGAAGGCATCCAAATGGGGAATGAAGAAGTTAAATTGTCATTCTTTGCAGATGACATGATGCTATATATAGAAAACCCTAAAGACTCCACCAAAAAGCTATTAGAAACCATAAACGAATACAGAAAAATTGCTGACTACAGAATCAATGTACAAAAGTCCGTTGCATTCCTATATATGAACAATGAAATCTCAGAAAAAGAAACATAAAGAAAAAAATTCCTTTTGCGATTGCAACAAAAAGAATAAAAAACCTAGGAATAAACTTAATCAAGGATGTGAAACACCTATATGCTGAAAACTGTAAGACATTTTTTAAAGAAATTGAAGAAGACAAAAAGAAATGGAAAGACATTCTGTGTTCATGGTTTGGAAGAATAAACATAGTTAAAATGGCTATACTACCCAAAGCAGTAAACAGATTTCATGCAATCCCCATCAAAATCCCAATGGCATTTTTTAAAGAAATAGAACAAAAAATCATCAGATTTGTATGGAACCACAAAAGACCTCAAATAGCCAAAGCAATTCTAAGAAGAACAATGCTGGAGGTATCACATTCCCTGTCTTAGCTTGTACTACAAGGCAACAATAATCAAAACAGTATGGTATTGGCAGAAAAACAGACACGTAGACCAATGGAATAGAATTGTGAACCCAGAAATAAACCCACATAAATATGGACAGATAATTTTTTACAAAGAAGCCAAAAACACACGTATAATAAAGACGAGACAGCCTCTTTAATAAATGGTGCTGGGAGAATTGGAAAGCCATGAGCAAAAGAATGAAACTGGACTGCTATCTGTCACCATGTACCAAAATTAATTCAAAATGAATGAAAGACTTGAAACAATAAACTGAATAGAAAATAACATAGGTACTAATCATGGACCTTGGGTTCAAAGAGCATTTTATGAATTTGACTCCAAAGGCAAGACAAGTAAAAGGTGAAATAAATGAATAAGACTATATCAAACTTAAAAGCTTCTGCACAGCAAAAGAAACCATCGACAAAATAAAGATGCAACCAACTGAATGGGAGAAGATTTTTGCAAACTGTGCCTCTAATAAGGGGCTAATATTCAAAATATACAAGGAACTCATACAACTCAACAACAAAAAAACTAACAACCCAATTGAAAAATGGGCAGAGGACCTGAAGAGACATTTCTCCAAAAGGACATACAAATGGCAAATAGACATATGAAAAAAATGCTCTACATTACTAATCATCAGAGAAATGCAAATGAAAACCACAATGAGATATCACCTCATCCCAATCAGAATGGCTATCATCAACAAGACAAATAGTAACAAGTGTTGGAGAGGCTGTGGAGAAAAAGGAACCCTCATACACTCTTGGTGGGAATGCAGACTGGTGCAGCCGCTATGGAAGGCAGTGTGGAGGTTCCTCAAAAAATTAAGAATAGAATTGTCATATGACCCAGCAATGACTCTCCTGGGTATCTACAAAAAAATCTGAAAACATTTATCCATAAAGACAAGTATGCTCCAATGTTCATTGCAGCTTTATTTACGGTGGCCAAGACATGGAAACAACCAAAATGTTTTTCGATAGATGAATGGATAAAGAAGTTGTGGTATATATACACAATGGAGTACTATCTGCGGTAAAAAAAGATGAAATAGGACCATTTGTGACCACATGGATGGATCTTGCGATTATAATACTAAGCGAAATAAGTCAGACAGAAAAAGTAGAGAACCATATGATTTCACTGATATGTGGTATATAAACAGAAAACAACAAAAGAACAAGACAAACAACTGAAAGAACAAAAACTCATAGACATAGACAATAGTTTAAGGGTTACCAGAGGGTAAGTGGGGAGGGGGAGCGGGGCTCTAGAAGAGGGTAAACGGTGTCTAATATATGGTGATGGAAAGAGAACTGATTCTGGGTGGTGAACACACAATGTGAGATATATATAATGTATTACAGAATTGTACACCTGAAATCTATGTAACTTTACTAACAATTGTTGTCCCAATAAACTTTAATTTAAAAAAATTTCAATAATGTAATTTATTTAACCCAATATATTCAAAATATTATTAACCCAACTTGTAAACAATATAAAAAACATTACTTTTTTCTATTTGATCCTTTATTTTTCATACTAAGTCTTTGAAATCCAGTATGTATCTTACACTTAAAGCAAATCTCAACTCAGAGGTTTTAATTTGCATCAGAAATACTTCATTTGGGGCCGGCCCGGTGGCTCAAGCGGTTGGAGCTCCGTGCTCCTAACTCCGAAGGCTGCTGGTTCGATTCCTACATGGGCCAGTGGGCTCTCAACCATAAGGTTGCCAGTTCAATTCCTCAAGTCCCACAAGGGATGGTGAGCTCCGCCCCCTGCAACTAAGATTGAACAGGCACCTTGAGCTGAGTTGCCACTGAACTCCCAGATGGCTCAGTTGCTGAGTTGGTTGGAGCTGACTTGGTTGGAGTGCGTCCTCTCAACCACAAGGTTGCCAGTTCTATTCCCACAAGGGATGGTGGGCTGAGCCTCTGCAATTAGCAACGGCAACTGGACCAGGAGCTGAGCTGTGCCCTCCACAACTAAGACTGAAAGGACAACAACTTGACTTGGAAAAAAAGTCCTGGAAGTACACACTGTTCCCCAATAAAGTCCTGTTCCCCTTCCCCAATAAAAAAAAAAAGAAAAATCTGAAAAAAAGAAAACTTCATTTGTATTTAGATTTCATAAAATTTATAGTTGATAAAGTTGTTCCAAGCATATTTTATATTTTTTCTAACAGTAAAATTTAAAAATCAGTTCTTCAGTCACACTGGCCGTATTTCAAATGCTCGGTAGTCGTATGTGACCAGTGGCTATGGTGCTGGCCAGCACACTTAGATTCTATAGCTACTATAACAATTTTCAAGTATGTGTTTATTAATCATCAGATGTGCTGTTGGATATTTTAAAGGTATGGCACTTGAAAATATAATAAATTTTTATAAAATAATATTCAAATAAATGAATCATTAATCAAATCCCAAGATAGTAATACTTTTACAACATACCAAGATTTATATGAAAGATTTTGTAGAATAATGCATGTCGACTTTGTTGAAAGTGTCTTCTACTTGCTTATTAAATTACTCTGCTGTAATTTTTTTTCATAAAATGACTTTTATATCTGTAATAGCCACATTCATAATTTTCTGTTTAAAAATTAGTAACACAGATTTAACTGCCTCAATTAAAAATTTAAAAAATCTCCTCCTGTGTCTTCTAATTTGATTGAACTTTGTATATTTTTATTTCCAAAGAAGGAAGGAAGGGGAAAACTGAGTTCATTTCGTTGTAAATTAGAGTGTCCTTTCAATATAGAGGAAAAATTTAGAGAAGACAAGTTTGATGTGTTTTTGTTGTTTTAAGTTGAAACTTAGAAAATAAAATTATGGAAAGAATTCTGAATATTCATACTCAACTACTCACTTCGCTATACCCTGGAATGACGCAAGAATTGCAAAGATCTATCAAGCATTAAAAAAAAAAAAAAATACAGAGGGTAAAGGGGGAGGGGATGGTAGATGAGGGTAAAGGGGATCAAATATATGGTGATGGAATGAGGACTGACTCTGAGTGGTGAACACACAATGAGATTTATAGATGATGTAATATAGAATTGCATACCTGAAATCTATGTAACTTCACTAACAATTGTCACCCCAATAAACTTTAAGTAAAAAAAAAATCAATGTTTACTGAAAGTTTTATTGCATTATTTTTTTTTAATTTTTATGTTCTTCCCATATGTTCTAGAGAATGTTCACATTTTAGAGAAAAGTTTATTTTCTTGATCGTGGGAAAAAATGTCAAAAGCTGGTTCTAGGTTTACAAATTGTTCTCCCTCTCATTGAAAATTACAGATTGCTCATGTAATTTTCTTCAGAGAAAGCAGATGTCTTGTTACATTCCTTTTCCTGAGGTCCTCTGACTACAAAAGCATTGTAATATTTATTTCAGCAATGTAATTCAGGCCTCTATAAATATGCTGAACTATCCTAGTAACTCCATGAAGAGGCAATGAATTACAGCAACAAAGGAGTGTTCTATGCAGAGAATGATGTGTCATTAAGAAAAGCATGCAGTCTCGTTTCTTTAGAAGAAAATAGCTTTTACTAGACAAATCCCATTGCAGGAAGTTCGTTAATACATCTGACAGTTTTTACACTGGCATTTTATTGTGTGCAATGCTGCTTGTCATAACTAACTCATCAGTTAGGCTATAGAAAAATGTTTTGTTTCACATATTTTTATTTTAATGGCAATAGTTGCGATGGGATTTCAGTTTCAGATATAAAAAGGGAGCTTCATCTTGATGTTCTTTCCAAGTTTATGAGCTATCTAAATCGTTTTCATGTTTCAGTGTTTTTACTGAAAAATGTTTTTCATCAATGTATAATTCGACATTTAGCCATGTAAATATTTACTCATCTGCCTCAGAAAGAACATGTGTATTCATGTTTAAATTTAAAAATATTCTAGTTAAAGCATAATAAATTTTCATACTCCTTATTTATTATATTTATTTTTCATAGTCTTTGTTTAAAAAAATGCATCCAAACTTGTTCTTTGCTGAACACAAAGCTATTGAGAGTTGTCACTTTGTATGTAAGGAAAGATCTTCATATTCTTATCAGCAGGATAACTATAGATTAGCTTTGTCCCTTTACAATTGTGTACAATTTTGGATTTTGAGCCCCAGGGTATAGTATGGGCAATGACAAAGATAGAGAGCTAGAAATATATTGGACTTTTCTGGTACATTCTTCACTCTTCCCTAGACTGCTCTGGGTCTTTTGCCTGCAAATGCTAGGCCCATCTCCTTGTTGATGGAATAAGTAAATGAGAATGTTGGGAGCTGGATCCAAATGTGTGCTTTTTCCTCCTTCCTTTCCTGCCTCCAATCCTATGGATCCACACTACTCTCACAGTGTCATCTCAAGACATAACACCTTCTGCCATGCTGCATTCCTTTGTAGCCCCTCTGCTTCCTTCCTAAGAGAAGCAGATTGGAAGATGTGTGCATTGCAGTGGTTTTCGAAGACTGTCCCCTATAAGAAGCATTAGTAATACCTGGGAACTTGGGAAATGTTTATTACTTGGGCCCCATCCCAATCTATTAAATTTGAAACTGGGAGTCGGGAGTAGCAATTTGTGTTTTAACAAGTCCTCCAGGTGGCTCTGAGTTTGAGAACCACTGGTGTAGTGAAAGGCAACACAGAATTGCTCAAAGTCACATAGGCAGAGGGAGAACTAGCTGTAAAAGCACGTGCCCTGACTCCTAGCTCGGATCCACTTGCCCAAGACTCTACACATATGTGAACATCAGGCTCCTCTTACTCTTCTTGAAACAGAACTTCTCCAGGATTTTTAAATTTTAAAAAATAATGACAGGGCCGGCCCGGTGGCGCAGGCGGTTAGAGCTCCGTGCTCCTAACTCCGAAGGCTGCGGGTTCGATTCCCACATGGGCCAGTGGGCTCTCAACAACAAAAAAAAAAAAAAAAAAAAAAAAAACTTAAAAAAAAAAAAAAACATTTAAAAAAAATAATAATGACAGCATGGATTTTCATATTTTAATAACAAAAGCACATGAAAACATGAGTAATGAATACTTTATTAAATATTTCTTTAGTAAATATTTGTTGATCTCAAAGAGCATATTGACAAGAATGGCTCTTTGACGAGACTCAATTGTTTCTGTTTCTAGAGACATGCTCCTACAAATGGGAAACTCTGACGGTGTAAAATTAGAGTTGACCCTTGAACAACGCAGGTTTGAACTGTGCAGGTCCACTAATATACACATGGATTGTTTTCAGCATGTGTGCAGTCAGCCCTCCATATTCATGGATGCCAAAGGCCAACTGAACGCATCCTTCTATACCATTTTACATAGGGGACTTGAGTCGCTCTGGTGGGTTCCTGGAACCAATCCCCTGCTGATACTGAGGGATGACTGGAGTTTTTGAGGAGACAAACGTTATGTGCAGATTTTCATTTGTGTGGCATCCTTAATCCCCATGTTGTTCAAGGGGTAACTATACTCAACCAAATATTTGTGAAGTCTGCTGCAGTGCTTCTGTTTGAGAAGTAAAAGATCTCTCATACAACAACACTAATGTATTAAAACACATTGATGTGCTAATACCACTCTTACTTGGCATCAAAACATTCATCCAAGGTACAGCAGTGAAACAGTATTCAGTTCTCTTGGCACGTGAAGACAGTCTAATGCTCTAGTACTGTGGCGTTTTAATAACCTATAAACTTGTGAACACATAAATGATCTAGGGGAACCATCCTAATTGTTTTACTGTTTGCAGCCAAGATTTACTCTGGTATCTCTTTACTCAGAAATAGCTTCTTTCTCAATTCACTTCTGGTAACATCTATGTATTTTTCCTTTATATATTTTTAAATGTTATGTGGTGGCTTATCTACTCCTTCAAAATATTTAGGGATCTAACCAACCTTATAACTTGGGGGAAAACAATGAACCATTGTCGCGCAGGGGACCCTGCTCGCTGCGCCATTTGTCGTGCAGGGTCTCAGCTCCCACTCCCCGCCCAAGAACGCAGGACACGGTAAGGCCAAACAGGAACACCCACGGAGCCATAGTTAGGGGAGTCAAACCAATATATTCTCGCTGGAGGCTTGGCTGGAGACACAGGAAGCAGGATCTACATAATCTGCCTAACAGCAGTCCGCGCTTGCCAGCCACCATCTTCTCGCTAGCCCCCATTCCTTTCCTGCTAGCGTAGCCACAGCCGTTATATTAGTGGCCAATGGCCTACGGGTTACAGCTGACGGCCAACTAGCCACAGCTGCTGGCATCTGATCACAGTTGATGGCCATTTACTACCCGAGCCAGCACCTTTCTATGTGAGGCCGAGAGCCTGGAAACTGTTTTTTGGGGTTTTGTCCCCACACTCCACCCCTACAGGGTCTCGCCTCACAATCTACGTGACAAGCGTCTTCTGCGAGGGGCCCTGTGCAAGGAGCCTGGAGGTGAATGCACTATCCTGAACACAGCCAGGCTCTCTGGGCACAGCCAGGGTTTCTCAGGGCACCACCACAGTACTTCTGGGCACAGCCAGACATCCTGGGCTTCTTAGGGTACCACCTGTCTCCCCGGGCACAGCCAGGTTTTCTCAGGGGACCACCACAGTACTTCTGGTCACAGCCAGACTTCCTGGGCTTCTTAGGGTACCACCTGTCTCCCCGGGCACAGCCAGCTTTTCTCAGGGCACCACCACAGTACTTCTGGTCACAGCCAGACTTCCTGGGCTTCTTAGGGTACCACCTGTCTCCCCGGGCACAGCCAGGTTTTCTCAGGGCACTGCCACTCTCTCTGGACACAGCCAGGGCCTCTCAGGGCACTGCCACTCTCTCTGGACACAGCCAGACTTCCTGGACACAGCCAGGGCCTCAGGGCACTGCCACTCTCTCTGGACACAGCCAGACTTCCTGGACACAGCCAGGGCCTCAGGGCACTGCCACTCTCTCTGGACACAGCCAGACTTCCTGGACACAGCCAGGGCCTCTCAGGGCACTGCCACTCTCTCTGGACACAGCCAGACTTCCTGGACACAGCCAGGGCCTCAGGGCACTGCCACTCTTTCTCTGGGCTTCTCGGGGTACTGTGCTGGAACAACAGCGGCTCACATCAAGGTGCTTACATATTATCAATGGCGGCCAGTCAAGACACAAAAGCAAACATCAAACCAGTCCCACTACATGGTGGTATGTTCCCAAACAGTCAAGCGTCCATTAAATTAGTGATAGAAGGCAATTCCCCATAGTCCATAGTCATTCGCCAGGGCTGTCCTGGGGGTGAGGGATGACCTTGATCTCACCCTCATCTCCCACGGAGGACTCAGCATGCATTTCCTCCTGGGACAAGTCCCGCATCCAAGTTGCCTCAGCAAGCAGTTCCCAGCCCACAGGGCAACAACAACCTTCGCTTTCTCCGCTTTCTCCGGCCTCTGCTGGTTGGGGAACCATCCACGTCTTTCCACCCCTCCACGGGAATCGAGCTCTCCGGCAGCTGCTCCTCCTGGTCTTCCTCAGACTGAGCTTTCGTACGCACACACTGCTCCACTGCCCTCTGGAAAGCTTTGGCCAGCACCATATCCTGCCGACTACGCCATGTGTCGCGCAGGGGACCCTGCTCGCTGCGCCATTTGTCGTGCAGGGTCTCAGCTCCCACTCCCCGCCCAAGAACGCAGGACACGGTAAGGCCAAACAGGAACACCCACGGAGCCATAGTTAGGGGAGTCAAACCAATATATTCTCGCTGGAGGCTTGGCTGGAGACACAGGAAGCAGGATCTACATAATCTGCCTAACAGCAGTCCGCGCTTGCCAGCCACCATCTTCTCGCTACCCCCCATTCCTTTCCTGCTAGCGTAGCCACAGCCGTTATATTAGTGGCCAATGGCCTACGGGTTACAGCTGACGGCCAACTAGCCACAGCTGCTGGCATCTGATCACAGTTGATGGCCATTTACTACCCGAGCCAGCACCTTTCTATGTGAGGCCGAGAGCCTGGAAACTGTTTTTTGGGGTTTTGTCCCCACAACCATCTTCTCTCTCAAAGTTAATATTCCACAAATGATCACAGTATGATAGTTTGGCATGAGTATCAAGGTTTCAAAGGAGGCTGGCACTGGAGCCATTTTATTACAATACAGTTTTATGTACCCTATATGGTAACACATTTCAAAAGTCACAGGTTGTGGAAAGAAGACAAGTTATTAAGGGTGATTATGCTTAACAGTCTTGATTTCCCTACACCTCAGGTATCCCCCCCGTTTCCAGGGAGACTTTGTGTTAAGTACAATGAAATGATCACCACTTGGGGACTTGCACTGCCAAACATAATCCAGGTAAAACACATTTGTACGATGCAGCCAAGTATATGACTTAGTACGCTTATGATGGGATTCCTTTTGGTCTGTAAATTGATAGGCACAGCCAGAGGGATTATGTAAATAATCAAGGGAATGAAATGCAATGCAGAGAGTGTAACTCTATCCCAGGCTGCAAAGCAAGAAACAGCTTGTACCTGGCAGCAGGCTGCACTGAAGCGAGGTGTCTAAAAATGGAAGCAGTTGCTTTTTATAGTCATGTTCCTAAGGGGGCCTATTCTACAGAGTGATGTTAAACAATCTTCTCACACTCCCAATGCTACCATAGGACATGCTAAATTGTTCTGGAGTTTGTTGCCCACAGCTCTCTTGGAACAAACTTTAGGCTTCTGAATTTAGTGCTCACTGTATTCATAACAATTGAAAAAAATCTATTATGTTCCTAGCAAACAAATGGAATTGGTTTTTGCATCACCCCCTAGGATCATGATAAGTGTTTATTTATGTAATTAATAATTATTTATTGAATATACCTACTTTAGGCCATACTAGTTTCTGGGAATATGAGACTAGCAACGTGTAGTCCTGTTACAACTGAGTGGATGTGACAGATTCATTGACACCCTCGTGCAGTAGGTTCCACGGTTGGAAGGCATTAAGTGCTGTAAGGGCACAAATAGTCTTAATGAGTCTGGGAAGGCTTCTTAGAATAAAGTCATAGTAAGTCTAAGACCTGAACTACTAATTAACCCAGTGAAGGGAGAGAGGGAAGATAGGAAAGGAAGAAAAAATAAAGGAAAGGTAAAAAGGAAGGAAGGAAGAAAGGAAGGAAGGAAGGAAGGAAGGAAGGAAGGAAGGAAGGAAGGAAGGAAGGAAAAGTTTTATAAACAGAGCGTTTTAATATTCTAATTTATAAAAAAGAGAGTGAGTTCTGTTCCAGGAAATTTAGTAATACGATGAAGTCCAGCATTTTGGGGCAGGGAAGTGAGAGGTGAGGCTGGGAAGTAAACAAGGTCTACAACACCATGAAGCAAATTTAACACTCCATGCTAAGGACCTTGAACTTTAGCATCCAGCATGCAAAGGGGAGCCATTGCCCAGGTTTCAGCAGTGAGGTGACAACCAGATTTGTGTTTCAGAAAGATTTGCCTGGCTCTGTGGACAAAGGATTAGAAGGGCCAAAATTGGCAAGATGCTTCAGAGTGACAGGCCCTGAGGCAGCCCTGTCTGTCTGCATTTCTTATTCCTTTCTAATAGGTAAATGCTTTGTGTGCTCATTTGCTCATTTGTTCATTTGTTCATTAACTGTGATGGGGATTTTTCTTTAAATAATTGCCATGGAAACACAACTTAGAGAACTGTCTCATAATTACATGTCAACAAATCACTAAAGTCATGAGGTCAAACCCTGTCTTCGAAACAAACCAATGTCTTAAAAGTCGAGAACATTTTACCTAACCATTTTTTCTCTTGTATGTTTCAATCTCTGAGAGACCTATTCCAGTATTTTATTGTCATTATAAGTTATTCCACATTATAGTGCCCAGAACATTGTAGATGCCTAATAAATAGCTGGTAAAGTATTATTTGAAATAATCTCCTCTTATATCAGGTAGTCCAGTATGAATATAGAAAACCTATAGTATCCTTTTTCTAGCAAATTTGCTGTGCATAACTTACCTTAAACTTTCCTTAAGGCTAAAAACACTTTGATTTAGAAATCAGTCATATCAATAATATCCTATCTCCAAGCACTCAATCAGCGGTGGGAGTGGGGGAACCCAGTAGAGGATTCCAGGGAGGGAGTCTTTTAAAGAATAACTTTTATCTTAATTATAAACTTTAGCATCAAACTGATTTAACCCTAATCATTATATAATGGCAAAGTACTCTGGACATGGCGTATCCCCATGTTATATAGGAGGAAGTTGTTTCACCACTGAGATTATTCCTTATTATCATATATAACTACATTTATGAAATCAGCCCTCCTCTCTACATGCCTCAGAATGCAGTATTGTTAATGTGATGCCTAATTGCAAAAATATTTATCTTGAGATTTACTGTCCACGTGTCAAACATGTAAAAATCAAGACACTGTCTGAATCTTGGCTTTGAAACCAAGATTGCTGAAGAAGGGAAAGTTGAAAGCTGTCTAACCTCAATTGCTTTTAGCAATACAAACTGATGACTAATGACTTTTTCTGCAACCTGGTATGGGGGAAAGGATCTATTCGTCTACTGACATGATATTTAATAGAGAAAATTTCAGTTAGTTATTCCTTGAATACACAAAATAATTTCAGATTTTGTTTGTTTGTTTTGGTTTTTAAGTAGGAAAAACTCATGTTCATGTTTAATTTGCTCTCTTTAGATATGTCATTTAAGTCAGGTTGTTATCGATGGCAAATAAGTACCTTAATGAGCAGCTTGGCAGTGTAAAGCTAGAAAGTGCACATGGAATCACTCATGACAAAGATTGAAAGGCAGGCCCACGTAGTCCAAGAGTTGTTTCCCAGCTGGGGACACAGAGGACTTGAGAACCCAAGTGCCTTGCCTACTAGGATTACATTGCTTCCAAAAGGCTGGAAATGGGACCCTCGGCTCCTAACTCAAGTGGATTATCTTCACTCGATCCAACATCTCATTTTATGTGAGGATTTTCCAAATTGGAGTAATTAATAGATTGTGAACTACTGAAGAAAAAAAAAGGTAACTGGCAAGAAATAGCTTTACGTTTGGATTGCCTATTACAGTCATTGACCTCTGTGAGGAATGTTTTAGTTTATTAGCCTGCTTTTTGTTTCTCACTGCCAGTAATTAGCTACAATTTCATAAATACATGTAAATTTTATATATAATTTTGTGTTCCTTTGTAGGTACATATTGTAATGCAGGGTCTCAGCTCCTGCTCCCCACACAAAAATGCAGGATATCATGAAGCCAAAAAGGAACAACAATGGAGTCATAGGTAGGGGGTTCATACCACTATAATCTCGATGGCGGCGGGTCGACACACAAAAAGTAGGATCAGCATGATCCGCAATCCACAATCCGTTTGCTAATCGCACTTGCTAGCTGCAATCCGCCATCCCTGTCTCTGCCAACCAACAACAACCAGCGCAGCTACAGCAGTATATTAATGGCTAATGGCTAACTGGTGACAGCTGATGGCCACCCAGCCGCAGTGGATGGCCATCTGATTACAGCTGATGGCCATATAATACCGAGCTAGCACCTTTCCATGTGAGGCCGAGAGCCTGGAAACTGCTCTCTGGGACTCTGTTCCCACACACATTGTGGGGACAGAGCCAGAAGTGCAGTTTCCAGGCTCTTGCCCTCACGTGGAAAATTGCTCACTCGGGTAGTAAATGGCCATCAAATGTGATTGGATGGTCATCAGCTGTGGCTAGTTGGCCGTCAGCTATAACCAGTGAGCCATTGGCCACTAATATAACTACCATGGCTACGCTAGCAGCCAATGGGGGCTAGCAAGAAGATGGTGGCTGAGCTAGCAAGCGTGGATTCCAGCTAGCAAGTGGGGTTGATTGGTTGGCAGAGAAGCGGACAGCAGGTTGCTGATTGTGTGGATCCTGTTTCCTGTGTCTCCAAGCAGCCAGTGAGACTATAGTCTATGGCTCTGTGGGTGTTCCTTTTTGGCCTCACCATATCCTGCATTCTTATGTAGGGAGTGGGACCAGAGACCCCCCATGACACCATGCATGATACACATACTCAAATTAATCCTTTTTTGGAAAGGTTTTGAGGATAATTCTTAAATAGTTGGTTAGCTCTCACAGATTCTTAGATTAATTGGTAACTCCTGTGAAATATTAACCCAAATTGTCTATTCAGTCATTTCCGAACCCACAGAAGATACCTAAATTAGGGATAAATTATTTTTTCTCTCAAGGCCTTTTTCTTTTAATAGACTGACTTGGTTCAGAACAGGCTCAGGCAATATAATCTATGGTTCACAGTCTCTGAAAATATAAAGCAAAAGATACTGCAATAGATTTTCTAACATCATACAGGAGCCTGGGAAAAAGCTACTATCTAAAGGTAGATCGTAAGCTACACACTATGAAGTACATAGGAGTAAAGAATTAAAGAGGGCTTGTGATTCTGAATTTGGGACTCTTCCTAAGAAATCATAATTTTAATGAGAATTCTATTCATTAAATACTTTCACTGTAGGACTAATGGACCCAATGGATCATTATCCAATTGGGGAAGCTATCAGGGAAGAGCACCCTGCTGATATCAGACTCCTGGCATTCCTCCTCAAAAACTTGTTCTTTGACTGAGTCACACTGCTTCTCTTCTAAGAATCTACTAATAGGAAGTCTATCGCCATGACAATTATTTATCAGGGATAATTACTTTTAGCAACTTCCATTTCTTAAGCAAATACTTGAGGTAACATGTGATGTGATATATTTTTATGTGTCATATTTAATATACTAAATGTAACCTCATATATCTTATAAGCATGATTGGAAACACTTTCTTGAAATAATATTGACCCTACTACACATGGTATACTCTAATATAGTACATTCTCCTGCAGTTTATTTTTTAAAATGCTGATCTCAACCCACTAAATTGATATCATTATGTTTTAGTTTGACAATTAATTTGATTATTTGATTTATCACTTGAAAAATACTATTTTAAGTCATATTAAAAATGTTTCTTTTACAAAAACTAATAGACAGAGACAATAGTTTAGTGGTTATCAGAGGGTAAGGCGGAAGAGGAGCGGCAGTTGAAAATAAACAGGATCAAATATATGGTGATGGAAGGAGAACTGACTCTGGGTGATGAACACACAATATGATATATAGATGATGTAATACAGAATAGTATACTTGAAACCTATGTAATTTTACTAACCATTATCACCCCAATAAATTTTAATTTTAAAAAATGTTTCTTTTAAAAAGCTACATTAAAAATAATTTGTAATTCTTATTAATGATTTTGGGCTTTATTTTACAAGTACCAAGAAGCTGTTGAACCACTTAAAGCAAGGAAATGGAGTGATCCTTTTGGTATTTTTTATTTTATTCTATTTTGTACTCAACATTTTAATTAAGGGTAAAAGACAATAATTAAACAGATGATATTTTAATTTTCTCAACTATTAATAGCCTGATGGAAAATTACTGTTAAATCTGATTTACATATTTCACATTACAAAACAGTGACCTCAAACTACCCATGATAATAAACGTTATCCCATTCTTTTCCAGCTTTATTAAAATATTATTGACTATAACATTGTGTAAATGTAAGATGAATTAAAGACTCTACATGATTCATAAATGCATTGCCCTAACTGTACTTGAGCTATCTGTGAGTAATACTGTACAACAGCTGAAACAGGTTTACAAAATACTAAGGGATGTAAGATAAAGATCTGAGCAGTAACATAGAACAGAAGTAGGGTTATTCAAAGCACACTTTCCCCCAAACTCCAGTACACACAATAACTCCCTCTGTGAGTAGCAGGCTTTGGTGGAAGATCAAAGAACTAACACTTGAGACTATATCAAGAAATCTAGTCGTTAAAGAGCCAAAAATGTAGATCAGAATCTTCTTTCAGATTAATTCAGGATATGAAGCAGAAGAAAATGGGGGAAATGTCTTTCCAGTGAAGTGAAGAAGAAAAAAGTAAAAGAAACGAAAGCAGTAATCTATAGTTCAAAGTGGACCCCTAAAATGTGAGCACTCAAATATTATATCTATTTTGTATACCTGCCTCATCCCCTATCAAACTACTGATTATTTGTCTCACATTCCTGAAAATTATAAAACCACTATAGAAATGTTAAAGTGCTGAGAAATAAGGATAATCTGAAAACTGATCAATAATCCTGGTAATTATCATGGAAGGAGGCCTAGGTTTAATGGCAAACCATTCTTGGCCCAAATGATGGGTATTCTGTATTTTTATCGATAGTTTGTAAAACCTAATGAATATATACATGTGTATATATATATGTATATATATATGTATATATACATATATATATATTTTTTGCTACTCCTTTAACTTACAAAATAAAACAGTAAAACAAAATGATCTAGAAGTCACTTTCCAGCCTTAAGACCTTATATATTTAAACCTTTTGGATGGATACACCCACTTGGTTAGAATATATATATACATATAAGAAAGGTTTCGTCAGTAGAGAACACACCTGAACTATGGCATTTCTGATAGATGGCACTACAAGCTAGGTCTCATGAAGTTCTGAATGCTACCACCATCTTGGTGGATAATTTAATATGTTAAATAAAAGCATTTGACCCTACAAATTTGTAGATAGAAACCACATCTTTGTTTTTAGGAAAATGCAGTTTTCCCGGGTTTTAATCTGCTTTGTTAGGGTTCGACCTTTAATTTCTTGTGCAGTTAGTCAGCATTATCTTGAGCTGATAAAGAAAATAAGCTAATATCCATGTTTGCTGTTATATAATCCATACACATAAAATCTACAGCTCTATCTTTTCCCATGGCATTCTCATAACTTGGCACCTCATTACAACTCCAAAGGTCCTTCTGTATGGTGTTTTGTAATAGTGCATACATTTTGTGCATACAGCTTAGGTCAGGTTTATATGTGGTTGTTGTGGTGGTACCTGCAAGAAGATTTTTGTGGTAGGTGTTGCTGTTTGCACCAAAACTCTAATTCAGGCTTAACTTATAGACACCAGAACTTAGTAAACATAAGTGAATTCCATGTGAATACATTGTTTTAATGTGAATAGTACTTCTTAGAATTCTTTTTGACTTCTGTGACCTGGTCTTAGTGGAGATAATCAACTCTTTGCTAAGGAATCGAGGGGGTCAGTGGTGACTTTGTTCTGAGAGGACACACTGTAAAATGTTTCTGGTTGTGTTTGATCATAATAGTTGAAGTTTTACTAAAATGATTGTTTTCTGTCCTCTAGTAATCGTTGTGGATATTCATGAGATGGAAACATTAGGGAAGAAGTTAGAATTTTATTTCAAACATTATTTTATGAACATATAATACCCTAGTTTATCTAAAATGTGTAAGTCTTAAAACAACCATTCACCCATAAATAGGTGGAAATATAGAGTATTGGATGAGAGCCAGGCGATCCAAGTCCCAGAAGGAAATACTTTCAATATACTGCATTATTCAGGCCTATAATCTCTTGGATTGTTATATAATGTTTCACTCTACTATTTGGAAATGCTTCTAAACCACAGAATGTCTTCAGAATTGCAAGTAAGTTACTGTGCCAACATATTTCTGCCACTCTGTTGAACCACACTATTAGATGAGTTCCTTTAGTACAAATTATTTTTTAAGTATCTAGATTCGTTTGGTTGGAAATCATACTTTCAATAACCCTTTAACACAAAATTCTGGGATCTAATTTCATGCATGCATTCAGTCAATCAACATGTGTTTGTTTGGGCATTTGCTGTGGGCTACAGGTCAAGGTGAAGTGCCGAAAGTAAACACGATTATGAAATGGTTCCTGTCCTCAAGCAGCTCAATGTCTAGGACAGGAAACAGACACACAATGTCAATTATAAAACAATCTGATTAAGATTATAAGCAAGATCAGTGCCAAATGCTACAGCAATAGAGGGGTTAGCAAGTGACTGGTGGAGCTCAGAAAGACCTTTAAAGATCAAATTGAAAACTGGGAATGGAAAGTAACATTCAAGTTGTTCAGAGAAGAGGATTAAGGCTTTCGTGGTAGAGAATGCAACATTAAAAATTATAGAAATTTAAAAGAGTAAAGTATATTAAGAATACTAGGGCAATGATGATTCATATGGCAATGATATTTTAGAACCTGAAATATGTGGGGTAATGTATGGAAATGACAGGAAAATAGGATCAGTCCGTAGTCTGGTGGCCCTGTTGCCAAGGTAGGGGGTTGGACTTCATCCCATGAAAGAGTGGAAGCTCCTGGAAACTGGAAAGTGGTTTTTATTTTTGCTTTTGTTTTTAGCAGGAAACTAGAGACATTATTATTATTTTATTTTAAAAAGATAATTCTGGAGGCTATTAAGTGAAATTCTAATTAATTTTCAGTTGGCTCTGTCACTCTTGATTCCCTGCTTCTTGTGATTTGGGTGGGGCTGGCAAACAAGGGTCTCTACCTCTCCACCACAAGGTCAGGCACTTGGCACAAGTTTACTTATCACACTGGTCCAGGAATGCACCCTGACAGAAGAAAGTGCTTACTATGGGCATTTGGGTGTGGGGTGGGTGAATGTCATGCATTCTAGGAGAGAAAAACATCATGTTTTTTTTGCTTTCTCTTAGATTTCTGGCTAAAAACCTCATATAAGCCTGTGACTCCTTGCCACCTTTGTCACCATGTGGATAGAACCTGCCTCAAGTAGGCCAATGGTGAAAAAAGTACAGTTGAGAGATGGAGCAAAAGAGACACAATCCTGATGGCATCATTTGAACACCTATATCTAGCTACATTTGAAGGCAGTTTTCTTCTTCAATGATTGGATTCAATAAATTCTACTTTTGTTTGTTTGTTTCGTTAGCATAGCTTGAGTTGGGTTTCTGCATTTGTAGTTGAAAATGTTTTCACTAATGTCATTAGCAAAAGACAGAGAAGAGTGGAAGCAGAGTGATGCATTAAGAGGAATTAAAATTATCTGGATGAGTGATGGTAAAGGCCAGAGCTAAGACAATGCAAATGATGAAGAGAGGACTTATCCAAGTGTATGAATCCTCAAAGAGAAAGATTCAGTGTCTTGTTAGGTGTGTGAGGGAGAATGGGGAGAGGGAGAATGAGGAGTGACAAATGTTATCTATAAAACACTCTCCACCTTAACATCTAGAGAATTGAAAAGGTCCACTCTTAACTAAAATGAATAAATGAAGAAGCAGGATATACTTTAGTTCTCTTTGTGGTTCAAAGGAAATCTGTAGGGCTTATTGCACCTTGGTAAATAGCCAATATAAAGAAATAGGCTGTGTGTACATCTCCTCTCTGGCATTCTAGGAGTTGGGTTCCAAGCTTGGTGTAATTAGCTAACATAGCACTTGATGTTCCTTCATCTAAAAGCTGAACTCTGTCAGATGTAATATACAGCTAAGCCGAGTGTCCACAAAAGGATGAAAATGACTCACTGTGCTCTGCTTCTATGCCTGCCACTGCTTTGAATGAGATAGAAACTTAAACCATCATCTTTGAAGCTTGTCTTTGCGGATTACTCCAAGCAAAGCAGTAATTCAATCTCTAGTTCTCAGAGGTATAAGTGATAGTGGCTTCAGAGAGACGATGTCACAACTGTGCCAGAATACAGCTGGAAAAGGACCCCACTGCCTCTATCTAAGAGCTCAAGACTTATCGTCCAACATGATGGGGAAAAACAAAAAAAGCCTAAGTAAAGGCTTAAAATAGATGTTAGTACTTTAAAAAAAAAAAAAAGAAAAAGAAGTCAAGTTATAGAGTATCTAGTATGAATCTGTAACCTATAAAGAACCCATTCAAATCTCCATATAAAACACCAAACTTCAATATAAAGAGAATGAGTAGGAGACCCACTCATGGAGACACATGCACAATAAAGAGACTCAGGGAAACTTGTTTAGCTTCACGGGCAATTTAATTAATGTTTATTTAAACTAAGCCAAAGTATTATTTCATATTTAGTAACTGGAGGCAGGAAATTAAAATGTTAAAGTGAAATCATCATTTTGGAATTGAGTATGGCAATATTCAATTTATGCTATTTAAAATCATAAAATATCCTTACTCTGACTCAATATTCTTAGTCCTAGGTTTATGTCCTGAGGATATTGTTCAGTAAAAGAAAAGTATGTGCATAAAATGTTCATGGTAACAGTCTCTATATCATATAGATTGAAAAAAATTTAACTGATCAATAATAGGGAATGCATGAACAGAAATTCTGCAAAGATGTTTATAGACATAAACATTACGGCTTTAAAACAGTATAGAAACATAGAAAATAAGAGATTCAGTATAATAATTGTACAGATACTATGTGAAGGGAAAGAATACACTTGGACAAAGACTAAGCTAACACAAAGAAAACAGAAGCAAAGTCATGCATGTATTAAAGTTTAATTTATGACTGATATTTTAAAAGAGACAAATGAAGAGCTACTCAATAAATAGGGCTGGGTGACTCAAAGACAAACTCAATTCCAAGTAGATAAAAAAAAAACAAAAAAAAACTTTAATGTGAAAGGTAAAACTGTCAAATTTTCAGAGGCTAGCCAAAGAGAAAGTTTTTCTGGCTTTAGGACAAAGAATAACTTCTTAAACAATACAGTAAAAGAATTCACTATAAAAAGAAAAGTGGTACTATTGGCCCCATGAAAACAGGAAACTTCTGTTCATCCAAGACACCCTAAAAAAAGAGTAAAAATGAAAGCCACAGATTGAGAAGAGATATATGTAATACATATAACTGACAAAGGACTAGTATGGAGACTATAGCAAGAATTGAAAATTGGGTAAAAGTCATGAATGTATACTTCACAGGTGAAGAAATGTAAGTAGTCACTAAACAAGTGAAAAGATTCTCAAACTCATTAATAACCAAGCAATTTTAAATTAAAACCTCACTGAGATGTGTTGTATACCAGGTTGCTATATGTAGCTGCATGAATTGTACACTGCTCAACTCCATGTCCCAACATTTCTATGCATTCTAATATGAGTGTCACCACCCCTGAAACTGTGGAATGCATTGGCCTTGTTTCATCACCACCAAACTGGCAAAAATTCAAAAGTCTGCCATATTGACAAGGATATGAAACACCGAGAATCACATTCAGTGCTTAAGGAAATGTCAATTGGCTCCACCATTTGGAGAACATTTGGTTGTTGTCTAGGGTGATTAACAGCAGGTTTAGAAGATGAATGGGAAAGAATATTGAGTGGTGATGAGTGCAAAAATTAGCAGATATTCAAAATAAAGCTGTTTTAAATAGCACCATTCAGCATAAATTTCTCCACATGTACTTAGAAACCTGACAACAAAAGTGAGGAAAGCAGATCAAAACAGGGTTAAAGAAACAAAACAAACAAACTAAAAAACCTCTCAGGATGGATGAGGTTAAAGTTCAGGAGGGCCCAGGTAAAGGTGAAGTTAAAATAATTGTCCACAGGATCCATGTTAGTACATAGACTAAGACATGAGCCAGCAAATTACAACCTGTGGACAAAATCCAGCCCACTACCATTTTTGTGAGTAAAATTTTATTGAAACACAGTCACATCCATTTATTTATGTATAATTTATGGCTGCTTTTGCTCTACAACAGTGAAGATTAGTTGTGACAGAGACTGTATGGCCTGCTACGCCCAAAATATTTACACTCCCACCCTAATAGAAACAGTTTGCTGGCCTTTGGACCAAGATATTAGGAAAAGTGAAAAAAAAAAAAAAATTAGAATGCTTGGTGAATTAAAAATAGATATATTTAATGGAACAATTAAAATATTCTTGATCACTCTTGTGGAGAGGAATTACAGAAGTCATGCATGCTAAATTGAAGTTAAACTAGAAGATAACAAGGTCCAGAGTGTATTCCTGTCAGTGTGTCGCCAAACTGATGTTAAGTTGTAACTTAATATAGCAGACTCTAATATCTAGTAAGCATAACGGAAAATCTGTAACAGATGACCAAATATTTTGCATAAATTGACAAAGTCCAACACCATGTGGATATAGATATCAGTAACCCAATTTAAAAGATCAAAAAATAAATGGTGAGAGGTTTAATTTTGCTACTAGATGCTCTGAGTATTCTATTGTCTTTTATGACTCCTGCAGTTATACAATAGTCTACAACAGATCTGGTATATTCGTCAGGTTAAGACTAAGCTACTGTAAATGATTTCCAAAATGCCAGGGGCATAAAGACAAAAGCAGTCTATGTCTGTCTCCCATAAAGGCCCCTGTGAGTTCATCCCAGGGTTTCAGGGAAGACCTACTCCTTGAGATCATTTTGAGACCAAATTCCTTCTAAGTCATTCTCATGCCATTCCTTAGGCATTGTCACTGTTTGTTTGGTTAGAACTAAACTTCCAACTCATCTAGCTCCCTGCTGGTACAAAAGGGAAAGAACACAGAGGAGGTGTACTTGATGTCTGAAGTCCTGGACCAAGAAATGGAACACAAAACTTCTGAAATTGTGCTGTGTAGACATGTGCCAGTCTCAATTCTATTACTATGGAAGATGAAAGCATGGGTTTGGGTGAATGATTAGCAGTCTTTCTCTCACAAGGAATAACAGTTTTCTATCTAGCAGAATAATGCCAGCTCAATCTATGCTAAACAGAGACGTAAAGGATATGATTCCAAATGTGGAAATGAGAAGGTAACCTATTAATGGTATTTGCTTGAAAAAAAGTCCATACAAAATTTTCAGAGTTTTCAACCTTTAAACTAAATTATGACACTTATGCAGAGATCTCTCCTTTTTGCTACGGGAAAAGAGGAAGAAATGTAATGTTTTTTCAGTCACCAAACCCGTTAGTTATTTGGAATACGAAAACAAAGTTGGCAGAATAACATTGTGGTCACAGAAAAAAATAATCTTAACCTAAGATAACAAAAACTGTCAGTGCAAACTGCCACAAATTGAGACACTGGCCATGTGACATGCTCATGGTCTGGTTACATCTCAAGGCAAATAGTTTTTGGGGAAGTACCCTTGCATATTTACCAAAGAGTAACACCAAGTCTCTTGTTTTATTCACCAGGTTGACCACAGTTTTGTGAATGGAAAACTATGGTGCTAATGACTCTTGAAAATTCTTTGGACCAGGTGTGGTGGTTGGGAATCCTGATTCTTAACTATAATATGAGTATTTTATCTGTGCCAACTCAACTTGAACAATCTCTTGAGAAAGCTGGAAACAATAAACCATTTACAAATTTATAAAACTTAAATATCATTATGGAAGATGTTACTATATGCAAGGCAGTTCCCTCTGTACTGCATTTGGTACAAAGCTCAGTGAGAAAGACAATTTTTTCAATTTATAAGATGCTAGAAGGATGAGCAAGGGTATGTATAGGAACTAGATTAAGAGAGATGTCAAGATAAAATCAACACATTCCTATAGGGTGTGGCAAGTCAAAGGATATAGGGACTAAATAGATTTGGAATGGTGAGTTGGGAAGACAGTAGGACTCTGAGGATATTATTCTCACCAAACCTTAGTTTTCTCATTTGTACAATGAAAACAATAGTCATACTTTCAATCTCGATTTATAATGCACTTAGAGCAGAACCAGATTCATAACAACCATAAGTAACTGTCAGTTGTCATTGCTACTGTTTTCGTTTTGGTTTATGTAATTCTTTGAAAGTTGGTTTTGAATAATGAACAGGATTCCAACAGTTGAAAATGCTGGCGTGTAGAATTCCAGGCAGATGGAATGGTATCACCAGCTACTGGATACTTCAATGGTATGAAAGTAGAATGCAACAGGATTTGGTATGGATTTACTAAGTGAAATGACTTTTCTAAGCCAGATGCCTAAAAGGGACTCTGCAGCACCAAGGTTTTACTGTCCTTGGTTCAATATTTACAAAGAATGATTTTATTTACCCTATTTTATGAATTTCCTATTTTACATTTTTGAGAGAGAACTCCACCTGTCTTTTTAAATTTTTGACATATTGACTTCTTTATTTTACATGTATCTCTCACATATTTCTGTGTCAATGTGGTTAGATGAGAACTCTGTTTTCCAGAATCTTCTTCTATGTATGAGGTCAAAATAGAATTGATCCAGAGGTACTTGTATGACGCATTGAAGACGGAAGTAGAACCATAGCAATTAGTCACTGAAGGTCCTCATGCTCAGATGTGATATCAAACTGGCAGATGTATAGCAGTAAGGACTTGACAGTTTCTGGCTTGTCCTTGAATCTTTCCATTCCATGTCCAGTTCTTCTTCCCAATAACGCTCACAGACCCATAACCAGACACTTGGCTATGTTTGTTTATTGGGGTAAAGGATTTGCCCATGCGCATATCAATGATAGCCCAGATATGGAGGCACATAAAAAACATTTCTATGGGACTGGTCCAAATGGTAGTTAAGATAATAGTTACATAATATGGATTTCTACTAGCGTGGTAAACTTGGGTCAAATGGTGAAGAATGAATAACTCAAAATTCCACAGAATAGAGTGGAATCTCTGTACGTGGGTGCTTCTTAAAAGCCTATGAACCTATTTTTGGCCTTAACTGTGTGCTTCTTGAAATTGTACAGTTTGGGAATTGAATTGGAAACCTAACTTCATGTTTGGAAAAAAGAGTTCTCATGCAAAATCAACTAGTTAATGCACAATGAACTTTCCAAAGCCTTTCTAAGACTGAACTATTGAAGTCCATTCTCTTGAAGAAATCATTGATTGCCTACAGATAATGTAATGAGATTATAGGTGTTTATGGAGTGCACGCCCCACTTATTTAAGAAGTCAGTCTTTATTCAGGAACGTGAGGGAAATAAATGTGCCGTTGCTTTTTTGTGTAGGAAATTTATATCCTGGGAAAACCATCGTCCAATAGTTTAGAAGGAGACTTTGAAATCTGGGTCCAGGACAAACCATGATACTATCGCCTGAGGGAAACCATTTCCTATGTTCACACACCATTTGTTTTTAAAATATTTAAACTCCACATTCTAAATTGCTCTTCCTTGCTTTAAAACTATAGTAGTCTGATTTCAGAGAATTACTGATTCTCAGAATGTCGTACAAAGCCTTTTTAAAACTAATCAGGATGACTTATAAAAGATTTTGGATTAATACCTATCTTTGTTTTATTCTTTGAAGGAGGGGGAAATGTAAGAGAAATTATTCTTTATCTTTCAGAAAATGATCAGAAACAACAAGAAAAATATACAAAAGTTACCCTTTTAAAATATTCTTGAAGTGTTATCCAATACATGCTAATCATTATTTATGTTGTCACAATATCTAAGAATTGAGACTGAAACAATAGGACATAAGAGCAAAATATTTTAAGTGGCATGAAACTCATATTCCCCCAGGGCAACCATTCCTGGGCCTGTTAGAAAATAACAAAAACTATGTTTCTCAGACTTTTAGTATCTACGGTGTTGCAATGTCTACAGCCTCATCAAGGAATCACTCATTATATTGAGTTCCTTAGATTTTCACATGTGGTCAGGAGTAGCTCTCTGTTGCCACTTTACGTTTTTAAATAATTTATTGAGGTGAGATTTGCACAACATAAAATTAACCATTTTAAAGTGAATAGTTGAGGTGCATTTATTCTACTCATCATATGGTGCAGCCACTATTCCTATCTACAGAGGGTGCCAAAAAATATGTAGACACATTTTAAGAAAGGAAAAAACTGTGTTCAAATTGTAATACTCAATATATACCGATAACAAAAGATGAATACAAGTCATGTGTATGCAGTTTTTTGGTACCCTCCAGTAGTTCCAAAACATTTCCATCATTTCAAAGGAAAACTCCTTACCCATTAATTAGTTTCCTTCCATTCCTGCTCTCCCCAGGCCCTGGCAACCACCACTCTGCATTAGGGCTCATCTGCTTCCCTTTTCTTGATCCATTCCTTTTAGTGAGGGTTCTTACCAGGACTTTTGCTTCCATAAAGTCATCTGAGAGCACCTCATGGCTGCCATTTACAGCCGAAGAAAGCTGATACTACACACTAGAGCCAAGAGCACACTCTCTTTTTGGTGGTCACTAAGCTGCCAATAGCAATCCTCTGCCGCCTGCATGCCGTCCTGCCTCCCTGGCTAACCCCCTCTCCTGGCCATTGCTGTGGGCCCTTCACCTCTGCCATAGCTGAGAGAGTGGAGTCCCAAAATGCCAGTGATAATGTATCTTCTGGGTTCATTAATGCCTCTAAACCACTGCAAGGAGAAGATATCTGTCTCTGCCCTTTTACGTTTCTCTTTATTAGTTCTCTACTCTGTCCCTATTGATGTAGGGAATTTTTCCGTGTGAGTGAGTGAGTGTCAGGATCGTGTCTCGTAAGAATGGAAACACGGACAAAGGAGAGGTGAGGAGTTGTAAAAGAGGATAGTTCATTAAAAACAAAGGGTCAGAGCTCCTGAGCGGGAGGGGGTCCCAAATGGGGTGCCCCCTGACTGAGGCCAAAGCTCTTCCTTTTATACCTTCCCTTGTCTGTTTGGGGAAGGGCAGCTGGCACCTTTTAATGGAATTCATCTATCAGGTTTGTTCCTTTTTCCCATCCTGAAGGGATTAGCAAAAGAACTCATTCCTTTCTATCAGATCTCCATTTGTCAGGCCAAAAGGGATTTATGAGATAATTTATTAACCTCAATGCACTGTTACATTTTGTCCTAGAGTGAATGAATTACTTCAGAACCTGGAATTTTAGGATAAGGCTAAAACTTGTTTATTTTACCAGGAAACTTCCTGCCTGCCTAACAACATACTGACTAACCTGTCTCACTATCATTACAATGAAACCATGTTTGAGAGAGGGGGTGATAGATCAGAAGCAAATCTCAACAGTAAACACAAATTGTGATCAGATTCAAACCTCATTGCTGACAACCAAAGCATTATTATAGATCCAAGTTTATTTATCTGTTGTGCCTTCACTTAGTTATTCCCAGGGAAATTTTAGGCCTTCATTTAAAAATACTCCTGATGGGTCAGGTATGATCAATCCTCCAGACACATCCAAAAACATGTGAAGACTAGTGGATTTTAGCTTGAATTAAGCTCAGCCTGGGACTCTATGGACAAGTACAACTTAGTATTTAAGCAATAACAAATTGGTACAACTTTGTATCTTTAACATTAATTGAACAAGAGTTTCTATAAAGGAGAAAAGCTGAAAGAGAATAGCTCCAATGCAAGAAAGATGTTTCTATACACATACACTTCTGTGCATGTAAGTAATAATTAATTCAAAAAATACTATAAAAGAGTAAGAACATTTTCTGATATTGATTGCCATTTATAAGAAATAGCTTCTGAAAAATATGTGCAAGCTAAAAATAAACAAGCCATAAAAATCTAGCAGTCTTATGAACCAATTAGATTTTTTTTTAAAAAGTGACTGTTCTTTTTGGAAAAAAATATTTCCATTTCACTCATTATAGCAGGCTGGATCATGTGGAAATCCTCCTAAAACACAACAGAAGATAAAAATATAATAGGTACCTATCAAATGCATACTTGGCTCAATAAGAAAGCAAGAGAAATCCCACGAAGCCAAAAGAACAAAGAGCAAACTACAAATTGAGAGGTAAACTGTTCCTGCCCTTGAGCATTTGCAGCCTTGATAGCCAAAGGGTTTAATAGCCAAGTAAGGAGAGTAGTCAAGGTTGCATGAAGAAGTAGAAACTGCGATTCTACATTTGGAATGGCTTACACTCACTAGAGAATGTAATAGAAAAAGATGCCCTCTGAATCACAGGAGTGGATCACAACATGGTCATAGCTAGGCTGTGGGTATCAAAAAAATTCTTCCTTACTTGAGATTTCATAAAGACAGGCTTACACTCTTTGTCTGTGATCCATTACTTAGACTTGAAACCTCAGTCCTTCCCAAATAAAAAGAATATCAGCACAATAATAAAATATTCCTTCTTCCCCTTACAGTACAGAGAAACAGATATCGTTTCATGTCTTAAATTTAGTTCTGATAATGTGGTGAATTGAGAACATTCACAAAAACATCTCAATATAATTCTCCTTTCCAGTATGGAGAATTGTATAAAAATGAATAATTCTGCTCTATTTCATAAAACAGTGTTGGAAATGTTATAGATACAAATGAATCTTTTAAGACATTTTGGATCTTGGAGATTGTTGCTGTGAATTGTGAAATGTAATCTCAATGAATTTCTTTGTGTTTTTCTCAAAAATACTATTTGGATTGACAAATTATATTTTAAGATTTCATTATTAGTCTAGAAGAACTTGAAGCTTTATTTTTTATAATGTATGAATAAAGATATAATACATCCTTGATTCTGTTGAATTCTTTAGTTTAATAATGATTTAAGACTACTTAAAGTCAACACAAGACAATGCCAAAAAGAAAACAATAATTTTAAAAAGAATCAAATAAAACTCTAGGAAGAAAAAAGAACAGTTATTAAAATAAAAACTAGTGGATGTTCTAAACAGCAGATTAAAAATAGCCAGGTCAAGAATAAGCAGAATATAAATTTGAGAAAATTATCTAAGATGAAACACAGAGAGATCAAGATGTGGAAATTATGAAACAGACATTCAGGAATTCAGATGTTAAAATGAGAAGGTATTCTATATCTAATAGAAATAAAGGCTAGAAAAATCTCCCAAACTAATAAAGGTCATAACATTCAGATTTAGGTATCAAAATGAATCTAAAAAAGGATAATAAAATTTGCCTTTAGACATACAATAAACATAAGAATACCATGAAAAAAGCAAACAGAGATAAGAGAGCATTTACGAATGATTGACAAAAGTTAAGCTGTCAACATAGATTATCATTTAACTGAAATTTTCAGTCAAGAAAATTCCATTAAGAAAATTGAGAAAGTTTTCTCAATCTCTGATTCTGGAAATAGCAGAACAAATAATTTGGACTGAACCCTTCATTGAAGAACAACTAGAATATCTGGACAAATCCTTTCCGAATTCCAGTCAATATCTCAACGTAGCTTTTCATGAAACTTAAAAAAGACTCTAAAATGTACATGGAAGTGTATAAAACCAAGAATAGTAAGTATTTTCTACAGAAAAAGAACAGAGGATAGTCTTTTTCTACTAAATTTAGGGCTTATTAAAAAACCTTTGTATACAGTAATTAGGACAATGTGATATTGGTAGTTGGATGGGCAAAATGACCAGAGGAATAAAATTTAAAACCCCAGAAAGAAACACGTATTTGTATAAAAAGGTAGGATGTCATTTATTGGAGAAAAGCAAGATGGTTCGATAATTGGAACTTGGAAAATTTTTATCCAGAGATTAATAATATGGCTACACAATAGTGTGCTGATAAACCAAGTCTCTAAAAAGCAAACAAACAAACAAGCAAAAGAGCTCTGGTTTGCAGCATTTGACTTCCTATGATGCAAATATTTCATGCATGGTCAAGATCAAGAAACCAACGTAAAGTCATTTACCTCTCAAATTCCTGAAAAATTAACAATGAGGATTCCTGCCCTCATATGAGCGAGCTGTAGCACACAACTAACTTTACTTCATATCATATACAAAAATTATTTCAAAAGGAGTTTCAAAGAGTAATACAAAAATTTAAAGCTCTTTGTAGGACAAGATGACAGAATATATTCTGTTTTTAATATTGGTATATTTTTCTTTCAAAAGGTACAGAAAAATACCTTTTTCTGTACTGTAAAAATAAAAGATTGATAAATTTAATTATGTTAAAATTAAGACACTTTATTACGAAAAAGATTCTGTAAGTAAAGTAAAATACAGAGATTAAAAATTGAGAGAAACATTATAATATGATGAAGGATTACAATCAAGAGTACATTTAAAAATATCACAATACAAAA
Source organism: Rhinolophus hipposideros (assembly GCF_964194185.1). Classification (NCBI taxonomy): domain Eukaryota; kingdom Metazoa; phylum Chordata; class Mammalia; order Chiroptera; family Rhinolophidae; genus Rhinolophus; species Rhinolophus hipposideros. Next base: position 38,834,349 of record NC_138057.1, on the reverse strand, counting down.
ATGCACAGACAACCCAATGAAAACTGCAAAACATGTGAATAGGGATTTTACAAAAACAAAACTGACCAATAAACAAATGAGGAGGAATTCAATATAATTGGTGATCAAAGAAGAACAAGTCAAGACTGCAGTGAGATACCTTTTTACATCTCTTAGATTAGTAAAAGTTAAGAAGTCTGACACTATCAAATGCTGGAGAATATGGATCCACAGGGTCATCTTTCCATTAATGGTGGAAGTGTAAATTGATACAACCACTTGTCATTATAGCCCAAAGTTTAGCATTCATATGTCTTAGCAACTATCAGATTTGATTCTAGTTATGGAGCCAAGAGAAATATATACAAAAAAATTCATTGAGCACTATTCACAATAACAAAACCCCCAATGCCATTATTGAAAGACTAGATAAACTATTATTATAAAGGTATACGAGTATTACACAGAAACATGCAACAATATGAATAAATTTGTCAATACAACACTTAAATAAGAAAAAGAGTAAGTCCATTTTTATAAAGTTAGAAATAACTAAAATTTATACACACACACATATGCATATAACTACCATTTTTGGAATACATAGCTATACCATGGATGTCGCTCAAGATAATAATGAACACAGTTTTCATAATCCCCTCATTTGGGTGGGAGAGAGGGTTTAGAGCAATGGGATGAGGTAACACAAGCATACATGTAGGTTGTTTTTCAAAGTACTTCATATTGCATAATGGTTTACTGGTACTTATTATATTATTATATATAACTAATCATAGAGAACCGCCACCCAAAAAAGATGCACCTGAAATTCTAAAGAAATAACATGAAAGTCACAGCAAAAAAACAGAAGGCACACCTGCATAGAGTTTTGAAGATGATTTAATGAAGGAACTTTTTACAGAAGTGTGGGCAAGCCACAAGTGATACTGAAGAACCCAGAGTTTGCCTAGGTGAGAAACAGTTACCAGTACTGAAAGCTTGAAGGATCCAGTGAATATTGGAGTTGTAGGAGCCAAAAAAGCTGCAGTGAGAAACAGAGCCTGCAGTCATAGAGGAAAGACGGAGCTGTCAAAGGCCTGCCAGAGTGCCACTCAGACATGAAACAAGCAAGGGAGGAATTATCATGGTCTTCCTCTCCTCTTACACCCTAATCTCCTACCAGCACCTCCCTCCCTTTCCTACTGGTTGAACCAAACCAGAAGCCAGAGAGCAAAACGGCCCAGGTCATGCGTCAAAGAGATGAGTAGATCGGGGATGGCAAAGAGAATATCCAGTAATAGTAACATGCACAAAAACATTTAAATCAACATCTACCAACAACCACATGTACCGTGTTTCCTCAAAAATAAGACCAGGTCTTATATTAAGTTGTGTTCCAAAAGACACATTAGGGCTTATGTTCAGGGAATATCATCCTGAAAAATCATGGTAGGGCTTATTTTCCGGTTAGGTCTTATTGTCGGGGGAACATGGTACATTGGGAGGAGTATAAACCAAAAACAACAAAAGAACAAGACAAACAAATGAGAAACAAAAACTGATAGACACAGACAATAGTTTAGTGGTTACTAGAGGGTAAGGGGGGAGGAGGGTCGGAAATGAGGGTAAGGGGGATCAAATATATGGTGATGGAAGGAGAACTGACTCTGGGTGGTGAACACACAATGGGATTTATAGATGATGTAATACAAAATTGTACACTGAAATCTATGTGATTTTACTAACAATTGTCACCCCAATGAACTTTAAAAAAAAGTGTTCTAAGGTATTTGGGTTAGCCAAGAAAAGAGTAAAAGTACAAATTAATTTTAGACTTTGTAAGTGAAAAAATTCACGTAATTTCTAGAATAACCATTAAAATAATAGTAAAAACAGCAGTAAATCCCAAGCAAATAGAATAATTAATTAAAATAAATTTACTATAAATGTAAAACTAAAATTTAGATTAGTTTAATTTTAAAATTAAAATGTTAATTTAAAATCAACTTTGAAAAAGCAAGTAAGGAGAGAAAAATAGAGCAGGTAAAATTAATAGAATATTTAATAAGATGGTAGAATTTTTATACAGAAATTTATCAGTACATTACATGTCAATAAAGTAAAAAATGCAATTAAAAGACAAAATTTGTTAACTGCATAAATAAAACCCAACTATAGACCATTTAAAAAGACATATGAAATACATATAGAAATTGAAAATTAGAAGATGGAAGAAGATATATTATGCAAACCCCAACCCAGAGAAAAGCTATTCTAGGTATAATTTATCAGACAAAAGACACTTTGAGGCAAAAAGCAGATATAAACAGGAACATTTTATAACAATAAAAGTAATTCCCTGGGAAGATTAGGAATGCCAAATTTGTGAACGAATAAAAATATAGCTGGACTAATGTAAGCTACAATGATTTGGGGATTGCTTCTCGCCTACCAACAGAGAAATTGAGAAATGCAAATCAAGGAAGAAGTTACAATGACAATTAAAAAGTGTTTTGAATCAAGAATAAATAAAAATACTTACATTCAAACTTGTAGATGATACTAATGACTTGCTTAGAGAGAGATTTAGAGCTTGAAATGAAAAAAGAAAAACTGAAAATCAAATTATCTAAGTGTCAGAGGTTAGAAAAAGAACAGAACAAACCTAAAGAAAACACTGGATGTTAAAATACAAAGTAAGGGAGTAGACTGTTAACGTAATTGAGTGAACAGCAGCTGGACTAAATAACAAAGAAAGGTTGGGTCTGTGTTGTAGTGCAGTAATTCTCAAACTTGAAATTGACTCAGAATCATCTGGAGGGCTCATTAACACACGGATTGCTGGGCCCCATCTCCAGAGATTCTGATTCAGTAGGACTGAGACAGCCCTAGATTTTGCATTCCTAAAACCTTTTCAGGTGATGTGGGTATAGCTTTGAGCACCTGCTCTACTCAACATCGGTTGGATGCACCAAGAGGAAAAGGAGCCAGAACAGCTTCAGTGGTCTGACAGCTGACCACATGTTAGAATTACCCGAGGAGCTTTAAGTGCTCACCAATACCAGGGCTCCAACCACTCCCATTAAATCAGAATCTGTTTTGTTTTCATTACCTAGATATCCCCAATAGGTAGGCAGGCTAAATCCATTCTTCAGATCTTCTGATATGTAAGTTAAAATCTGGAAATTTATGTAACTGTTTCTAATTTTTATGGTCTTCATGAAACAAATAGATGGGCTTTCAAGTTTGCCACCCCATTTACATGACTAGGTGGGCCATTTGGGTCAAGTACCCAAGCAACTGGAATGTAAAGCCAGGATCTGGAAGATAAATCTACATTCAGGTATAGTCACAGATTCAGGTATATATGTATAACTTTAAAAGCTGGGAACAAATCCAAGCAAACAAATGCAAACCAAGTTTGATATTGTCCAAATAAAATAATTATTTGAAAAATGAATAGCTTTCACAAACGTCATTATCTACTGCATTTTACTTTTGCAATTGAGTAAATACCCATTTATACTGCAACTGAAACTGGAAGATTTTCAAGATGTCAGGCACCCGAGCAGTTTTTATTCCAAAGTACAGGTCAAAGTCTTTCCTTGATCTGAACATGGCTATTTAGACATTAACAATAAGCCTGAACAACAATGTAGAATGACTGGTGAGTAATCAATGACAGCATGTATCTTGTGATGTCCCTGAACTTGTATTTTCATTAATTAGTGTGCTTGGTTCATATGGCTGCTGGAACAAATTACCAAAAACGGTGATTTAAAATAGCACACATTTATTCTGTTAGATTTTTTACAGAAGTCTGAAATCAGTTTCATCGGCCAACATCAAAGGGGTGCGCTGGCCCTGCTCCCTCCAGAGGCTCTAGGAGAGAATCCATTTCCTTGTATTTTTCAGCTTCTAGAGCTGCATTCCTTGTATTCTTTGGGTCCTGGCCCCTTTCTCCATGGTCAAAGCTAGCAGCTTCAGTGGTCACATTGCCTTCTGCTTCTGTAGTCAAATCTCCTTTGCTTCCATCTTATGAAGGCACTTGTGATTGCATTTAAGGCCCACCCTGAGAATCCAGGATAATCTTGCATCTCGAAACCCTTAATTTAATCATATCCAAAAACTTTCCTTTGCCATGTAAGATAACATTCACAGTTTCCAGGACTATCTTTGGGGGCCATTATTTAACCTGGGGAAATTATACAAATATCATCAAGTTTATCACATGAGTTTTAATCATGCATAAATTAAGGATGCCGCTAATGACACTAAAGTCAAAATTCAGCTATTAGCCTTCCAAATGCTATGGCTGAGATCAAAGCCAAACTGCAGATTTGGGCCAAATACTGAGAGTAGCACAATTTATTAGCATACCTACACACAAGTATATAAGCTGCTTTTCTTATTCATTTACAATAGATCACAAAAGTTTACCCGGTCCTTTCTTAAGTATTTAGGGGTTTTGTTTGTTTGCTAAATCATAATTTATTTAACCATTTGGTATTTTTCTATTTTATAAATAATATATTAAAGATACTTGTTCATACTTACACATATGTGATATTTTCTTTAAAATAAATTTCTGGAAGTGAAATAACTGGATCAAAGTTTTGAACATTTTTGATATTTTGATACGATTTGCCAGGTGCTGTTAAGCTGTGACCAACACTGTGGAAAAAGGCCATTTCTCTGCACTTTTATAAGTACTGTGATTGGGATGAAGAAGTGTCCCTCTGCTTCTGAAAGTGCTCATTTTTTTGCATGTATTATTTACGTTTACTTGTGTATATTGGGGTTGGGCGTACCCTCTGTGAAATTTTCTTCTCCTCCAACCACAATTTAACTCACTTGCCATATTAACTTGCACCTCTAATTTCCTTTGTAAAAACATCTATGATTTGTTACATCAAGTTCTAAATCAGTGAAAAAGAATGCATGGCACTAAAAGTAAGGATATTGGTAATTTAGTGTGAGGAAGAAGGGGATAGTGATGGGAAGGATGTGCATAGTGGGTCCATGGGGTGACGATATTGTTCTAGTCCTTGACCTGAGTGGTGGTAATTTTGTTTTGTTCATTTTATGACTATTTATTGAGATGTACACTATGATTCTTGCAGTTTTCTGTGTATGGCATATTTGACTTCAACAAGTTTTTTAAAAATAAAAAAACTACTGAAAAGCGAAAAAACATTAGTACTATACTCATGTCTATGGCTTAGCATAGGGCACAGTTTCCTCTTTTTACCAATAGTCAAATCTCTTTGCTCTAAATCCTGATCATTCACATGAACCTGGTATTTCAATGACATGATTGAATTAAATCTTATTTAAATTATAGATTTACTAGAGGGAAAAGGATAGTTATTTTTATGAAAACTAAACTGAGTGCTATGCAAACACTCAATCTCATCAAGTTGCTAAGCACATTGCTGTTTAATCTGTGAATAAGACAACTATAAAATATATATATATGTACATATATATATATATGGAAAAATCATAAAAATCTCAATATAGTCTATAATCAGATTGCCTCAAAAATGTTTTTAATGTCTTTAATTTCTCTCTCCACTTTGAGGAAACAAACACACTGTGAACACTACTTATGCAAAGTTACTTCAAATACCAGCAGTGGACCCAGTTTCAAGAAACAGCTTTGGCCCATAAAGTTTAACAAAAACCTATTTGAACTAAAATAATTATAGAGGCTTTAATCTACTGTTTCTTTTAGTGACATCACTAATTATGTCCTGATTTTATTGTGTAAGATAGTAATGCAAGACAAAGAGAAGACAATGATAGGATATGTGAAAAGCTGGAGAAATTAGAGGTGAGGAAATTTTGCTAATTGGAGAATTGCAGATGAACAGAAATTAACCCATAGACACATATATTCACATACTCAAATGCTGCCTTTCACCTCCATTTTTAACACCAGCTTGCCAGTCGAGCACAGATTTTCTCACCCCACACAAGATCCACATTTTCTAAATTATTAAAACCCAAATAGGCATACGAGCAATGTGGTGTCTGCTAAAATTGCAGTAATCAAAAGCAAAGGGATATGTCCATTCCTGGGTTAACCAACTGGCAGACTCACCCAGCCATGCTTAAGGCAACACTGAAGAGCTGGGGGAGGGGAGGCTGTCACTGAGCAAAAGAGGTTTATCTCTAAAAAAATTGATCCTGGATTTTGAAATTAGAAAAATGTGAAAAGAAGCTAATTGTATTTCACCATACAATTAAGTTTGTTAACAAATTTGAATGGTTTTATTTCAGTTACTCACATGGGTAGAAGGTTATCTTTTCAGTGACTGACGCATGAATGGAGATCTGGAAAGATTCGTTGTAAAATGAGAGAATAGATTCAGCAATGGTTGAAGTCATGCTCTATATGTTTCTTGGTATAATGACAGTTTTCACAAAGGACTGGAAGAAGTCAGATTAAAAAAAAAATAAACCATGCTTTTACCATTGCACAGGCGTGTGTGTGTGTGTGTGTGTGTGTGTGTGTGAAATTATCTTGTTCCATGAAGGACACCAGTTAGGTTAGAAAGAAGGAAAGGTTAGATGAAATGTCCTTTGCCTATTACTCCCAAGTTAAAGCTCCAGCCCCTCCTCTGTGGCATAACACTGGCGTACAATAAAAATATACAACCCTAGGTCCAGCCTTGAGGTGTGTGCCTCCTTGGCTTCTTGCTCCCATCAAAGCCATTTTCCCCCCGTAAGGGAAGGAAGAGGTCTGATAAAGCCTTTTACACATGCAACCATTCCCAGGAATACTACAGTGTTTCCCTGAAAATAAGACCTAGCTGGAAATCAGTGTCTTTTGCAGCAAAAATTAACATAAGACCCGGTCTTAATATAATATAATATAATATAATATGATATGATATAATATAATATAATATAATACGTGATCTTACTTTACTATAAGACTCAGTCTCATATAATATTATATAAGACCGGGTCTTATATTAATTTTTGCTCCAAAAAACACATCAGAGCTGATTTCCAGCTAGGTCTTATTTTTGGGGAAACGGTATTCTTCAAGACAAGTTCTAAAGGCAGGACAAAACTTACCTCAAAAATAGAGATCTCAGGCCCTGTGGTTTCTGGGCAGGAAAGATCTGCCCTTTGAGTAAGATTAAGGCTAAAGCCTGATAGTCTAATCACAATGCTTTACCCATAAAAGATACTCAGTAAATATTTGTTGAAATTAAATGGGTAGGTGTGGTAACCTGTTCCCAAAGCTGCTCCTTTTACATACATTCAGTAATGTCTGAAATAAAGAGAACTGTTCTTATGTAATTATTCAATAAAATATGACCAAGAGTGAACATATAAAAGTAGTGAGATGACATTCCAAGTGTGTTATGAAGCTTCAAGCTTTCACTGCCTGGACATCAAATAAACCAGTGTTTGAATCCACAAAGAACTGCTATGCTGAGAGCAGAAGAAAGCAGCAAAACACAGCTGTCTGGGCATGGCTGGAGCACCAATCCGCAAGTTATGTAACAGCTGTGGTGCAATTGTGCATTTAACTCAAAACACATTTTTAAAAGAGAAAACAATTCAGTTTTCCACAGAGAAAGAAACTGAGAGCAAGAGAGGGCAAAAGAAAGAGAGAAAAAAATGTTGACATAACACAGAATGTTCTATCTGGCCTTTAAGGATGAGGCACAGGGAAGGGAAGGACCTTGAGGACAGTTGCCTCAGAGTCGAGGGGGCTGGACCATGAGCCAGATCTGGCCTGCCTCCTGTTTTTGTCAATAAAATTGTATTGGAAAACACCTACACCCATTCATGTATTTATTGTCAATAGTTCCTTTCATGTGGAGTCAAGCAAGTTACAACTGAAACCACCTGGCCCAGAAAGCAAAAAATATTATCTGTCCCACTTCACAGAAAGTTTGCTGACTTCTGTCTTAGATGAATAAATGGCAAAATTTAATTGCCTGTGAGGGTGACTATTCACTTTGAGAATCAAAACAGCCAATTCTCTAGGAAAGGAAATTCTTGTCTTGCAGTTACTAGATCAAAAGCAAGCAAGTCACTCTCTGTCTGTAAAATGGGGAACCAAGTAAGAATGGAAAGAGAAAGCCACCTCCAGAACTGATTTGGAGTAACCATTTAATAAGCCTTTATCTCCCTACCTAACTCCCATATCTGGGAAACCTGGCAATTTTCACTGGGGAAAAAAAAGTGTTCTTAATTCTTAGTAATTAGAATTAAGAGCGTCCAAAGTTTTCTACCTTGTTCTTACTGCAACTTTTGCTAGAGCTTCAATATAATAAAGTATTGTCCTTAATATGGGAGTAGTACAGTTAAAGTTTGCCCTTTTTGAATGTTCCCAGCTTAAAATATTAATCTAATTTTAAGAATTTGAGTTACTTGAGAGTCCTGTTTAAATTCACTCTTTGTAAATTGCCTGTATCAATGATTGACAAATACAGCCAACTTCCAAAACCAGAGGTTACTTTCATTTTAAATGAGTTTTAACAGACGATATTGCCATATTGCTACTGTGTGTGACAGTGCACTGACTTCCCTAAAAATCCTGCTGACTTTTCTGTTCCCATAGATAAAGATCATTTAGAGCTTCTGAAATTTCTGTAGGTCTACTTAGCCACACTTAAAATACACTTGATTGGTATGATGTTTTTTATAGCTGACTTGGGGTAGGGTCTTGATAAAGGGTCTTTCTTTCCCCCCACAGCATAGTCCTGAAGACACCTGGCCAGGGTCCTCTCCTCACCAGCTTCTACTGAGAACAAATGCCCATTTAGACTCTTTTTCAATTGTCAGATTCTCTGATTCCAAGTCTGTCGGAGAATGAAAAGTTTCACAGAAGCATGAAAAGCCAAAAAAATAATAACTGGCCTTAGTGGCCAGAACAGCTGCGCTGTGTACCCTTATCACAGGTTTCGGCTTTGTAAATTAATTCGTCTGCAAATAGTGCCCTGTCTCCAGATGCAGCTTCAGTGCTGGAGCACTGGTTTCTTAAGGATTTAACTTTAAAGTCAAGGGCTTCCTGCACTAGGTGTTACAAATAAGTAGTGTCGTTTTCTTTTTGCTCCCAGTTTGTTCATCCAATCATATCCCAGTATGCAAATAAACCTTAGCCCGTGTGGATAAAAAGGAACAAATAAAACCAAGTGCTCTATCAGAACTAAATCGCTGAGCCTGTCACCTGTATTTTAGGAGCCGAACCAGAAATGTCGTCCTCAGGCATGCCAGACTTACCTGGCCCACTGACCAACTTGAAGTTTCAGTATACCAAGGTTAGTATAATTTCTATTTGCTGCTTTGCCTCAGGTTTTTAAACATTACATTTATATAAAGCATAAAAGGTCAATTTAAGTAAACTTGTGTGAAGAGCCCTTTGTAAATACAAAAATAAAAGGCTTGCAAAATGCAGTTCTGGGTTTAGTGTCTTGATCACATAATGAATTCTAAATCGCATCTGGCAACTTTTCATAAATTTATTTCTTAAAAATATTTTTAAGTGAAAGGCATTCTCTTCTGTGTGAAAGGTTCTTGTGCCAGGAGTCAGTGGATTTTACTAAGCAGTTCTATTAAGGTCAGCATAGCCCAGAATGTATGATAAAAGAGGCAGATACTTGCTAGAGAAACTTACTAGAAAGAGCCAAACAACTGGGAAATGATTTTAAAAGCAGACAAACAGAGCATGCTGAAGTGCTGAAGTAACACGATCTTTCCATATGTTTAATAAATGTCAAAATTAAAGGACCTAAATCTGAATATTGGATGAAAGCTTCTGTTTCAAGAACGTCAAATAGATTATGCATTATTTAGCATATCTGGGGAAAGAAAGCATTCTTATTTATTTTATCAGCCATGTTTGTTGCCATTGGAGCAGTTGTATAATTGTTAACTGATAAATAAATGGAGAAACAAGAGCAGGAGCCAGACCCAGACTTAAAAATCCACAGCTAGGTAGAATGAGGAAATGGATTTTGTTTGAGTCAGCCAAGAGTATCTCTGAACTTTGCCTGTTTTACACTGTTATATACCTGCTTTCCTGTCAGAGCCTAGAACCCCAAACAAACAAAATAAACAAAACAAAACCGGTCTAACAAAATCACTTAAAGTTTGCTTTATGGTGTGATGGAGAAAGTAAGGTAAGAAAGGAACTATTTCAACTCAGGGAGAGCCATTTTGCTTTCTGAATTAGCCAATGAAAAATCAAGAGCATTACAATTTAATGATAGACTAAGAACTTTGCTATTACTTGTATATCCCTTACTTAACCATGGATGGTTTTGTAATCCTAAAATTGGTTACATTTTTATTTTCATATGCACAAAAAATAAGGAAGTTGCTCAGCTGACTGGCTCTTTTCCTTAGGAAAGTATCTGCAGAGATCAGATTTTTCCTTTAACATAGTTGACCAGCAGCTATAAAGTGTACTAATGTATTATTTTCACAAGGTTTTATTAGAAGGGAAAACATGTTTTCCATTTAATTGTATTCCAAATGGAAACATAAAAATGTGGTGAGTCCATGCCATCCAACAACATACACTTGGCAAAAGTATGCCCAAAAGATGACAAGACTTTAGCCTTTCCAACTTTCTTATTCCAAGTTGATCATTCACAAGAAATTTCGATCCAAACAGGCACATTGAAAAGTGCATTTCATAAAGATTCACATCGTTGGCAATGATTGAATTATCCCACTACTATTGTTACAAAGGGTCTTTTTAGATTTTTTCCTTATGATACTACCTGGGAAGATATTTAGTTGTCTGAATGTTTACATTTTTAAAAATTTGGCTTTGCAGGAGTTTGCAGTTTTCCTTCTATGTGTATCTCAAGAAAGCTTTAATGTGAAATACTTTCTACTTAAGCTCATTTAGTAGTTAATAATTAAGCATGTAAGAAACAGTACTATTATAGAAAAATGAGATGGTTAAAATCTAACATACAAACACAGATCTAGTGATCCTTTAACACAGAGAGAAGTTTCTAAGATTGAAATCTCCTGTTCTCATTAAAGTCCTTACACAAGAACACTTAGGGAACCTGACTAACTTACGTGTCCAAAAGAAAGCAAGATTCAAAGAGTAGTATTTATTTCCTCTTTCATTTAAAAACTTTTCTGGATAAGACTATTCAATGCAAGTCAGTGAATTTTGATTACTCACACATCTTCTCTATAAATCTGTTCTGCTCAGATAGCATTTTATTGTCTGATTTATTGGTTACAGCATTTTTACACTTGGGAGGACACCAGTTATGTATGTAATTAAATCTAAATGGGTGAGCTTTTTCAAATGCCTTTGCATTTTTTTACTGTGCCCCACTGAAGAATTGTATTGGATTTGCACTTGCAAGAGAAGTTGGAAAATAACAGTTATTAACTAAGTTTCCTGGTTGCAAAGCAAGTAAACAAGGATTTTATAGTGCCTGAGGAATTACCTTCTCTGGCCAGCACCTAACCTCTGTATTATTTTTCTCTTACTCTGTTAATGTTCTTCTTTATTATCACTAGAAGTATATTGGTCCTTGGGGCAAGGTGGAGGGAAGAGACTAGCAGGGTTGAGTAACAAAAAATTATTACAACTATGGTAGAATTACATACTCTCAAGCTTGAGACTGCTTTTCACCCAAACAAAAGAAGTCATTGTTGCCTATCTTTTATGACTTACTCTCTAGTACAGTCTGATTATTTTTTTGTTGGGGTGGATAAAACAGAGATCAGACTTAAGAATTACTTTCTAAAATGATACAAAGGTTTTTAGAATTTAAAACCTCAATAACATCATTATAAATCCACATAAACTCGGATCCCATCTCTATCCTCATTTGTCCCCTTTCCAATTCTAAATGAATCATACATCTGCCAACTCATCTGTTTTATTGAGCCTTTAAATGAAGAGCTTCTTTGAAAGTTATGTGATCATTGGGCAAACTACATCACTTCTCTCTGCCTCAGTTTCTTTATGTGTAAAATGGGAATAATAAAGGTACCAATTTCCTAAGGTGGATGAAAGCATTAAATGAGTTTAATGCATATAAAACACTTGAAATTGTACCTGGCACATGGGAAATGACTGATTAACATTAGCTATTCTAGTCCTATTTGTTTTTCTGAATTCTTTCCAGTTTTCAAGAATCTCCTTTTACTCAGCCTTTCCTAGACCTGTTTCCCACAAGTGTTCCTCTCATCTCATTCTCTTCTAGTTTTTCTGTCCCTCTTTCTTGCACAGTCATGCCCCACCTGACAAGGATCGCATTGGAGTGAAGTTCCAAGGGTTTATCCAGGATTTCAGGGATCAAGAATTTTCTCTTATAGGATTTGGTGACTTTGTTTTCCATTTTCCCTTCACAACACTATTTTTTACCTTAAAAAAAAAAAAAAAGACAAATAGGAAATTCAAGAAGACAAGTTTTCTCAGACAGGATTCAAACCCCAAAATGTTCAACTTAACACTTAAACTTAACTCACTGAATAATAATTTGTTTATACTGGGAAAGATCATCTACTCATGACATTTCACACAAACATATAGGCATGCGTGCATGTGCACACACACATATGCACGCACACACAACAGGAAATAATTATAACTAAAATTCATCATGTTTATTCTGTTTATTCTGTTTCTAAGTTCTGTATAATAATTTTATTTACTCCTCACATTAAGCTTATAAGGAGCTTACTATTTCTGTTTTGTAAGTGAGGAAACTGAAGAACAGAGTGGCTAAATTACTTGCCTAAAGTCACACAGCTAGTAAGTGACAAAGCTAGACTGAGTGCTAGCAGTCTGAGCGCTCACACCAAGTGACTTCTCTAAGGTCAGAATCTCTACTTTGGGACATGGAATTGCTAGAATCCTGTTCTGTCCTTCTTTATTCTGACTTTCATTCGTCCATTCCTAATTACTGGAGGGGACATGACCATGAGCCTTTCCACCTGCTGCTCAGCTGTTCCCAGGCCACCAAGAGGAAGAAATAAATAAGAATGCTTTCTTTCCCAAAACATGCTAAATAATGCAAGTCCTTCTGAAGTTTTTGAAACAGGAGCTTTCATCCAAAAGATATATTTTCGATAGAGAAGCGTTGTGATTCATTCAGTACTACAAACTAGGCAGCATTATCTCCTTTTAAATTCTTAAAACAAATTCAAGCTACATACATTTTAAAATAACCATCCTCTTCACTCATTTCTCCCATTTTCCTTCCCTTTATTTAACAAATCATTGAATGACTACTCTGTGCTTGGTCTTATAGGAAGGCTAAGAGATTCTTGCCACGTGGAGCTTATATTCCTGAAAGGTGAAGAGGGGTGGTGTGGGCAAGAAAATAAACAAGTGAGTGAATACTTTCATTACAAATTATGAAAAGTGTTAAAAGAAGAAAACATAAACCTGAGAGAATATAAGGGGAAGAGCTTACTTTTGATGAGGTTTTAGGAAAGGACTTTAAAAGGAAGGGACAGTTAAGGTGAGCCTGCGGGATGAAAAGCATAAGGTGACTGTGGAGAGTGGAGAAAGAACAAACATCTAGAGGTAGCAGCACATGCACAGACCGTGTGAAGAAGAGCTTGGTATGTTCAAAGAACTACCAAAAAGCTAATACAACTGGAGTAAAATGAGGGAAGGAGAGAATGGATGAGACCGGACTGGAGACAGAGGCTACGGCCACATTTATTTAAGGGAAGCCACTGAGGGATGCTTAAAACAGGACACGACTTATGTTCAAGACAAAGCTGATTGTCAGTGGCCCTGCATTAATTTGGGAAGTCTTTTTAACTCCCTTCTGACTGAAGCAATTTTTGTTTGTTTTTGACTTTGGAAGCAGTTGAACAAATAGCTGACGGCTGCAAGGTGCGGTGGCTTAACAAGAAAAACCCAACCTCGATTTCCAGCTCTTCTACTTATTCAATGATCTTGGCCAAGCTTCTAACCTCCTTGAGTTTCAGTTCACCTGTCTGTAAATTGGGAATAATAATAACTACCTTGAAAAGAGGCTGTGAGAATTAAGTGAGGTAATTTGTGGAAAGTGCCCCGGCACTTATTAGCTCCTTGGTCCGGGCTCTTTTAAAACCTCCCCTTTCCAAGATGACTCCTAGAATTCTAAAATTATTTGGTTATCAATGTAAGTGGAACAAATTCTTGTATTGCCTGTCATAGTTTGCAACTGCTTTCATCTATTGATCTCATTTAAGGTTCATAATTAATCACTGGAAAGGAGCTAAGAAAGATGTTACTAGTGTCCCATTTTAGAGCTGAGATACCTGAGTTCAGAGATCTTAGGTTACTTGCTCAGAGTCAGGCAGCTCTTCTGCGGTAAAGACAGAAAGAACTGGGTTCTGAATTTTCTCCTTTCAAATCTGATACTTTTCCATATGATTCTGTTTTTCCCCCTAAACATTAAAAACAGTAGTACTTGAATCCCACTGGATTGTCTCTAACAAGTGCTTTCACACCTGTTACTAAATTTGTATCATTCATTCCTTACTCTGATTGAGAGAGTTGAAATTTGATTCATGAGAAAAGAGGGATGATTTGGGCACCAGATTCCAAAACATGTAAACCGCTACAGAGAAGTTATTCTGGAGTAGTACTTCTTGAATTTGAATGTGCAAGTAAGTCATTTAGGGATCTTGTTGAAATGCAGATTCTGATTCTGAAGGTGTGAGGTAAGATACGTGATTTTGCATTTCTAACCGTTCATTCCAGGTTTTGCTTATGCTACACAAGTATGGTCTGTTGACCAGAAACAACAGTCTAAAAGTTTTGGGTCAACCTTATAACTTTACCCACAGTGACCACTATCTAGTTCCTTTGGGACCTGACTTCCTGTTTCCCCCAGAAACTTACTCACACTCAGTCAGGCCGAAACAATTACCTACCCCTTTAAAAGTGTCCAAATCCAACAGGAGTCAGATTGTGGCCACAAACCAGTGACAGAACCCACCATAAATTTTGCTCCTGGGAGATAAACTTTCACCACAAATGCCATATTTTAGCTCATCTCTGAGGACTACAGTCTTGGCAAATTGTTTTGTAGTCTGGCACCTGCCTGGCTTTGAGAAATCTAATCAACGCAAATACTAAATGAAGTTGCACATGCCCTAGGAGAAGGTATTATCCCCATTTTATAAGGACTGTCATGTTCACATGATTTCTTTAAACTGGACTTCTGATGAATTTGTTGTTAACTACTTGCCAGAATGAGAGGACTGAGTGAGAAAAACTCTTAAAGGGTACAAGAAACAACTCATTAGAAGAGCAACCCGAAGTCAAGGAAATGTCCTGAGGTGGCATGGGTAATCTGTGGGATGATATGAGACAGATCAGCATTAAAGAAATCTTATTGATAAAATGGTGATATAGTTGTCTCAAAATAGCAATTATCTGGCTTGTGATGGTAATTAAGGTTTCTCATGATGCTATTATAATTGTGGCCAAATACATTACACATTTATCAAATATCAGTGGCAACAGAGACAGAGCCTCATTCAAAAGAACATGAGCAATAATTGCTTCATAATTAAACATTTTATTAAAAACTACTACAATGAACAAATTGGAAAAGTAAATATTTACATAAACCTTGATTTCCTCACACTGATGTGTTTTGAGTACGTATGTGCTTGTGTGTGCCCGTGTACGTGTGTATCAAAAACTCCCATAAACAGAGGCGTGATTACAAGATGTATAAAGTGTCACTAATATTTGATTTTTGATATTATGATATCTCTACCTGATACCTTTATTGTACATTTGGAATTGTTAAAGGAAATTTGTTTGCTGGGAATCTACACAACTATCACAGATCTTAAAACATTGCCTACATAACTACTTCTCCATCCTAGGTCACATTATTGGACTATTTTCACTCTTTCCCAAAACTTTCTTAGAAGTCAAAGGAATACAAATAACAAATAACTGAATTATGCTCTACATTTTGCACTTACTTTAGAAGGAAGAAGGCTTATGTGCAAGTATTTTATTATTGGGTCTTGATATTGTTAAATATTAAACTTATACAGAACTTTCTAGTGCTTCTACATCAATACCTCTTTGATATAGAGTGTGTATGACATATGGAATTGCTGACAAGTATTTTTGTTATCTGCAGTACATAGTGAAGGTGTGGCTCAAAACAGAAATGCTTATCTTTTTCCCTGAGTTGAAAAGGCTGAAGGTTTTTTCCAACAACAACAAGAAAAAAAAAAAGAGTATACATTCCTGTTGCTGAAGTCAGATTACAATATAAAACAAAAATGAAAGGAACATTTTATTTCTCCTACTTTTGTTTGGGTCACTTTCTTGTTTTGTTTTCATTGCTTTTACTGCAGTCAAATATTTTCCTGCAATCTCTTACTTCCTCCTTAATTTCCTTTTAGATTGTTTTTACTTTGAATCTCAGCATTTTGCTTTGATGCCTCAGTGTTTGGGTTGAAAGCAGTTGCCAGAGATCTAACTTTGATTCTTTTAAATGGTTAACATCCCCACCGGAATTTCGTTCAGTCTCTCTCTTCTTATTCATCCCCCATCTCATTCTTTCTGGCCCCCTTCCAAAGTTTTTTGTTTTGTTTTGTTTTGTTTTGTTTTAGGTCGCTAAAACTGAGAAAAGGTTTACACATTTACAACCCATCACTTCCTATACATTTACAAGAACAGCCATCACTCTGGGCTTTCAGGTTTGGAAATTCACACAGGTGACTTAAAAGGGGGATCTCATCACCCTTCCTCACCCTTGGCCTATCTTAAAAGAACTACTTTGTGTGTTGAAAATGTGATCTGTTAAATCTCTCTGCCACCAAGAACGCAGTGGCTTCCCTGATAGGATCCAGAGCCACTGACCTAGTTCTAGCCCTGCAGAGATCATTGGAATTCATGGCTCTGAATTTCTATTGGAAGGAGTCAGGGGCTCTCTCCCCTTTAAACCAATATATTCCAAAATCTTATATCAACATATAAGGCCAATAGGTTTTATTCTGCCTATTAGTCAAATTTAGCTTGACCCTCGCAGGAATATTTCGAGGAAAACATTTATTTAGAGTTGTACCTTTATGTCAAACACATTAAGACATAATAACTTTTACTCTGGAAAGGCTTTTTAAAAAAATTATGACTTGGACACTAAACTGCTTTCAGAAAATGGCCATTCTTTTAAGACAAAGGTCATATGATGCATCCCTTAAAATCTGACATACCAAACATTTAAAGAGTAAAAATCAACTTTTATGTTGCCTCAACATTGCCATTGATTGTTTCCCTATATAAGAAGCACTTGAAGTCCAAGAGTATGCATAGGCGTCTGTAATTTCCAATCAATACTGTGAACTTTAAGTTGAGGTCTACTGTACATATATATTATTCAAAATTATCCTGAGTCCAAAACTCATAATTAGAATATAGTTAATATAATGGTTAAATAGGACCCAATCATTTTTTCTTTCTTTTCTAGCCTGATCCCTTTTTCTCAACTTTCTAAAGGCAAATAACAAATGGAAAATGAGCAAAGGGAGGGAAATGATAGATCATTTCAATGTGACTAAAATACATGTCAGAATTATTATATTATAATAAAGATTTGTTGGCCTACAGGAGTCTCCCCTTATCTGTGGTTTTGCTTTCTGTGGTTTCAGTTACCCATGGTCAACCGTCATCCAAAAATATTAAATGGAAAATTCCAGAAATAAACAATTTATAAGTTTTAAATTTCATGCCACTCTAGTAGTGTAATGAAATCTCACATTGTCCCGCTCTGTCCTGTCCAAGTCATGAATCATTTTTTTGTCCAGGGTCTCCATCCACACTGTATATGCTCCCCCAGCCCATTACACTTACTAGCCAGCTGGGTTAACAGGTCGACTGTCAGGGTATCATAGTGCTTCTGTTCAAATAAACCTTATTTTACTTAATAATGCCACATTTACATAACTTTTATTATAGTATATTGTTATAGTTGTTCTATTTCATTATTAGTTGCTGATCTTTTATGATGCCTAACTTACAAATTAAACTTTATCATAGGTATGTATGTATAGGAAAAAACATGGTATATGTATATAGGTTTGGTATTCTCCATGGTTTCAGACATCCACTGAGGGTCTTGGAAAGTAACGCATGCAAGATGAGGGGGTGCCTACTGGAACCATTTTACATAATACCACAGGAAGAATTTTTATTCAAGGACATTTGGTCTCACAGTTAGGTGGAAGCAAATGTAAAACTTATAAATTTAAAACAAAAAAAAACATTAAGGTGGTTCATACCAATATATTCTCCATAGCTCAGGGGAAAGAAAAGGATGATGCAATTCCTGATCTTTATAGCAACTCTGATCATATCATTATGTGTGCTGAGTTTTGTTTCTATGCTGAAAGGCCTGTGTTTGGGGAAGAGTGTATATAATTCATAATTTGCAGACTGTACTGCTTTGTCACTGTACTCTAAATCCCTATGACTTCATGCCTGGAACATTAAAATGGTTTCAACTAATATCTGGACTCTGGTCCAGATATTAGTTAAATAAATGGACCAGAGTCCAGATATCAGTTAAATAAATCCATTTGGGGGAGTTAAAATCAGTCTTTCTAAAAAACATTCATTTGATTCTGTAACTCCCTCATTATATCAGTCTAAACTTCTCACGCTGGGGATAAAGACCACCACAAAGTGGCTTCATTGTCATTGTGGGAACTTACTATTTATGACTTCTTTTCACTAGAACTCTCTGTTCGGGGCTGATCTCTTCACTGTGTTACAAATATGCCAACACTGTTCCCTCCCTTTGCCCATTGTTTTCCTTTTTCCACCAATCAAATTCTATCCTTCAAGGATGCAATCTTTGCACCCAGGTCCCTTTCTTCCATGAGTTCCACTGTGCAGTATATTGACTAAAGCACTGCTTTGGTCATTTTACTCTACAACCATCAATTCTTTACTGGCTGATCTTGATATAAATACACTCTCTTCTTAGATTATAAGCCCCTTGAGGGTAGTAGTCATGGCTAATTCATCTCACATTTTCCTTCAGTATATCCCAAATAATGAGACAGTATTTACTCATTATGTGACACACAAATTCCTGAAAATAAAAATGACCATTTTGGTTAATGTCAAAATAAGCACAAATTCAAATAAGAGTTGAGATCACCATATTCTTCTATATTAAAGGTTAAAAGTGAATAATGCAGAGCAGCTGCTGTGAATTTGAGATCATCTAGGACTGATCTCATCAGTTGCCTAAAGGCTGCCAGATAAACTTGTATTCTTTTAGGTGAAAGCTCATTTACAAAACATTCACTGAGTTTAATGTGAAAGGAAAGTTTTATGTGCAGCTTACAAACAGGAGTCTGACATGAAACTATGGTAAATACATATTGTAATAGTTCTTTCACCAAAAGAGACTTATGAAGTGAGCAAAATAAACTGTAATATATCAAGAGTATATTATTGAGAACTTGAAACTTTGAATTATCACAGACCTAGGAGGACTCAAGTAGGAGCTGGAAAGTTTCACCTGTAAACAAAAATCTGGAGATATCTTTTAAAAAGAAATTTAAAGAGAGTTTATTTGTATAATGATTTGCAAACCAGGAAGTGTAGTCCTCAGTGTGAACTGAGAATACATTCCAAAACGGAGGGGATAGAGCAGGATTTATAAAGGCAAAAGTTGCAAGGAGTTGATGATCAAAGAGATGGGTTGCTAGGGGAAACAAGATTATAAACTTACATCATTTGTTTTCTGATTTGTGGGAGCCACTGGACTTTCAATGGTTGGCTGACTCAGTGATCGAGCAAATGGAGTTGTGAGGTGGGAACAATGGGTAATATATGATTAAGCATTTTTCAAGTCCTAGTTTCAGCCCAGGCCTGTAGAACAAAAAAGCTGCCTTTGATCACGCAATCATAGTACAGAGAGCATTATTTATCAACGATGCAAGAAGTACAATTTATCAAACAGTACAATCAGAACTGGAGGGTGGGGGGACTGCTGGCTCTGCAGGCAGTTTTGGAGCCCAAAAGGACAAAGTTATGCTCTGTAAGCAGCTTCAGAGCTCATGCTGCAAGAATCCAAATTTGGGGCAACAAGTTATGATATTGAAGTTCTTATAAGTCCTCCCACCACAGGTCTACAAAATATAATTAATTCTATATCTTGTTCTTATTAGATTTTTGGTGAAATTATACTGTGGAAGGATGGAATTCTGGGTATATCTTTGACGGGGTGAGACTTGTGCTCTTTTAATTTAAAGACATAAAGTCTAGAGAGGTAATACTATCATTAGAGCAGAGGAAAGGGAGAATTAGAACTTTGGGAATGAATGTGATACAAGTTTTTCAAGGCTGACTAAAAAATCTAGGGCAAGTACCATGATGTCTTTAGATTTTTGTTTGCAATTTGGTGAGCTGATATGTAAATTCTAACTTTAATACAAAACAGAACATAATAAGCAATTTAATAATAGGATACTAAACTACTATGTTAGAAAAGAGAAAAAAAGAGGTTAAATCCAATTGGACCGACTAGTGAAATCTTCATGAGTCAATGACATTTTAAGGGAAAGTTTGAAGTATGAGTAGAAGAAAATAGTGAAACTCCAGTCTAAACAGCATGAAAAAAAGATGTGGAGCAGAGGGCATGGTGTTTGAGGTAGTAGAATGAGGCTGAAACAAAGGTAAACTGAGGAAATAATAGAACAAAAGGTTAGAATAAGCCAACTTGTTATCATGCTAAGGAGTTTGTGAATGGAGAACAACCTAAGTGTTCTGAGGAGGGGTTAAAATCTGAACTGGGATGATTTAGGAAGATTATGATGACAGGGCGAAAATTAAATTTCAATTAGGTGGATGTGGGGAGCAGGAAAAACAAGGAGAGGTTCTTTTTTTTTTTAATTTTTTGATCACAGTTGACATTCAATATTATTTTATATTAGTTTCAGGTGTACAGCATAGTGCTTAAACATTTGAGTAATTTAAGAAGAGATCCACCAGATTAGTCTAGTACCCACCTGGCACTATACATAGTTGTTGCAACATTATTGACTATGTTCCTTATGCTGTACTTTACAGTTCCGTGACTATTTTGTAACTATCAATTTGCACTTCTTAATCCTTTCACCTTATTTACCCTGCCCCCCAAATCCACTCCCATCTGGCAACCCGAAGTTTGTTCTCTGTGTCTGTGAGTCTAAAGAACAAAATAAACAAAACAGAAAGAGACTCATAGATACAGAGAGGTTCTTTATGATAGTATAGAACAAAGTCATATATACAAAAGGATGACTAGGGATTGTGTGTGTCATTAACAGGAGAGGGAAAGTGTGTGTGTGTGTGTGTGTGTGTGTGTGTGTGAGAGAGAGAGAGAGAGAAAGAGAGAGAGAGAGAGACAGAGACAGAGAGACAGAGAGAGAGAGAGAGAGAGAGAATGTGCATGAGCAAGCTTTAGAACTTTAGTCTGAGTTAAGAGAAGCATAAAGCTAGAGATGACAGTGAGCTGAACTTGTGACACATTGATTAAGGTGTTTCCCAGCCATCCCTTGGGAAAAGTACAAAGAGGTAAGGGCTAGTGACGCATAAAAGAAAATACTTTTAAGAGTAATTACAGGATTCCATAAAATGTGTTTCTGATAGCTGGAATGCTGATTTACTCTAACATGTTGTATGAGCCAGTTCTTTAATCTGAATTTACCTTTCTTCAAGCTGAACTAAGATGCCAACCTTTTCTTCGTGAAGGATAATAGGAATTTTAAGATTCTGATTTGTATTCCATTTCTCTATCAGAGGAACGAGGATTTTCTTAATACTTCTATCTTCCCTGTACCTCAATATATGTATCTTTGCATACCTATTCTCTTCATCTGAACTGCTTGCAAACCCTCCTCCTTTATTTATTCAGCTCACATCATTTTCCTGTCAATTCCAAGCTAGCACTGCAATTCTTTTCAATTCCTCCAAGTACATAGGTTCATGCTGTTTTGTTATATGAATAATTGTATTAGTACAAACAGGCAAATAAAGAGGCTTCTCCTTCCCCTTGTTTTTTAGCAAAGCACAAATATCATAGTGTTTCCATGTGAAGAATATTACAGGTCTTAGTCATGTGTAGCCACTGGATTGTAAGTTCTTAGATTCAATTTTAGGTTATTATTCAAGAATACTGAGGTTAAAATCACTTGAGGGCTGGGATTGTGTTGAACACTGAGGATAAACCAGAAAACCTGACACAGACAGTCCTTAACCTTATCTTATAGAGTTTACAGCCTAGGAGGGAAGGCAGATATTTAAAAATGACTTTTTAAAAAACTGACAAATTTTACAATAGGAGTATAGGAGACCAGGCTGCCTAAATATTCTTATAAATCACAGTATATAGAATTAATTATACTTAAGCAGTTAGTAATACATGGTAATTTTCATTTTATTAATTTGACAAGATTTTAAGCTATATTATGAACACTGCATAATAGAATAGCTAAGTTAGTGCAGCTCTGGTTAATTTAAAAGACTGCTTTTATTCAAATATACTCAAATATAATTAATTAAACTAACAATGTATAATTTTGATAACTGTCATTGAGGAATTTTTAATAGCTAAACGATTTGTATTTAGCATAACAACTGATTTAAACCTTAGAAG